>NC_090939.1:773452411-774052411 GCF_040938575.1 Ambystoma mexicanum | reverse complement strand
ACTGGGGTGGTTTAAGTGTATATTATATTTATTTACAAAAAGACATGGTTTCTGTGAAAGAACGAAAGGAAAAATAATGTGTTTGAAAACAGCAGAATAAGTTGGCCTAGGCAGGCAATTCAAAGGCACCAAACCTTCCTGGAAACTATGAAAGGGCCAAAGTGTGAAAATGTGCGACCTCGTCAGACTGGCTGACATTTCCCAAGCAAGGGACAATGGACCAATGGGAATCAGCACTTTCACAGAGAAGTGTGAATTCCTTTTGTCACCTCTCCTCCGCTTAATCTGCCAGAATCAAAGGGCGCTATGGTAACCCTGTTGCTGAGAACTGACACAGAGGGGGCAGGCTGGCTGTGGAGATGTGAAGGACTGCCCTACAGTGACAAATGCCACCCATAAGACTTGAAAGAACTTTTTATATTGAGACATTTATTTCAGTAATCTAAAAGAAGCAGTAATGTTAAATTATGACAGTTTTAATGTAATTGTTGCACCATTAAAATAAGCCCTGTGGGTCTTCCTGACATGTGGTGGGTGTGAACGACAGTAAAAAGGCCTTTCTGGGGAAAGCGTACATGGCACAGTTATGAAACTTGATGGAAATATGCCAGACACTATTAGGCTTAGGCATATCTATTTGTAGGATTCTTGATTAAATGATTTCTATGGAAATTGCGAAAGAGAGCCAGCAGGGCAAAGCAATATTGCACAGACTTGGCCTTTGAACAGGCATATTCCTTGTGAAGTACGGGATTTGCCTATCTGATTTGTATAAGGGTGACTATTGAAAATATGAAGTTGTATTTCATAACTCCTTTTGTGAAAAATGTGGCTTCTGGAACAAAAGGTGTCATAAAATGCATACACTTAAGGGGAGGTCACTTCCTTCAGTCCAATCAGCTCGGAGGGAGGTGGCAACAGGAATGGGCTGACCTATCCTAAGTCGAGAGGTATGTCCAGATTATCTCTGCCCACATAGTAAAAATGCTCTGATGTCATCCTACTTATAAAAGGAGGAAGCATAGAGAGAGTCAGGACATTCAAAATCCAGGACACTCAAAATCCAGAGATCCAGACATTCAACATTCACCCTGCAAGACTCCAGACTCCAGAGCAAGGCCAGAGGTAGCTGATCCAGATCCAGGCAGAACCTCATATCCAGGCAGAACTACCTATCCAGACCACTTATCCAGAATGAAACCCTACAAAAATCCCAATCATTCAGGGAGAAAGGGGCAAAGGCTGCTGAACCCTTTGAGAGAATCCAGTGACCAGACCTGTCCTTGCCCAGCTGATGCACCCCACTGTCCACTGTGACCAGACCCCGGTTGCCCCCCGTTCCCTTAAAGGAGAGCCCAGCATCTGCGCAGTGACCAGATCCTTGTCCCGCTGTCCAAAGACCCGGTTAGCTGTCCAACTCAAGTGTAAGCATCACCCTTCCCCAATATCAAAAAGCTGCATACACCATTATGTTACCTTGCATCCAGTCCAACCCTATAAAAACTCCTATAAATACCCTAGTAACTCTTAAATTGTCAGAATCCTCTGTGTATCCTGTCATTAGAAGAATCCGTTTTAGTCTGCATGTGTTAGCATAATTCTTTTCAACTCATTTCAGTCCTTTGTGTAAGTCCTTAGTTCTATTTTGAATAAATTAATCAATTGCCCATAGGGATAAATGCGGCGTGAATAGGTTAACCTTGCAAAGTAACCTCCTGGTGTACCATGTGTTTCTTTAATAATCTAGCCTCTAAAATATAGTTGCAGTAGAACACATCATTTTACTAGCAAAACTGAGTTTGTCCCTGCAATTATTTCCCTATTAAAATCCGATTTTCCTTTCCTACAAAGAATCCCATACTGTCCCCCATAAAGTGTTACCCTTTCACTTCAGTCTCATCCTTGTTATGTGCCTTTGTACCTCATCAGCAAAACCGATTTCCGATTTTGACTGTTTAGATCATTTCTTAGGTTGTTGCCTTGTTTTAAACCTGTGAAAACTAAGAAATTGCAATTCTGCCACGTGTGATTTTTGCTGCACTGTTTCCTTCCCAAAGTCCATTTATTTTCTCACCTGTATGCATGTTGTTCAGTACCTTGCCTTGTTGCTTGTAGGTTTTCTTGCTTCTTTAGCCCAGCCACACAAATTCCTGTCTTATTCATTCCACCACACATGTAAAATAACGCTTTAGTGAATTCTGAGTGCCATTTTGCTCATTTTCAAGGGTCTTCAATACGATTATGGTCTACCATTCAGGGGTGGTAGGTCAGATTTCCAAACTGATTTTTGCCTCTTACATCTGACTCCTTGCTACTCCTCTGCACCCACACAAACCTTGGTTAACAGGGGTTTGAGGGAGTGTTGCAAGTGGAATGCATAACAGTTGTGTTATTTAAAAGTATTACCAAAAAGTAATCTTGCTTTCATTCATTTTTGCATAGATGTGTCTAACGTTAGAAAGTTAAATTAAGTGTATCCTATAATTTTTTTTGTTGTTGTTACCAAACAGGTGATTGCTGCCCGATATTGAATCTGTTTGATTTTCATTTGAATTTAAAAATAAATAAATTTCATTATTACACGCTGTACTGGTCTATGGTTCACTGCGACACGGGGTGTTCGTTGAGAGGGGTGTGAGACGGGTTGGCTGCCTTCTCAAAACTGAATCTGAAATTAATAAACTTGAAAGCATTTTTATTGTGCGCCACATCCCTTGCCAGTGGAAGGAGTCCTGGTCTGGAGTGTACTTTGTCTTTAAATCTGTGACAGTGCTTCATGCTCGTTAGCTGATTTGGGCATTCTACGTAGTGGTTCCAATGAGACTGAATTTGGCCTTTGTAGGGTTGAGCTTCAGGTAGGCACTTGACAAGCAGGCTTAGATGAGGGACAGACAGTGCTGGAGTCGATAGATGTTATCAATGCAATCCATCTTTAGATAAAGCAATGTGTCATCTGTCTATTGGTGTATCTTGATGTGGGTGTTGACAAGGTGTTTATGCAGGGTTGAGGATGACAGACAATGAGATGGAACCTTACAGAACCCCACAGGTTACTGAGCAACACTGGGATCTGTTTGGGCCCTTGTGTCTGGACGAGTTGGTTTCTGTTGGAGAGATATGAGGCCAACCACTGCAGCACCGTTTCACCGAAGCCCATGCACGTGTTGTGAGGTTGTTGAGGAGGACTTTAAGGTCAATGGTATCTAAGTCAGCAGGGAGGTTAAGGAGGATGAGTAAGCAAGGGTTGCCTTTGTCCAGGATTTGGGGCCTGTCACCAATATCTTTGATGATGATGGAGGTCTTTGTGCTCCATTGTGGTTGGAAACTGGATTGGCATTCCACTAGGAGATTGTGCTGAGTGATCCTTTCGTGCCACTTGATAGTGACAGTCTTCTCAATCACTTTGCAAGGAACTTTCAGTTTCGGTCTATTTAGGAAGATGCCTTGTTTGAAAGACACATTGATTATGTTGAAAAGCGGTGAGTGTTTCACCTTTGATTACAATGGAGGATTGATATTTCGGGGACTCATGAGATTGCATTCCAAACGTATGTCCAGGAAGTGTCATACAATGTTTATGGGGTCCTATCCCATATAGGGTTACAAGATAGGTCAGCGATTCTCAAATCAAAGATCGCAATGAAACCATGAAACCTGTGGTTTTAGATTCTAACTCTGGAAGGCTGACCCATCCCTGCATCTTTTCTGGGTCGATAAATTGAGGACCACTGATATGGTCAGTAATAACCATTCCATAGCAGCACTTAGAAGAGGAGGAATATACAACATGAAGTGCTCGATAACGATGTGAAGTTATTATAGAAACATTAATAGCGTGACTTAAATGTGTATTTATTCATCTTTAATCATTCATGAGTGAAAACCAAAACCTGCTTCAAGGAGCCGCGGCTGTGTAATTAGGCCAATTTCTTCATGGTAGTTTTGAGCAATGGCAACCAGCTTAGAAAAACATCACAGATGTGGCATAAAACACAATCACATGGTTTCACTCATTAGTGATATCATTATTCGTATGATCTCTATGGGCCAGATGGCAGTGATAAACACTCGTTTGCATTCATGTTCGTTCTTCCCATACAGCAAGTGATGCAGCTGTTCGGAATACTTTGTAATCTGGTTCCAAAATAAAATCATAACTAAAAGAAAAGCATAGAGGTCATTTTAACTCGAAATGGTCTGTTGCCAAAAGACTTAAAATTAGATATTTTAGAATTCCATTCAGTGCAAGAAAATCTAATATTAAAGCAGACTGGAAGCTGGTCTAATCCTTAATGGTCAGATCCGAGATAGGATAGACGGTGCACCAGTTACCAAAATAATCAGAACGGTGTCTAATAGGATTTCAAAAACCTCATTAAGATTCCAGGTTAACTGAGCCAGGCAAACACACTGTTTACCTTTGTGTGCTTGTCCCTCTGCTCTGCCAGAAAAGTTTAGAATGGATGAATGAACGACAAAGTTTGCAATAAAAAGGCAGGGGATCTTAGATGAAAACTTTACATTTAAAAAATGTACCGGGTACAACTCAAGCACAGATGTTAAATGTTAAAAAATGTTAAAGGTATTTGGAGTTGGTCACCATGCGCTCTGGCGGATCTGCAAACGGATCTGCAAACGAGAAGGTGGGGTGGGTTAGTAGGTGAAGCGGGAGTAGGATAGTGAGAGGAGTGGTGATCTTTTGACAGCTTCAACTCGGTATATACCAGGTGCTGAGCTTTGGTGTGAGTGTCGGATCGATGTCAGTCATTGTGTGCTGCTGGTGCAGCTTATGTGTTTTGCGGTGTTGTGAAGTGCGTGCGGGTTGTTGCGCGAGAGGTGGTTGTATGAGATTTTTGCGTGAGATAAGTCTGCAGAAATGCTGAGTCTTTTTGTTAGTGGGTTGTTTGAAGTTTAACATGCTAACATTCAGAACTCTGTCCGAGTGTGGCGCTCGACAATCCTCCCAGTTTCATCAAGGTGGGCGAAGGGGTTACGCCTGGCGGGGTTTTAGGTTTGTGTGAGGCGCTCCCTGTGCTATTCTAACGCGCTCTGTAACTATTCTAATTGCTCCTCGCCTTTCTATTTTAGCGAGCTCTGTAGGAGTTCTAATCTTGATGGATTGAATGGTGTGGGTTGGGTGTCTATTCTCCCCTTGGGTGCTGGTGCTGGTATTGTAGTCTCCTCTCAATAACCTTCTATTTAAATGTGTCTGCTGGGGCTTTGGATATGGTACAGCCGGGAGGCAGTGAATGAGTCGTTGAAGGGCTTTCGTCATGGTCTGACTATGTGATCTGTCTATGGTGACCTCCTTTTGTTGCTATTTCCCATTGGGGTTCTGTGTATGTCCATTTTGGGAGTGACCGAGGTTGGTCATTGTTTAACGGGGTGGGCATTCTAGTGCATCGCTGTTGTAGTCACGCTGAGAAGAGCCATGATTTGAGGAGTTTCCTGAATGCTAGATGGTTTGTTGTGTTCCGTATATTCCTCGGTACGTCATTCCAGTTTTTCGGCACCTGGTGAGAGAAAGAGGATCCTCTGAGTTTTTTTCTGTTATAGGGTTTTGGTTCCAGGTGGATGTTGGTGCTTGATCTCAGTGTTCCTGTTGGTTGATGTAGGCGTAGTTTATCGCTTATGAATTCTGCGCCTTGTTTGTGTAATTGCTCTGTGCATGATGCACATGGACTTGAACTTTATTCGCTGTTTTAATGGTAGCCAGTGTAGTATTTTTAGCGTGTGTGTGGTGTGTTCTCTTCTGGGTAGCTTGAGGAGGAGTCTGGCTGCCGCATTTTGTATGCGTTGTAGTTTTTTTAGAAGTCTTTCGGGCATGCTCAGGTAGGTATAGGCTATTGGCATAATCTACTAAGGACATAATCAGAGCGATGATGGTAAGTGTTTTGTTGGCGAACAACAGGAACGGTAGGATCCTTTTTGCTGCTCACAGGAGGAAGAAACATTTCTTGAGTAGAGCATTTACTTGTGACTCTAGAGTGAGGTGTTATCCATCAGGACCCCTAGGTTTTTTACAGTTGGTGATTGCTCTCTTGTCCAGGGGATGTAGCTGATGTCTCCTCCCTTTTTTGAAACAATAATTATCTCTGTTTTGCCTGGGTTTATTTTGAGGTGGTTGAGGTTCATCCAGTTGAATATATCACAAAGGCGATTCTCTAGTGTAGTGTTTTCTTCTCGGGTGTCTTGTATGTTGAAGATTATTTGAGTATCATCAGCTTAGTTGTAGCATGTGAGGCTGTGTTTTTTGATGAGTTTGATTAATAGGTACATGTAGATGTTGAATAGAAGCGGGGAGAAAGATGATCCTTGTGGTACTCCGCACATGGAGTCTCTCGGTTTGGACTTAAAAGGTTTCATCCATATGGTTTCAGTTCTGTTTGTTAGGAAGGATTTGATCCATAGTAGGACGGTGTCTTTTATTCCTAGTCCTTCTGATCTCTTTATGAGAATGTTGTGGTTAACAGTGTCGAAAGCTGCGGAAAGATCAAGGAGAATCAGGGCTGTACTGTTGTCCAAGTCTGCGTTCATTTTTAGGTCGTCCCATATTGGGAGGAGAGCTGATTCTGCTCCTCTCATTGGTCTGAAACCAACTTGTGCCTGGTCTAGTAGGCAGTGCTCTTCTATGAATTCTTGGGTTATTTTGTAGACGTACGTTTCTAGCAGTTTGGCTATGCAGGGTATGTTGCAAATGGGTCTGTAGTTGGATAAGTCCTCTACGTTTCCTGTTGTGTCTTTGAGTAGCGGCTTGATATAGGCTGATTTGAAGGCCTGTGGTACTTTACCTGTTGAGATTGAGAGGTTGAGTAGATTCCTGTGGTATTCCATGGGGGTTTCTTGTTTGAGAATTTTTTTGTATATGGCAGGAGTCTTCAGGAGAGCCTGATATGTTGCTTTGGTTTACCAGTTTGATGAAAGTCTCCACTGATATTTCTGGGAAGCTTCATAGCTTGTTTGGACATTCCTTGCCGGTGTCGATGGGGTTTGAGGTGGGATTGCTTGGTCTGTTTTGTATGGTGTGTTGGATGGAAGTTATTTTGTTTTTGAAGTGGTCTCCTAGGTCATCGCAAAGTTCTGTCGATGGAATTGGGGTTTTGTTGCAGCCCGGTGGGTTTTTTATTTCGTTTATGATTTTAAAGAGTTCTTTTTGGGCGTTTGGTGCTCTAAAGTTTCGGTTGCCGTAGTGTTTCCTCTTGGCTTTTTGTATTTCCTTTTTATATGAGTGGATCTGTTGCAGGAATTTCAATTTGTTTACAGTGGTGTTGTTGGTCCTCCATTCAGAGTTTTCCATTTTTTCTTTTCATCTCGCTGAATAGTGGGATGAACCATTTTGCTGTTATTTTCTTACGTGATGGGGTGAAGGGCTTTTCTTTGGCGATGTCATCTAGAGTTGTTGCGATCCAGGTATGGAGTAGGGTAACTTTTTTGTCTAGGTCAGCATCTTCCATGGTTGTTGCTTGTGGTTTGCTGAGTTCCAGGAGCTCGGTTAGGTTGGAGTTTTTTATGGTTCTCCAATTTCTTTTCATCGTGATCAGTGGTTTTTCTTGTTGCTTCTTTGTTGGAGTGGTCGTTGTGATTATGAATGGAATGATGAGGTGGTCGCTCCAAAGTATTTGAATTGGGGGTGCCGTGGTGATGAGATCCTTGTTGGCGAAGATTGCATCAAGTGTGTGCCCTCCTTTGACTAGTTGTTGTAGGTTCATGGCTTACTAGTTGGGCGGTTAAGGATTTTTGTGTGGTTGTGGTTTCTTCGTCGAACCAGATGTTGAAATCTCCGAGGATGTTCAGATGAATGTACTTGATGGCTAGGATGGTGATTGCTTCCGTGAAGGCGTCTATGAAAGTCACATCGTAGGTTGTAAAAGAAATATTGAGGACAAGGAATGGGATTGAAAATAAAATAGGACATTTTCATTAACGCCTAGCAAAGATGTTAAGCAAGAAAAGCCATGCTTTGATCTGATAGTCCGTATGACAGAGCTAAGCAGTTTAGCTGCAGGCATATGCAGTGATCACATTTGGTAACCGTTTTGTATTGCTTTTACATCAATGTGCATTTTTATTTACAAGGATGTAAAAAGCATCAGTAACGAGGCATCGTTTTTTTATACAGGTGTACCGCTATATGAATGCGTTAAGGGGCATCCATTTAAAGGCAGAGGTTGTGAGGGTGTCCCCTCCACCCCCATCTCCCAGTTGGTACAATTAAAAAAAGCTGCCTCAGCACTGATGCTTTCACAACGTTGCAACGTACACCGATGTGAAAGCTACGATGAAAAGACATGGCATGCAACATGGCAATTTAAATACAGGCACAGTCCGCTTCTAGCTATCCTTTATTCCTGAAAGGCGGCATCAATCGATAGCAAGTATTAACAGCCCAGGCAGGGCTGCCATTGCAGGAAGAACTATACAATGCCGAAATGAATTGATTTTGTAATACAACAATTCACATTTCACCAGCGCTTCCTAGAACTCAGCAATGCCTCGCCATATGTGGTTGAACACTGTATATTCACTGAAAACCGCGAATCTGCACCATTTACTATGGGAGCAGAGAAAACATGCACCAAACAGCGATGCCATGTGTTTAACAGCGACATCTGTCACATAATAACAATACACAGAATAATGAAACTAATCAGTGGAACAGTTCCAGGGTCTGCTTAAGTTTTATTCTGCATCTGTGATATTTGCCCAGCAGCCTGCCTGTGCTCAACACTATCATGCAGAAATTCCCCAGGTCCTCTGTACCATCATATTGTTTTTGAGAAAGTTAATAATACAAAAGTAATGTTTGCCCATGCATTGTAAGATATGCCTGCGGGGGGCTGGGGGGGTAGGGAGCGGTGGGTTGGGGCTGGGGCTACTGACAACCTTTGGTCTCGGGGGCAAGTACAACTCAGTAGGCCATGGTGCAGTAGCCCAGGCCAGAATGTGTGGCCCCAAGCACCACTCCAGTTGCCTAATTAGATGACAGTGATAAGGAATACGCACAAATCACCATATCCTAGTGTTTGGTGGAATGTATCGGCATGGCCCGTGGTTAGCACTCCATAACCAATTAGTGACTATACCATTGTTCTACACCACCACCTCTGCCACCTTGAACTTCTGGTGGCTATATTTCTACAGTCATGCAACCCCCGTGCAAAGGCCAGACTTTGCAATATGTGTATCTATGGAAATGCAGTGAGGTTGCCAGCCATTGTTTTACAGGTCTGTGACGCATAGACTCTCCCTCAGAAATGTAAACAGAGCAAATGGTACCTCGGGTGGTTTCAATATTGGCTTCCCCTGTCTCTTGTTTGCTATTTGTTTTGGATACCTTTCAATGTTACATGTCGCAATGTATAGACTGAAGGCATCAATAATTGTTTAAATAGATAAGTCCCTGGGGATTATCTCTACTGAAACACTGCAAGCGAACCACCACAACAAATGAGCACACAGAAAGTCCCCGTTTTTTAGTTTTTATATTTCATGTATTTTTCTAATGGTACCACGTTTATTTACTCCCAATATTAAGAAATATGCGGAATGAGTGATAAAGTGATTTGCCAAGGATCATGGAACTTTGGTTGTTTAGGAAAACTGCGATTGCATCCCAGTTAACCTGTTTCAAAATATTGTATTGCCTCCTAGATCAGTTTGACACAATGATAGATTTCTAGAGGAAATACACTCCCCATACTCTAAAATATAGAAATACACATATGCATATCGTGCATTGGGTAGCAATGATTGACAGTACTTTCCAGGTTTAATCCGAAGAAAGGATGCAACATCCTTTTCAGTTATTGATTTCGCCAAGCGAAGCGGACAGCGAGGCGGGCGGTTTCCCTGCTCTCTGTGGGGGGTAACGGGGGAGACCGTGATTGAGGAGTGAGCAAGTATATCTGGCTTAACTGGATAACTGGAGTTGGGAGGCGTGTCCCTTGGATTTGGATTTTGGATTTGAAGCTGCAGTTTGTGGATTCGCTCATCTTGGAGCGCAGAGAAAGGAGTAGGGGGAAGTCCGGTTGTAGCTGCGACCACAACTGTGACCCGAGACCCCCGACCTGAGTCCCTAAACCCCTAGACCTCCAGATGTGTGACGTGGGGTGACTGCTGCTGCTCTGATTCATAGACAAAACGGTCTGAGACATTCTGAGACAGCTACAGAGTCACAGTTACAAAAGCCATCGTGCCGTCTGAGATTTCTGGTGATTTCCAAGGTGCAGCACCTGGAGGGTGAGTGTGTCCTAATTACCCTGACTGATTTGCGGACGCTACTATTGCACTCCTACTCGCACTACTACTAGTGCTCGGTTGAGGCGCCCCTGCTGGAGGCCTAAAGCTATCGGCATCTTTTGGCATCTTTTCTCTGCTTATCCTCTTACCCTTTTAAATCTTGGCAGATGGGAGAGCACGGGGGAGAGACGGACTACGGCAGCTCCTTAAGATGTCGGGCGTTACCTGCCCCCGGTTTATGATGGTTTGGGAGTCGGCTTGGCCTCATACTGTGGGCATTTCTTGGAGTCACGAGAAACAGAGGATATAAGGGCATCAGAAAACGGTGAGGAGGTGCTGTTCGGTGCAGTCCAGCGCCACCCTCTGGGTACCCTGTAAACCTGTACTGTGGTATCAGGTTAGCCCTATGCTGTAAACCTCAATTTTCATTGCACATTTTAAAATTTGTTTTAACCAAACATTGGGGTGGGCTGCAAGTAAGTACGCTCTCCTTCGAGGAGTCCAACTGTGTGATTTTCTCTCTTTGAGACTTAGAAACAGGGATGTCCATAACCCAAATGGGACTACTTCAGCATTTATATTACGTTCCATGGGAGAACTATGACTCACAAGAGAAAGTGGGGTTAGTGGGATGAGAGGCGATTCAGTCTGGTTCATGCGCTTTGACTATTTCCATATATGTAATGTTACGTTATTTGGTACTTGTATCGCACCTACTTCCATTGTTATGGCTTCAAAGCACTGCTGTGGATGAACGCCCATCACAAGACAGTAGCCTGAACAGACATGTAAAGGAAAGGAGCAATAGAGTGTGTGCGAGCAGTAATTGCCATTCAGTGATAAGGAGAGATGACAAGGGTATTGTAAATAGTCAATCAGACTCTAGGGCAACTGTCTACAGTTGAGAGCTCTGCTGTACTTTTATATGCAGAACACATGCATCGAGGGCTAACATGCAGTTAACATGCAAGTTATATGCACAATTGTCAGATAGGACACAGATGCCACCAGCGTAAGTCCTCTTGTCTGTACCAACTCATTGTTGTAAAATGTACTACATTGGATTAATATGTCTCGGGAGGATAGCTCAGGGGCAAGGTGCTTGCCTTGGAAGCAAGACGACACGGAGCAACACAGGTTTGATCGCAGGGTCCGCGCTTAGAAACCTCTGGGTATTAAGCACATTATAAATAACCTATCAAATCATGTGGTGGTGATAATTCATAGTCACCTATGGAAAAAATAGTCTGTGCCATTGTCAATCCCCAGGACACCTTTACCCCCCCAGCAACTCAAGAGGAGTCACCTTTGGAAAGCACAGTCCGTAAAACCGGTGTATGTAAGTTGAGGTGAAGTTAGTGTAGGGTTAAATCACACTCCCCAAGATAGGAAGCACCCCATATGGCAAAAGGATAAAGCACCCAAGCCCCACAGTACCTTGAAAATGAAGAAAGTGTTCCAGATGGTTGCCTTCATGATGCAATGTAGTAGACCCTTGTTCCTGGTCCTTGGTCGTGGTGATGAAAGGGAGGACGTCTGGTGGGCTCCTGCAGAGAGGGACTTGGCAGCAATGGATTTCCATTGATTCAGCAGCTCTTTGTGGTTTTGGCACCTTATTCTCAGTGCCAATGAAGAATGTAAAGCTCTTGTCAGGATTTCCTTGATCTCCTGGTCCTGGGCTCTGGTGAGAGGACTCTGGATGCAAATTTCCTGCTTCTGTAGGGTCCTCTGGATGCCTACGAAGATCTGGTTGGATTCGGGTTTCGGAAGACAATGCACTCACAAGTGGCCGAGGTACCCCAGGTGTTGGGCTTCTGTAGCCTTGAAAAGTCACAGCAAGTCAGGGGTCATGCGAAATATAGGTTGCCTCGAGGCTGGTTGGTCACCCTAGCCTGAGGCAGGATGTCGTCCTTTATGGGTCTTCTGTGTCGATTTGAAAACGGGACAGCAGGGCTTCACCGGGCACTTTGCAGTCCAGAACGGTGCTTCTGGCATCTTCTCTTATCTTCTTCTTTGTATGTTGTCCTCCATTGGGTGACTCTGCTCTTAGTCCCAAAAACCTCGCTTTTTATGCAAGTTTCCATTTATTCACAGCCCTGGGCTGTCAATCACACAGTAAGATGGCTGTCCTCCAGGACAGCCAGCAGATCCATTTGGAACTGGTTTCCCTCAGATACACCTAGAGACAAAAGACAGAGAAGTTTCCTGACCCTCCCTCACTTCCCGCCTTTCCAGACACACTGGAGCCTGGACGGGCTGAAGCAAGCCAAACGCAAACTACACAAAGGACTCAAACCTGATGCAAACAACAGAATACAAACCCAGAAGAAAAGAACTAACAAGAAATGGCGAAAGAAGAAGACAGGGGCCATTTTGTAAAAATGGTCACCCTTTGGTGCAGCACTGCAGCTGAGGTATCAGCCTGCAGATACATGTCACTAGGTAGTAAAAAAGAAACCACTGCCAACAGCCATTCAAGTGAGTTAGTGTAACAAAATGTTACATGAGGAATGGGTTAAAGGAATTACTAGGTAATCCCCCAGCATACCACATAGGTTGGTGTGTGTTGGACCCATCAACTAAAGCTAAGTAAAACATGGGTCATATTACTATTCTTGGGAATAGTAGTTCACCCATGGAAAAATAGTTAAACATTTAATAGGAGTCCAAGGGACTTCTCAGTGGCACTGCACAAAAGGTGCTGTGTGTCACAATGCAAAAGCAGATGCCTATGGAGTTTACCAGTCTCCACAGTACAGTAAGTAACATAGAAAATCATAGTCAGGAAAACACATGAGTGAGTGAGAAAAAGTCCCATAAACTCAGGAGTAAAAATTAAAAAGCGTTTACTTGCAGAGGAAAACGTTTGTTTGTGTGCCCGACTTCGATCCAGCTACACGCTTCCTGGAGGAGGCGTGTCACTCAGCACGTGACTGTATCACGTGACTTGGCGCCACCTTAAAACCCGGAGGCTGCCACCCGCTCAGTGTGAGCGTTTACTTGCAGAGGAAAACGTTCGTTTGTGTGCCCGACTTCGATCCAGCTACACGCTTCCTGGAGGAGGCGTGTCACTCAGCACGTGACTGTATCACGTGACTTGGCGCCACCTTAAAACCCGGAGGCTACCACCCTTGTGGCTGTAAGCCCGGTGGAAAGAAGCCCATTGGCTGTTATACGGCTGTTATACAGCTGTTGTACGCAGTGGACGCAAACAAGCCGTATGATGGGCCCCCAAACACGCCAAAAACAGAAAACACGAATACAGTCCGAACGAGCGGACCATCCCTTACAGGCATCGGTAAATACCGCTGAGGAAAATACCTCGAGGGTCAATGATGTAAATGAGGTAAGAACTGTTACATTAAATATGCCTACGTTGTCTCAAATCACACAAACTGAAAATGGCGGACATACAACGCCACTATATACAGTAAGCTCCTTGCTTACTTTGACAGAAAGCTTTATTATTAATGTCAATTTACTAACTCACTGCCGACTGAAACTGACGCCAAATGCAATACGTAAACAAATACTTTTACTGCCCTGCGCTCTATGCTTAACGAGGCAAGCAAGAAAGAGTTCTCTAAGTGCTGCATACACAAAATTTGCCCAAGTACACGAAAGTGTAGATGTTCTGGATAAAACAGCATTAGCGGAGAACTGCAATAAATGTGAAATCTTTACAATCCGGTCCGTGACTTTATCTACTGGCTCTACGACCCGAGTTGCGGGACTGAGAACGCAGGATAATGTGTGCGAGATAAATACCTCCTTGATCCAGTCTCCTTTCGATGTAACGGATTCAGAATTATTGTCAATCCAAGTGTCTGCAAACACCTTATCCATGTCCCCCCTAAACCAATCAAATGGCCAGGTAGACAAAAATACTGTACAAAATATATCTCAAACTAAAGAAGGAGCTAGGACGCCCATGATGGTAGCAACTGCAAAACTGCATGAAGCTGAATCTAATGTGCTAATGTCATCATATGCCTCCCGAGGTTCCACAAAAACTGGACTTGTAAACCGCAAACAGAGCTCAACTAAGTCTAACCTGTTACACTCTCGTCTACCTATCACAGCAAATAGCAGCGGTGAAGTACATGAAGTGGAAACTTGGAACTCACATGAAATTTCTACAACACCTCAATCAAATCTGCTTAATATAGAAATAAATCCAATACCAACTTTAGAGACCTCATTAAAAGCTCTAGATCCAGTAGGACGAGAGGCACGTCTGACAGAGAGGCTAACTGCTGATTACAATGCCATCAAAGAAAAACTGATACAGAGTTTTGGAGAAAAGTCCAACTCTAAGCATGTAAATCGTATAATAAGCAGACATAGCCCCAATAACATCTGCCGTCACTCTAAATTTGGTTTTTTTGATCAGAATCTTCCAAACCACAATTCAACAATTGATTACACAACCATCGGTGATAAAAATGTTGTAAAGACAGTTGAGATGGAGAACCTAATCCAAATGAATGAAGATGAGGTAGAAAATGAGTCTCTACAGCAACGTAGGAAGGGACGAGATTCCATGGCCAAACAAACACATGAAACGGCGCCAAAACTTACATCTGCTACTTCTGCACAGGATCAAATGAACAAATCCAACCTGTCAGTAGCAGCTGGCATTCAAATCCACAATAATGTATTGGCTGCCACTTCTTTGGCGCTAATCCCGTTCGTAAAACTGTACGAGAGTCTAAATGAGGCCATAAAAGAGCAGAGTACGCAAATTACTCAGCTTATCTCAAAAGTTGACAAGATGGAATATATGAATAATGCCTTGCTGCAAAGAATGGACAGAGAGGCGGAGACGTCCTCACAATGGCAATATCGCCTTGGAGATCTTCTAGCAAGTACCCACGTGGATAATTCCACCTTAATGGCCGCAACGCTTGAATGTATGAAATGGGCAAGGCACAATATTCCAATAAATACGGAACAATTACCAGAGCACTTAAGTGGAGCTGTCACGCTGAATAAAACTACTCCTGCTCCTAAAATCACAAACTCTGTATCAGCTGCGGCCCTTCTCTCAAAGAACAATCCTCAAATGGAGTCACCTAGTTCTAACAGGAATAATAGACAACTCCAGGAAATTCCTGCTCAAGCAGTCAAAACTAAACCAAATACTGAAGCCCCGCTGACCTGCTCAACTATAAATACTAGTAGGGCACTTGTAGACAGAAGAACAACCTCAATGGCACAAATACAAGAAACCCAGACCTCCTCTGATGCTGCAGAAATAACAGATCCGACCCACTTGGCTATAGAGATCGGAGAACCAATACAATCACTGGAAACTCAAAGTGCTACTGGAAATCAAATACTACCGTCTACATCGAGGATCATAAATTCGTTTGACATCTTTAAGGGTGGAGCAAAACATTTTCAAGTGGACAGCTTAAAGATACCAACACTGTCTGAAAAAAAGGTACGATTGGCTCCAAAAAAGCAAGCAACCAATCAAGCAAAAAAACGTAATACTAATGTAAAACAGTTTGTAAGAAATATAGTAACTCCACAAAAGCTTGCGCTGTTCGAACGACCTACAAAAGAGGCTGCTGTAGATAATGTCATCACTGTGCAATCAAAGGAGAGACGGAACAAATTGAATGATGCAAAATCATCGTCAATACAAAAACAAAATCCAAATAAGCGTGCTCGTCTAGATTCGATTTCTGCACAAGATGAGGACTCAGTAGACCTATGTGACCTCTCAACTTACTCAATTGACTCTGACAGTTCCTCCTTAACCTTATCTACAGAGACATTGAGTAAAAGACGGCCAATTGGACCAAGCGAAGTACTCTCTAGGAAACTTATAGGTGATGAGGATAAAGGGCATAGAAAGGTCACCATGTTTCCTCCTACCGTTGATACAAACTCCTCGGAACCTAATCAACCTAGAACACACCAAGTTACAAACAGAAAAATGGTATCTGAATCATCACAAAATTTCAATCCGAAAATGACTGCTGCTCAGCGAAATAAACAAATCTCATTAAGAATAAGTGAAAGCGATGGACGTCAATCTAGCTCCAAATATCATTCTTGGAGAATTAGAGTGGAAAATGTGATGTCTGATGATAAAGATGTTAACTTAAACAGAAGAAACATTATGAAACTACTGCATATCATCCCTTCACTCCGTACAATTACATCAGAAGACATTCAAATTGTTGAATACATTTCAGAGGAATCCGTTGACAAGGTTTTTTTACATATTAATTCATCAGCAGTGGAAAAAACTCTTTTTGCTGCACAAGATGAATTGCTGGCCTTTGGTTTTGAAATACACTCAGAGAGAAATATGTTAAATTATGGGAAAAGTGATGAAATAAAATCAAGAAACGATTGTCGTCGCGAAAAATTGAGGAACCAATTGTCATTGCGAGAATGTGGAGTAGAAACCAAACCTACATGGAAAAATTATGATGAAGCCATAAAACGAGCTACATCACAGAAAGATCAACAAACATAACCATCACCAAAAACGGATATGGAAAAATGTGGGATCCTCTCTTGGAACACCAGAGGATTCCTTCATTTATTCAATGAGTTTCCTAAGGCCTTAATAAATAATTTTGCCATTTGTCTCCAAGAAACATGGCTTCGAGAAGTTCCATCGAAAGACGGTTATTCCATCATTTTAAATAAAGCAGGAAAACATCAACGTGGGAGACCTTTCTCTGGTTTAATCACAATGGTTAATAATGCTTATGGATGGGAGGTCATTCAAACATTCATGCCAAACCTCTTTGTACTAGGAACTCTACTACAGCCGAGCCAGAAGGAAAATATACCCTCCCCACAACTACTAATTATTAATCTTTATTGGAACCCAGCCATGATCTCTACTGCAAGTTTTATTAAATCAGTAACGGCAATTATTGATCCCTATTTAACATCAGATTTGGAGACCATTATAATAATATGTGGAGATTTTAACTTCTCATGGCTCGAAATACCTCCCAAAAATAAGACTGAACAAACTGTAATACCAACTAGAGGAGATAAATGGTTAGAAGCGATGCAATCGAGAAACTGCGAGATGGTCAATGGTTCAATTAAAGGTGACATTCCCCCAAACTTTACCTGGAACAAAGATAAAAGTCAAAAAATATTAGATTACTTTTGGATCTCTTCTCCTTTTTGGTCAAAAGTTACAAAAATGTCAATAACTAAAACAGCAGTGAGTGATCATAGTATATTGGAACTAACCTGTATTCTAGAACAGCGCATAACATCAGCGCAGTATGATTTACCTCTGGAAGTGAATGAGGGGCTGAGTAGGCTACGAATTAAAAACCATCACATCCGTCAACTGAAAGATGGCCTTAAGGATGACATAACAACAACTCCTGACAAAATAAACTATGCACCTTTGCTAATCCAATTTGGCACTTCAAAAAAACAAACTCATAAAACCTCGCAAACTCAGAAAAAATATATATATAGTGCACAGGTAAATTTGCAAAAGAAACAAATGACCAAAAGCATCAGGCAAATCAACAAGAAAGATATTAAGTCTTTTGAGAAAAAAAGGGAAATCCAAAACTGAAAACGAAATACCGAAACTGGTTAAAATCTTTCAAGTTAATCAGAGATCAAGAACGAGCTGAAACAATGGTAGGCCTAATTATTCAGCGGAACTCACGAGACATCTGGAAAATTTTAAATAACAACAACACTCAAGATTCTGGATTCATTAATGGAATATCAAAGCTTACCTGGGAACAACATTTTAGGAAAGTATTTGTAAGCACCTCAACTTTAAGCAGCCCAATACAACAGATAAATCCGGTCACATGGGATGTATGTGAATCTAGAGAAAAAATTCTTACTCAAATAACACAATTGAAGAATTCTCGTGCAGCGGGTCCTGATGGGCTAACAAATGTTCTATTAAAAGAAAAAAAGGAGCTTTGGGCCGACTTTATTGTAGACCTGTTTGAGCTAATTTCAGAAGCTAGGATGATACCGTGCTCATGGAGGACTGCAATTATAGTACCAATATTCAAGAAAGGCAATAGGGAGAACCCGGCCAACTACCGCCCAATTGCCCTCTTGGATATAATAGGGAAAATCTTTGCTACTTGCTTACAACAAAAACTCTCCAAATGGGCATCTCGTAACAACTTATTGGATAAGCGACAAACAGGTTTCACAAAGGAGGTCGGAACTGAAATCAATCTCTTCATTCTAAACATACTTAAACTTGAAACATTGAAGAACAAAGGGAGCATCTTCATAGCATTCATAGATATGCGGCAGGCATTTGACCAAATCAATCGCGCAAATCTATGGGAAAAATTAACATCATGGTCGTGCCCTCCAAATATTCTCCATCCACTTATGGCCCTACACACAGGTACCTCAATAAAAGTCCGCATCGATAATAAAGGCACCGTGACAAATGAAATTCCAACCACCAAAGGAGTGAAACAGGGATGCCCCTTGGCAGCCCTACTGTTTAAGTTATACATTGCTGATTTACCAAAGGCTTTCGCGAATATTCGCTGCTTTCCACCGAAAATAAATAACCAACCTATTAGTTATGCGACATATGCCGATGACATTGTATTATTTGATCAAACTAAAATAGGACTCCAACGTCTAATACAAGCATTGGTTATATATCTGCAGACAAACGGTTTAGAAATAAATGCTGGGAAATCAAAGATCATGTCCTTTGGACCAACAAAGAAAAGATTGGCTGAGAATTTCAGTTGGTATGCAGCTGGAGAAAAGATCGAGACTGTACACACTATACGTTATTTAGGGATACAAATAAACAAATCCATCAGAGAACAAGAGTGGATTTTAGATCTGAAGCATCGTATGACTTCTTTCACCCTACAAGGAAAACACCTACATAATGAATTTGGCAAATTTACCCTGATTCCAGTCTTAACCTTCTATCGACAAAAAGTCATTCCTACTCTGACCTATGGGGCGGAGGCCGGACTAAACATCGATAATCATATTTGGGCAGTTTTGGAAGGGCAATTTTGGAGAGGAGTTTTAGCTTTGCCAAGCTGTGTGTCTATTGTCGCAATAAGACATGAACTAGGCCTTGATCCCTTAGATGGCCTGATTCTTTGGAAGTCCATTGTTTTGTTACGAAAAATGAACTTAAAAATAGTCGCTCCAGCCTATGAGATCTTAAAACAAAGAGAAGATAAACAATATTCAGGGATGATACATATTTGGGCTACGAAAATTAGGAAATCTTTACCGGTCATGGATATCTCTTGGGAGTCTGTATGTAACACACCACAGATTGCAAAAAGAAAACTGAGATCCTGGTACTGGATAAAAAATGAAGAACGTCGAATGGCAATGTCATCTTCGCTTAATTTAGGCTTGACATGTAATACTCTTGACAAGCTGCCCAAATACTTAACAAGATTTCCATCAAGATACCATCGCAACAAATTTTTAAGATTTCGGCTAAATTTATATGAAACTAAAGAGATAATGTACCTGAGACACTACAAAGAGATAGATAATAATAAATGTAGGCTCTGTAAAAACGAAGTAGAATCACTTAAACATCTAGTCTCTGATTGCGACCAGGTGGCGACTCAGCGTGCATTTTTCTTTAAACATCTAACAAATGTCCATCCAACGGACCATCTGTGGTGCATGCTGGTAGCTGGAAATAATGTTAAATCAATTTGTGCAGTGGTAGATTTTCTCGATAACATCTTGGAGAAAGCCTTGTGCTGAAAACAAACTTTTCATCTGAAAGAGCCGGAAGGAAACAATGAACCTATAAGAGAGCTAATTGATGACAAAGAAAGATGATGAATTTTTGTATGAATTTTTGTAATTGAAGTTGTGTAAATAACTAATTGTTACAAGTAAAATAAAAAATAAAAAAAAAAAAAGCTCTGAGTCCAGCAAAAGAGCTGGGGTCTCTAAAGTTAAAGGGAATTGGCACAGAAATGAAAATTCTCCCTAACACCCATCAAAGTGTAATCTTCATTTTTTTGTGGTACTGAAGGGATTGAAGCTTGGGGAAGGGAACCCTGAGACGCTTAAATAAGAACTGTTTTTTGGTTAGGTTTTGTCTTGGAAGGGCTAAAGCTTGGGCAAGGGAACCCCAAGGCATTAAAGACATGTCATTGTTCGTACTATGGAGAAGGTCCTATGAACAGTCCATTTTCATTGAACTCATTCTTTTGAAGCTGACCAACCTAGACCTGGTGAAAAGATCACCTTAAAACAATCCTGCTTTCCTATTTTTGTTGAGCCAACCCTTTTTGCTTTTAAAAGACTTGCTAAGAGTGAGGGCAAGCATAGGTTTAGACTTAGACATATTTTTATTTTGGACTTCCAGACTTCGACAGCCCTTCGAAACATCAGTTGAGGGAATCATCCCTTTACGGTTCGGGCCAGTTAGGCATTACACCAACCCAGGAACTTTAGTAAATAAAGGTGTTTGAATGAATATCTTTGAGTCTGTGTCTTTCATGATACCATGCCTGCCTCACAACAGATATACACACATGCTCGATTCGAGTGTTAGCATATATACTAGATATTAAGCCTGAAGTGCTGGTTTCTGTATCACATCGGTTCTCAGAGATACAGATTACAACCTATCAGGTTTCTGGTGTCAGTAAACATCACAATAGTGCTAGTGTGAATATCATTAAACATACAGTATATTCCCATATGTTCTCATATTGTACATTTTTTACCCAGTGTCAATGTCAAACTGAATTTTGAGCACATATCTCAAGAACTGAGAGGAATGGCAATCATACCGTTTGAAGGATTCCCTTCCCAATGAACCACCATCACAACACAGCTGGGCAGGTGACAGCAGCACATGTTTTTAAAATTCCCACTCATTCACCCCAGATTGTCTGTGAAGAGTTACAGTTTTCCGGTCCTCAAAGACACTTTTAATTGCATTGCCTTACCGGAGGAATTCGAATTGACACCGTGAGGGTGACCTACTCCTATAGAAATTCCAAAGGCCATCATAACTACCCATTGAAGCCTGAACACAGAATTTTCAAAGGCTTGATCTGATAAAGATACTTAGCCTCATTACGATTCCAGCGGTAACCCTGCCGGTGATATCGGCGGGTTGCCGACGTACTTGTAAAATTTTACTGGCGCCTGACCTCCAAGTGCCACCAGGAGATCCCACAGAGTACAATTGGAAATGGGGACTCGGAAGTGCTGTCACAGTTGTTAATGGTGCCAGCGCTTGTGTGAGGAGTCTGACAGGGTCAGACCTGTCGGACACACTAGCCACGGCAGGCAAACTCAGTAAGCCTACCGGCACCCTTGTTTCCAGACCATCAAACTCATTATGAGGCCCACTGTTTTTTAAATGGTGAGCTAAAGTACCCATCTTGGGACCAATGATGCAATGGATTTATTGAATTTTTTGCATGCATTTGAGTCCCTCCCCAGGAATACTGTTTTGATAGTGACTTAACTACCAAGCATTGCCTTCTTATTTTTGTTATATGTATTTTCTTAGAAATTCTTTTTAAACGTTCTTTAAAAATTCTTTTGTATTTCTTGATCATCATTGTAAACTGTACCCAACTATATGTCCAATGTCGATTTTCTGTTATTATACTAATTATTGAAAATATATGATTGCACTTTTTTTCACAATTCTGTGTTGATCTACAGTTTTTTCTTGTTTAGAAGTATGCTCTAGAAGCACCATGTACATTAATTAAGTGGGTGGTAATCTGCACTCAGCGGCTTACTCATCCGTATGATTTCAATAATTGAGAAACCTAATTTCTTTGCAAATATATTAGTGGACAACTTTAGAGACTAAAGCACCTGTCCACCCTAAATTTCTGTGGTTCTAAATAGAACTAGTAAGGGTACACCCTTTGTTTAGTTTTAAATGGTGAGCAACGTGTTCTGCAACGGGTGGACCATTCAATGCAAACAGCTCAACTTTATTCATAGAGCAATCTTGTGACATGAGGGGCATGTCAAGAAAGCAGAAAGACCTCAAAAGGTGAAGGAAAGCAGCACCCAAAAGTGCAAGAAAAGTCCTGTATCTCCAATGAAGGAAAAAGGCCTTTTTAATGTTGAGGACAAGTTGCTGTGTTGTAGATACACAGTGCCTCTTTCCTATTTCTTCCCCTATTGTGAGCTATTACATTTTTTTCATTGGCCTTGAAAGACTTTGATATGGAGGTTCAGTCCAATGTCTTGTGTTCTTCCGTTGTATGAGAGTCTCATTGATTTTCTATTGGTATAAGAAGAGTTTGATAATGCTTAGGTATACATTAGTGGCTGTTCTGCTCTTCACATTTCTGAGGCAGTCATTCATTCTTGCATTGGCGTTGAAAAGGTTTGCTATTGAGGTACAAGTTCTGTTTGCTTGTCCCATTTGTGAGGATGTAATGAATTTTCTGTTGGCATTGGAAGTGTTCAATGTATGATAAAGTGCTGTGTGTTGGTATTCCCTTGACATTTGTGAGAGCTCATGATTTTATCATGCTGCATGTTTCTTGTCTTTAGCTCCAACAGTAAGGAACCTACACTGGATATTGTCTTGGAGGAGGCATTGCAAAGGGATGACACCTGGAAGTGGGAAAAAAAGTCAAGGGCCAGAACAACCTGCCTACGATCTCAGAGATCAAGTGGAGGAGAACAACAGAGCACACTAAGCTTGAGGATGACAACATTGTTTGAAGAAACGAGTACAGGTCAAAACCTGCCTACTATCTCGGTGAAGGCGCTGGGGTTCAGGCAGTGCAGGCGTTCCCTTTGAATAAAGAATATGGGCTTTTGGGTGCTTGCAAACATGCCTGGCCCCTGAAGGGTTGACCTCCCCCTAAACTCGTGATGATAGGAATTTTCATTGAACTATGTAGACTGAGGCAACATTTATATCTACTAGGTAACAATGTATTCCTGTTAAGGGGGACTGTATAAAAGGGGCATGAGAAGCTGCTTGTACATGGCAAGATGCAGGGTGATGCAATGGGGGCGCTGTCATAGGACTTTTTTTATGTTTAGGAATAACCACAAGAGAGATTACTTTGACCCCTTTCCAGCCTTCCCACGATTACATTTCAGCAGAGCTTGGGGGCAGGCAGGTGCTGTAGAAGCACCCAGGGCACTGCATAGGTTTTGATATATACTGTATCACTAATGAAGGACCCACGATGGAAGAGCCAATGACCTTTACCCATGCCTTCCACGACTTCCACCCAGCACAGCAGCACCCTCACATGTCACTGTCAATGCTCATCAGACTGTCTTCTGAATGTTTTTAAGATTCATCCTTGTGCCCCATCCTCTCCTTAACATGATACCCACCTGTACAACTCTGTTAATCCCCCCATGCCACCTCTCCCATTTACAGATTATTTTGTGACAGCTTCCACTACACATCCTCTCCCCTGTGTATTGGACATCAGCATCCCAGTCACCCAATCCCCCTGGAACCCGGTTACACCCAAAGGTAGCACAGTCTTCTCACCCATGGCTCTAAGAAAGAAGAGCACTGGTGCCCTGTATCCGGACTCCCCTTTGTGTGTCAATACTGTGGTGCCCAATGGGTCATTGATTGAATGTGCAAGGAGTCTCTGAGTGAGGTGGTCGGCATTATGTTCATTTGGGCAACTTTGAAGAGCATTAGGGATGGTTTCAAAATGCTGATTTTGATATGACTGAAAACAAGGCATCCCTTAATCCTAAATTGGAGTCACAATTCTGTCTTTCTACTACACAAGGTAAATAGGGGATAACATCCAGCACTGCCAGGAAATGTTCAATGAATCCTTCAGGTTGCAGTGATGACATGCCCTGCGGCCCCCATCATCTGCACAAACACCCAAGACACTTTGCAATGTGTTTGTCGCCAACAGAAGACAATCCTTGAAACTCTGATGATTCTCCAAGACTCACCACAAAACTCCTCTGAGACCAAACACACCCTTGATAATGCACATTTATCTATTCATGTATGTATTTACTTATTTGTAACAACATTCCTGTTGAATCAATATATGCAAATAAAACAACAAACACGACAACTCTGCATGTTGTGTGTATGTGCGTGTGTGTGTTTATCTCCTTGTCTGTCTGTGAACACAAGTATATATTTAAATTCATGGGGACAGAGCTAGGGAAATCAAAATAGTTCACATCACTTGAAGTGACTGAACAGCAGGAATACACTAAATGCGAACAAAAGAATCACCTGATGGGCTGTGGTACTGAATACCCCACCACTTGCAAGAAAGCAGGCAGTACTACGGCTTCCAGAACTTCCATCATCCCAATGGCATTGTTCACCAGTTTGAGAGCGGCTTTTGGGCAGACATGTGTTTGCACTTGCAATGCGAGAAGGACCAACCAACATTCTTCACATTGGAAGCTGCATAGGTATAGTAGCATTATGCAGCACAGATTACTGGCAGGCATGAACATTCTGAAGCATAGACAGAATGGTGAGACATGTATTTAAAAGGGGAACAACATGCACTGTGTTGTGTACAAACATGTTCTGTATTGTATAGTGGCTAAAAAAGGTTTACACATTTTAGTGTGGCAGAATGGCTCAGATGGACCTGCTGCCCTTAAATGGTACAATATCAGTGAACAACTGCAAAAAGATAAAATGTTGTGCTTTATTTCCCTGTGTGCCTTACTATATTTTGAATCACCTCTGCACGTCCCTGGAGAAAGAAGTGGGAACAGCACTTTATACAGCAGGAGACACAGTATGTAAGCAATGGGGGGCGGGGAGGTATGACGTAATGAATGATCATCTTGAATAGAAACTGTACAAAGAGGTGCCAGAGTTTCACAGTTCACACATTATGCAATTTACATTTTCTGAAAACTCACATTAAAGTTATATACGCCTCTTGTACATATTGAAAATACACATTAAAGTTAGACTTCATTTTAATGTAAGATTCAATACGTATTCTAGACATACAATGCATGAGCAGTACGAAGGTGCATTTTATATACAAGCACTACCACACGCAATCCTACAGCATGTTCTCCTACGAAACATACTATGATGACACACTGTTAGCATATACTGTTATGACAGATGCTACTATGACTCTCGTTCCTATGTCAAACAGTCCTATGACACAAACTCCTATGACACAGGCTCCTATGACTCACAGTCCTACAAAAATTGGTGATGGTGAGTCGGGCACTCCTTGAATTTCCAAATCAATTATAATTAATTGTATCGCTATAATATTACAAACTTGGGGTGCAAACCCACTGAAAAAGGTGCCTCTGTGATGTGGCTCCTAAAGAACCATAGAGAAAAAACAGACCTTGGCCGTATGGCCAACAGTGCGGGCTGCACACCCTTATTCCACTGCACAGTGGTATAGTTCAAAGATAATAGTAAAAGAAATATTATTGAATTGATTCCTTCTTCTCAAAAAAGTTTTAATTAAACAACCTTCATTAGTTTTCTTTAAATCAAATTTTCGTGGCAGAATTCATCACATAAGCGGCCTATGCATTTCGGGTCGAAACCCTTCCTCAGGGCCTGTGATTACACCTTTTCATAAAGTATTTGGTCTCAACTATCATAGCATAGTCAACATTGCATCACAAAATCAAACAAAAATATCATCAGTCACCAACCATTAATGAGACATTTACATATCAACATATGAAATGCATATGTTGTCAAGATCATAAAAGTCAAAGAGGAACACAGTAGCAAGAGTACATTACCCCGTTTTCTTTCAGGTGATGTGGGTTTAATAAATCATGTCGAGGTTGTAAATTATCAAGATTGAAAACAATAAAAAAACAAAAATAATAAAAAATAAAAAAATAAAAAACAATAGTCAGTGTAATGTTCACGGTATAAGCCTACTTATCCATAACGTCATTTTATTTTCAATAAATCTGCCAAGCCGTTGCCACTAAACTTCCAAAATACCTGAGTGATCAAAAAACGTGCACGTCCACCCGTGGTTTTGTCCGTGGGAAGAATATCTGATCTGCAGTGGTCTCTGTAACGAGATCGACCACGTATGTGTTAGTAAATTCAAGCTTCAAAATCTATTTAGTAAAATCGGTGTCATAATGTATAAATATAAACTTACATATGCCGTAGATCCGCTACATTCTACTAGACACGAACGGTCTGACTGTGTGCCTTCCACTTTCGCCTGCGGTCTTGTCCGCGGTAGACTAACGCGTACAACAGCAGTCTCTGTGAAAAGATCAAACGCGTGTGAATGGATATAAATCACTCTATGTGTTAAACCCTCTGTATTACTATTTCATGTCTACTTACTTGAAGTCAAAGTCACAGTTGTCTGCCAGAGCTGAACGCGCACACGCGCTTGCACAGCAGTGTCTGTGAGAAAGTGTTGTGGCAGCAACCAGTTGCCTAGGCAACCGTTGCTTTCTATGGGGCGACCATATTGGAATGGATCGACTAACTAACTCTACTCACACTATTTGGCAACCATTTTGAAATTGTGCAATAGTACATGAAACATTATGGATTAATAAACAGAACTCATTGCTATCTGTCAAGAGACACTATGGGATGTTTATGCACATAATTACCACTTACTGCAAGTTATACTAAAACATAAACGAAAATAAAAATAAAAATATGGAAATTAGAAAATGTAAAAAAATAAAAATTAGCGTAAAGGTGAATAAAACATAAAAAATCCACTCAAAAACATTACCAAAACAAATAAAAATAAAAATATATATATGCAAATAATATGCATCGAATCACATATATATGTGTTTCAGCATTGTATAAATACATATCTTAGGTAACTCATTCCTCTACAGAATTCAATACTTGTATACCCAAAAATTCACATTGTCATGTCACTCAACAATAAGACACAGTTAGAATAATTCATAAGAAACAACTCAGATCTAGCTCCTCGTTCATTCCGTCTGGAGTAATAGACCCCATCCTTTCTATCCATTGTGCATCTTTCTGGGCCCTCAACTTCTTCATGTTACTGTTTTGGCCTTTGGTTGGTATAACTTCCAAAACTGCAAATTTGAGTTGAGCGACAGTGTGTCCACTATCATGAAAATGTCTTGCTACTGATGATGTTCTGTTATTGAGTGTAATACATGATTTATGTTCATTAATGCAAACCCATACTTTGCGTGCGGTTTCTCCCACATAATACTGGGCACAAGGACACTTGATGGCATATATAACATTCTCCGACAAGCATGTTGCATGATATTTCAACTTGATCTGCTCTCCCGTTCGAGGGTGGGATATGAATGGTCCTTTCATTATGTTGTTGCAGTTCCCACAACTCATGCAAGGGTATGTGCCCTGATGTTTAACCGGCATTCTCTGTCTGTCTCTTTGGTTCCCATGCATGTCAACTAACAAGTTCCTTAGGTTATTACTTTTTTGGTAGGCAAATACGGGAGGGTTCATAAACAAATCTTTGGTTGTATTGTCATTCTGTAACGCACTCCATCTTTTCAGGATACTATCCTTAATTTGTTGGCTCTGTATAGAGTACTTTGTGACAAATACCAAGTCTGGACTCTCCTGTTTCCGTTTGGTAATTAACAATTGTGCACAGTCACGTATCTCTGTTTTTTCTCTTGCTCTTTGAAGATCTTCATCCGGATACCCTCTTTCCTTAAGTTTCTCATGTAGCTTGTTTAGTTCCATATCACACTCCACTGGATCACTTACGATTCTTTTGATACGCAACATTTGCCCTAAAGGTAAATTCCACAGGATGCTAGATGGGTGAAAACTCATCCTGTTAAGCAAATTATTTCTGTCTGTAGGTTTGGTATATACTGTCGAGGAAATCTTCAAGTCTGTGATGATGATCTGTACGTCCAGATAATGGACATTAGGATTACCTATTTCCATTGTAAACTGCAAACGACTATCAATGCTGTTTAAAAAGATTAGAAAGTTATCAAGCTCTTCCCTGCTCCCTGACCATACTCCAAAAACGTCATCTATGTAACGTATCCACTTTTTAAGTCGATTACTCCATTGTGGATTGCTAATAATGTGAGTGGTTTCAAAATCAAACATAAAGCTATTAGCATACACTGGTGCCATGGTGGCTCCCATGGCCGTGCCAGAGAATTGATTGTATTGTGTCCCATTGTATTAAAAACATGAATGTGTGGAGATAACGTCTAACAGTAACATTAGGAATTTTTTGTTAGCTCCTATTGTTTCAGTTTGCAACAGAAGTTTTTCTACCGACCTTTGCCCCAGGTCATGTGGAATACTAGTATAGAGGCTCGTCACATCTGTAGTAAAAAGAATATCTTCAGATGTTAGCATGATTTGATCCAAAATTTGTAAAAAATGCAAAGTGTCCTTTACATAGGTAGATGTTTGTTGTATCAGTGTCTGGAGAAAATAGTCTATATATGTTACAGTCCTACAACACACACTCTTCCAAATCAATGGTGGTAGAGGCAAGGGAGTTTTTCTATTGAGATATTATTCTGTAGGGATGCCATTTTATCAAGTAAGGTATTTTGGATATTGTCAAACCAGGTGCTGTGTTTGCTGCAACTGTATGTGGGTGTTACGAATTCACGTAGAATAGTAAATAGCTCCTGAGAACTGGAGCTAGCATTAGATATTCTTCTGTTGTAAGTAGATCTTTTGGCTAGGAGGAGTGCATTTTTATATGCCTCCAGAGTAATTGTAAAATGGTCTTTATTAGTCTCCGACAGGGAGTTCCTCCAGTTGGTCTCTGCCTTGTGTTTTTTCAAATGTAGGGCTTCAAGGTCAGAGGTGTACCACAAGTTGCAGTGTGATAGTGGTTTGGCTTTTCACTGGTAGCAATGGCTGAGTTGTCGGTTTCAACCAAGATGACTGCATTATCTATCAGAGTAAGAGGGGAGATAATCTCATCTAGCAGAGGTAAGATGCTGGTTGCAGTTATGTTCCTAGAGTTCTGTGTTGGAGTGGGGAGCTTGAGCAGAGCTGTAGTGGGTATCGGCTCTGGTATTAGTATTGTGACAAGGGGCAGGGTGCATTAGATGTGATAGAGATGTTGTAGTTCGAGTCTGCTAACCTGTCAGATATGCGTCCCTTAGTATGCATAGGTCTGAGGATACGTTGAGTGAAGCTTAATGCTGTTATGGCATTGGCCAAGGATTGAGCATTGCAGTTGTTTTCGTTATTAAAACCTCAGTTTAGGTCCCCCATGAGAATGGTCTAAAGATGAGGAATTGGAGTTGGTAGTAATGACATGACAGATGTCCTCTTCGAAAGTGGATTCCGGGTCTGGTGCCCTATAGACTAGGTGAATTTGTCAATGTGGTAGTGTATGAGAGGGTTAATTTGGTATGCAGCAGTTTCCCTGTGGTCATGGTGGCATTGCTGATTTCTCTAATAGTTGAAGAGTCTTTGGCTATCAAGGCCACCCCTCCTCCTCTGGAGCTGGACCTGTCTTTCCCGTAGATCGTGTAATTAGGGGGAATGGCTAATGAAAGAGCAAGTGCTGAGGATGGGTGCAGCAACGTTTCCAAAATCACTAGTAGGTCAAGCTCCTGGGAGATGATGAGGTGAGAGATATCCACAGAATGTGCAAGTACAGTCCTAGCATTAATTAGCACTCCTTTTAGTGTGCAGGCTGAAGATCAGGTTGGGGTTTTATGAAGTCTTTCAGGTGATTTTGACTGGGTGGTGGTGCTGCAGTCCCTGCTTAGAGGAGGGGGGAAGGTGAAGCGCAATGTTGTTTATGCCTACAGTAGTCTGTGGTAGTGTGGTCGGGGATGGTGGTAGGGTGGGACTCTTTGGGCACTGTCAGTTGTGGTGGTGTAGAGGTGCTTGGGTTGGAGCTAGCGGGGGTGGTTGTGGCTAGGTTGTCCAGCTATTCGTTAGGTGGGAAGAGCTCAGGTTTGGACAAGTGTGATTGCGCCATTTGTAGCCAGTTAGGAGTGGGTTCAATGAGGCAAAGGTACGGGTCTGAAGGCGCTTGTCTCTCTGCAAGAGAGGTGGCACACTACATGTGGGCTCATAGGGTTTAGATGTACATGCTGTGAGGCAAGCTTGTTTGTGATAGCCAAGACATGGGCGGTGAGTGATGTTTGTGGATTAGTGGGTGGGAGGACATGCCGGTATGTGGTTCTGCGTTGCGTAGATCTGAGCACATTGCATAGTGCATGGATCGGTCAGGTGGTAGGAATGGAGATGGTACAATAGGTAATGGATCAGGAAGATCATAGTGCATAATGAATGGTCCTGAATAGCCTGCAGGGCATATGATAACATTCCTTTGAGGGTGTGAGGGGGTGTCCTTGCATGGCTTGACAGGTAACAGGCTTACCTGTCGGCCTTCACTGGTGGTCTCCGGCTTCGCCTGGCTGCTTCTCTCAGGCTGGGTATTCAAGCAAGTTACCAGACAATCAGGGGTTGTCCCTCAATGACATTTGTGATGTCATCTTTGATGTCATGGGTGTTAGTCTTAGCAGTGCACGGTGGTGGCACGAGTTATGGTTGCTTAGCTTACCAAAACTGACGAATTTCAGTTTTTGGTTTTACTTGGAACCATAACGTCCCTTCAACACATTTTTCTTACTGAATTTCATAGGTTTTTAGTAGCGCAACATAATCATAACGTCCCTTTAACAAAGTTTTTTTTACTGAATTTCATACTTTTTTATTAGTGCAACTTATGCACATTTGACTTCATTGCAGTCCTTCCAGACAGTTCCACATGACCATATGCTGGCGCGCGGCATGATGACGTGTCCGAGAACCCGTACGCACTTCACGATAAGATCTGTGCTTTCAACTTCAAAAGTTCCCTTGCACAGCTCCAACACCTATTCCTACTCATCCATTAACAATCTAATACACAATACATACTTTTAGCAAAACTGCTATTTATCTTAAAATGGCATCAGCTAAAGCCATCCCTCCTCCCCAAGAGACACCACCACTGCTGTAATCAAGGAGAATGAGAAACACTGCCCCCTACCTTAGAAATTACATACGCGCAACATTTTCCCCTGTCCACCTGCGCCTCCATATTAGTGTTTGGTGCCTCTTCCTTCATTTACCTCCCTACCTTTCGTTCTTAGCTCTCCTACCAAAAAAAAAAAAAAAAAAAAATACATCCAAAAACAACAAAAGAAATGTTCTTTTCGGGGCCACCTTTCACAGTTAAAAAATAGAACTAAAAAAAAACATATAGACTCCATCTACTTTATATTTCTCATTAAAGTACATAGACTCGATAAGATTTTCCAACATTTCCATTTGCATTTTGAGTTATACTAATGGCAATATTGGGTCGTTCATCCTCCGTTCCAGGGACTGGAATGATGGATACCAGCCCAGCAGCCCAGGTTATCAGCCCAAGCGAAGCGAGGGTGGATAATGAGGTGTCTGGACCATTATCCCCCCATTCCACCCCCTGAAATGGGGGATGAAGGCCATTAGCAGCCTAGGTTCCCAAAGCGGGAACCCGTGGTACTAAAAAAGAGGATTTTTCGTCCTACACCTGGATGCCTGTGGCGTGCCAGTATAGGAAGGAAAATCCTTTTCCAAGATGGCCACCGTGTAAAGGGAAGGTGGGGGTTCCATATAGGGCCCTCTTTGCATTCCATGGCAGCCTGTGGAATGCAAAAAGAACACCCTATGACCATATTACCACGAGCACATTTTTCTTCCCTTTCAAATCTATCCTAATTTCGAATACGTTTACACCAAAACCAGTCCCAGGTGGACATGACCACTTTAATCCTATGTTTGTCCCTTCTGGTCATGGCCAGTAGCCAGATTGTCTGGATCATGACCTTCTATCATGACCCGGACATTCTGGCCACTGCCCATGGTCACAGGCTACCCCTCAGTCACTAAAGCTATACCGCTATTTTTTAAACTACATTATGACACTTGTCAAATAAGAAAACACTGCCAAATTTGCAAAACCATGCTTGTAGATCCTTGCCAATGCGCCTTACGCAGGTTTGCTGGAAATCCACCCACGTTTTATTTTTGCAAAAGTGTCAAATGAATTCACATGCAATCATCATATAAGCTACCCCCTCTGCACAAAATCCCACCAAACATTGTAAACTCATTCAAAATCAGGTCAGTAATAATCCACCCATCGCCATCTCCCCTCACCTCCCCAAACATTATTTCATAAGTTTCAGAAGTGCAATGCTCAGAAAATATTATTGTCCAGAGGGTTCGGCCATGTATTTGTATACATACGTTGATCTATTGCAAACATTTCCAATTCACCTTACCTATCTTTTCCTCTTTTGAAAACATACGAAATCTGGCGGCAGGGCGCGTCCATCTTCTGCTATTCTTATCCATTGCTGCATCTGCCTAAGGTAAACTGCCCTGACGTCACTAAATCATATGCACCGCCGATGAACCTCACATCACCAAACCTAGTGATATTCTACACCTTTCTCGGTGACGTAGCCAAACACGTCCATAACACCTACGTGACGCAGACCCCGAAAATCAACACACATTGACTAACAACACAGCACGTCACAATTCGGAATATTAAACCGTACTTTAAAAGAAAACAATAACACTGTAAAATTTGTAAAGTACTTTTATTTCACAATAAATGCTCCGAGAACATCCGACTATTTCAATATTCAATCAAATTGCAAATTTGTTTCTTCACTCACGATCCAAAATGTTTATCGTGAGGCACACGTTGTTCTTTTTGCGTACAAAAGGTGTTCGTTTTCGGTAAAAGAACCTCTTGGGTCGCACAGTGAATTCCAGGGCTTCTCCATCAACTTGGGGCTAGACCACCATAAACAATGTTATGTTACTCCTAATCGCTAGTACAGCGTAAGGGCATATGGGTCCTGGGCAATCGTCCCAAAAAAGAGTCACTGTGATCCAGGCGTTGACAGCTACTTTCAGCTGCCGATGGAATAAACCGTCAGTTGGCATCTGGAATCTATGACAATCGCAGAAAGTCAGAATATATCTGTTTCGAAAACATAAAAGAAAATGTGTCTCAATACCCGAACTTTACTACAATTTATCTATTGACTTATTAATTCGGCATAGAGTTTAAACTAACGATTAGCACAGACATCAAACAATCTCAACAAAGAGAAAACAACGTGAAAACTGATACACAATTCGATATGGCCATACATGACATTTTAATGAAATATTAGCGTTGAACCTGGGTGAACCTAGTGGTGGTCTACATGCACCTCGATGCTGCACTCCCCATAACCACGTAAAAAAGACAACTACACACAGAGATAGTACTTGCGTTTCATTGCAAAAAGCAACACAGAACAGACGAATAAAATATAACCCAAAAATAATCTTCAGATAATAATAAGTTAATGTTCGTTCCGGTATACAATCGTCGAAAATCAAACTTGCATTATATTCACCATTTCCATTCTCTTGTCATAAGTCAGTCCGTAACGCTCACTGCGTTCGCACCAAAGATTCTTCATAAACTGAATTTACATGTTCCTTACACACTTTTGGAATGCAAAACCTTATCAAATCTTCATTATTACAAACCTCCTCTCATTGCATTCCTTACGGAATGGTCCCTTTCTCTCAAGGTCAAAAAACAATTGAACCTTATACTGTGTGTCGCATGCATGGGCTCGCAACCAAAAATTCAAGTCTGGTGACCTTCACTCAGAATCAAAATACATTCTCACTTTGCAACAACTTGTCTCACCGCATCCATGACAACTCTTATTCTCATCCACGTCCATCAGACACTGCAGGTGGCTGCCTCAGATGTCAGACTCTAGGGGGCGCCAGTCTGACTCCATTATTATTTTAATTACATTTTAACACAGACACATTAGTCCTTTATTTGCCGCGCTCTGGTTGTACCACCAACACATCAATTTATAAACATCAAGCGTTTTAATTAAGAGTGTAAAATAACCCGAAATTGCTCTATTTAATATTAATAAATATTCGGCAACCAATATAAACATTATAGAGTAACGGGCATTCGGAATGTAGTATTACCCTGTAATACCACAAGATAAAGTTGGGGTTGCAGACTACAGAAGCAACAATCTATATTTACAAGTCCACAATTCCATGATTATACATCTACATCCCTTGAATGCCAATATGCAATCTCTTTCACCTGTACTTTAGGCACATTATATAGTGGAACACCTCCAAATGTACCGTGTGACTTTCGTGACAAAAAACACCAGTTTTTTGCTTCTTGCAGCCATATCCCATCCAATCCTCATCAACCCTCACCTCCCCAGAGATTATTTGATAAATTTAACAAGTGCAATGTTGTGTTTTTTAATATGTTTTTGCCACGATCTCCACCGACACCAAAATACGGATCCAAGATGGCAGGCGTATCGGAACAATCTGACGCACTTCACGCTCTTCACCATCCAATAAGCGAACGCGTCACATTTCCGCGGACATGACATGAGCAATTAGCCAATCGATATCCTGTTCGCAGAGCTAACAGGGAAGTGTGTCCGCGGAGCGGACATAGATAGCACTCATTTTTGGAGACCTACTTTTTGATCGTTTGAAAAAAAAACGACTTGACTCATTTTCACCAAATTTACTAAAATATGCTTAAATTATAATATACACAAGTGTAATAAACATGCCAATATCATACATTATTCATAAGAATAATATCACTTAACAAACTACATGTTTTCATTGCAAATATATAATTTAGTAAACAATTAACATAACATACAAATAATACTTGCAATAAGCAATTAAAAAACGATTGCATATCATATACAGTAAAAACCTATTAAAATGTACCTCAACAAATAACATCAATGCATACACAACATTTTTAATTGACACAGTAACATTTAAAGTACAATTGTCATTATACTGTGCATCCAAAAAAATGCAAACATGTAATATGTCTATTGAATTCCATTTATTGAATCAGGAAAAATGTAAATATTAACAAAAGTAGTTCACTGTAATACACATAAAAAATTGTTTAACATTTTGATTAAACACTAAAATATCTACACATAACATTGCATTGCTTCACTATAAATCATTTTATAGGAAAATGAAATATTTGTAAACAAAAGCAGGGTTACAATGATATTTGATTTTAATATAATATATGTTTTTCATTTATTTATAAAGTTTATTTGATATTACAGGGTCGCTGATAGAGACCCTGTAGTTTTGGTTAATTTGATCTCCCCTCAGGAAGAATACTTTTTACGTGGCTTTTAACTTTAGTGCTGTTTAACGAATCTGCACAAAACTGCAAGAAAAGAGGCCTAATTCCAAGTGTGGCGGTCTGGAAATAAAGGGGCAAGTCGCACCGTGCCGACACCCTTTCTGGACCACCTCACTCCAACTCTACCTTCCTGGGCCGTTGTGCCCAGCAGGTCTGACTTGCCGGGCACAACGGCCCGGTCGGTGGAGTTGTCATGGAAGCACCCGCGTTATTAGCAACGGTGCCGGTGCTTCCATGTCCCCATTCCCATGGAGTCCATGGGGACGTACACTTTCCGCCGCCTGTTATCACGGGTGGCACTGGGATATCAGGTGTCAGAAACAGTGTTATGAGTTCAGCAGCAACCCATTGGTAGCACCAGCAGCTTTCTTCTGAACTCACGATGAGGCCCATAGACCTAACTTATATTCTAAAGTTGCATGCTGCATTGCAAAGGGGGGCAAAGTTGGGGGGAAAACGTTATTGACTTGCGTTAAAAATTATTCTGTAGCCACTACAGTCTGAAACTCTGGACAGATTTTCTTCAAAGTTTCACAGGGGGTGGTGGTCCTATCTTGAAAGTGTGCTTTTGCAAATTTGGTCCTAATCCGTCTAGCAGTTTGTTTAAAAATGGCCAAGAAATAATTCCAAATAAATGAATGATGTCTCAGTTTGGGTTGCAAAATCACTTATTGATTCAGTGTTCATGGACATCTCTCAACCTCTCATCCAATCAGAAGGGCCTATCCTGTTCATGGACATCACATAAAGGAGCTGATTGGTTAAACAGGAAATGTGCAGAATTTAAAAATATTTCTAAATCTATACCATGTTTTCTTATGGACCTACTAAGATCATTGCTGACAACACACTGAATTTTATTTTCAAGAAGGGCAGTTTACACTGTTACTACATAGAAATGTCCCACAGAGAGCACCATAAGTGGACAGGAAGATGTGGAATATGTCTTATAAATTGGCAAAAAGGCAATTTGTTTTGTGTTTGTCCATTGACAGCCCCTTTGACAGTGCACATGACATATTTTGTGAAAGAGAAAGTACCACATTTTTTCACATTTCAACCCTCAAAAAGTATGAGGGTCAGCCAGAATGGGGTGGAATATGTTTTGAACATGGAAAAGAAAACTCAGTGTTTTTGCGGTATCCACAAACATGGACACATGTCTGTATTAAGCTGTACGTGTACAGATATTTTTGAGTAAACAAAACTGAAAAACTTCAGGTGTAAATAGTAGGTCTGGTGGCAGTTCTAGAAAGCAGTTTGTGGGTCTTGTCAACTAGCACAGAATGTGCAGTCATAGTTGAAGTAAGGTGGGATTTGCTGACTGAGTAGTAGGTCTCGTGGTAGTTCTCTGCAGAAATAAATTCAGGTGGGAGTTTTGTGAGTAGTACGTCTGAGGTAGCTCTGTAAAGAGGTTTGCAGGTCTTGTCATTTGGCACTGGCAATGCAGTCACTATAGTTTTGTAAAGAGGTACAGTTAGGAGTGAAAGATGTTAGTGGGTCTTGTCATCGTCGGTGTCAAGAAAAAACTTCAGGCAGGAGTTTGTGTTCCCAAAATGTAAGGGAACATTTTGAAATAGTTGTTGTACTTGTAGACGGGATACAATTCCAGATAAAAGCTGGTATTAAGTGACTTATATAGGTATATGTATGTGACATTCTGTGCTGTCCGCAGACAGCATGGTCTAAATGAATGGGTGTGGTGTGTGCTATATCTGCAACCACCAGCAATCCCATTTTAAAGTTAGCCATTTTGATGATATTATAAGGTTGTCTGTAGCCCTAACCTATGTATGCAGTTGTTATGTTTGCATGAAAAATACTGTTTGCAAATTTCAGGTGGGAGTTGTTTTGTGAGTAGTAGATCTGGTGGTTATATTGTAAAGAGGTTAGTGAGTCTAATCCTCAGTAATGGGCAAAAGTGGCAATGTGGTCATTTTACTATGGCACATTGTAGTGTTGTAAAGAGGAATTGTCCGTAGAATGTTGCTTGTGTCCATGGGCAATTCTTGTGTAACTTTAACCTGCACTGATAATACAGTCATTGTAAAGAGGTAGAGTCAGGTCTGAGTGGTTGGGGGAGCAGCAGGTCTGATGGAAGTTATCTAAAGTGGTTGGTGGGTCTTGTCACCACCAGCCCCCTTGGCCAATTTTCCCTGTCACTGACAATGCTGTTGAGTGTGTTTCAGCATCTTCAGCACAAGGGTCATAGAGTTATTGTGTCTTGCTTTTTTAGTAGTGGCATGTTCTATTGGGCATGGGGCCTTGTAAATGGGTAGAAGGGTTAGTCGCAGGTCAGAGTCTAGAGCTTTTAGACTTGTTCATAAATGTAGGTTGTGATGTTTGGTGGGTGATGAGTTTGTTGGTAATTTTGTATAGGGTTTAGTGGGTCTTGTCATCGTCAGTTCCAGACTCCTTGGCCACTTTGCCCTGTCACTGAAGATGCAATGGTTGAAGTGTTGTAAGGAAGTAGTGTGGTTTACCAGTCTAATAGATAGTACATTGTAATTACTGTATAGCGAGTGAGCTGCAGTCACTTTGCATTAATAGTGGCCTGGACACCTGGGGGCAGTAATGAGGTAAAAAAAACATTGCAGCCGTGGAGAACAGTCTGAATTCATCAGGGATAGCGGCCATGTTTTCTGCGCTTTTCTCTGAAAAATAATGATTTGCCCACTACTTCATCTATTGCTGTGCCATTTTTCCCTCCATTGCAATCTTCATTGTAGTGCTATTTCCAGGAACCACCAGTGCAGGACTGTTCAAAGTGACAAGAGCACAAACACCACTCCAGTCAGGCGAAAGCTGATCATAAACCTTCAATCCACAGGCCCACCATACATCTATCAACAAGGCAGTCCCTTGCGTTAGCCCTGCATTTTGCATCACCTTGGTGCATCCAGAGTTAATGCCCAGGTAGATAGACCCACTTGACCTGAAACACAAAGGAAGTCATGTAAAGCTTTTGATGCTTTTCGTTTAACCAAGTTAATGCATGCACATATTTTTCCCCAAATTGCCCTGCAACTATCATTCACCATGGCAGCCATGTTTTGTTCAAAACCTACCAATCCCTCAGCACGACATTGCACGACATTGCATTGCATTATTCCCACCCCCCCATTTGTCCCCATACCACACTGCTCCCTTTATCCTCATCAATGGCCTTGTATGACACCAAGGTATAATTTACCCTTCCTCACTTGTTCACCATAATCTCTTGTGGTGTCTTATTTGTAATTTACCTTTTTTAGGACCTTATGTCACATATTCCACTACCCTCTGCTGGGTTTCCTCATTTTAAATCATGTTTGTTATTTTCACAAAATTGTCTTCATAAACCTTTTCCCCATCCACCCACTGAACTGTTACATGTTTCCCTGGAATAAACTTCTGGTTTTGCAGAGTGACAGGTGCACCAGGTATCCTGCTTCCTCATAAGGCACAGCTTTGGGTAGAAAAGGTTTGGGCGCTGCTATCACATGTGGGATGAGAGAGCAGGCATAGCAAGTGCCATTCGCCCTTTCTCTCTCACATGTAAAATCTCATTGTACCAAACATTTCCAGTTCATAAATCTGGCTCTCCTTGAGTGCCATGATGAAAACCTTCCTCATTCATTAAACTCTGTTTTTCCCCATTTATATTTTCATTCAATTGGGTTCCACTTTTTTCTCTCAAAACCAAATATAGCAAAAATATTACTCCTACACTAAAACATATTAAAATCATTACACTTCAAAACTCTGAAAACTTAATTTTTTTCTTCATTGAAACATTTTCGTTAAATACATTTTCATCAATTTCTTTTGCTTGTTTTAAGCAGAAAGAAGCTGTAATGAAATCTCCCATATACTTCCTATCATGTTGTGTTTGGGGAAACAGAGCTCTTGTCTTTGTACACATCTGTGATGTGGCCCCATCCTTACCACCCTTTGATTTTCACTGCTTTGGGTGCCAAATACATCACACTTTGTGGGCTGGTGAATCGCTCCTCCTCTTTTTTGAGAATGTGATTCTTGACCAGTACCTTCTCCCCTGGATAAAGACGTTCTGCTTGTGGAAATTGTCCCAATTGTCTGGTTTGAGTTTTTGGCCTCGTCTGCAAGGGATGTTGTTCATTCTTTGAAATATGCATCTAATTCCTCACCCAGAATGCAAAATGAAGAATATGCATCAGAGATTGCACACGATGGTGGAATAGGTGCATGCAATCTCCACCCTGTAACAATCTCATGAGGAATCAAGTGATGATCTCCTCCAGGTGTATTGCACAGTGCAAACAGAGCAAGAGGCAAGCAGTGCATACAGGATTTTCCAAGCATTTGCGTAAGCTTTGCCACCCATATTTTAAGCAGTCCATTCATATTTTCTACCAAACCATTGGCTCGTGGATGGTAAACCATCCATAACGTAAGGGGTGCATATAGACACTACCTTGTCTATGGACAAACAAGTCAGCGCCATAGTCTCGGCCTTCGCACTGAGTACTAAAGTCATCAATGCCATAAAACCATTCCTAACTAAGCACAAATGCCTCTCCATCGCCAGAGCAACCATAGGAGCCAAACTAGATTTCTGTAATGCGCTCCTAGCCGGCACATCCAAAAAAACCCTAGCTAGGCTCCAAACAACTCAAAACAACACTCTTAGAGCAGCCCTCAGCATACCGAAAAGAGATCACATCACACAAGTCAGGAAGACAGTGCACTGGCTCCCTGTCAAGGACTGTATCTCCTTCAAAATTCTCACAACCACGCATAAATGCATCAACTCCTCAGCTCCCTCTTACCTATCTGACACATTATGTAAAACTCAATCCACCAGACCGATCAGATCTCAATACAATAATCAACTAACTATACCACGCATCAATAGAACTAAGGCAGGAGGCATAGGCTTCCTCTTCCTCACACCCAAGCTTTGGAACTCTCTGCCCACTGACCTCAGAGCTGAAACATCTCTCTTCTCCTTCCGCAAAAAACTAAAAACTGCCCTTTTTAACTAACATTGTTCACCTGCTTCTCCTGCTGCTCAAATGCATGTTGTAACTAAAGAATAATATCGTCCAATGTAACACCAACAGACTTGAACTGTATGTAACTAAGTATAAGCAACACTGTAACAAGCGCCACAATGCCTCCGGTCTGCTGTGCGCTCAACAAATGCGAATAAATAAATAACTAAATATGTTTTATCCCCAGGAGGGTTGTTATTTCCTTAATGAAATCATTAGCAAAATGCTGACCATTGTCACAATGAGTTTTATTTGGAATCCCCCACCTTGGGAACACCTCCCTCACAAGAAATTTGGCTGCAGGGCGGGAGTTATGGGCACAGGGGCCAGCCTCAAGCCAATGTGTAAATGGACATACCACTACAAGCAAGTACCTGTAAGAGGTTCAGCTCTATAGCATAACAACATAGCCAATATGCAAGTGCAGAAGGGGCCTTCCGGTTGAAACAATGTTCCCTGCACAACTCTCAATGTGTGACCTAGCAAATACTTCTGACATATCAGGCAGTTATTCAAAAACTCTACAAAATGCTGCGACACGTTTGGCACAAACCAGTCTTCACTTATCCCTGAAGCCACATGCTCCTTCGATACATGGGCAGGGTAGTGAAGTTGTTCCAATGCCACCCACAACAATTTCTTTGGCAAGACAACTTTTCCTGTGCTAGCATGCCACCATACCAAATCAGCTGGGGATAAATAACATCCTCTCCTCTTCCACAACTCTTTCTCATCATCTGATGCTTCTCCCTGCAACTCAATTATCTGCATTATTGGGGTTTCATTAATGTTTTCTGGTAATGCATCTTTTTCTTTGCATACTTTTAGCACTGCTAGTAGGGGTATTTTCTACCTTTCGCCAGGGAACAGCACTTGTGTTCCTTCTGATAGATATGTTGCTTCTTTTGCTGCACTGTCTACTCTTTAGTTTCCTAATTAAATACAATGTTGTCTTCCTGTGTGGGCCTTGCACTTTATTAAAGTGTGTTCTACTGGGAGTGGTAACATTTCGAATCATTTACTGAGTAATCCTGCATGCTGAACAGGCATACCATCACCTCTTTTGAACCCTCTCCTTTCCCATCCTGCTTGTCCTGAGTGCACTGTGGATTAAACGTAGGCTGAATCACAGAAAATGTTCACTACCTGGCACTCTGACATGTTCAGTGCCTCAATCAAGGCCATCAGTTCTGGTCCCTGTGCAGAGTAATGGTCTGGTGTCCTCCTGTGTGGGTCTTGCACTTTATTAAAGCTTGCCCCTTCGGCCTCTGTGGAACTGATCCCCATTCACTGCGGCGTACCACAAGGCTTGTGCGTTTCTCCAACGCTCTACAACATCTTCACTAAGCTCCTCTTCGACCACCTTGACAACATGGATGTCACATATACCAAATATGCTGATAACACCCAGGTTCTCATTGCACTCACAGGGAGCTATGAAGAAGACTGTGAAAGAATCAACAAGATCTACCTGGAAATCCAGGCGTGGATGGCAGAACACTGCCTTTGCCTCAACAACGATAAAACTGAGCTCCTGATCGTCAGATCCCAAAATCGCCTCAATAAACTAGGTCCCCGTTTTGCATCCATCAACATCGATGGTAACACAATCAAAGTAGCCAAAGAGATTAAAACTTTGGCAGTCTACCTAGACTCCACTCTGTCCCTCAAGAAGCAGGGGAATACACCTGCCTCCTCTACGGCTTACACTAACAAACTTATCAACGCATGCAAACAATTCCTTTTGCCCAGCAGCTACATCACACTAGCTAGAGCTCTAGTGTTATCCAAGTTCGACTACTGCAACACCCTCTACCTAGGCACCTCCGAAGGGAACCTCAACAAACTCCAGGTTCTTCAAAATAACGCTCTTAGAGCTGCACTAAGCATACCTAGATCCACGCACATCTCCAGCTTCAGACATAAGGCCCATTGGCTCCCTGTTAGGGACAGAATTGCCCTCTGCACCCTGGTTATCACACACAAGTGCCTATCAAACACTGCTCCCAATACCTAGCTGTTAAATTCAACCTCCACTAACCTGCCAGACCTACCAGAACCATCTACTCACACTGCCTTACCGTGCCCAGGTCCCATCTGAAAAGAGCCGGAGGAGCTAGCTTCCCAGTGCTAGCCGCCAAACAATGAAACGCCCTCCCCCTCAGCCTAAGGACGGAATCTGCCTTCACGACCTTCAGAGCAAAAGTCAAAAACTGGCTCCTAGGGAAGCTCCCATCCTACTCAGTCTCCAACACTGCCAGGGCCTAGCGCAAGATGTAATTCGCTCATACTTAACCACTAACTATAACCCTTGGTCTCGCAGCATTTATTTCTACCTGTTATTGTATGCACCCTATGTTGATTCTCCTGTGTAAATTCCAGCGTGTAACTCTCCTGTAACCTGTAGTTTCTCCCATCTGTAACCTATGTAATATCACATGTGTTTTCCTGCAAATCTTGTTTGTACAATTCTGTAACCCCTGTATAAGTTTAAGCACCCAGTTACCCCAGGGTCCGGTGCGCGGTACAAATAAAGAAACTAAACTAAACTAAACAAATTATACTGGGAGTGGTAACATTTCTAATCATTTAGTGATTAATCCTGCATCCTGAACAGGCATACCATCACTTCTTTTGAACCCTATCCTTTCCCATCCCGCTAGTTCACTGTGGAAGTAAAGTAGGCTAAATCAGAGGAAATATTCACTACCTTGCCCTCTGACATGTTCAGCGACTCAATCAAGGCCACCAGTTCTGCTGCCTGTGCAGAGTAATGGTCTGGTAGTCGCGTCTGTGAGTACACTATCAGCTCATCCACTTTGTGTACTCCATGGCTGTGCTCTACCACTGCGGAACCTGAATGCCTCTGTCCTGTGGTCTGAACAATACTGGAGCTTCCATAAATGACAATCATGCCCCCCCTTCAATCACCTCTTCCTTAACCAAGGGGTTACCTTCGCTCCTGTCTATGCATGCTATGCAGTCATGTATGTAATCTCCCTCCTCTATTTTTTCTGCAATTAACTCTGCTGGATTTATAGTCCTGCATCTCACCACTTCTATTGCTGGGTTTGTCAGTATTACCTCATACCCTAAAGATCTCTGCGTTGTCAATGTTGATTTTGTTTTTCCAGTATTGCGAATAATGCATGCTCCGCGTGTAAAATTACAGGGCACTCCATAGTGATTGTGGAAGCCTTCACAATTACAAATGTAGCAGAAGCAAGTGCCTCCTCACACGGGACATGTCCCTGCATCACTGCATCTAAAGATCCACTGTAATATGCAAGTGGTTTGTGTCCCTGTCCCTTTTTCTGTGTCAGCACAGCTGTTGTTACTTTTCCATTGGAATGGGAAAACAGGTGAGAGTTCTCTTTGTAATTGGGTGTAGCCAGCACTGGTGCATGTTTTAGTTCTCAACCATTTCAGCTGTCTATTTATGTTTGTTTTGTGTTTCTATGTTGCAGCAGTGGCATGGTGTAAGAAGAGTAATCAAAAACCCATGCCCTGCAGGAGTTGCATAGGCCCAAGAATTGCTGCATCTCTTTCACTGTTTTTGGTCTTGAGTTTTATTTATGGCCTTTACTCTTTCTGGTGTTATTTCTCTGCCATCTGCTGCCACAATATGACCCATGTACACAACTTCTTTTTAACAGTACTGCAGTTTCTTTTTGTCCACCTTATATGTCAGCTAGCAAAGTCAGTAGTGTCACTGAGTCCTTTCTACGCTCTTCTTCTGTAGGGATGCACAACAATAAGTCATCAAGGTACTGTATCACTGTGCTTGCAACTTGTAAATTGCTCAAATCCATTTGTATAATGCTGTTAAAGATGGTAAATACCTCATAGTACCCTCTGGGTATTCTAGTGCTTTTGAACCTGATCCTGCGATACGTAAAGATGCTGAGATAACTGGAGTCTGGGTGTAGCGCAATAGAGAATAATGTGTTCTTCAAATCTACCACAGTTCAATTAGTGTGCCTCCGCTAGAATGCTGGAAAAAAACATTGCTGGAGTTGCGACCGATGCCTCAATAATATTGTTAAGATAGCCTCAATCCTGTATAAAAGGCCCCAACCCTCCTTTTGCTTTCTTGGTCGGATAGATAGCTGTGTTGCATGGTGATGTGCTCGACTGTATTATGCCTTGCTGCCATAGAGCATGCAGTGTCTTATAAATGTCTTTATCTGCTTCTCCAGAAAGTGGGTACTGCTTTACGTGTGGAAATAGTGCTCCTTCTTTTAATTTGATGTGTACTGCCCCAGACCCGAAAAGCCTTGTGGGTCCAAACATTTGGTAGATAATGGAAATCCTTCTTCCTTTATGCATGATCTCGTTGCTCCATTATCTATAAGAAAGGAAAACCTGCTCTGTCCTATCTGAACTGCTATCTGTGGTTCCTCCTCTTGGTCTTCGGTTACTGCTACAACAGGACGCACTTGCACTCCCCGTGGGCACCACTTTTGGGGAAATGTATTGGCGGATGATGTAAATGGATTACCGCACACCACTGTCACTCTGGTGTATTGGGGCACAGTGCTCTGCCCCAGTAATATTACCCCTTCTTGTACTTGTGTCTTTACTGGTGCCTGGAGTATGCTTACTGTACCTAGGGTTTCTGCCATCTCCCCACCCTGCGCTTGCACTTGTCCCTGGGTGGATATACCCTGTAGTTGTGTAGGCTGTATCTGTAGTTGCTGCTGTGGTATCACCTGTATTTGTTGAGGTGCCGGTGTATATGGTTGCTGTTGTTGTTGCCCTGCTTGTGCTATAATGGGAATGGCTGTGCGAAGTGACCAAAATCTCCACATGAAAAGTACTGTCCCCCAAACCGTGGCCACATCCCTCCATACCGCATTCTCGTTTCTGTGTGTAATATCCTCTCCCTCTCTGATACGGTCCCATATAACCATTTACTCCACCTGTCTGCACAACCCCTGGCTGTTGCTGCACATTTATGAATGCAGGTTGCTGTTGCATCTGCACTGTTCCCCACTGCTGTTTGAGTGGTACTTGAGTGTTCCCCCCTGGTGGCATTACTGTTGCCAGTGGGAGCCCCCCTGCTGCACCTGTGGTACCACAACTGGCCCTGTGAGCATTGCTCCTTACATGTTTATTTTAGCCCTTTTTTCTGAACTAATTTGTTTTCAGCTCTTGTTGCATTGTCAACGGTCTCCTATCCTTCTCCTGCTTTCTTGTACGATTGTTGCCTTTATCTCATTCCACCCTTTTGCCTCAGTTCCTCCCACTATCTTCTCTAGGGATGTCTGTACATCTGCTGGGAACCCCCTCACTAAGATGTGGTAAAACAAAGGTATTTTGTCATCCCAAGACTGTTCAATTTTCTGGGTCCACTTTTCTTGTAGGGACCGTATATATTGTGCGGCCCTAATCGGGGTTCATTTTATGCGACAACATGGAACCCATGTCTGATGTTAGAGCCTTCCAAACATGTGCTCAATAGTTATTATAGGGTGCTTTATCATGTATGTTACAGCTTAATTTTACCCCAGCATATCTGGCATGTTGCCATATTTTGTCACTTCTATCCCAAACCAACACTGCCAATAACCTCTGTATATCTCCTATGGGCAATGGGATTCACACTCTCTCTTTCTCAAAAGCATAAATCAATTTCTTCGCTCCTGCCAAGTAGGCAAACTGTAAACCAAATTGTCCCTATTCATTGTCTGCCATGGTATATAGTGAACCTCACCCCTTGCTTTCTGCAAAAGGGTCATCTGTGTGCGAGCTCTGCGTTTATTACCATGTTGTGGTCACGACTGCTATTCTCAATTTTTTTACTCTGAAGCATATTTCCCCAATCTCCCAACGACTCCTTTCTTTCCTGCTCTTCTCTCTCATTTCATCTCCTTCCCCTGCTCATGTCTGTCAAATTGCATGTGTCTAATTCGTCATCCCCATGATCACTCCCAATCTGATGCGGTGTGTGCACCTTCTGTTGTGTCATTTTCGCTATTGTCTGAGTCCTGCCCTCAGTTGTTGATTTGAAATTGTATGCGTCCTGCTGTCCACCCCTGTTCATCCGCTGCCTTTCAATGTTCTTTTCCTTTTTTCTCTATCTCCCATTCCATAGCTTTCTCAGCTTCCCCAAACACAGAGTCAAGGTGCTGCTCGGTGCTCTTTTTAATGTCTATTAAATATTTCCACCTCCCCTTTTAATCCTTATTAATGGCACTTGCTTCACCCTTATCTTTCCTTTTACGTGTTCCTTCTTTATCTTGAGACACCCATTTATGATTATTTGTATATCTGGCAATTGGTTTTAATAATGGGTATATATTGTATGTGGAGGGGGTGGTGCACTACACTGCTCCTCCGCTTCCTTCTCCTTCTCCATCTCTTTTTCCTTTTCTTTGTACAACTTCCAAAGTCCTAAAATGTCCTGCCCTTATTTAAGCTTTTCACCTTTGTAGTTAGCTGACAAATATGAATACATAATGTTGATAATATTTTCTTTATATCATTTCTCCACTGTGTCAAGTACCCACTAAAAATGGTACTTTGTTATCTTGTCACAATATTGAGGAAGTTTCCTACACATGTGATTAAGTGGTGCATCCATCCAATAGAATGTAATTATCCCACCTTAATCCTTATTGTCGCAATACCCTGCCCACCCTTTTTCCTCTTTACCTTTATAATTTAAACCTTTAAACTCTGAAACCTTATTTCGATCAATCCCACTCAGTCAATTTTATACTTACCACTTCCTCGTTTGCCCTATTTTCATTCACTCTAGCCCTCTCCACCGGCCCTGCCTTTCGCACCTCGCACTCCACACTTACATACACTGGCCTTCTCCACAGGCCCGTCATGTGAGGTTGTGTTAGTACACAAATGGCCTTCTCCTGAGGCCCAACACCTTAACAATAATGCCTTATGTTAGTATTTAAAAAATAGCAGTTACACCTCTCTTCAATTGACTGCATCTTTAACTTGAGCAACGCAGCTCTGACAATATTGACACATTCATTTTGGCTCTGGCCCTTCTGTCATCTCCATAGCCACATTAAACAAATATTACAACCACTTTCCACAACACTAAATAAAAGACTTCTGCCACTCACAAAACACGTGCGCATATGTCCCTCAAAATATTCTTCAGCCCCAAAAATTAAATAACACAACTATACCAATAGCCTGCACTACACACAACTCTTGTCTAACAAGGTCCACCACTTACTACGCAACCCTCTGCTCTAACGCAGATGTGACTTCATCCACCTGCTCCCTATCGGATCAGCTGACCTAAAATCTAAGACTACTATGATCAATTGCCCTCTGCCACTTCTGAGGGTGTGTCGCTATGCATCATAAAATAGTCTGTACCACCCCTTGTCATTTCATGCACAAGTGCACTCACGCATCCTTTTAAGGGATTCTTCACTTCTCTCGACCTCAGAGTCTCCCTTTAAAGGCCTGTACTCCAGTCGGAGGGAAGGAAGTGCCAGGCCAGGTGGACCTTCGGGAGGTCGGTGTTTGCAGACCTCCTCTTGTTTGAGCTCTTAGTACTGGCCAACAGACACTGTCTTGCACTCCCCCGGGAGCATGGCTGGAATCCCCACGCCTGGTCAAAAGGCTGAGAAATCTCACTTGGGCCTCCAAAAATGTATCAGGGTCGTCTCAGAAATCACCAATAAAAAATGACAAAAGTATTCAAAAAAGGAGTGTATGCTGGCAAGAATAACACAGATTTATTCAGGGCCCAGACACAGCTCAGACAGCTTTATTCAAACAGATCACGGAACAGAACTGTGTTAAAAGGCGCTGTCAAAGAAACGCCCCTAAATCTAAAACTTTTATAGCACAATTTACAACATGAACATTCTCCCTTCACCAAGCTGATTGGTGCTTGTACATTATACCCTTATAGAAAAACATACACTATGTTCTCTAATTGGCTCCTCAAACCTTCCCACGTTGCCCTTAATTTTCATTTGTGACATTACAATCCAAACCCCACTTCCCACATTACAATGACAATCCATTGAAACATTTGAGATGACCAGCGGAACTTTATTCATCTGTCCGGGGCATCTCATCTACGTTCTCATGAGAAATGCTCTCTACCATGGCACTGTCAGAGCCTTGAACCACGGACATACTGCTATACAAATATTGCATATTAAGAACTCTTTCACCTTCTTCACAGGGGAAACGTACTAAGGGGCAATTTGAAACTGCTGTGGTTCTTTTGACTCCATCTAAAAATTGCGTTTTGCGAATAATTTTGAATTATAAAATGGTTATGCCCTCCTTGTCTGTCGGTGGAACCCATGGGTTCTAATCTGTGACCTCAAAAAAATAACAACTATTGCTTGCTTCTTAAAATACCAGCCTGGGATCATGGTGAGCTGCAATGTGTTACCAGCCACTGTGGCTTAATTGCAGATTAATAAAAAGCTAACACACATTTTCTTCAAAAGCATGATCTAAGGCCTATTTACCGCATTTCAGCCTATCCCTAAGTTTGGTTATACTTACCTGTGCCCCAGCATTTCGTTCATATGTGAGTTACTTTTATTTTGGGCTTGACTAGTATAATGATTAAAAGGAGCCACCTCCCCTTTTACAATGCTATCGCAATCGTTAAGTGTGTACCTTTTTACTGCGTAGAACTTGCATTTTTATTACAGTACTATGTTGCAATAAAACACGTTAGGCCTCATTACAATGTTGATGGTATCTTGCCGGCAAATCTGGCGGGATACTACCAAAATGTGAATAGAATTTCCGGCACTTGGAATGGCGGAATTACTGGGATAATCCAAGTGCTGGCATTGGTGGTAATTCCACATTTCATGGGGACCCATAGGACTCCATTGGGGGAATTGCCAGAATAGCTTGGAGCTGAAAGTAATTCCACCCCTCCCCCCCACCAAACTTGTAGCTTGGCAGTGCAGGAAAAGTGGCAGCAACGGAATTACTACCACACTTTTTTTCCACACCGTCAAACTTGTAATGAGGCTATTTAGGTGTAGCACATTAATGATCTATTTACATATTTATAATCCTAGGGTCCAGCGAAATAAATTCCCAGAGGTATTTAAAAAAACACATTTTACATTCATAAGAAAGTTGCTAGTTACAATGACATGTAAAATATTGTTCCTAAAACAGGCAGTAGTTGCTGTGAGAGTAGTAAGTCTGCTTGTAATTCTCTAAAGAGGGGTGCTGGTCTTGTCATCATCAGTGCCTTGCCTTGGTCTACTGTCCATCAACCCATGCAGCGTTGAAGAATGGAGGCCCCAGTCAATCAGTGATGCCCCTTTTAGGTGCACTGATCCTTTCCTGTGTCCCCTACTCCAAGCCCAATCATTGATAAACAAAGATATCCACTTTATGTTAAGATATTTATTTTCATTTTTTGATATTGCAGTAGAATGTTAACCCTTGCTTGTGCAACAGGAACAATTGTCCACTTTCAAAGAACACACGCTGCTTGCCCCTTGCTTCTCTGCAGTGCTGCACACACCTCGCAGTCCTCTCACTTTGCAGTCAGGGAGACAATGCAGTACAGATACCCCACACTCACCCCTAACTATGCATCTGCTCTAAGTGCCCTATTAACAAAGAAACACCGGACAGCACAAATAACGCATAATCCTCATTAACTAATTAACTGCAAAGTTGTGGGCCCACGCTTAGAAACCTCTGGGTATTAAGCGTGTTATAAATAACCTATCATATCATCATATCATATGTGCCTTATGATATAACACCCTGAGGGACAGCATGAGGTAGTAAAATACCCCACAATCATCCCTAACTGTGCAGCAGATGTGTGCGTCCTATGGTATAGCACCCAAAGCACAAGGGGGTACTGATAACCCAAATCGAACCAAGTGCAGTTGCTCTAAATTAATGCCCTAAGGCATAGTGCTATGGAAGTACTCTGAGAATCTGAAAAATGTCTAAGGAGAGTATAGTTGGAGAACAAAAGAGCTAGAGGCTGCGCCACATATCCACCAACTCATTCGAGGACACGCCGCAGGCCCTGCAGTCCATGAAAGAGGAGGAAACAGCGCAGCACTCCAACAACAATGCGACCAAGAGTGCTGCCACTTCAGAGCCCTCTGTGCCTGCGCAGGTGGGCCGCATGTGAAACATGACAGCCACCACCCAAAGGCTTGATGCAATTATATGGAACTGACGGAGGGCTGTTGCAACAATAATGCAGTTCTAGATGAAGGCCTTGGAGGACACTAAAAGAGGAGCACGTGGACACCATTTTGTTATAAATAATCATTAAATCTGCCCCTTTGTGAGGGAGGCTTGTGAGGGAGGCACTGCATTTGTGTCCTTCTAATGACTCCCATGTTTGCGAATATGTCACAACAGGACCAAGCACCCGCCCAGGATCACACACTCATCAAACAATGAAACTGGGATTTTAATCCACTGCAAGCCACCTGACCACATACCCTTCAAGCTTTACTTGGTGCAAATATTTAAGGTTTGGATTTCGAGGCATACAATAAGACTGTCTTATAGAGTTTTCTTGCAAAATACACAAAGTGAATTGTAAAGCAGCCTGACCATTATAGAAACTTGTTAAACCAAAAGAACATTGGTTATAACCTTACCTTCCACATCCCGAATTGCAAGTCCCAAAATGCAAACAATCTATTCCCCTCACCAATGCATGCTGACTCGCTTTGGAAAACTCTCTCCCCACACACACCATTAAAAAAGCAGTTCTCCTTATTTTCAAAGTTATTAGCCAAGGTCGGATTGGCCCCTCGGACTTTCAGCCCGTGGCCGGGACGAAATCATCGCTGGGGAGTGGGGGCCGGTTTCTGCCCATGCCTGGGCCGATTTTGAAAATATAAAAGAATAATTTAGAATTTTTTTTTTTGCAAAACCATATTTTTCCATATTTTTCGTAGTGTACTTAGGAAGAATGCTATTTGATGCCACTTCCTGTTTTGTCAAGGGGTGAAAGGTCGTGTTTCATCCCTTCCCGAGATGTCACTTTGGGTTGGGGTCAAAAGACATCACTTCCGTTGATGTCATCAGAGGTCAAGGGTCGTGAGGCGAGGGGTGGGTGTCATGCATGCAGGACATAGTACCCCTGGACCTGGAACAACATCTTCATGCAGAACGAGTTATGCTCATAGAACTGCTAGACCGTTCTATTCTAAATGGAGATTGTTTGATGCACTGCCGGGAAAATGACGTCTGCATTATTCACGTCGTTAAATTCACATGATTTAGGTTAGTCACGTGTGTTTTGGCAGTACGTTCATAAGCAGCATGAATACGTCGCTCGCTGCTTCTGATTGAACCATTATGGTGTTTGGTAGCTGAAACCCTTGATCTGCGTCCTCGCATTTTCTTCAGTTACTTCCTTGGCTTCTTTGGCGTGTTTCCTTCCACACGCAAATTCCTGGAGCTGCTGTCTGGAAGTCATAGGTCGGCCGCACTGTCTGCGTGCTCTTCAGTCGCGTGTATTCTGACACGCGGGTTCCTGATTTCTTTGCATGCTGCTTTCCTGACTACGTGAATTTGGTCGCATGGAATCCCATGCGGACGCTGTTTCCAAGCGCGGCTGTCCTTGGCTGCGTGAACTCTGTCGCGTGTAAACCTACACATGGATTTTGGAACTCTTCAGGTATGGCTGTTCTGACTGCATGCACTTTTGTTTGCTTATCGCACGCAAGCTACTCTACACTTTACACGCTGTGGTCCTAGTTGCGTGTCCTTGTGTTGCGTGTGAATCCTCACGCTGGCAAGAGCGGCTGTACCGGCTGTGTGAACTCTGTCGCGTGTAAACCTGCACGCATGCTTTTTCCTCACGTTTGCAAGAGCAGCTGTCCCGGCTGCGTGAACTCTGTCGCGTGTAAACTTGCATGCAGGCTTTTTCCTCACGCTTGCAAGAGCGGCCGTGCCGGCCGCGTGAACTCTGTCGCGTGTAATCCTGCACGCGGGCTTTTGAACTCTGTTTGAATGTGTAATTCCACACGCATACTATTCTGTGCTTTGGAGTGAATCCCTGGCACCTGTGAGGAGATAACAGGTGGACTCAGTTCATCATATTTCTGTTTCTACGTGGGAAAGGAAGTTTTTCTTTTGAAGTTGATTGTGCACAGTACTTTGGACGCTACCCTGTGGTGCACCAACCCGATATCTAGCGTGAGCCTCGTGCCGTTCGGGATAAGTCTCCCTTATTAACCTTCCCTTCCTTTTTGTTGTTTCAACTCCTGGATTCTTCACTAACTTGGTGAAGACTTCCGTTCTAAGCCCATTGGTCAGTGTTGTGAACTAGTGATATTGCTGTTCTATAGTCAGTTGTTTTAGGACAATTTCTTATGATACTTTATTTATCCTAGGCTGACTTCCTATAAAGCTCCCACGCCCTTTCCAGTGATCCCTCTTTCTGCCTGTTTCATCGGTCAGAGAGTGGTATCATTTGGAAGGTCTAATTTGACTTCACTACTATCAAGTCGTGTGAATAAGGATTCGGAAGAGCCCTACCAATTGTATCCTTTTTGGTTACCGTATCCTTTTCAAAAGATACCTTGGTGATTTATGACAGAATCAGAAGCCATGGAGGGTACGGATCCTTTAACTGTATTGACTCAGTTAATCACCGATTTGAGAAACAAAATGATTACGGCACAGGACATATTACGGCATTGCATGGATGTTATGCAAGACGCCATTCATGCCAGTCCTCAGGGAGCACAGGGTCCAGTAGCCACTGCATCTGGATCTGGGACATCGGCACCATCACAAGAGACTCTTAAAGTAGTTATGCCAACACAGTTTCCTTTGGCTCCCCCGGAAAGGTTCACAGGTGATCCTAAAACCTATAGAACCTTTGTCAATCAGTGCCGACTCCATTTCCTGTGCAGGCCTAACTCATTTCCCGATTTAACTACAAAAGCAGCATTCATGCTTTCTCATTTGGGGGGTACAGCTGCTGCTTGGGCTAATCCTTTATTGGAATCAAACAGTCCTTTGCTGTACGATTGCGATGATCTTCTGGCTGCTATGAGTAAGGTCTTTCATATGCCTTACGCCACTCAAGCCACAAATCTGGAGTTGCTAAGTCTACAACAAGGTAGTCAAACTCTGTTGGCTTACATAGCCAGATTCAATCAATTAACAGCCAAAACCCAATGGCCTGAAGACAAGAAAATGGCTGTTTTTTACAAGGGTCTTTCAGAAGATCTAAAAGACGCCTTGTCTACGGTCCTTGTGGTTACTACAGGGTTCACAGAATTTCTCGATTTGATTCTACAAATCGATGCTCAAAGAATTGCTCGCAAAGGAGAGAGAAAATCTTTTTTGCAAACACCGGTTCGTCCCTAGCCACCGGCAGCTTCCTCGAGTGACCCTGAACCAATGCAGATTGGTGCCGTGAGAGGCCGGTTATCTAATGCAGAGAGAGAGAACCGGAGAAAAAACAACTTATGCATGTACTGCGGTTCATCTGAGCATTTACTGGCGGCATGTCCCAAGAAACCAGTTAAGCGTTCGGGAAAAGCCAAAACTCGACAGTAGCAGGAGTCCCTGTGTCGAGTGCTACATCGGACTCCCATACCATTCCAGCGCACGCACCTATAGATGTTGAGGTGACGTTACGTTTTGCTGACCAAGAATTAGTTTCCAGGGCTATGGTTGATTCCGTAGCCACAAAAAATTACATTGATTTCACGTACGCTAAGAAATGTTCTATACCCCTTGTAAACAAGAACAAACCTGAAACAGTTAATACTGTAGATGGGTCAGTCTTGATTTCAGGTATGGTAACCCAGGAGACTGTTCCTATTCGGATGACTTTATCAATTGGTCATTCAGAGGAAATGATTTTTGATGTCATTACGGCTCCGCAGTACAAACTATTGCTTGGTCTTGCCTGGTTGACTCTTCATAATCCAACCATTGGCTGGGTTACGGGATTGATCCAATATCCCTCCAGTTATTGCAATGAACATTGCTTTGCCAGTCAGGAGGTGTCAACCAAATCACATATTTTGGCCTCTATGGAGGGTGGTTCCACTATCAGTGTGGTACATCAGATCGGTACACCTATACCAAGTGAATATACGGAATATGCTGATGTTTTTGACAAAGGCCAGGCAGAACAGCTGCCTCCACATAGACACTATGATTGTCCGATTGAACTAATTCCTGGGGCTAAAATCCCTACTGGTCGTGTCTACTCTTTAACTCCCAAAGAAGATGTTGTCCTGAAAGAATATATCGATAAAGCTCTTGATATGGGATTCATACGGCCATCCCAATCACCTGCTGCTTCCCCATTATTCTTTGTTCCAAAGAAAGAGGGAGATCTAAGGCCCTGTATTGATTACAGAGCTATTAATGACATCACCATAAAGAACCAGTACCCTTTACCATTGATAAATGTTTTGTTAGATCAGCTAGGTACTTCTATGTACTTTTCTAAATTGGATTTAAGAGGAGCCTACAATCTGGTTCGCATTCCTGAGGGCGATGAATGGAAGACTGCTTTCAAGATGCGGTATGGCCTTTATGAATATCTGGTGATGCACTTTGGCCTCTGTAACGCTCCCGCCACATTTCAGTTTTTCATGAACGATATTTTCAGGGACATGATGGATCAATTCGTGGTGATCTACTTGGATGACATATTGATATATTCATCATCTTTCCAAGAACATGTTAAACATGTGTCTGCTGTCCTACAAAGGCTCAGAGAGAACAAACTTTTTGTTAAAGCCGAGAAATGTGTCTTTCATACACAAGAAGTTTAATTCCTGGGTTACGACATTACCTATCATGGTGTTCGAATGAGCCGTTCCAAAGTGAATGCCATATTGAATTGGCCCATTCCACATAATGTCAAGTCACTACAGTCATTCCTAGGTTTTGCAAATTTTTATCGCAGATTTATTAATTCTTTCTCCAAAACAGTGGCCCCCTTGACTGCGTTAACTAGTTCCAAAGTATCATTCTGTTGGAACCAGAATGCCCAAGCCTCTTTTGAGATGTTAAAGGAAGCATTTACTACTGCACCTGTACTTCAACATCCTGATCCTGATTGTCAGTTTATCGTTGAAGCGGATGCTTCCAGTGTCGCAATAGGAGCTGTACTATCGCAAGTTTGTGCAGAAACCAAGTAAGAGCATCCATTTGCTTTTTTCTCCCGTAAGCTAACTTCATACGAACAGAACTATACTGTGACTGAGCAGGAATTGCTTGCGATCAAGGATGCTTTCCGAGAATGGCGACATCATCTTCTTGGGGCCAAACATCAGGTGTTGGTGTACTCTGATCATCGGAATCTTCAGGCATTCAAAACTATGAAATGCCTTACGGCTCGACAGGCCAGATGGCATGTGTTTTTTGCTCAATACAATTTCCAGATTACTTATCGCCCTGCTAGACAACATGTCAAATCGGATGCTTTATCCCGCATAGGTGAGGATTTGAAGGAAGAACCACTGGTGCAAAATACGTTGTTGGCAGACCAAGTGATATGTAGTTGTTCTGCACAACCTTCCCTAAAATGTGAATTACAGGAATGGGTGAAATAAAATTCCTGATTGGTTCAGGAACTGAATCTAGACATACACAACGGTTTGCCTTTCACACAAGGGGTGCTTTATCTATCAACAATTACCACCCGGAACAAGGCTCTCAGTTGGGGACACAATTCCTTGATGGCAGCCAATCCTGGACAGAAGAAGACCCTAGAGCTGCTCAAAAGATGGTGTTGGTGACCTTCCATAACACGAGATGTTATAGATTATGTTTCAACATGTTCGATATGCATCCATTGCAAAAACACTCCTGTCAAACCCGTGGGTTTAATACAATCCTTACCTGTTCCTCACAAACCATGGGAGATGATGTTGATGGATTTTGTGTTAGAACTCCCAAGAAATAATGGTTACAATACCATATGGGTGGTGGTGGAGTACTTTACGAAATTGGCTCTTTTTGTTCCCTGTATTGGGTTACCAACAGCTGCTGTCCTAGCTGATCTATTCATCTGGCATATATTCCGTTTTTTTGGTCTACCTTCAGTGATAATTACCGACAGGGGCTCTCAATTTGCATCACGTTTTTGGAGAGCACTAACCTCGGCATTACTAATTGATGACAGGATGTCTAGTGCGTATCACCCCCAAACGGACGGACAGACTGAGAGGGTCAATAGCACTATGGAACAATACCTGCGGTGTTTGTGTCTGCAGTTCCAGTCAGACTGGGTCAATGTCCTGCCGGCAGCGGAATTTGCCTACAATAATTCCTACCATAGTGCCATAGGTACTTCACCTTGCTATTCTATGTATGGGCAACACCCCCGATCCATTCCTTTGGATTCCGGTTTGTCTATGGATAATCCTGCAGCAGTGCGTAATGTCCGAGATCTAAAGAGTCTACAGACGAAGGTGAAACAGCAATTGGAGTAGGCTAAAAAACGAGATGAGATCCATGCTGATGCTCATCGAGTCCCTGCACCCGTTTATAAAGCAGGCATGAAAGTATGGCTGTCTACTAAGAACTTGAGGATACCTGGTAAAAAGAAACTGTTGCCTAAATACATTGGGCCATATGAAGTGATCAACGTGATTAACCCGGCTGCTGTCTGTCTGGCATTGCCAAAACGATGGTGAGTGCACCCAATATTTCACGTGTCACTCATCAAACCATGCTCTGATGCTACTAGATTGCCTATACGGCCTGTTGCTGTTTCTGTGAAAGGTTCGGACGAATTCGAGGTACAAGAAATACTGGATATGAGACTACGTTCTGGTAGGCCGTATTATCTGGTGGACTGGAAAGGCTATGGTCCAGAAGATAGGTCCTGGGAACTGTGATGCTGGAAATGCATCGGAGGGACAGGGCCTCCGCATCCTTGTCCTTTACTGCTTTTTATTGTGTGTTCTGTTGTGTTTTCCGCGCAGGAGTTTATGTGAGACTCCTGGCAGTGCAGCTCTCTCTCTTTTGGTTTGGTGAACGGACCTGTGGGATACCCTTATGGCACCCATGGGTGGGGGTACAACCCTGTGCCCCTAGTGTATGTTTTTGGGCACCTGTGGGTGGCCCGCAGAGCAGGGTATGGGCTGGTGGCAGCTCCATGCTGAATTTGACAGGTGCGTGGAGTATCCTCCATTTTGGGATACCCCGGCCCTGCCATTGGGATCAGTTGATTGATGATGGAAAACAAGATGGCCCCGGTGGCCTCTTGCTTTCTATTACCCATTACCTTGTTTTCCCAAAGTCCTGGGAAGCCCTGACTCTGTCCCTTCCCCCTGACTGGCTGATGGGTGGAAGTGCCATATATGGTGTTGTTGTGAAGGCCCGGCCAGACAAGCTGGAGCCTTCCCGGTGATGTATGTTGTGGGTACCTCCTGTGGGTGGGACCTGGGTGAATAGAGTGTGTGACGAATATGCATTCTGTATTGTGGATGTCTAGTATCTGGTGGTTGACACAATGACTGAGACAGCCCTGCCCGAAACTGGTATGAATGCAGCTTGGAGTGTTGAATGGGTCGGTACTTGTCCCAATACACATAACTTGTTGTGAGTGTCTGGAGAGAAGTGAATGGCCTGAATACCTTGTGTGCCTGATTGGCTGCCTGACTGCGTGAATGCCCTTAGTCGTGATTGGATGCTTGAGTGTGACCCAGCAGAATGAATGGGAGATCAACAGTATATCTGGGGACCTCTCACTGCTAGGAATCGTGTTCAGAAGCTGAAGTCCACTACGAAGAGTACCTGGAGTAACTGAAGCTTGACCTTGAAGCCCTGCTGGACGAGAAGAATTGCTGTTGCTCTCCTTCACAATCTAAAAGCTGCTGTGCCTCCAAGGACTGACCCAGAGAGGACCTGGTACGGTGCCCTCTTCCCGAGCTACGAGGGACCATCGTGCACAGCTGATCTTTGCCAAAGCTCCCTGGTAGACAGACCTACGACAGGCTGCCGACCCGAGACGGGGGGGACTGCTGCAGAATCTCAAGGAGAAGCACTCGGACTGTTGTCCGCCACTGTCGCCGACTGCCATCGCCGACCGGAGCCGCCATTCTCCCGTTTGCCTAAGAACTTCATTTGATCATCGGACGCTCTCATCTGCATCGTCGCCCGCTTTATCCCGCTGGAGAAGGCCCAACCGTCGACGCACTGAGGAGCATCCGCCGGGGGGTCTCCTGCCACCTAAAGACGACGACTCGACGCCCTTGCTGGGCCACAGTTCTTCATCATCTCTTTGCGGTCCAGAACTATCGTCACCGAGGTGCCCCGCATGCCTCTTCCTTGCAGGACGCCAACGCTCTGTCGTTGACGAGCACTGCTAGGAACGAAGCTGCCACTTCACTGCCGTAGTTCACCCTGTTCACCGTCGGACGTTCGACGACCCGTGACTCCTGCCTTAAAGGGAGGGCACTCAAGAAGGGCCGTCGATTCCCCGACACCGAACGCCGAGTTCCTCGACACCTCTCGATGATCCGTGGCTCCTGCTTTAAAGGGAGTCACTCAAGAAGGATCAGTCGACGCATCTTCGGAGGACTCTATTCCACCTGGTACATTGGGGGGGTAAAACCTTAATAGGAGGAAATAAGACTATTGAACATTACATGGACTGGGCTTGTGTTATATATCTTTATTTACAGGTTGCCCAGGTGGGGGGATCTCCACACAGAACTGTGTCTAGGTAACAGAGCCAGTATTCTGCCTATTGTTTCAACCATCTTACGTTCCTGCCTATCTCTATTGCTGGTTTCCTCGTTATTGATCTGTGTGACATTTTAACCGTACAGTTGATGCACTTTAATGAGATTTGATAACATTGGTGGTACCACTTTAGAATTATATATATTTATCATTATTGACTTCCGAGTACAAAGTGCGTTATTGTGATCGAGTACATATCTTTGAATATTAATTAAATAAAGACTGTGTTTTCAGTAATACAGTGTGTGGACATTCCTTTGTGGGGGTTCGGGGACTACACTGTACTTGAGAACCAACCTGCATCACCTCCTGAGAAGCTAGGCCTTGATTGCTCGTCCATTGCTACCTTATAGAGAATCTCGGCTGGGGTCCTCTGTGCCTCTCCTCTACCATATAGAGAGCAGAAGTACAGACACCCCCTACCAGTTTTTACAGGAACCTCTTTCCAATATCCATGCTCCTGCTTTATTAAGAAAATTCCATTTGAAAAGGGGAGAGGCTGCTCCTTTGGGGGGTGGCACTGTCATGCATGCTGGACATAGTACCCCTGGACCTGGAACAACATCTTCATGCAGAACGAGTTATGCTCATAGAACTGCTAGACCGTTCTATTCTAAATGGAGATTGTTTGATGCACTGCCGGGAAAACGACGTCTGCATTATTCACGTCGTTAAATTCACGTGATTTAGGTTAGTCACGTGTGTTTTGGCAGTACGTTCATAAGCAGCGTGAATACGTCGCTCGCTGCTTCTGATTGAACCATTATGGCGTTTGGTAGCTGAAACCCTTGATCTGCGTACTCGCATTTTCTTCAGTTACTTCCTTAGCTTCTTCGGCGTGTTTCCTTCCACAAGCGAATTCCTGGAGCTGCTGTCTGGAAGTCACAGGTTGGCTGCACTATCTGCGTGCTCTTCAGTCGCGTGTATTCTGACACGTGGGTTCCTGATTTCTTCGCATGCTGCTTTCCTGACTATGTGAAGTTGGTCGCGTGGAATCCCACATGGACGCTGTTTCCAAGCGCGGCTGTCCTGGGCTGTGTGAACTCTGTTGCATGTAAACCTACACGCAGATTTTGGAACAACTCAGGTATGGCTGTTCTGACTGCAATCACTTTTGTTTGCTTATCGCACGCAAGCTACTCTACACTTTACACGCTGTGGTCCTAGTTGCGTGTCCTTGTGTTGCGTGTGAATCCTCACGCTGGCAAGAGCGGCTGTCCCAGCCGCGTGAACTCTGTCGCATGTAATCCTGCACGTGGGCTTTTGAACTCTGTTTGAAATTGTAATTCCACACGCATACTATTCTTTGCTTTGGAGTGAATCCCTGGCACCTGTGAGGAGATAACAGGTGGATTCAGTTCATCATATTTCTGTTTCTACATGGGAAAGGAAGTTTTTCTTTTGAAGGTGATTGTGCACAGTACTTTGGACGCTATCCTGTGGTGCACCAACCCGGTATCTAGCGTGAGCCTCGTGCCGTTCGGGATAAGTCTCCCTTACTAACCTTCCCTTCCTTTTCGTTGTTTCAACTCCTGGATTCTTCAGAGACTTGGTGAAGACTTCCGTTCTAAGCCCACAGGTCAGTGTTGTTAACTAGTGATATTGCTGTTCTATAGTCAGTTGTTTTAGGACAATTTCTTATGATACTTTATTTATCCTCGGATGTCTTCCTATAAAGCTCCCATGCCCTTTCCAGTGATCCCTCTCTCTGCCTGTTTCATCGGTCAGAGAGTGGTATAATTTGGAAGGTCTAATTTCACTTCACTACTATCAAGTCCTGTGAATAAGGATCCGGAAGAGCCCTACCAATTGTATCCTTTTTGGTTACCGTATCCTTTTCAAAAGATACCTTGGTGATTTATGACAGTGGGCCACTTTTCTTTGGGTGTCCGGCCTATTTTTTTTCCCAGTCCGACCCTGTTACCAGCCTATTTCTGCCAGACCCATCAGAAAACAGGGCATTCCTGGCTCCAGTTGGCAGCACCAAGCAACTTTATACATGTAACATTTACACTCTAAATATTTATACCTATTTATATATGTAGAAAACCACAAAATGATATTTGCTCAGGTTCTGGGACTGTACAGGAGTTCGAAGTTATTGGACGGGTGTTTTACCCAGGTTAGACTTGATAATGAGCGTGTCCTTTCTTAGATCACCTATGCCTACTATCCAAAGTGGACGGGTGTGTGATAACTCGCAGTCATTATCAGTGGATTGATAGATCACTAGTGGTGGCGGTTAACAGGTATTGAAGGTTTGGAACACCAGGAAAAAAAAACACAGGTTTATGACTGGGAGAATTAATTGCAGATATTATATAGTTTTGATAAGCTTATTTTTCAAGGCAAGACTGGATTGAGGAGTATTTTGATCTGTCGACATCCTTTAATGAGTTATATGGGTAATTTTTGACTAGGTATTTATGCTGTGATATGAAATGGGGGAAGTTGGATGGTGTGTTATGTGAGCAGTCGTATGATTGTTTGTCTATGTTTATGGGAATATTGTTTTTTGTATATTTTTTGTGTTTAGGTTCAATTTAGCTCAGAATAAATGTTATGACTACATTGTTTTTTGAGACATAATATGAGATATTATTGTAATATTTAGTCAATTTATTTACTCGAATTATCAATTATTTGTAATGACTTTTAACTATGAGACATGGATTATGTTTAGGGTTTATTCCCGCATGTAAATGTTGTGTTCCTTTGAAAATTTGAAAATAAAATGACCACACCAAAAAAAGAATTACTACCACTTCCCGTAACAAAATACATGTTTGAAATTCAATGGATGTCAAATTTAACTTGAATTAGCTTACCTTCACCTATCCATCATTTAACTGATAGAAGCACTGATGAATCTGTTTCTGATTACTTGGATTGTACCATGACATTTCCAAACTCTTTCATTTCTATTTTTGCTACATTTTGAGTAAGTGGTTCTCCTACTGGCTCCTTGCTACCTACAAGGAATGGTTGACACCCGTCCAGATTTGTTTGACAAATCTTTTTAGCTATGTGTTCATCCTGGAAAATCCCATCTTGCAATTATCTTTGTGTTGTTTTCTAACTGTGTACATGTTCAAATGTATCTTCAATGTATAATGCTGCCCTCTGTGATGGAATATGTTTTGATGTGCATATTGATAAAATAGTTTTACATGGTTAAATAAACTGGGATTTGAATGTCTCAGCTGTTTCATGCGCAGAGGAGTTTTTGTAAAAGGGACTATTGTGCTATTTTACAGAAACACGTTTTACAAAACATGTCTTCTGTTCAGACTTTATGTGATAAAGAGATTACTTTTAAGGATGTTTTGACTGTTTGCACTTTCTAGAGCTAGAATATGTCAAGCGCCTCTTGACTGGTATTCTATTCTCAGAAAACACATTTTAACCTCTACAAGTAGAGGGCAATCTTTGCATCAGATGAAATGTAAAATGACAATAAAACAGAGTTGAAATTACTGTGAGACATTCAGTGGACCGAGTGAACAGAGTTCCCCTGCACTTCTTAGATCTATAGCTCCTTATTTTGTTTTGCCGCACATAGGAAGTCATGTAAATTATCCCAAATGCATACTGCACAATTAAGAGTAACAAACTAAGTGGGAGAACATACGCTCCTTAGGATGCAGCTAACGTTAGCATGATGTTGGAACCAGTTTCCATATGTTCTCTTCATAATTGGCAATATATTGGTAATAGGCTACTTTTCATCTTTTGGAGAAGTTCTCTTACTGCAACATTGGCCAAATGAAGGCAGGTTTTTAATGAAAGAGCAATACTATAGCATAACGTGTCTATTTCACTTTCCAAGCTACAGAAGAAAAATGTAGTCAAGGTTTTGTTGGAACTTTGGATCTTCATAGTACATTCTTAGAGAATGATACTCTGACGCACACACTTTCAAAGGTCTCTCCTTAGCAAGGAAAAGAGGGACTATGGCAGATGTATCCATTTGACTGAGTCCAGCCAAGCCTCATGGCTTCAGTGCTGTGCTCAAGGGCACACCATCCTAAATTGTTAGGGGTTATCTGGCACCAGAGCAACCACGCTGCCAGCCCCAAGCATTGGACTTCATCACACAAGGCATCTTTGAAGGGTTGTATACAATTGTAGGGTTATGATAAACCAGGTGAAAGATACTGGTAATGGGATTACTAATTAATGTATAGGGTTAGAGCATGATATTTACGTTTCTGGTCAAACAAAACAAAATGCTGTATGGGTGTAGTATATTCTGTGATGTTCATTGTCATTCATGGTCAAGTGTTGGCATACACCAGCCACCCACCCCCTTGCATTTATCCACACATGAACAACCCTAGTAGGGCAGACAATGGTGGCATCTACTGTGTATAAGAGGAAACATACTGTATGTTGGTTAGGAGCACAATACCTTTCCTCTATAGTGATGTCTAGTCTGTCTAAGGGAGTACATTTGGTATTAATGTGTTGGGATTTTCTTTGTTTTTATATTGACAAGTAGTTACATTATTGATCAGTGTTAGGTAATGTTGGAAACATGGGGCACCTTAAATTGAAATAAGCTATGTAAATATAGTAATATGGATCCTTGGGATGGTGTTTCTTTCCATTGGAAGTGTACTGAAGGCTCAGGTGTTCAAGGTGGTAAATATTCCTTTGGTATTTCTTCAACATGGCATTTACGCAGCTGTCTTCAAGCTGCATTATGAGCTGCAGTTCCATTGTGAAGAACTACAGGCACTTCCTCCACATCTACCTCCACCTCTGCCCAGACAATGCCATCCCAGTCAGGCAGAGGGTTCCTGTATTCTCTTTTGCCTCTATTCAGTTAACGTGGTCATCACTTCCGACAACCTACACATTTCTGGGTTTTGGTGGGATGAATCGGGTCATCTTAACTTTGTCTTAACTAAAAAAATGCTCTCTGAGTTTCAAGGGTTTTGTTATGTGATCTGTTCACCAGGGCCCACTGGTCAATGCCTTCTGTCCATGTTTCACCAGTTATTAGAGTAATACTGTGGTCCACATCCCCAGGCCTAGCAACAAACCACATTTTTCTTTGCCCTACCCCACCTCTATCCTAATGTGAAACCTCTGCCTCCCAAACCTCATTTAGAGCCCTTTAATTTCCGGCTTCCTGTGGGGAGACTGTAGTAATCACTGGCATTGAGCAAAAAAAGAAATACAAATTGCACATTTTTGTTTCTGAAAAGCTTCACGTCAGCAATACACAGAGAGAGATATCAATGATTTTTTGTACCTGGGTATCCCCATCTCCACTACATTTTTCTCAATTTGTTTCTTATTTGACACAAATCAGTTGTTTTCATACTATGGGTGTTCAACGGAAGCCTCTTTTTCTCTATGAGAAAAGGTATGGGAGCAGGCCGAAAACAACCTTTTTTGATTTCTTAATAACCTTTGAACCTTTTAACACATTTTCCCCAGCATTTCCAGTGTGGAGGGGTCAGTGACAAAGATTTCCTTTTGGAAAATGTCAGCCATAAACATCCAGCAAGTCAAAAGTTGTTAGCAATAGAGTTTTGGGACTATGTATGTAACGACATTGTAGTAGAGCATTGCATAGCTGATAGGATGATTTGAACTTTGTATGGACTTTCAGGAAATTACTTTTCTCAATAACATTGTCACCCTTCCATAAAAAATCCTTATGCAACTAAACAGTGAAATGTGATGACACCGGCCCCTACATAGAACTTTTCCGAATTTGTCATGTACGGCTTTATATTTTTTATACAAATATTGCTTTGAACAGCCTTTAAGCTGGGGTATTCTCATAGAAAAAAAAACATTTGGGCAAACATCTCACAATTTGCAACTTCGATTTTCAACATGTTTTGCATGCACCTAGATAGTGTGACGAACTGATGGACTGAAGAGACATTTTGAAAATCGTTGAAGACAATTTTGAGATATTGCACTTTCAAAAAGTATCTTTATTTAAGAGTTTTTGAACTTTTCCTGTGTGAAATGGTATAATACAGTACACCTGTTGCAAATGTTGTTTGATTTACTGTGTATAAGATGAACATTCATAACTGTTGAACCCATATGCATGCATTAGTATTGGCCGACCCCCAAGCCCTCACCCGTAATAATTGGCTCACAACTTGTGTCAAGTGTTGGCAATAAAAGGCCGTAGGATTTTATTGTACAGATATGGTTATGGCAGTACACAATATCACATATCATAATAGTATCATACTCTTGGGCACCGGGTCCTGAGGTTACCCCCTCTGGCCCGTGCCGCCACACGCGGGCAGGTTGTGCGGCTGACCGTGTTCCCCCAAAAGTATGCCCTAAAGACAACTCCTGGAGGTGAGGGTGGCAGTGATTTCTCGAAAGAAATGCTCCATGCCTTGGATAGATAAATGTGTGCCGTCGTGGAGAAAGGGGTCTGGGTTGCCTAATGTAATGGCTGGGTGTTTTATGAAGCCCAGTCCTCTTGTCGTACAGAATCTCTCTAGCCCCCTGTTCAATTTTCTTCAGGAGATGTCTACAGATTTGTAGCAGTTGGCCCCTAGCCATTTCTTTCTGGGTAGGATGGCTGAGAAGTATATTTCTGTACCCCTCCAATTGTGTGAAATGCCTGCTAGGGAGGAGCAGTTTTCCTCGCATAGAATTCGTCTACCCGTGTTGACTAGGTCGTTGCCCCCTGGATGGATGATCAGGAATTCTGGGGGCTCCCTGTATGCCACTAGTTCTGCTAGTGTTTTGTAGATGTCGGCCCACCGTAGGCCTCTGTATCCCCAACATGAAAGAATGGTGTTTCTGAAAGGTGGCCTTTCTTTGGTCTCTTCTGCCCATGTCCTAAAGACGAATGAGTGGCCGATTATCCATGCTGATCGGAGTGCGGTCCTCACTTGCCTGTCATTTCTGTAAAGGGGGGGGTGGGAGAAAAGAAAAAGAAAATTGAGGGAGGATGGCTATATCAGTTGTGGTCTGATATATCTTTTGTAACAGTCTGACTTCCATCCCCCTATGATTTTTAGTTGTTGCGGTGCTAGGTCTCCCTGCCATGCTGCAGTGGCGGCACCTATCTTTAAGGAGTGGGTGCTGAAACCTTTGGGGGCCCACCCTGCTTTGCCGATTGCTTTCATCAGAACCCCTTTAAATTGGTAGCGGCTTAGCGGCGATGAATCCTTGTGGATTAAGAACCCCCCCCCACCTTGGGTCGTTGTGCGTAATAGAGATTAGTGATGCAAACCAGACAGTTTGTTGCTTCATCCATGCAACAAATGTTGATGGTTCTTTTGACACCCGTTTTTGACTGTTGCATTTCTATGCTAACACTCTCTTGTCTTACCCTGACCTCCATGAAACCCAGGCCGTTTGTGGCCTTGGTGCTGGAAGCGATGAGTTCTCCTACCCGGAAAGCCCCAAAGTAGGCTAGAAAAAATGCTGTTTTGAATAGAATTATCTCGTATGGGTGCCAACGTATGGCTTCCAACTGGCTTGCTATCTGCACAAGTTTGTTGAAATCAAGGGGTCGGCGGGTGTCCACTTGGGGACCCTCTATTCTGCCCCATCCTTTCATTGCATAGGAGATGAGGGCGTTCTGGGTGGGATCTGAATCGCCCCGTATTTTTGTAAAGTATGAGATTGCCACCAGGTGTCATTTTGCCCAATCTCTTTTGAACCCTTGTTCCCGAGCCCATTTTAAAAATACTTCTATGTCTTTAATCGTTATTAACTCTACATGGTTTAAACCTGTGGCTTTAAATACTGTTTGTAAACACTTACTGTACTGTGCTGCGGTAGTGCTTGCCACTGCTCTCTCTGCCATTTCCGTTAGGAAACCTGTGAGATTGTTGGCACCCGTTTTTGATGTGCCTGATTCTTGTTGGGCATCCCGGCCTGGGCTCTCTGGCGCTGGCGTTGATGCCAATGTGTTGTTGGCACCTGTTTTAGAGGTGCCTGGTTTCTGTTGGTCATCTCGGCCTGCTCTCTCTGGTGCTGGCGTTGATGCCAATGTGTTGTTGGCACCCGTTTCAGAGGTGCCTGGTTTCCGTTGGGCATCCCGGCCTGGGCTCTCTGACGCTGGCATTGATGCCATTATTCTTATCTTCCCATTATTGCCCAGCATTCTGCTGGTATTGGCGTCATCTGTTCTTGGGCGTGTCGCGCTAGCTCTCGGAATCTTGTCCACTGGAAGCAAGATAAAGCATCAGTAATGTTATTATATGCCCCTGAAATGTGCTTCGCTTTGACCACAAAGTTTTCTTGTAGTGTGACTGCTGTAATGGCTCGTAAGACTTTCAGTACTAAAGGGCATTTTGTAGACCTTCTGTTTATGGAGCCCACTACAGCCATGTTATCGCACCAGATCAAAAGTTCCGTGTTCGCTAGCTGCCTGCCCCAGATGTATAATGTTAGCCAGATGGGAAATATTTCTTGGAGGGTGATGTTTTTTGTCCACCCTGCTGGTTGCCATGAATTGGGCCAGTGTCCTGCCACCCATTCAGAGTCTAGTATGGCTCCAAAACCCTTGCTCCCGGCTGCATCAGTGAATAGGACCCTGTTTGTCCAGGTGTTTAAAGGTGTTTGCCAAAGTAAAGTCCCGTTAAACTCTCTGAGGAACTTTGTCCATGTTTCCAGGTCCTGTTTAACCTCTTTGCCTAGCCGGATGTGCAAGTGGGGTTTGGTGAATGATTTGATTTTGAACTCAAGGCTTCTGGAAAATATCCTCCCTTGGGGTATTATTCTGGATGCGAAGTTGAGACTACCTGCTAGGGATTGTATTTCTTTTACTGTCTCCTTATCTTTAGTTATCAGGTTTTGTATTTTTAACAAGAGTTCTGTTATTTTTGTTTTGGGGATTCTGCAAAGCCTCTTTGCTGAGTCTATTTTGATACCCAGGAAAATGATGCTGGTGTCTGGCTTGGTGGTTTTCTCCTTCGCCAGGGGAATTCCCCATTGCGCGGCCATATGTTCCAATTTTGCTAAAACCCTGCTGCATTCACCAGAGTTTGGTGGTCCCATTACCATGAAGTCATCAAGTTAATGTACTATTTTTGTCCCTGGTCTCTGTTTTTGGAAAGCCCATTGAATAAAGGAGCTGAATTGCTCAAATAGTGCACAGGATACAGCGCACCCCATGGGGAGGCATCTGTCTACATAGAATTTGTTGTTAAAAGTGAAACCTAGCCACTGCTGTGAATGTGGGTGGACTGGCAAGAGTCTAAAAGCGGATTCGATGTCCAGCTTGACCATCAGGGCGTTCCTGCCCCATTCCTGTATGAGTCTTACCGCTTCTTTGGAAATGTGTGTAAGATACGGCGGATTCCGTGTGTGGGATGCTGTTGTTTAATGATTGGCCTTTGGGGTAGGAAAGATGATGGATTAGCTTCATTTTCCGTGGTTTTTTTTTGGGGACCAGGCCAAGTGGGGATATTAAGTCGTTATTTTTTTTTTTTAACCATTTTTATTTTTCAATGGAGACATAATCAATTACAACATATGATCGGTACACTTTGTTGTCATAATGCATAGACCAACTTTCCATTCAGGGTTAACGTCACCCGTTGCTGCGTAAATTGTCTCCAATTTCTTCATCTGTAAATCATCATCCCTCCCTCCTCCCCACTGTCCCTTTGTAACGTTTGTAACAGTTTTGAAAAGGTAAAAATATTTTGACTTTCAACAAATGTGTAAGAGTATAACTTTTGATATTATGAGTCCACATTATAATTTCGTTGTCTGTTACTATACAATAGGTATCTCCCAGTTTTATCGTTTCATTCTTAACTTCCTTCCTCCCTCCCTTCCCAGCTACACATTTTGGAAGGGGGACCAAGTGGACTGGTGTCCCTGCAGTGTCTAATTCTTTCATACATAAGTTCTTGGGTGATGATGTTACACAGTTAATTCCCTCTTTCCCTTTATTTTTCCCTCCTTGTTCTCTTTTCTCGTCGTTCTGATTCTCTATCTCTTTCTATGTTCCGGTGTTAAGTGATCGATATATTTCTGAGAGTCTGTTGTTTATAGAAGTGGGCTTCCCTGTCTACAACAAAAACTCTGAAGGGGGACCATATGGATAGGTATCTCTGATATGTTTCTGTTCTTATGGCAGTTACCTTCTCCATTGCCATTACTCCCCATAGTTTCATCCACCACCATGGTGTCGTCTGGCCCTCTAGTGTTTTCCACCTTTGTGCTAATTTTATTCGTGCTGCTGATAGTAAGTGTGTTATTAGCGTGGATAAATGCCCCAATGCTGCGTATATTCCCTTTGCCTCTACTCCCAGCAGGACCACCTTAGGTGATAGTGGTAATTCTCTGCCAGTAATGTCTTTGATGTGTCCCAGTATCTCCTTCCAATAGGTAATTGCTTTGGGGCATGCCCACCACATGTGGAATAGATCTCCTCTCCCTCCACATTGTCTCCAACAGTTTGGGGGATATTCTGGGTTTATTTTGTGTAGTCTGTGGGGGGACATGTACCATCTGTAGCATGATTTATATGCAGCTTCTTTAATTGCTGTACATTTGGAGGATCTGTGAGCTCTTGTCCATATTTCGTCCCACTCTCTTTCCGTTATTGGTTCACCTACATCTTTTTCCCAATTCTCTTTATATTTTAGGTTGTCCGTTGGTTGTGCTCCATTGAGCAGTCTGTAGAGTCTAGATATCCCCTTCTTTGGTTCACCTTCTTGCATTGTTAGTTCCAAGCCTGTTAGGGTTCTCGTTCCCGCTCTTTTCACTGAGGGATGGGAGATCCAGTGTCGTACTTGTGTGTACCTGAACCTTTCATTTTCCTCTAGATCAAATTTCTTTTTGCATTCTAGGAATGGGATTGGGTCGCTGTTTTGGTACATGTCCTGCAGTGTCAAATTGTCTGCGCCTTTCCAGCCTTTCCAGAAACTCTTCTTCAGGCCTGGAGTGAAGTCGATGTTATGTGCTATTGGGGATAGTGGACCCAGTCCTTGTTTGATCTTTTTAATTTGCATGGCTTTGTCCCAGCTACTCAGGGCTGTTTTAGTAGCTCCTAGTAGTTTTCCTTCTGCTTCGCGGGCCTTGGGGTTCAGTGCTTGGAGCGCTGTTATCGGGATCTGTGTGGGTGCTTGTTCTATGGCTCTCCATCCTTTGATGTCGTCTGGGTTAGCCCACTGGAGAATGGGGGCCAAGTGCGCTGCCATGATGTATCTGCCCAGGTCTGGGATCCCCAGGCCTCCCAGGAGCGGGGGACGGGTCAGTATGCGTCTCTGTATTCTGGGTCTCTTTTTCACCCATATGAATTTAAATACTGCGTTTTGAAGTTCTTTGATTATCTGTGATGGGATCTTCGCGGGTATTGAACTCGTCACGTATAGAAGGCGGGGGAGAAGGGTCATCTTTACCGCTGTTATTCTGGTGAACCACGATAATTCCTGATTATCCCATCTCAGCAGGTCCGCTTTTAGTTTTTTCCAGAGAGAGGGGATGTTTGATTTATATAAGTCATTGAAATTCTTTGCCAGGTGAACTCCCAAGTATTCTAGCGTGTTTCCCTCCCATCTCAGGGGGAATTTTTGCTTCATGCAGTTTATTGTATTTGCGTCTTCAGTTATGTTTAGTGCCTTTGATTTATTGTAGTTGATTGAAAATCCAGATATGGTGGCAAATTCTTCCAGTGTCTCTACGGCTTTCGGTAGTGTATTCGTAGTGGCTCCCATATAGAGCATCACATCATCAGCATATAGTGCTATTTTCTGCGGGGTCTCCTTGATTTGCACTCCTTTTATGTCGGGGTTTCCTCTGTATCTTGCTGCTAGCAGTTCCATAGCCATTGCAAATATTAGTGGAGATAGGGGGCAGCCCTGACGCGTACCCTTCCGTATCTCCACTTGTTTTGAGTCGCAGGCGTTTATCCGAAATGATGTAGATGGGCATTGAAAATTTGCCAGGATCATCCTGCTGAATAGTGTTCTGCATCCAAATTTCTCCAGGATCATCCGTAGATATTCCCAGTCCAAGCTGTCGAAAGCCCGTGAGGCGTCCAGGGCAGCTATTTCAAATTTCTGGTTTGTCCGTCTCCCCCATTCGATCACATCTATGGCTCTTCTGACGTTATCTTGGGTGTGTCGTCCCCTGACAAAACCCGCTTGGTCCTCATGGATGATATTTGGGAGGATCTGCGATAGCCTATTCGCTAATATCTTTGTGTATAGCTTTGTATCCGTGTTTAGGAGTGCTATCGGGCAGTAACTTGAGCATTCGGTGGGATCTTTGTTTGGTTTCAGCACAAGGATCGTGGAGGATCTTGCCATATCTGAGGAGATCGATCCGGTGTCTCTAATTGTGTTGAAGAGTCGGGTGAGGGGTCCCAGTAGTTGCGTTCGGAATATTTTGTAGTAGGCATTTCCGAAGCCGTCTGGACCCGGGGTCTTGTTCCTTGGTAGTGAAGAGATAGCCTCATTGATTTCTTGAGCTGTGAATGGCCTCCCCAGGATTTATGCGTCCTTGTCCGAGATTTGGGGTAGATTAGTAGCCAGTAGGTAGGATTTTTGGTCTGTCGCGTTTAGGTTTGTTCCCTGTAGTAGCTCTTCTTGGAATCAGACCATTATTTCTCTTTTCTCTTCCTCTTTTGTGATCTTATCTCCTTTTTCATTTCTTAAGGCAACTATATAGTTACGGGATTTCTGTTTGTTTAATTTGGCCGCTAGAAATGTATTTGTCTTGCCGCCGTGGACGTAGTATGATTGTTTCGTGTTCAGCAACGTCTGTGCCACCGCGTCCGCAGTGTGACTTTCTAGTTGGGCACGAACCTTCTTTAGCTCTCGTCAGGATTTCTGCATTTGTCGGGCCTTGTGATTTTTCTCTGCGTCTTTTAGGGCTAGTCCCATCCTCCGGGTTATTATCGCTCATTCCCTACAGTATACTGCTGCTTGGGCCATGAATTCTCCCCGGACTACGGCCTTCCCGCATCCCAGACTGTTTTCCAGTCAACCTCGCCGTTGTCGTTCTCTTTGAAATAGTTGTTTATGGTTTCCTTCATGTGTGCTCTAAGCGCTAGGTCGCGCAGGATCAGTTTGTTGAGTCTCCACGGTGGCCGTTGCTTATTTTCCCCTCCGTCTATTTCCAGGCTAACTAGTACTGGGGCGTGGTCTGTAATATATTGTGTTCCAATTTCCACCTTAGCCACTTGGGGGATTAGAGTTGCTGACACCAGGATCACGTCTATTCTGGAGTATCCTCTGTGTACCCCAGAATAATGAGTGTATTCTCTCGTGTCTCCTTGGAAGAAGCACCAGGTCTCGATTACTTCTAGCTCTCGGAGGAACTTTCCCAGCGCCTGTCTGTTTCTCTGGTCGGCTGCCGTAGGGGGCAGGGTTTTGTCGAGGTTAGGGTCCATTATGTAGTTGAAGTCCCCTCCTATGATTGTTTGTCCTTCACACCAGCTCCCTATTTTTAGTAGGAGATCTGTGATGTATCGGTCTTGTTTGTCGTTAGGAGCGTATATCGTCAGGATTGTGTAGGTCTTCCCTTTTATAGTTCCTTTGATTCCCAGGTATCTCCCTTCATTATCACTAATCATCTGTTGTTTTCAGAAGTTCAGTCCCTTAGCCAGCAGTATTGCGACCCCTTTTTTTTTCGAGCCGCTGGAGGCAAAGTATTGTTGTGGGAATACCTTGTTACGCATTCTTTTTTCATCCGTTTTCAAGAGGTGGGTTTCTTGGAGGAGCGTTACCTTTGCAGGCATCTTCTCGAGTCTGTTGAGAATCGCACATCGTTTCCCGGGGGAGTTCAGCCCTTGTACATTTAGCGATACGATCAGTGTATCTGCCATTTTTGTATGTAATATGTTTGTTGCTTCTGTCTTTTGATGTGTTTTGTTTCGGGTTAGTTTGAGGTGGCCCACCTGCTGTGGTCAGGTGTTTCCTCGGTTTCTCTTCCAGTTGCTTCTTTATTTAGTGTCTTCTTCAGGGTGTTTCGTTCGTGATATTTGAAGGGGTCTGCCAGTTTCTTTTCTCTGTTAGATCTTCTTTTCCATTGGGATGATCATTCCCATTGGTTATTTTGGCTGCTGGGTGCGCTATTTTGTGGGCTAGTTTCGGTTTGGCTTTGTTCTTCCTCAATTTGTAGTAATGAAAGGCCTTCTTCACATGTACTGATCCTTCTTTGTTTCTCTTTCCAGGGGAAGGCTAGTCCAAAGGGGAATGTCCATCTGTATGCGATTTGTTTGGCTTGTAGTGCTTTTGTGATCGGTTGCATAAGCTTCCTTTTATGTAGGGTGATCAACGCTAGGTCCTGGTACAGTTGGATTCGCCCTCCATTGATTGTTAGTTCTTTGTGGGTACGTGCGGCTCTCAAGATGTCTTCTTTCAGACTATAGGAGGTCATGGCAATAAGAACATCTCTAGGTCTCACTCCTGGTTCATTCCTTTTAGGGCCCACTCGGTGGATTCTGTCAAATTCAAATCTCTCTGGGGGAGGGGGCGTTGTTCAGGATGCTGCTGAAGCAGTGTTGCATGGTGTCCCGTAGGTCTTTATCCTGGATCGTCTCTGGGAGGCCCTTGACCCGGATGTTGGATCTTCGTGAGCGATTTTCCAAATCTTCGGTTTGGATCTCTAGGTTATTTGTAGCTCTGACGACCTGGTCTACTAGGCTATTGTATTGCTTTGCTTCCTCTGCCATATGTGAGAGTCCATTTTCGAGTGTGTCCACTCTGCCTCCAAGTTTGTCTATTTCTTATCGTACCTCTTTCAGGGATGTCTTCAGCTCTTCTTTCATTGTTTCTAGTTGGGTCTGGAGTGTTTTTGTTATCCTGGATTCCATGCCCCTAAGGCAGTCAAGTAGTTCTTCCTTATTTATAGCCATATCAGAATTGTTAGGCATCGTTGGTTCTCCCTGGTCCGGAGGTTCTTGGGGGGCACTTTGTTGTGTTGTGCTCCAGCAGCTTTCTAGCAGACGACTTTGGTTTTTCGCCAGTGTCTTGGTTCTTGTGTGGGGGTTTTTTCCTTTAATCCCGGGCATCAGGTTCTCTCCCCGTTGAGACTCCGTGTGGGCCTCTTGACACTTGTTTTCGTGGGTCTCTCCTAGGGATAGCTCCGTCCGATTAGGTTTTCCTATCGGTATTCCGTGTGGTTGGGTATGATAGTGTCCCCAAACACCAAGCTGGGGCTGATCAGCGGGGCGCAAAGGGCACCAATCACATAGTGTGGGGTACCCCCAGATAGTCACGTTTTAAATGGTAGGGGAGAGGGGGCGGGGGGCCCCGGGTGCGCTCCCGCGTTGGCCCAAGGTGGTGGAAGGGCCCAGTTGGGGGGGTTAGTACCCTCCCGGGTGTTGTTGGTCTCAAGGAGGGGGCGCTCTCCCAGCCTGCACCCCCGCTCCTTACCTTTCCCCGGTGTTGGCGCTGGTCGGGAGCGTCGCTGCTACTGCCGTCGGGCGTTTTAAGGCCTGCTGGGTGTAATTCACTTGCACTGCGTGGACTGCACTGGTGGCCTCAAGAGTCCAATGTACTGCTGGGGGAGCAGCCACCCCTCTCCTCACCTTTCTCCTTGGGGTTCTGTGTGTAGGGGGTGTCTGGGCGTGCTCCAGCATTGGCCCAGACGGTGATGAGCCCCCTTATGAGCCCCCTTATGAGCGTCACAGGATAGGAGCGGGTCTGCGATATGTCACTAGGTGGATGGGGCCGGGGGGGCTCCGGTGCGGGGCTCTCTGGCTTCACTGCGGCGTCATGTGGGCAGCGGTGTCATGGGCAGGGGGCCGTATCCCCTGCTCTTTGTGCAAGGCCACCCAGGCCCCACCCCAAGACCGGAACGGGACCGCTTCATGGCACCAGCTGGTTGTGGTCGGAGGGGAGTTTTCCTCCCTGCGCCCCCGTTGGCTCGGCTCCCTTCCGCCGTCTCCTCACCTCTCGCTGCTTCTGGCGCATGTTCTCAGGGCCCAAGCTTGACCCGTGTGGGACTCAGAGGGAGGGGGGGCACGCCCATCCTTCCCGGGGGCCGACGGATGTCTGGTGAGCCTCCCTCACCTGGCCCAATGTTCGTCTCTTCTCTGCAGCTCTCCGGAGGTCCCCCGTCTCCCTCTCCGTGTTACGCGGCCCCGTGCTCCAATGAGCACTCTGACACAGGAGCTCCTAATGAGGGGTCGCGTCCGGTGAGGAGCCTTCCTCGGCGTCTGATCTCTGCGTTTCCTCTGCGTGCGCGGCTGGGGGCCCAGCTCCCTCCGATCTTCTCCGGCCTCCTCTCTAGGGCCTGTGATCCCGGGGCGCGAGTCGCCGCCCGGGTCTAGGGCATGCGGTGCACTCTGCTGGGTGTGGCAGCACTGCTACCCACGTCTCACGCTGCTCTCCTAGGTGTTCGGGCGATTTTGTAGGAAGGGGCCCTCCGCACCGGTGCAGCGTTTCGGGCGGGCCGCCCAGGAACCAACCTCTCTCGGCTTCACTCCAAAATCCCGGCCGGGGATTCTCTCACCCTTTTAGGCCCTGCGGTGGTGGCGGAGCTCGAGCCTCAGAGGTCCGTCCTGCTCCGTCCCCCCTGGTGGTCTCTATTAAATAGTTATTTAATGGCATGCAGTTCCAGGGACCTGCTATCCTGCCTAGTTGCAATTCTTTCTTGATTTTGGTTTCCACTATCTGGGGGTTATCCCTGGCTGACTTCAGGTTCATCGGGACGGTTTGTGACCCTGTGCCCTTAAATGGGATGGAAAAACCCTTGGTGAAACCCTGCCATATTGCCATGCTGGTTTCTTTGTCTGGGTAGTTGTTAAGGGCTTCTCTAAAATATCCCGGATTGATGGGTGTTCTTCCTGGTTCTAAAATTGGGATGTCATTCTTTCTTGGCTGGTAGTCTGGTGCAGTTGCTTGCTGCATGGTCACTGTTGCAGTTTGTGCAGGTGTGTTTGTACCAGCATTCTTTGCCCCATGTACACTGGTTTTTCCCAAAATGTCTGCATGGGATGTTGGATTTGGCAGCTTGGTGTTTGTTCTGTTTGTGGGCATTATTTTTAGCCGCCCATGGCTGGTTCTTCCGAAAGGGCTGCTCCCCTTTCTTGGTTTTATCATTATCATTGGACCTGTTACCCGGAGTGTTTTTGTTATTTTTGGAGGAAGATTGCGTGGTATCTTCCTCCGGTGGGGGCTCGGCGTTGAGGGTATATAAGTCATTCTGGACCTCATCCCGCTCAATGGCTGGCCTTTCTGACATGCTCCTTCTGAATCTGATATCATATGCTAGCCATGTCTTCCCCCTCTGGGTTACTTTTACTTCCCTTATTTTATCAACATATGCCCAGAGTTTCCTACAATCCATGGGGAATTTTTCTTCGTATATTGTTGATGGTAAAAGCTTGTAACCAGTTGTCCCAATTTTGTTCCACCTGTGGATTTCTGCCAATAGCTTTTTCTTCTATCTTTTTGGGATCTCTGAAAGCATCTTTCCCTTTGCGCTGGGCTTCTATTATTGAAAAGATTTCTATGAATTCCTTGGCCCATATGGCTTCTTTGATTGTGGTATCAATGTTCCATGCCAGGAATCTTTTATATCTATTTAATATCTCTGTTTGGAAAGATTTCATTTTTTGTTCTAAATGTGTGTTACAGATCGTTACAATGTCTGTTGTACTGTTGCCGGGTGTCCCTGTCACTCCCGTGTTGTCTGCGATAGGGGTTGCCCATGCTTTTAATGCACCTGCTGGGTATGTTGATGGAGCTGTTGGGGCTATTGCATTTATTGCTTTGGGTGCTACTGGCACCTGCTGTACCTGTTGTGGCGGGGTTGCTGTAGGTGACGTTACCGGGGTGTTGACTATTGTTATTGCAAGTTCTAGTGCAATGGTGGGATTTGGGGCCCCAGGTTTCCCTGTGGACGGTGTTTGTTTCGCCCTTACTCCGAGCATTAATTGCTGCAATTCCGCTACATTCTCGCATAGTTTTGACAATTTTTTGTTACCTTTTTTGGCGCCTTCTGATAGTTTTCTCTTTTTTGATGGTGCAGTGCCCTCCTCTTGGTTGGGTGGCCAGGCAATTTCTTCCCTGGGTAGGCCGTTCATGTTTTCTCTAACCCATGCCCATCCGTAGTGTTCTGCTATTTCAATGGCTGCTAACAGCTGTGGTGAGTTGGGCTTTTGTGCCGGTGTTGTGGGCGCCTGTGTTTTCCGTTTGGGCCCCATGCTCCTTTTTGGCCTGTTACAGGGAAAGGAAAAAACGTTTACCAGGGTTTAGAGCTGTTGTTATCGGCGCGCTCCTTTGAGCTTGCTCTATTTGTTGCCTGTGTTGGGTAACTGGTAGCTGTTGCCCTCGTTTGTTAGCATATGTTTTCTGCTAGCTCTTTTGCTAAAGAAAATGTATCTCCATTTGTTAATCTGTGGAGGGTTCAGGGAAATGTCTCCTATTGCCCACCGTGTGTGGTGCTTATTTTCAAATAAATGGGCAGCCCCCAGAATTGTTTCATGTGTCTCTGTTATTTAAAATAATGGTTTTGCTGTGGGGGCGCCCGCGTAAAAATTTAGAAAATATTTTTTAGTTGCCAGTATTTGGCCCCCGTCGGGATTGAACTTGCATCAGCAGGCTCTGCGTGGATGTTAAAGCGTGCTACTTGGCTGGCTGTGATTCTGTCTGAATTTATCACAGGGTTGAATTTATACTGTACAGCCTACTTTGCGGCGCGGGGGCTCAGAACAAATGTATCTCTTCCCGGACACAGTGTTTACTTTTTCCTCCCCTGTAGTCACAGCGCGGCGGCTTACCTGAAAACTGTTGAAACTGACACCGTCCGCGCTGGGCTGCTCGGCTGCCTCTTTTTCCTTTGTTCGAGAATGGGTTTGAAGGTTTCAAACGGCTTTCGTCCTTGTTTTTTTCACTTTGTTTTGGAAACGCTCGCCGCTCGCTTGTCCGTTCTGCAAAGATGTTGAAACTGACACCGTCTGCGCTGGCTGCTCGGATGCCTCTTCTTCCTTCGTTAGGGCTGGAATGCAATTGTTGTAAACAGTAACAATGTTCAGGAAGGAAAAAGACGCTGCAAACTTTCTTAGGATTTGCTAAAGAAGCAAAACGATTTGGAAGACACTGAGTAAACAGTGAACCTCCTGTTTGTTTGGGTTCCCGTTCAGGGTCCACAAACAGATTGTGTTTACTCAGAGCATGCTGCTCTTATTTATAGGACCCAGGGAGGCCCTGGGTCTTTGTTATTTATGTAGTGGGGGCTGCTGTTGTCACAGCCCCCGGCCGGATAGCCGACTGTCTGGCCCCCTGATGGGGGCAGGTCTTTGAACCTGGGCCCTGCCTGACTGTTGGTTTCCTTATGGTGCTTAGAACCTTGTTGTTTGGAGGAAGGGTGAGGTGACTGTTCACACCTCACCCTTCCTTGGCTTTGTGCTGCAGAGACCGCATGTCTCTGTAGCTGGGGGGAGGAGAGGAGCAGGCTGAGATAAGGTTGGGGCTGCCCCTCTCCCAGGCTGCTCATGGTAACAGCAGTTACCCTGCCTCGCTTTTGGGATGCTCTGCAACATTGCCCAGTATTTGCATGATTTGGATGTGTTTGTGTGTGTGTGTATTTCTGTGTGCATGTGTACATGTGCGATTCACACACATGCTTACAGAGTGGCTCTTATGTGTAGGTGTGTGTGTGAATGTATGCTTGTGCATCTCTTGTTGACCAAATGTTGTGAGAAGCGCACAACATATCTTCGGTTCATACATGTCTAAAGTTGGATGCACATAAATCGTATATACTTTATTCAGCAAGACACCATAAAAGTGTACAGGCAATAAAACAATTACATACATCACACTATAAAAGCCATCATCTGATATTCCATAATGAGTTGAACATGCAAATTACAAATCAAGGACAGGTATCTGTATAAATGTTTGGAAAAAAACTGAATGGTAGAATTTTTTGAATTTCGGCTGTACCAAAATTACGTGCAGTGGAAAATGTCAAACAATTGTAACATAACTGACCATTATAGCGAACAAGGGAAACGGGGGTGGTGGGGGTGTCCTCCAATCCAAAACATAAAGTAAAAAGAAAAAGAAAAAAAAGTCCCTGCGGCATCGATTCCCATCTACGTAAGTGAAGGGAACTGGCGTTGCAGGGATACAGGAAGTGGGCAGCACACAGCGAAGTGTGCTGCCAAAAGGTAAGTAAGGTTGTGGGGGGTCGCAGGGTCGCAGAAGGTGCATGTTGGTGTGGGGGTGATGTTCGTGATTTTTTAAATTTTTTGGACAATTTCAAATTCGTAATTTTCAGATTCTAAGTTTTCCGATTCGAAATATTCATGGACAACCTCATGGACATATAATGTGCTTGATTCACAATCACCTCTAAAGTGTTACAAGACAAAACGATAAAATACATGCATGTGATTATTAACACTATCATCTTCTTGTATATCAGAGATAAAAACAATTAAACACTTAAAACACTTCAAACAGCTCTGGGCTATGTGAACTTTCAAGTGCAAGTACTTTATAAGCATACGTGCACATTTTAAGGAACGCATATCATGTACGCTTCTCTTGTGCCATCCTTATGACATGTTAGGTATGCCGTGTATATCATATTAGCTCTATCTTATCCCAATGTAAGGCCAGAGCAACAGCTATGACAGTGAACTCGACTGGCACGGATGTTTTAGTAGATCAATAAGGTGATGCAAGGTACCACTTACTCATGTGCTAAACAAATAAGGAATGACTAGACAATTTACAGTATTCCATTTGTGTACTTCAAAAATGTTGCTCTTTTGATCCATGATCTGTGCAAAAAAGTTGCCACTGCCATCGTCCGTCCTTTTGCTGAGGTTCATAGCCTTGCTAGTAGTAACGGCTTCTTATATTAAGAACCTTGGTCTCAATTCATCCTCCTGAGGCTCAATTACAATGAGCATTCTAAAAACAGATGCTCTTCTGTTCTAATGCGATTCATAAAATACAGGCATCTATTTGAGACTCTGGAATCCCATTTGTTCATTATATAGCCTACTGGGAGAGTACCAAACCTTAGTTGGATGTATAAAGTACTCATACATCGTGGTTCCATGATGTATATGTATGTTTCGGAGCCCATCAAGAACCTATTCTCCCAGTAGATGCTCAAAGACAATGAGCTCGAAATCATGTCCACTAGGAACCCGCTGGCAATGTAGGTGGATATTCTTAACTATCTCTTTAGTGTTGATATTAATGCGGGTTGGGTGTAGTCGGTAACCCAGGTGCTCTATTTTCTCAAGAATCTTTCTGACATGCACGCACCACACCAATAATGATACACCAAACTGTCCCAGGACATCTATTGTAACTTCTCTGTATTTGTGCAGTTCCGCTATGCTCCACAGCCTAATCCAGTATGAGACTGGTCGAAGAGATAAGAAAGGCCCAGTTCCTCATGTAACAGCAGTGTAGGTGTACTGGTTGGTAACCCAAGGTCTTTTTTCAGAAAACTGTTCTCACTTACACATAATACCTCACAATTCACATAACCTCAAATATCTGCCCCATAAAGGGCAGCCTGTCTCGCTTGCAGTTAATATGCCTCTAATGAGGTTCTCACGGCACCATTCCCATGAACACATGAAAACCTAGCTATCCCTGCACAATATCTAGAAAGCATGGCTCCTGCCTTTTCCAGGTCATGGTCCCACTTGCACGAGCTAGCAAATCTCTAGCAAATCTCACTCCCAAATCGTCATATGATTTGACATGCTCGATAATATTTCCATCTAGTGATAAATTACTTGGCGGATTTCTTTCCTTTTTTTTTTAGACACAAACATGGACTTTACCAGTGTTGATTTAAAGACCAGTTTCAGAACAGAACTCTCGAAAGAGCTGAAGCAGTTTATTGAAGCCTAATGGAGTTAGTGAGATGAGGATCACATCATCTATAAAAAGTAATACTGAGTACTGCCCTCCCTAAAATCTGGGCATTAGTACGGCCACTAAGATTTGATCTATTAATCCATTAATATATGACAAGAACAATGTTGGAGCCACAAGACAACCTTGTTGAACGCCTTTTTGCAACTTTATTGGTGCTGTAGTTTCGTCCCTAGGGCGCCACCTCGCTACTGCCTCATTGTCTTCATATAATAAGAGGATAGCTGACAAGTGTTCATGCAGGATGCTATACACACGTATCACTCCCCAAAGTTTTGTATGGGGTACAGTGGTGAAGGCTGTACGAAGGCCTGCAAACAGGGCATATACAATGAATTTCCACAGGGTGGTATACTTCTCGATCAGTAGGAATAGTTTGTAGCACTGATCAATAGTGCTTGTCCCTGCTCTGAAGCCTCCTTGACAGTGGTTTATCAGACAGTGATTATCTGTCCAGTTTTGTATAAGGGAATGATTTCTGCAAATGCCCACATTTTGGGGATAGAACTTAAGTTGGTTATACCATTGAAAAGGTGAAGTAAATATGGGCCCTATATGTCCTACTCGGACTTGAACAAATCACCTGGGATCCTAAATGGGATACTATCAGCTGCACCTCCTCAGATGTGTTCTCCCTTTCTCACTTTCCCGCAGAAGCTCAGTGTCTCCAGAGCTCTGGTCCTCTCTAGTCTGGATTACTGCAAAAGCCTCTTTCTAAATCTTCCTGCCTCTAATCTTCGACTTTTACAGCTCATCCAGAACAGGATTGTATCTCTACATGTCCGAAATCTCTTCACTGGCTCCCTGTGGCTGCAAGGATCAAGTTCAAGACCCTCTGCATTGGCCACAGGGCTTTCAGGGCTTGGCACTGCTCTGAGCTCTCTGCTCATCCACCTCCAACTCTCCGAGGGTCAGACACTTCTCGAATCATCGAGTTGGGGGCAGATTTATCTCCTCGGCTGGTGCCTCCCTCTGGAACAGCCTCCCTGCCTCTCTTAAACTTGAGGAGAACCACATCTGGTTCCGGAAGCAACTCAAGACCTTTCTCTTTGCTTCCACTTTTTCTCTTCCTCTCCCTTGCTGATGTACCTGTATGCTGTGCGCACTGGTCACCCTCTAAACTGAGGCCCAGGCTCCTGCATGTTCAGTTGCTCTCACACTGCCTCTGTCAGTCTGAAAACCCCAAACCCCTAACCGTCGTGTTGCCCCCCCTTGGGCAACCAAGCTGCGGTCTCCAGGCAAACTTTGACAATCTGACAACCTCCTATTGGGGGTGTGGATCACTATACCCCCCCTTTGACTGCATTCATTGCAGGCCCCATGTGCACTGTGGTTACTTACTCCTAGATTACGCCAAATAACATACACCTATCTTACTACGGTGGGCAATAACAAATAACACTAAGACACAAAGAAAACACAAAGAATCGATTCAATTTATAACAATGGGATACATTTATTTATATACACATAGCTAAGCATAATACATGACAATGCAGGCAGTTCTAATGCTATGTCTAATTTGCACCTTTTAAACTTCTGGTGCAAAGCTACCATGCCGTAACTATGTAAGCCTCTCAGGTTTCTAATGTAAGCCTGTGCTGCAAGTGGGTGGTTCTAATGCAATCTAATGCAAGTGCTAGCATCCATCACCTTCATGGGCAAATCCACACCATCAAATCCACACCATCCACGCTCTAGACAATCCCTGTCTAGTTTCCCCTTCACCCAAACCTGTGTGTGTGTGTGTGTGTCTGTTCTTATCAATCAATTTAAGTCTAGGCCAAACCCATACTTCCCATTCTGTTGTCAATCAACCAGTGGCAGGCCTCAAGACTGCCAACTGCCAAACTCTCGATCTCATCAAGGCCCATCAGTCTGCTGCACCAAGCACCATCTCCAGCCAACTCTCTCTCTGTGGCTCTCCCGATCTCTCTGGCCAACTCCCGATCTCTCGTGCAGTCCCCCAAATCTTCCGTCTCTCACAACTCTTCCTCTCTCTTCTCTCTCTCCAGCCCTCCTGGTTATAGTCTCCAATGACGCACAGAATGTCTAAGAATGTCTCTCCCTCAGCATTTAGCAAAATGCCTGCCTGTCTCCTTGCGTGTTACTTGTCTCGGCATATCCTGTTACTTCGTGTGCTGTCAGCATGACCTCATATCTCTCCCTCTTGGCCTTCCGAGTATGTTGCGAAATACATCATCTATTCCCTGTTTCTCCATTCTCTACACTGTAGGCTTCACTCTGTATTACAAAAAGCTCTTAGGCCCCGTTCTTAAAGCACTTCTCCTGTGTAAAAAGGCTTCCCTCTCTCCTGTCTACCCACTCCCTTGGCGCAGCCCCCACCTTTGCAGTCTCTGCGAAGCACACCAGCCATGCTGATAAGCTTCCCTCTCGGACAAGGGTTCATGTTATCTGTGTATGTCTGCCAAAGTTTACAAACAGTGTACCATAACATTTCTCAGCACTGAGCAACTTCTGTCTTTCTCCATCAAAAATGGCTCATAGGCCTCGTGACTCATTCTGAATGCTTCCTAGTGTTTACCGCAAATATCTCGCAATGCAAGCACTAACTAAATACAAAACTCATTCTAGGTGCATACTCAATCACACATACATGCATACATGACAGTCTCTAAATGTGTCTCTACAAAGCATAACAATGTGTGAATGGCTTTACGTGCATTTCAAATATGCCAGTGTGTGTAGTGCAAGCAATGCATTTTCTCTCTCAGCGCTATATCTAATGCAAACATAGATGAACAGCAAATCATGGTGAGTATATGTTGTGTCTCTAAAACACTGCATGGCACTTCAAATATGTGCAAGTGCAAGTGGAGGCAATATCATTCTAAAAGCATATTGCAAATGCATACAAAGGTGACAGTCTAATATGTGGACAGTGTCTACTTCAGCAATGTACTATGGATAACTAAACAGAATGCAAAGAATGGAATGATTCCATAGCAAAGTTTCTAATGATTGGGTAATGGTGTCTCTACAGATAGTACCTATTCTTCTAATGGGTGTTATGATTTCTACTAATGATAACAATTCCGGATTTCTCATTTTATCAGATTCACACCTCTGGGCTCCTCAGTACTTAAAGGCCTGTATCTGCAACCCTAGAGTCCCTTCTCTCTGCACTTATGAGCCACCCGCTGGCTGCACTTGTGATTACTGCACTTCCCCTTCCCGTCCCCCCTGCCACTTCTCCCCTTCCCTCTTCCCTGCACTTGTGAGATCTGAATGACACAAGGCCTAGTAAGATCATTTTGTTTTGTCTTCCCTTTGTTTCCCTTTCTTGTCTTGTCGCTCCTAGAAACACTTGTGTAAAGGCGCGTTATAAATGCCATATCATATCCATATCAGGTTTTAGGACCTTGTTATTTTTTTGTCCTGAAATTGCCTCAGTAACCACATTAAGGGTGAATACCAGCGGGTTGGGTACATGTAACTCATGGGTGACGTGCCACTTTTCACAGCGGCAAGATCTCTTAATTCGCTGTAGGGAACACTAAAATGGTCGTACCAGCATTGTTCACAGATATTGTTCACATTGTTCACCAGCATTGTTCACAGATATTTCCCCGTGGTATTCTTTCAGCGCCAGTGGAAGAAGCTGACATAAGTTTCCAGAACTTCACTTGGTCCTTGTTCAAAATAGCTTTGAGGATACTTTCCCATAATGAATCTCCATAATCCCTTTTATTATTGGCTATAATATAGAGTTCCCCTCTACCTGCAGTTTTCACATTCTTTTCACAATTTATTAGATGTTTGTTTGCATTAATGCACTCCTCATCCAACCAAGGGGTGTTCTTAAAAGTGATATCACTGCCAGCCTTACTGGAGATGGTGACTGCCTTTCTAATCATATCACCAATACCTTGGAAAGATTCCAGTATGGCATGATTAGGTGCACTCAGGTCCCCTAGTACAAGCTCTGGGCGGGGGGCGTGAGGGGAAGAGGTCAATAAACTTCCATATGAGCTGGGCAATACACTCTTGAGATCCAATGATGCCCATTTCACAGATTGTCTTGTATGCCCCTCAACATTAACAACAGAACTCATTAGTTCAGTTCAGATACAAATAATCCCGAAATTCATTTTTGCAACTAATAGGTGATGATCACTTTCAAAACCTAACGATGACCTCAAATTCCTTTAATAAGGGTCATGTTTGGCAATCAAGAATGATGTAATCTATGTGGCTTGCATGATTTCCTGCCACAAAAGTGGGCTTTGCTGGTGAATCGCCCTTGGTTCTTTCATTGCATTCCCTTAAATTAAGTGCAATCCACATATGTGTGTGGATTTCGAAGCATGCTTATACAGCTTTTTAGAAAGTCATATTACAGGATCAAAGATGTCCCATGTGAAATCTTCGTCCTCCATGAGACCACTCATAATTGCAAGTGTCTCAAACTGCAAGTTCTGGCCACCTGCCACAATGATATGAGGGAATGTGCATGGTGTTTATTCCAATCATTAATTTGTTGAGCCTGATCGTCCCAACCCTCTGCAATTGTATGTTGTACGTATTGAACAGCAGATCATTCCTACCATCAGGGAACTCAATGAATATCTCTTGGAGATCACTACTACAACAGTTCAATACTTTAGAGTTAGCATTCAAGGAGCTGTCTACATATATCAGCAGACCACTGCCTTCTTCCATTACTATGGTTAGCCAATATATTGCAACAAGCATCTACCTGTAGTGTACATCAAGTTGTGGCCCAGGTCTCTTGGAGAAAAATGATCTGATGTGACTGTTAGGGAGAATTCTCCAGAATGCCTAATTTCCCTTACCTACTGAGTCCCTCAGCAGCTTTGCTGGATTTCTAGGATTAACTTTTTTCACCTGGTAAGAGTGTGAGCCTTTTTTGCCACTCTTGGATGTGTTTTGCTGTGTGTGTTCAAAAGTTGTTTGTGTTCATAGACTGTGGAGCCTCACCTACTCCACAGGCATCATCTTTTTACTGTGTGTTACACAGCACCTTCAGTGCAGTGTCACAGGGTTGTCTTTTAGACTTCCCAACTCAGACTCCATTTTGTGGGACTGACTACTGTCTCCCAGTACATATGAAGTTGCCATTAACTTTATTAGCCTCTGTAAAAACACAGACCCAGTACACCCTATCTTACATAGAGTACTGGAAAGGGTTAATACGTATCCCTTTGTGTCTGTTTCTCTTGGAGCGTTGTTTCGCTCCCTTTTCATCAAAACTTTCGCCATTTGTTTTTGAAAATGTCTTTCTCGTATTTTACTCTGCGCGCCAAACCAGGTTTGGTTCCTTTGTTCATCGTCTTTCCGCTGGCTTCTATGCAGAAGCCCTACTTAGGTGCCTCTATGTCTGGGGGGTACAGGATGTGAGGGAGGGGTTTAGGACTCCCTGCACAGGGTCTCCTTGGAGACGCATGTTCCACTCTGAACTGATTGGCTGTGGTGACTGTCCCGGCGCGACAGCCACCCAGCTGTGTGATTGACAGCCAGGCTGTGTGAATGGGGGAAAACGGCATAAAAAGCAGGTCTCTGGGTCTGGAAAGGCAGAGTCGCCCTGGAACGAAAGAACCGATGAGGAGCTGACGGAAGAGGACCCCTACCATGACTGAACCGCAAGGTGAAGCCCTGCTGCAGGTCCTAATCCTCGAACTCCAACGCCAGAGAAGATCCTCCGGGAATCTTCTTCCCCTGAGCTGGTGGGACCAACCAGTTCTCCCAAACTGCAAGCCAGGACTCCCTCCTCTGGTCAAATTCACTGTACAGAGCTACAGTGGGCCGGATAGCCAGGAAGGTTGGACCCTGCTTGGGTTTTAAGGAGCGCACCTTTTATTTGTTGCTTTGCTCTGCTGCTGGTTTCTTCCCTGGGCAGTGCAGGACCCTCCAGTCTTCCTACTTCATGTCAGTCCGACAGTCGCTTCAGCAACCGTGAACCTGCAGGAATTGCCAGGAACGTCTGCCTCAGCTACAGCTTCTTCTCCATTTAAAGGTACTGTGGAAATCCGGTTGTTAGTTTCGTTCAGCCGCTGTGAAAGTGTGTGAAATCTTTCTCCAATCTTAGGGCTTGTCCTTCTCTTCTCTTTAAACGAACTCTTCTGCCGACTAACTTCGTCCGGAACTCTTGGCAAAGACTTAACCGCGAACTACCCCGAGCTGTGTGATCTTGAGCAAAAGAGTATTGTCCTATTGACTTTGGCCCTAAGCCTTTTTGATTTGATTCCATCACTGTAGATCCTCTTTCTAGATTGCCCTGCTGACCTACCTGTTGGTGCTGTTCAATTTCTGCCTAACTTTGTCTTTCTCTCCCTTTTAAATGTCTGGAGTCCCATTTTGCTCCCACTTCATTTGTGAGCTTAACTTGTCTGGAACCTATTGGGAGTGGTGTGGTGTATTAAGAGTGTGATTTTTAAACTGCTCTATTTTAGGGAAATGTTATACAACTGATGTGTAAATAAATGTATATTCTTTTACTCAGAAACCTTGAGTCAGTGTTTGTTTGAATCATAGTAATTGCTGTCCTTTGTGTAACTATTGCTACTGCTCACTTGTTCTTGAGTTAGGTCTGGCTGCTCAGCCATCGCTACCACTTTTTCTGTGTAGTACAGGCTTGTACCAAAGGTGAATGTGTACTGTCACTTGTAGTCTTAATTGTGTGTGGTGTTCCCAAAGGGTACTGCATATAATTCTGCCTAACACTGACCTAATACATTTACACCATATATGTGTAGGCGGTATATAGTAATTGTGACGTTTACACAAATAAATTGAATACATGCATGTGTACATGGCGTATGAAACATATTTTAAAAGTGGAATATCTCAAAATTGGCCTCCATGTGCACCAATACACAACAGAAAAACCAAGCTGTATATGATATGATATGATATATGTTATTTATATCGCGCTCATACATAAGTGTTTCAGAGCGTGACCAAACAAAGGGATGGGAACAGTGGAGAACAAAAACAATGATCTTACTAGGCCCAGTGACATTGAGAAAGCGCAAGTGCGTGGGAAAGAGGGGAAAGTGCATGAAAGGGGGAGTAGTGGAAAGTGCAGAATAGAGGAGAGAACAGAATACATATTAATATGTAAAATAAATAAATAAAGGCCATAAACAGTGGTAGTGCAGCCAGCAAGTGGCAAGTGCTAGGTTAGTCAGATGGGGTATATCTGATAAGTGTAGAAGAAAGGTGGGTGGGGGCCTGTATGGGTACATATACGAACTCCAGAGCAAGTGGTGGCCCAGAGGCAGTGCAGGAGTGTGGCAGGGTGAGCAGATACCTGGGCCAGTGGGACAGAGGGAGGCCAGGTGCACAGTGCCGATAGAGAAAACAGATCAGCGGGCGACAAGAGTGGAAAAGGCAGAGGAAGGTCTTGAGGTGTTTCCGGAACTGGAGATGGTTCTCCTCAAGTTTCAAGGTGGCAGGGAGGCTGTTCCAGAGGGAGGCCCCAGCTGAAGACAAAGATATACCCCCAGCACGTTTCTTTGAAAAACGACTGACCCTGAGGGAGTTAGAAGTAGACATCTAACGCAGATCTACAGTATACACATAACGCACCAATGAAAACAAGCACCACAAAAACAACACAACCACACACTACCAATACACATGCAGAAACATTCAGCACAAATATTTGTGTATAACATGTACATGTGACCCATTGTATATGTCCATAATAAAGGTTGTACAATATACCTCGCACATATACTTTAACATTACAATGTAATGTATGTGCAGCATTAAACAATAATTATATGGCACGTACGCACCATAACAAAGATACACCAAAAAACACACCCACGCACAAACAACTAACCAACACATATGCAGATACATTCTGATAAATGTATTCTCAGTTAAGCACACCTTTTTTCTTAAGTTTATACTTTGTTTGATGTGAGGATGTGCTGACTGGAAAGTGTCTGACCTCTTAAACCCACTGTTTGATGCAACGATTCATAAGCATGAAATTGTCATAAGGCTAATCCGAACCTGTCCCCTGATTGTCGTAACATTTCGCCCCAACCCGAAACACTCAATGAAACACAGTTAAAATTTAGGTGATTTGGGGTTCGGACGAATCTACTCACCCAGGCTCACTGCAGGCAAGCATCCCCACGGTTGCAGCAGGCATATTAAAGAATAGTTCCAGTGAGAAAACATAAAAGATATACGAGGGAATTTTCAGTCCCACTTTATCAGAAAATGCGAGTATAGTGAGAATAATGATAATAAATAACAGTGTATTACCGGTCCCTCTTTATCAGAAAATGTTAACATAGTAATCTTGGGGCTGAAAATGAAAATGATCGCTCAGCAAAGGAGAGTCATTTTTCAATGTCCTGTAAAAATGTGAGTGAGACGATAAGGACTAAAAGGGAAAATGCAGTTTTACGTTCTAGCACAACACTAACATTTTGCATCACCTATGCAAAATTAGTATTGAGTTTGTTGCCGTTTTTACATTTTTCCTTGTTCTGAGCAAATTGACCAATTATTTTATTTTTTAATACATAAATTATGAACTTTGAAAACTATTTTACTAATTTTTTTGCGGGTTTAACGGGTGGAGGATGACAGCCTTAAATGATTCCAAGATATTGCTTTCTTGACCAGGAGACGTGTTTTAAAACTAATTTCAACAGGAATTAAAATGAGAAATGTAAGCAAAAAGATGGAAACATTTAACCTTAAAATGAAGTATTGTCATACTGAGACCATGCTAAGATCAGCGACTCAACCCACCACCACATCACCTGTCCCACCGCTACCCCCCTCGCCACCCCCCCCCCCCCCCACCCCAGGACCTTTTTGTTATTCCTTCCTATGGGTTACTTCTTATTAAATATGCCACTGTGTTTGCTTTACCATTATTTTTCTTTTGCATTTGTTTATTTTGATACATTTTTAGAGCTGACCTAGCTTTCACAAGCAGTGGAGGTTGACCGTGTAACTTAAATGTACTTTACTGCAACTTATAAGTATGTAAAAGTCCATATTGAGCATATACACGAATGCAAACTATTCCCTTCCAACTAGAAAGCAAATGTTTATGAACATGCCAGGCGATAGGATTCAGTATTTCTCACTGTCAACATTACACTACACTATCAGCAATTTGAGGATAAGCACATTTTAAAAATATTGTGTCACGAAACTGAGTGGGATCGACACAGACAACAGCTTAGGGTCATTATTTTTCACGTCATTCAGGATGGGCCTTGAATATAATTAAGATTATTTACAGCACAGGTCATCCACTTCCCCCTCACCTCTGGGTCTCGACCTTCCCCGTCTCTGGCCGTCCCTTGCCACAGGGCCTAAGAGCTTCCAGGGGATGGTGGGCGGGATATAGTCGTAGTAAGTGAGGTTACCCCTAATTCAAGTTTTTCTAGTATTTTACATAAATGCAAGACAAAAGAAGCCCTTGGATTTGGCCAAGGTGGGTTTCCCAGTAATGTTCGTGTGCCATTCTGTTCAGACCAAGTAGTTCAGGCACAAATCAATAAAGAAAAGTGATGTTTGATACAACCGTCGTATATATTTTCCAAAATGTGGAAATATTAGATCTTGTGCAACACAATGGTGTGGATGTTTTAGAAACACAATTGGAGACATTTGTATATTTATTTATTGGGACTGATAATCACTTGCCCCAATGTGTTGTACAAAATGTACTAAAGTCAGTACAAAAATATACAACTGAAACAAGGTGCCAATATTTTGACTCCAACCCCTCCTCTAACCCTATTAGTTGTACAGCCCAGAAGTCCGCTTGCATCAACGGAGCATTTACTAACTTGCTCCATAGGAAAAAAAATGCACTCTTAAATACATGCTCCCTTGTTAAACATAATATAGAAGTGGCTGACCTGATTGAGAGTCGGAACCTTGACCTTGTTTGTATTACTGAAACGTGGCTCTCAGATTCTGCTAATCATGCATCGTCATTAGCTGTACCATCTGGCTTTAACATATTTTGGACTGATCGCCTACATGGTAAAAGAGGGGGGGGACCCCGTCATTATTTTGAGAGATTTTCTTGTAGTTTTTTCATGTACATTCTCATTATTGGAAGAATGTCAATATACCTTTGTAAAGATAGGCATCAACCATAATACCACCATTGGGATCTTCATCCTTTATCGTCCTCCCATGACCACACCATTTTTTGAAGAACAGTCTCTGCCCATTATCGGGGTGTTTATGAAAACTGTGTCTCACATTTTACTGCTTGGTAATTATAATTTGTGGGCATATCATAGTGACGATAATCAGTTAGACTGACTTCTTTCATCTCTCCAAGCTATTGGCTTTTCTCAGAGGATTAAGCTTCCCAACCATTCAGAAGGTCACATCCTGGATAGGGTTCTTTCCTATAATATTATGATCTCATTCACTCATTAAATTGAATGTTAACACTAGATTTACTGCTAGGGTTAGGAATATTAATAGAATCTCTCCTGCGACATTAACTGACACGATTTGTCCTCTTTTGGGCACCCTTACACCTTCATTGCATGTCTGTCCTCTTACAGATCAATGTATTGATATCACCACTTGCGCTATTGACACTTTGACCCCTGTTTTACTTAAAACATGTAAATCTGAAACCCTCTGCAAAACTTGGTTTACCAATAACATTGCTGAGCTTAGCGAAAGATAAGAGACAGTCAGAAAGAGTTTGGTGGAAATCTCCCGATCACCTCACCTGGTCCTCCTATCAGAAGGCGGCCAGCAAATATAAGAACTCTATTATTTCTGCAAAACGGTCTCATTATGAGAATACAATTCTCTTAGCTAAATCTTCTCAAAGAGAACTCTTCTCTAGCCTCAAAGATTTTAAAGGTAAAATTAGCACCTACCCTACTATTACCATTAGCAATTTTTGGTGTGATGATGTCCAACTAGGTTTCACCACTAAACTCGACTCCCATCGAGCCAAGATTGAAGCCTCTTGCACTATTTTAGTGCCAGATGATAATGAGGGTATCAATCTGAAAACCTGTTTCTCATATATGAATATAAAGAATGTTAAGAGCACCTCCTCTGCTAATCCTTTGACCATCACTGAGTTCGGTTTCTTTGAAATAACTGTAGAAGATTTGATAAACCTACATCCTGCCCCAGTGACGTATGCCCAGCTAGTGTTGTTAAGAAGGGTTTTATTTGTCTTGCTCTCATTATTACTAATATTGTCAACTCCTCGTTCCTTGACTCTACAGTACAGGCCTCTTTGAAAAATGTTTGGATCACTCCTATCTTAAAAAAGGAAACTTTGGAACCCATGGACGTGAGTAATTACTGACCCATTACCAATGTTCCCTTTTTGGTAAAGATTTTAGACAGAGCTGCATATTTGCAGTTCCAAAATCACATAGAAACAGGCAATTTACTGAGCTCCTCGCAATCTGGTTTTTGTCCCAAGCTTGGCACAGAGACCGCTATGCTTGATCTCAGAGCTAATTTGACAAGTATTGTGGACTCAGGACGTGCAACCATTCTTATGTTGCTCGACCTCTCGGCCGCCTTTGATCTCATTGATCGCGCTTTACTTCTTGAGAGACTGAAGAGCATAGCTTATTGTGCAGAACCAGCTCTTTCTTGACTCACCTCTTTTCTGGGATGTAGATTAGCCAGGCTGCCAGTAGATGGCTTCCAATCCCCTCCTGAAATATTAACTTGTGGTGTCCCGCAGGGAGCCTCTCTTTCGCCAACCCTCTTTAATCTTTACATTTGCCCATTGTTAGACCTCCTGGATGATCGTGGCATTAAATACACCAATTATGCCGACGATATCCGGGTGGTCGTGGAGCTGACTGGGGACTATGACAGGGATTATCATACCATCGCTTTAATCTATGATTTTATCCAAAAATGGATGAACACTAAATCACTTGCCTTAAATGGCAGTAAGACATAGCTCATGCTAGTGGGTTCCAGCCAACGATTGTCCAAATCATGTCCTAGATATGTTCACTTCACCTTCGCAGGATGCTTTATTAAAACATGCCCTTGGATAAAATCCCTGAGTGTACATCTAGATTCTAATCTTAATATGAAAAAGCATGTTACTCATATTAAATCCACATGTGCTTACACCACCAAGATCATCATGCAGATCAAACCATATCTGTCTGAAGGCAATGTTGCATCCTTAGTGACGGCACTTGTAAATTCCAAAACTGACTACTCTAATAGTCTCCTTGCGGGAACTACTAAAAATAACCTTAAGACTCTTCAGACTGCTCAAAACAATGCTGTAAGTGCAGTATGTGGATTTGCATGCAGAACGCATGTCTCCAGGTCTGATGTTCTCTGCACTAGCTTCCGGTGAGACATTGGATCTCTCATACATTGCTCTCTCTGACCCATAAATGCCTTCACCATCAAGCCCCTGTGTGTCAGGATGTGCCATCACCACCCTCTCGAAGGTTGGGAGTGGTGATTGACCAAGAGTTTAACATGAAGGCTCATGTGAGTTATTTGGTCTCATCCACCTCCTACTATCTCAAACCTCTTATACAATTGAGACAGGATAATTGTGCCTCAATTGCAAGGGCAATTATCGGTGCCAAATTGGACTGCAGGGCCAATCCGGTGCAGGGCACAGGAAAAGGAGAATCATGCGATTGTGCTCTTGGAGGTGAACATTACCTGGAGTAGCCCTTTAAAGATGCTTTTTCTACAAAAACGGGCACTATGCGCACAGTGCATGTGTAAAGTGCTTTGTGACAGGTGTTATTGAATGATATGATATATGATATGGTATTTTATTTGTATCGCGCTTTTTTCAGAGCGCGACTAGGCAAGGGAGGGGTACAGGGAAGAACACAAAAACAACAACGATCTTACTAGGCCCAGTGACATTGAGACGCGAAAGTGCATGGGAAAGGGAAAAGGGAAAAAGTGCATGGAAGGGGGAGAGTGGAAAGTGCAGAGCAGGTAATTAAATAATAAATACAAATAAATAGAACATTGAGGCAATAAACAGTGGTAGTGCAGCCAGCAAGTGGCAAGTGCTGTGTTTATGGCAGCAGACTAGGTAAGTCTGATAAGTGCAGAAAAAGAAGAAAAAGGGGGGGGCTGTATGGGTACCGATACAGTCCACCCGTGCAAGGCATGGCCAGGAGGCAGTGCAGGATGGCGGCAGTGTGAGCAGGTACCTGGGCCCAGGGGAAAGAGGGTGGCCAGGTGCACAGTGCCAAGAGAGAGCCGGTCACCAAGGGAGAGGGGGAGAGAAGGCAGTATTGAATGGAAGTGGAACCGCCATTTTGTTCTTGTGCCCTTGGAGGCGAACATTACCTGGAGTGGCCCTTTAAGGATCCTTTTTCTACAAAGACGGACACGAAGCGCGTGTGCAATGTGCTTTGTGAAAAGTGCTTTGGTGTTTGGGTGTGAGGGGAGAGGCCAGTGGCAGGTAAATCAGTTGGTCAGGAAAACACATAAAGGTAACGTAAGCAGTGCATTTTTTGACGTTTGCCTTGTCCTTTCCTTCACGTGCTTTTATTTGCATGTACTTTTACACTGTGGAACCCGATTTGACATTGTCAGTTAGTAAGCAGGGGATCTTTCAAGCCGTGACAAAATATATAAAGATGTATCCCCCAAGTTTAAAATCTTAAGAGCTTATCATTTTTGCGTATGTAGTGGTGACACACAATCAAGGCTATTAACACCGGCTTAAGCGGTTTAAAACTGCAAAGGCACGGCTGGCCACGTGGGGAATATTAATTTAATCCGTGATTGCTGGTTCTGAGATATTCATCTGATGCCTGGAAAAGCGGTCAATAAAGGTAAAGCTGCAAAACTGAGACAGATTAAGCCACATGTAAATATGCCGACTACCAGGTCACGGAAAGCAGCGATTACAAGTGAAAAGGCCAAGTAGACGACATTAGTACACGTGGAATGATTACTGCCCTTTTCCATCTGAAACGGAAGCAAGTCAAGAACTTGTGCACCCTCCTCCGCTCTTACAAACTGAGCACATGGGGAAGAGTCAAAATGAAACAGTAGACCGCTCTGGTACAGACTTTGGCAGCATCGATAACAATTATTGACTTGCTTTGTGCTCACATTACATGATAAACCACAATTTGGAATACCCAAAACTAAAATCGCAATGCAGCATCAGCAGCCAATCATAGCTCTCAACTCACACGCTTTTGGCGGGTGTCACCTGCCTTGTAAACAGCTCACTCACCCACCAAGCCTCCTGCATGCCCATTCGTTTCAATGGGCCTCTCTCCCGCCAAAAATAAAATTGTGTGTTTTTACCCACCTTTGCGACACAAATGGTTGAGAGCTATGAGTGCTTTGATGAGTGAGTCCTTGATGCATTTGCCCTGATCTGTCAGTTCAATGCGTCCCCCCTTTTCCTCTCCTTTACCTCCCCTGGCGCCTACAATTCTATGACAAGACTGGAGGCGAGCATTATGCTTCATCTTCATTTATTTCTACTCTGCAGCAGTTCAACAAAACACATATAAAACTTTGAAAAGTGTTCAACAAACTTTTCTCATTTTCAAAACTTCAAAATCCATGAGTCTCTGTAGTCCATGCCCTCTCAGCCAGTCACAACCCACTTTCTGTGCTTGGACTCCTCCTCTTCTTTTACTGCTCTTCAAGCAGATAAGTACCACTTGTTCGAGCAGGAACTCCTTCGCGAGGCTGGCGGCCCCGTGTCGTATTACCGGCACTTCAGGGGCTCAGCCAGCCTCGCAGGCAGTATTCTAACGGACGCGACTGTACTCGCAGGGCGGCCCCCACCCTTGGGGAGGAGGAGCCGGCGCTCGCGAGGATCGCAGCGCCCCGAATTAGCAAGACTCACGCTGGCAGCTGCCACCTGCGGGTGGGCGGAGCTACCGCGAGCGAAGTGTGGAGCTCAACGCTCCAAGCCACTAGCCCCCACCCACGGGTGAGAGGAGTTTGGGCGTGTAGGACCACGCTTCAAGCGACGCCGCATTGGAGCGACATTCGCTGGCATAAGTACAGAACTTCAGATCGCTTGCACGAGCAACCAAGGTGCAATACCATTATCAAAGAAAAGGAGTTCAGCGGTCATATGATCGCGCGCCGTGCGTGTAAAGGCACACACAAAGCTCAGCAGCCCACGAGCTCAGGAGCAGTAGACAGCAAGGGACTGAAGATTGTTTACACTGCTAATAAGCAGTAGATTGGCGCAGTGAGAGCGATGATACTCGCATAAGCCAGAAGGCAGAATGAATAGAAAGGTGCATCCACTGAAAAAAGAAAAGAAAAAAAAAAAGGTTTATTTACTCAGAACCATCAAGAAGGAGCAGTGGGCGTGCTAAGACACATGACTCAGGTATTTGGGCACATAGCACAGCAGAAGATGTCTGAATTTGAGTGGAGTGAGGAGGAGCAGTCCCTAGACCTCGCGGACAGTTTTAAACAAGTGCTGGGAAGCTCCCTCATTGATGCAGTGGCAGAAGGGGTTAGACCCCTCCAGGAGAGGCTGGAGACATTGGAAGCTATGCTTTCGCAGCCTAATAGTAGCACCAAAGAACTTAAGCGCATGCCCACAGAACCCTTGAAAGAGGGAGATAAGCGGAGTAAGATAGCCCTCAAGAGGAAAGCCTCTGATGACCTCCAGGGCTCTGTGGAAGAGGCAGTAGAAAAGGCCTTGGAGGTGCCTGACGCTTTCGCAAAGCTGAAAGAAGCTTATCTACAAAGGCAGGCAGTGTCAAACCTCATGACCCCTTCTCCATTGGAAGAAAACGTTGGAGTAGACCCAGGCTCGGAAGAAGAGCTGATAGAGGACCAGGCCTCACAGGAAGAGGAGGAGGCCAAGGAAGAGGACTGGGCAAGACCTAGTGGGGGTAAGAGAACGCGAAAGGAGAAGCACCTCCTGGAGCAAGACGATATGTTCGACCCAGACAGCATCCGCAATCCAAGGTCCATCGAGTGGCAACCGTCCCCCCGAGTAGCTCAATATATGGCAGCAAGACTGCGCAAACCACTAGACAAGGAAGTGAGACAGCGCCTACGAGCAGAGTGCCCGCGACCAGACCTTCCAGGGAAGGTTGCGGAAGCCCCGAGCTCGATCCAAAGATGCTGACCTCCGTGTCAAAAACGAGCAAAGATCCCCGTAAGGGTATTGATAGATCCTGGAAAAGCTCCCAGGAAAAAGTATTAGATTTAGCAGTACCTCTCGCCAAGTTTATGGACCTCGCAGAGAGGGCAAAGGACACAGGAGAAGAGGTTGACCCGGAAACCCTTGCAGGGTGGTCTCAGAGGGCAGTTTGTCTTCTCGGGAATGCGAATTGTGCCATCGCGTCAGAAAGAAGAAAGGGTCTATTACTCAAGATAGATTCGAAGCTGAGTGATCTGTCATCGTATGAAGCGGGAGAGGGAGCCCAGGGCCTCCTGTTTGGACAGACATTTGGGAAAGAGATGGGATGATTTGTCAGAACATACGCTTCACTAGAAAAAGCACAAGCATCGATCCGCAAAATATTCCCAAGTAGAGTTTTTGGAGGGACCGGCCACTTCAGGGGTCGTGCAGCCGGTCGCAGCCAAGGAGGGCAAAGACCCCAGAGCGCAATACTGGGAGAACAAAAATCAAGACACATTCTTTCCGTCCAGAGGGAGATTCCCGAGGGGCCGAAGGTCCAGAGGATCAGGACGAGGGCAAGGATTTATCCCAGCTGAGAGCGATTCGGTATCCTCCCGTAGGGGGGAAGACGCACATGTTTTTAGAGAATTGGCGCAAGCTTTCAAGTGATTCCTGGATATTGCAGACCGTCTTCGCCTAGATTTTATAGAGACCCCAGTCCAGCTAAGCAGACCGCAGAGTCAGAGATTAGCGCAAGCAGAACAAGCATGCCTAGACAGCGAGATAGTGCAGCTTGCTCGCAAACAGGTGATAGAAAAACGCGACAAGGTCCCGAAGTTTGTCAGCAACATGTTCCTGGTTCACAGGAAAGAGATGGTGCGCCCAGTTATAAATCTCAAAGAGCTGAACGATTGGATCATATATCGGCACTTCAAGATGGAGGGCATACATCAGCTCAGAGACTCCCTGAGGGAGGGGGACTGGCTAACGCGTTTAGATCTGAAGGAAGCTTAGCTTACAGTTCCAGTACTCAAGGAGTACAGACCATTCCTAGCTTTTCGCTGGCAAAAGCAATTCAGGGCAATGCCATTCGGACTTGCCTCTGCTCACTGGGCATTCACAAAGCTGATGAAGCCAGTGGCAGCAGCAATCAGAGAGAAGGGCGTAGAAGATCGGGAGGTATTAGTATACCAAGCAAGATGGGTGCAGGATCTTCTGGTATCACTGGGATCCCTAATGAATACAGAGAAGTCAGATACCACACCAGCACAGAGATTAGACTTCCTGGGGTTTGTTCTCGATACCAAGAAAGCGACATTAGAGCTCCCAGCTTGCAAAATAAAAGACATCAAGAGAGAAATAAGAGTGTGTTTAGAAAAACAGCAAGTATCTCTCAGAACAATAGCGAGGATTGTATGGCTTTTAGCAGCATCTATTCAGGTCATATTTCCAGGCCCCTTGCACTACCGAGCTTTGCAGAGGTTGAAGATAAAGCATCTTCAACAGGGCCTGAAGTACCTTCAGCAAGTATCCCTAGATCAAGAATCCATTACAGAACTAGAGTGGTGGTTAAAGAATATGGATGCTTGGAATGGGCGAGCCATATTCGGAGACAAGCCGGATCTGATAATAGAATCGGACTGTCAAGGATGGCACTCTGTCAAGAGTGGCACAGGGCTCCCAGGTAGGGTTTGAGTGGCTGTGCTGATGTAAGGTGACAGATAAGTACACACACAGCAGGAAACTCATCAAGAAAGAAAAGTAGGCAACTGTAGTTGTGAACAGAAAGGGGCAGGAAATACAAAGATACAAACAAACTGGATTCCCTCTTGGGGTGTATGCAGATATGGAAAAAGAGTATTCCGCAGACCTTTGGAAACTCCAGCCTTCTGCACAGATTACTATTACAGAGGCCCACTCTGTCTGCTCATGGCTGGGAACAAAAGCTCTGGGTGTCTGTTAAACAGAAAACGCGACAAGGGAAGGGGCAGAGGTTGCCTGCCGGAAACCAACAGTCAAGCTCTGTACAAAGGATCAACATAAGACACAAGAGAGACAAGAACAGAAATAACCAGGGACAAGGAAGTCTAAGAGAAATCTAGCAGAAGGGAATGAAGGAAGAAACAGTACAATAGAAATGGGTAAACTAAAGGGGAGGCCAGAGGAGTCAAGGAAGAGAAGGACAGGGATCAAGAACAAGGTGTTGCAAACAAGGAAGAGAGCAAGGGAGCAGCAGCCAGGAAAGAGGGGGCTGCAAACAAGGAAGCAGGGCTGTAGTACCAAATGGTACAAGGTACAGAAAAACTGTAGTGGATTGCAGAGGACTGTAGTAGGCTGCTAGGCAGAGAGTCCAGAGGAGCAGGACTGAGAGCTGTAGTAGGCGGCAGACAGAGAGCCCAGAGGAGTAGGGCAGCAAGGAGCGAACCCAAAGGAACAGAGCGTAGAGACAGAGAGACCCGAGGGTCAGGGTTGAAAGCAGAAGAGAGTAGCAGGCTGCAATGCAGGGAGCCCAGCGGAGCAGAGCAGCAAGGAGCGAGCTCAGAGGAGCAGAGCAGCGAGGCAGGGAGCCCGGAAGGCTATGGCTGTAGGCAGCGGAGTGTAACAGGCTGCAAGGCAGGAAGCCGAGAGGAGCAGGGCTGTGAGGCAGGGAGCCCAAAAGGCTAGGGCTGTAGGCAGCAGGGTGTAGCAGGCTGCAAGGCAGGAAGCCCACAGGAGCAGGGCTGTGAGGCAGGGAGCCCAAAAGGCTAGGGCTGTAGGCACCAGGGTGTAGCAGGCAGCAAGGCAAGAAGCCCAGAGGAGCAGGGCTGTGAGGCAGGGAGCCCAAAAGGCTAGGACTGTAGGCAGCAGGGTGTAGCAGGCTGCAAGGCAGGAAGCCCAGAAAGAGCACTGGAACAAAAGCGGGAAAATGCAGCAGCAGAAACAGCATACAAATTCGAGACAAAAGGCAAAAAGGGGCTGGGAGGACTCTTGATGCAAGAGACTGAGCTCCTGCAGGCAGCTGCTTAAATACCGCCCTGCCCTGTACTGTGGCAGGCTAATTGGCAGCACCTGGAGCAGCACACCTGAATACAATCTGCCTCCTCCCTCTCTGGTCCTGAGACGGTGGAAGCAACACTGATCCCTAGGGCTTCTGGGGATTGTGGTTCCAATGCTGACGAATGGGAATGGCCAGGAATTGATAGCTGTAGCAAGGTGCATTGTGGTACATGTAGTTAGTAGAGTTATATAAGAAGGCACCAAAGTCACGCAAATGGGAATTAAGTACCAAAGTGTGAATAGGGGTTGTTCCAAGAGTATTCTGAAGAAAAATGAATAACAAATAGTCCATGATGGTTGCCAATGTGTGCGCCCATGGCGCAGGCATGACACGGACACCAAACGGAAAGGCTGGGGGGCCAGATGTGGGTCTGTGCAGACCGGGGACAAGTGGAGCGAAGAGGAGCTTCACCTCCACATAAACTGCCTAGAGCTCCTAGCAGGATTGTTCGCGAGCAAAGCTTTCACAAGAGGAAGAGTAAAATCTTGTGTTCTGCTGAAGATGGACAACATATCAGCAGTGCGTTACATCAATCACCTAGGCGGTACGTGGTCCAAGATGCTAGCGGAGCTAGTGAAGGACTTGTGGCACTTCTGCCTATGATCAGAGACATCGGTGACAGCAGAGTATCTGCCAGGCACACTGAACATAATAGCAGATTGAAACTCCCGGTACCTGACGGACTCCAGCGATTGGAGACTATATCCAGCAGTGTTTCAGAAGCTGAACACGAAATGGGGACCATTCCAGATTGACCTTTTCGCCTCCCTGCTCAATGCGCAAATGAGCCACTACTACAATTGGAGGCTGGATCCAGGAGCGCAAGGAACCGATGTTTTCCTGCAAAGAGTGGACCGGAGGTCCGCACTACGCTTTTCCCCCTTTCATGATGTTGAGCAGAGTTCTAGCGAAATGTCAGAGGGAGAAAGCGGAGTTGGTATTAGTAGTTCCTTTATGGAAGTCATAGGTGTGGTTTCAAACGTTAATGGAACTGGTGACAGACATACCCAGAGTCCTCCCCGAAGGAGAACGACTGCTCACTGACCCAGCTGGGTCATATCATCCTCTGAGAGTGAGAGGGACACTCCCGTTAGCCGCATGCAGGATATCAGGAGACGTTGGGCACTGCCAGGAATTTTGGCAGAGGCTGCAGAGCTCATCGCTGAATCCTGGGCTCCATCCACTAGGAGGAGCTATGACGCAGCTTGGGCAAAATGGACAAGCTGGTGCAAGAACAGAGGTGTTCATCGGTTTCAGCACTTGTTGTAGAGATACTGAATTTCTTAGCAAAATTATTACAGAACGGGAGAGCTTTCCGTACAATAGGAGTGTACAGGTCAGCAATATCAGCAGGGCACTTGCCAATAGAAGGCGTCCCTGCAGGAGAACATCCTGCAGTGGTGAGGCTCATTAGAGGTGCGAGATTCAGAGTTCCCCCAGAGCCCTCGTATAATACCACATGGGATGTGTCGGCTGTACTACGATTATTATCAAGTTGGCTGGCAGATAAGTACCTTTCCCTTAAACAGTTATCAGGGAAGCTAGCTATGTTGTTGTGTTTAATCTCCTGCAAACGAGTGTCCGACGTTAGAGCCCTAGAGATTAAAAGAAGGTCCTTTGGGCCGGACGGAGTGACCTTCTACATAGTCAAGAGGACCAAGACAGGGACTACTACAGTCCATTACCCGTACTTTCCGAACAATGCAAAATGGTGCGTAGCATGATGCATTAAAGAGTATGAGAGTAGGACGCCGGAGAATGGGCAGTAAGTACTACTCAGCTTCTATCAGGCAGTTACGTCAGCTACCATCACGAGATGGGTCAAAGAGCTTATGCAAGCAGCAGTTGTGAATGTGGACATGTATGTAGCGCATTCAGTGAGAGGAGCAATGGCTTCGACTGCCGCGAGAGCGGGTGTACCATTAAGTGAAATCATGCTAGCGGCTGACTGGTCAAGTGATCGCACATTTAATGAGTTTTATTTTAAGCCAGCTGAGAGTTTAGCTGGAACAGTGCTGGAGAAGCTTCAAACAAGCATAATGCTTACCTCCAGTCTTGTCATAGAATGAAGATTACCCCTGCTAGCTGCACAGGGAGTATTAATTCTATTAAAGACTAGGAGGCGAGCATTAAATTCCCACCCGAATGTTGTACTGTCTATAATTGCATTTTATTATATTTGTAAGTACACTACATAGACTCCACCCTAAAATCTCCTATTGTATTGTCTCTTAGGAGAAGATCTGAAGAATAACTGAAGACAGAGCAGTAACAGAGTGATACAGGAGGCCGGAGTTTCGCCGGCAGTTGCGTTCTCAAGTTAAAGATATCTTTGCATCGTTAGCGGGGATCAGTTATGGAAGTTATGGAAGTTATGGAAGTTATGAAAATTTCAGAGCAAGTAAATGCAGAGGACGAGTCCAAGCACAGGAAGTGGGTTGTGACTGGCTGAGAGGGCAGGAACTACAGAGACTCATGGATTTTGTAGTTTTGAAAATGAGAAAAGTTTGTTGAACACTTTTCAAAGTTTTATATGTGTTTTGTTGAGTTGCTGAAGAGTAGAAATAAATGAAGATGAAGCATAATGCTCGCCTCCTAGTCTTTAATAGAATTAATACACCCTGCGCAGCTAGCAGGGGTAATCTTCATTATGCAATGAATGCCAGCAACTCCTGTGTTGTACCCAGATTCAGATGAAAATGGGAGCACTGGGAACAAGGGAGACACAAGGAATTAAAATCTTCCAGTACGTAGTAATACAAGTAACGTGGGTATAAACGGGAATTTGGACACGTTGCACTTTGCAATGAAGATACTACTGAAACTTTGCAGCACCATTTTACAAGAGGTCAATTTGCAGTGTGTGGTACATTTAACAGACGAGGTAGGGAAGGCAATGGTTGGAGAAAAACCCCCCACCCTCTCTCCGACCCCCCACCTCAGATAGTTCAAAAGATCCTCTCCGATACTGTGCCAATGGCACCAGCCCCCACTTTGGGGGGTTCATTGGAAGAACCAGAAATAGATGACAACTCATCTATTTTTCACACACAAAACCAAAGGAGGATGGCAAAGGATCGTCACAGGGGGCAACGAGGGCCAGCTGAAGTAAAGAAACCAGTATCTAGTAATATTCAAAATGACGGCTAACACAGCGCTTGGTCCCAGATCATGGAGTCTAGGAAGAGGGACTCTAGATGGAAGAGAAGGGCCCTTAGGGGGCGAGGGTAATTGTACCATTGGCTATTAAAGGAAAAGGATGAAGAGACTGTCGAAGAATTTGAGAGTGGCGAGTCCCTTATCTTCTGTGCACCATTGCAGCGCAACATGAGTAAGCCATTGGGTGCTGTGCCTGTGGCTAGCAGAGAGAAAATAGACTGTGTTAAATGGTAATTATATAGTGCCTCCTTAGTATTTATATTGGCCTAAGCCTATTAGCGCTACACAGAAAACCGCGTTGCAAAGTTCCGATTTTTGGGTTAACATCGCCACCATTTTAAGATCCATCCGCCATTTTGATTTTTACTCATGTGTTCTACATTCTAAAATGTTGGACTATGTTTTCGACTTGCAGCCAAGCCTTCTGACCTTTGAGTTCTGTTAATGTTTAGGTTGTCCGAGAGCCGACTGTTTAAACTGAGCAAAGAGACCTTGTGCTTAATATGAACTGTCATTCAAGTGCTGTCTGCGCTCGCAAGCCTCATCCTTGTATAAACATTGGGACAATGAAGAACAAACCTCAAGCGTATGCTTTAGCTGAACTACATTGTGAAGAAACTTGGAATAAGGCTTACCGCGGGATCTGAGAACATACATCGCTATTGTGTCTTCATTGAAATACACACTTATGTAATCCTTCGCATGATATTGTAAAATCTGTATGTGAACTAGGAACAAACTCTAGACCACGAATTATTAACATGAAGAGAGGCTGGACAATATTGTATGAAATGTATAAATACGCTAGTGTTTAGATGTTCAGCACTCTCTCACCTATCTTTGTCAGCTGGCACACACTGCGAGGTGTTGGGAGCCAGATAGCTATCTGTTTTGCTTTGTAAACTGTACAGTAATTAAAGATCTGTGAATCTTCTTAGCCTGTGATTGTTGTATTTCCTTTGTGGTACTCAGCCTTGATATTTCTTTGTTCTTTCAACCGGACAAGAACAACTCCAAGGTGTGAGGAAAAGACTGCGACAGCGGCACTGCCCAAGTAGGAGTTGGATCCACTCAAATCAAGATGGAGAGGATTAATCATAGTGGACTTCTGTGCATTTTGTATAAAATCCAATTTTTAAGAGCGCTTAACTCGAGTGATTTCGAGTTTGTTGAACCCCTAGTTCTGAAAAAAGGCTTCATTTCCCAAATCCATTGCACTCTAGCAGAGATAGCAAGCATAATACGCTCACATCAATCCGCCCTTTTAAAGTTGGTAATTGTTTTGTATAAAGAGGGACTGGAGGACGAGATCAGGGGTGCTGTGAGAGATGTTGAAGTGAAGTACTGGTGGGGTTTAATGTAAGGAGCGGTAAACCGGTGGCACTTCATGGTCCACCTGATGAAAATTAAAAGGGCTGGGCTTGGCTAAAGGGCTTTCTTCAAACACAGGAGGTAGAGACCAAATGAAACATTGATAGAGCTGTTGGAATACCAGGGGGCACACACAAACACCTATTAGAGAAATTAGGGTCTCTTCATATTCTTGCACAGCATGATATATTTATGCTTCAAGAAACCTGGTTGACAATGAAGAATTGGCAAAGGAGGGGCCTCGTGGTAGACCCTATGGAGGCCTTATAATAGGAGCTAAAATAGGATGCCATAAGTCTAACTACTATAAATCACAACATCATGGCAGTAGAAGTCTTAGTCAACAATGGTAAGGTGTTTGAAAAACTGCTTCTGATAAATGTCTTTGTGGCACGGGGGTTGGTTTAATACATGCCTGCACTGAGGATATCTGTTCAAAGTGGGAGGGAGGAGGAAGGCAGGAAGCTATTTTGGTCGGGGGGGATTTAAACACCTGTTGTGCGACAAAACTGAGAGTGCCGTTTATGCAAATGTATGGAGCAAGAGTGAAATGCTGTAGAAAAAGATTAATCAGAATGGTAAAATATGGGTGGAGTTTATGAAATAGTCGTATTTGGTGTTGATGAAAGGGAGAACCAATGGTGACTTCCCAGGTATGTTTACCTGGAAAAATGGGGGAAGTCGGGCGACATTAATTATTTCTTTCGGAGTGATATAATTCTGGAGAGAGCTCTAGAATGTAACATCATCTTTGTCAAAAATAGCGGTCATAGAGTACTAACTCTATCGATACAGTCCCATGAGGTTTATGATAATTTGAAGATCAACAGGGGTTTGAACTGAAATTGTGCAGGTTATCGTATATGTTGGTCAATTAAAATTGTACAAAAGGTAACAGGAGCGGCACAGCGTGTAACACATTATGAAATAGATACATTGATGTATTTCACCCCAGATGAATTTGGGGAGTGGTTAAAGGGGCTGCCATAGGACACTGGTGCTTGTGAGGGACAGAGTACAACAAGCTTACATAAGAGGCATTTGAATATTTTCAATGTCGCGATTCGAGATGCAAAATTCAAACTAAGAAGAGCAGTGAGACTGGCCAGGAACTTTAAACAACCTCTGTAGGTAATAAGAGCCAGAGCACTGAATAGGAGGACCCAGCATCCTCCATAACCTTTGACATCTGTGGACTAAGGCACTGGAGACCAACCAAAGAGGGAGACTGATGCCCGGGCAAAGCAATCTTTAATACCAGTGGAAGCACACACACACCTCCTACAGTCACTGGGTTTATATAGGCAAATTTCAGTGACCTCATATTTTCATGCAAATTCAGGATACATTCTCAAATCGCTCTTTTAGTTAACATATAAGCCCTCCCATTCTCCAATTGGCTGGCTTGCTAGTCAACCACCAATCCGACATGACTTCACCTTGGCATGCACTAGTTGACTGACACATTATTTGATTAGCTTGCGTGAGATTCAACTGAGCCTCATCATAAATCCTTAATCGCCTTCCAAAAAAGCAGCCTTTATCAGTTTCTCTGGATCTGCCAACTACACTTGGCAGGCTTATACTGCTTATTTGTTGCCAACCAAGCAGCTGTTCTAGCTAATTGGTAGTTTTCCCAGACCTTTATCTACTTTGCTATCAATCACTGTCTAGTTTCTCTGCCAACATTTCTAAATATACACACCAGACATTTTTGTCTCCAGTGAACTGCCATTGAACTGCTACTGAACTGCTGCCAAATAATTATTCCTCATACTGCATGAATAAGGGTTTTGCCACCATCTTGTTTTCGGCATCTATTTTAGAAACACATTGAGTCTTTTCAGCCTGAATGTTTTGTGCAGCTACCAATGGTGCTTTACTTTTGTGCATAACTAATTTTCTACCTAACTTCGGGACTACATTTTTAGATATTCATGATGAGCGTGTAATACCTGAGACATCCTGAACTACTTGGGTCATTCTGACCCTAAAAAATATATATCCCTCTAAAATGTGCTTTTTGTCTTCAAAAAGTAATACAATTCTGATTTTTGCGATACTGGAACCAATGATCAGACTGACATGTTACCTACATTCAGTTTTGGGGGTGGGGTCTAGGACCTCCTCTACAGCACAAATAGAGAAACACAGGTACAAGAATTGCCTTAGACACTGGAGATTTTCAATTAAAAATGTGCAATGGCAAAACATTTTAGGGGTATTGAGCAGAAGAAACATCCACACAATATGGCAAATTCTATCTCAGGCAAAGGGCGAAGGTATAAAGAAGAACTTAAACCGAATATAAGAAGACACATGGCTTAACCACTTGAAAAAAGGCAAGGTGGCTGAGGAATGTGGTCCGCTTGACTCTAATAGAGGGGAGCAATCACCTATAGAGTTGACGCATGAATCCGTAAAGGATGCCATTGAGAAGTTGAAAAGCTCCAGATCCCTGGGCACCAATGGTCTTGCCAATTTAGTGTTGAAAAATACGCCCAAGGTTTGTTCAAAAATTCTTCAGGTTCTGTTTCAGAAAGTTTGTATCAATCACTATGTGCCATCATCATAGAGACAGTCTATACTTGACCTGATCTTCAAGAAAGGTGATAGGAACATTCCGGACAACTATAGACTGCTCTCAATGTTGGATGTCACTGGTAAGCTCTTTAGGACATTCCTTTTCAAGGAATTTCATAGTTTGGGTAAAGATAGAGGGGGTTCCATACAAATACCAGATGGGTTTTGGGTCAGGTTCATCAACAACGCCCAATGTCAGGCTGCTTGACAGATGTATGAAGGTTGCAATGGGTAAGAATAGGCCAGCACTGTATGTGAAATATGTTAATTTTAATGCAACATATGATCAGGTGGCCCGAGAACTATTGTGGTTGAAACTGACAAAGATGGGATGCCTGGACTGGTTAGTGTATGCACTAGGGCATTTGCATCAGAACACAATAGCACGTGGGTGCCTTGATAATGGAGGCAGAATGTCGAGGTTGATCATTATCAGGAGGGGCGTCAGGCAAGGTGGTGTGCTGGCTCTCCTGCTGTTCAATCTTTATTTGACAGACCTTCTACCTCAGCTCCTAACTAAATCTAACTGTCCCCCCAAATTGGGTGTTGAGCATGTCACCAGCATGTTATATGCAGATGATTTAGTTGTCCTAGATCATACCTGTAGAGGGATGAGAAGTATGTTAAATGAGCTACATAGCTATGCATCAAAAAACAAGTTGATCATAATTGTTCTAAAAACCAAAAGCATGTTGATTACTGGCAAAAAGGTGCATACATTGTCCATGACTACCACATTCGGTATCATAGATTATGTGAATAGTTATATGTACCTAGGACTAGGGATGTGCAATGACAATAGCTATCAGCTCAAGGACAGAGAAATAAGAAAAGCTCGGCAACTAGTGCTCCTCTTGTGTAAATTTGCCAGGAAGACAGCTGGCTACACACTTGCGGGGATGTAAATACTCTACAAACAATGTTTCTGTCTGATGGTATTATATGGACTGGAGGCATTGACGATGAGAGACGTGGGGTGGTTGAAGCAACTGGAGGGCCTATTTTGGCAAAAGGCCCTTAGTTTACCCCCGTCAATCACAATGGAATATCTGCTCCTGGAGTTGGGAATAGTATCCCTGAGTAATTAGTTGCTCAAGTAGAGGGGAGACCCGTATATTAAGTCAAGAACGATACCACAGTGCTCAGTTTTGAGGGAAGTAGGTTCTCAAGGGAAAAACTATGAAGAACTAAATTAAGCCTGTTTCAGTTCCATAAATTGGACCCCAAGGCATGAATGTTGGACTAATGTTGCGGCAATTAAAAACTCAATGCATAAAATGGCAAATATGTGAGACTGTAATGAAAATTATCTGCATCTATCAAATCTACACAATTATAATGCAGTGGCACTTGTATCTCATCGATATCTGAAAACGCTGTGGTCTTTGCTGCAAAGTGTGAGTCTTCCAGTAACACATTTTATGCTAAGATTGTGGACAAACCAACTCCCTTTATTTACACTTGAAGGGACAAGGCTGGGCAGATTCTGTCAATTGTGTAAACTCCCTCATCACCCGGAATCAGCGAAACACGTGCTCACGGAATGCAGAATACTAGGTTTGGTATACATGAGCACTTTGGACACATTTGTACATAATTACGACAATCAAGTCAGAGACTTTCTGGACTCATGGGGCCTCAGTACGACTTTGGAGGTAGCCATGTCCTTAATAAGGGCATGGCTGCCTCCAAAATCGTGTCCGGGTCTGGGTTTCCTGAATGGGGAAATACCGGGCCATTCCGAGTATGGAGGGCCCGGTATTTCCTCCTTCAGGGAACCCGTGCCCGGTCCTTCCCCATTCCCATTCGAGCCCCCATAGGGCTCAATGGGAATGGGGAGGGAGCTAACAACGGGCCCGTTGTTATCTCCCTGGTCCCCTCCCGGGACCCGCTCTGGACGTCTGGAAAAACCGGGTTTAACGGGGTTGGCACCATTACCGGCGCCGTTAAACCCATTCCGCACAAGTCATAATGAGGCCCATTGTCTAAACTCGAAATGGGAGTCATTGCACATTGCACTTTACTGGGTGTGGCATTGAATTGAAAAAAAGTCTGATAAGTGAGAGAAAGAAGTATAGTTATATGCAAAGGTTGAATACCTAACAAAGGGGATGGGGGGTTGTACAATTATTTTGATAGGGCTTTTGACATGGACTTGATATAGCTCTTTTACTATTTAATTTGCATTGGCTTTTCTACGCTTTTAAGATATTTTAGTGGAAAGTAGAGGAAGGGATGCTTTGAACTTCAGGTGATGAAATATGAAATTCATAATTTAAAATGGATTTAAAGCGGGTGCAATTCGACTCTCTCTCTTTTTTCTTGTTAGAGGTTTTATATTAGGGTTTTAGACTGTTTAGTAATTGATTGTTAAGTTAATAATTGATTCATTGGAATCTTATTTAGAATTGAAATCGAAATAGCCATTGTAATATGTGAGTTTTTTTAAAATGATTAATAACTGAGACTTTTGTTCTTTTTTTAGAACTGAATACAAATAATAATGAAAATAATACAATGAAAATAAGGGAGATAAGAAAAAGTGGACTTTAAGAGCAGAATGAAAAGAAACAATAGTAGAAGCTGAATGCAAAGACAAAGGTAAAGTATTCTACAGTTTAAGGCCAGAAGAGTAAAATAACAGAACCAAGGAATGGGCACAAGGGGGATGCGGCACATATAGTAGATAAAAGGATGAGTGCAAAGAACATGAACAAATGCATTCAGAAGTGAGCGATGAAAGACAGGAAGGAGCAAGAACTTGCAGAAACTCAAAAACCATATGAAGAAAACAAAACTGGAGATGAGCATCAAACAAAGCCAGCACTGGGAGGCTAGAGACAAAGAAATTTAAGATGAAGATTGAATTCGGAATACCAAATAAACAGCAGAGTTGATAATCAAGTTCAAGGGCACAATAGCATACACCGTGGGCCCTAGAAGAAAAGAGCAATAATCAAGCTGGTAGAAAACAAGAGTCAGACTAAGAATCTTAATGTCAGAAAAGGCAAGAAAAGGACATATCTTGTGTATATTGAGATGTGAATAGAAAAAGAGAGAGAGGGATTGCAAATAACCCAGGGGTTGCATGTAGAAGATGACAGTGAGTCAGAATCAGGAGGAAACGTGATATAAGGTGGGGGAGAGCCACTGTAGGGGATAGGAGCAGCAGAACATTCTCAGTCTTTAAATCGCAGGAATGACAAAAGCACTTTTGTAGAGTGGAATTGCTCAGAGAAGGAAGAAAAGGAAAACAAGATCTGGGTGTCATCAGCATAGAAATAGCACACCAAACCACTCCAGTACATTGGAAGAATTTATATAAAACAAGGGACTACAATGCAGAGCCTCGGGGAATGCTAAATCATGTGGGGGTAGAAGAGTGAACACAGCACAAGACATGGACTAAGATTGATCCATGAGATAGGATGAGAACCAGGATAGAACCATAGCAGAAATTCCAAGGCACAAAAGAGAAGAAAAAAAATAGAGTGATCCACTACGTCAAATGTTGCAGATGTCATACTAAAATACATTTAATCACTGTATTTGCCATCAACACATGGATCAATAATTTTTTGTCTTTCTATATCATTAGATGGCCATCAGTAGTGAGATCAGAGAACAACCTTAGTCTTCCAAATTCCATGTCTACATGTGTTCTCAGTTCATTGTTGTATTCCCCCTGATTCCCATGGCAGATGCCACCTTTCCATTCCTGTACAGCAATCAATGTGCAAAGCTATGCTCATCCTAGGTGATCCACTACAGTTACTTTCATCAACTCTACACGTGCACATTACCATCCAACATGTACTGCAGTAATAACTGTATGTAACTACTCACCCTCTTCTTGTTGTTTTTCCATTCATGCTCTATGACAACTTCTTTTCATATAAATAGACTTAAATCCACCTATCTTTCTCACAGTCATATCTCTGTTCTGTACAGCATCATGCCTTGTCATTGCACCTGCCACCACCTTTTATTTCCCTGGTACAAATTCAGTATTGTACTCGGAGTCAAACATAATTCTAGCTATTTATTTCTTTTTGAAGCATTTTCTAAGCCTTAAATCTTTTTCCATACATCTATGATCAAGGGGTTTGTATGTCCTAATGGCATTTAGCAACCCACAGGACAGTACACATATCTTTGCTCTTCACAGACAATATAAAGCCTACTTTGCATAGTGGAGTATTTAGATTCAGGTCATTTCATATGCTGTTGTTCTTAACTATGTGGAATTTGGATGAAAACAACTCTGAACTCTATACTAAATTACTTGTCTTTGCAGTTGAAAACTTCACACCAAAACCTACTACAGCAGCAACACTTTCAGCTTCTTTTTTGATGTACTGATGTTCACATTCACATTCCGTAGACCATTTTAACATATCATTGTTCTCCCAAACTCCAGTAAATAATTCTTTATTTGAAAAATGATTAATTACTTTTTGCAGAGTGTTTTATTGGTCGGGGAAATTAAAGTACCATATCTCTGATCATGATAGCTCTCTCAATACTGTAGAGCTATATTCTTCTATTATCCTGCCACAATTTAATATGTCACTTTGTAGAAAAAAAAAACACATTGGTTTTCCCCCAAAAATTATATTGCTCACAGAACTACTGCAGTAGCATAAGCAAATGCAATTGCTTTCTTTGGCACACAAGCTTTATACTTTGTTGAATTTGGATGCAATTTGACTTGGCAATATGCTGTAGACAAGTTTGTAGCTTATCATATTGTAGACTCTACAGTCAAAATAAGCATTTCACCAATATTGTGCAGATTATGGTGATCAACTATCATCCATTTCTCTAATTCTCTTATATCCAAAAATAGGGCTTCATTACCAGTTTGACAGTAATTTTAAAAATGTGTTGATAATGGAATTACAACCACTTTTAGAGCACTGCCAAATTTAAAGTAAAACCAAATCAACTGTAATTCCACTGGTGCTAATTACACTGGAGGTATTAGCACCAGAGAAATTACAGGTAAAAAACAGTGGTAATTCCTCCACTGCTAATTCCACCGGAGGAATTAGCGCCGAAAAAGAAAACGTTAATTCCACTGTATTACAATATGAAATTCTACCAAAAGCACACCAAAAACTGGCTGTAATTACTCCAAGAAATCAGAGCAGTTGCCTCCACCTGAGAGGTGCAGTAAAATTGATGCAGGTGATGAAAATGAAGCTACAGATGCATCCAATTGCATCCAAAGTAGTATTTAAGACCATCACCCTTCTCCAGACCCACGTGTATCCCCTAGCAGACATAGATTATGAGCTCCACAATTTGTTGCTATACATCGAGCTCCAGAGACATGCAGTGCAGCAGCAGTCAAAGATACTGGCTCATCAATGGCAGACGAAACCTTTGAGGAGAAGGCCTCCCATACTTTGTGTCAGACCCTGCCCCTAGCTAATTTCGATGAGCAGGTAATCCCAGTCGTCTGAACTGGGACACCATAGCAGAGCTGCTCACCCTTATACAGGTAGACCTCCAGAGGGGGGTCATCATCAAAACTGCTCTCCAACTCCTGCAGAAGGTGATGGCTGACCAGCACTTCCCATACAAGTGCTCATTTAAGCACACTGTAGGAATGTACATGACATGTCCCAACCAACCCTTCGCAAAAGCACTGCGGCAGGTGCTTGATTCACTTCTGTAGTATGTGCCAAATCACATTACAATACCCACCACCCTGAACAAGGTGTATGTCAACAAGTCATGTTTCTACGCAACAGCCCACTTCCCTAATGTGATTGCTGCACTGGACTGTATGCATATGCCCTTAGTCACACTCCAGGCACAGGAGCAAATCCACCCCAACAGGAAGCAGTAACATGTTATGAATATAAAAATGATTTGTGATGCAGATCTGGTGGTGATCACCTGCTGTGTCCTTTTTATTGGTTCCACCAATGACGCAATGGTCCTGCAGAACCGCACCCTGATAAAGATAAATGGACTTCTACAGGTGACAATGTGCTGGGATAGTGGTGAGTTGAAAGACTCATAATGAAATGCACATGTGTATCAAAGAATAAGAAAGGGATGAACCAGCGCGGGGGGCGAGCACAAGAGTGCTGACTTACATATGCTGTTGCCAGGGCATGAAATATGTGAGCCAAAGAATGCAGGCCTATATAGGGCAGTGCTCTCTAAACTCCAGAGTGAATAGGCCATCAGCAATATCACCTCGACCCACAGGCACAGAGTGACATGAGTGCGCATAATAGTGGAACACACAGGATGCACTAAAGTATGTACCATTCTCCCTGAAAATAACTACGTCACTGTAATAACCAGAAAGGCATACAAATGACAATACCAACCAATAACGCGTGTGCCATTGAACAGCAGCACCATGCCAGGAATGTGGAATGGAGTAAGGGTGATGATGCTGCTGGAATAGTGAGGCGAGAACAGTGGGCAAATCTTTCACCATGACGCTGGATTCACAGCACACCCTCACATTACCCATTTTAAGACCCAGAGAGCCCTAATGTCTCTCTCTCACACACACGCACGCACTCACACACACACACCTCTATACCGCTCGCAGCTCTCATTTTCTCTCTCTTCATTCTGTAATTACTTTAAAATGTTCTTCTATGGGGTTATGTGGTAATATGCTACAACATATCATAATTCTTCTTAACAGACACTCTCAAAGAATCTTGCATTGCCCACCCAAAAAAGGAGGACATTCCCCCATCCACATTGCTGACAAGCACCTCGCATGGAAGGCCCTCGTGGCCGTGAGGATCGTCTTCATTCATTATACCCCGGGCCCAAGCCGCATCTGGATTGGGCACTGAGGGGAAGAAAAGCACAATTGGCTCCCAGAAGCTGGCTGGCGATCACTGGGCCCCACCGAAGTGCTCCACCTAAGGGCAACGTCCACCCTGCTTGCTCCTGGATCATTCCCGCCTCCACATTGCTGGCGAGCACCTTGCATGGAAGGCCCTTGTGGCTGCGAGGATCTTCTTTGTTCATTAAACCCCGAGCCTTCAAGCATGGCGTGCAGGGTTGCTGCCTCACTCTGAGGCTTCCCATCAGCTTCCAAGCCGCATCGGGATTGGGCGCCGAGGAGGAGAAAGGCACGATTGACCCAGGACCTGGCGGGCGATCGCCGGCTCACACCAAAGGGCTCCAACCAAGGGGCACCGTCCGCCCTGCTCCTGGATCATTTCCCCCTCCACATTGCTGGCAAGCACCTCGTATGGAAGGCCCTCGCGGCCACAAGGATCTTCTGCATTCATTAAACCCCGGGCCTTCAAACATGGCCGATGTGGTTGATGTCTCACTCTGAGGCTTCCCACCAGCTTCCAAGCTGTATTAGGATTGGCCGCAGAAGAGGAGAAAGGCACGATTGGCCTGTTAGCCAGCTGGCGATCGCCGGCCCCCACCAAAGGGCAACACCTAAGGGCAACATCTCGCCATGGCTGAGCCTTTCGAAGGCAGGAGGGGACATCCCTGCCCGCCGTGGGATTCCATCCATGCGCATCTATGTATCTTACTTGCTTGGACCCGGTAAGGCACATCTGTTGCATTCGCCACTTCTCTTCACAGCCCCTTGACTTTGTGAGCATACCCAAGTAATCGCTTCCACCAGATGCCTGTTGTGTCCCCTTCTTGCATGCTCTTATACAGAAGTCCGCCCTGCCACCTGTTTCATTCCCTTCTCTTTTCTCTCTGCAACTAATCCCTTTGCAGAGGTATGCGCACCAACATAAACACAGGGTCTTCGCAGCCATGAACTACCAAGTTGCATTGACTAAGCTGCAGGATTTTTTTGTGCACAGTGCTTCTGCGTAGGGGCTTGTATGTGTTTTTTCTTACTGGGCCAATGAGGAGTCAATGAGCCGCTATGTTGATAATGCTGACTTTTCGCCCACCTCGCCTGTGTTGCTCTATGTCGGCCAATGTCTGCCACTCAGTTCCTCTTACCCACCAAATGGGTAAACATGATGCACAGCAGGGATGGGGAGTGAGGTTGGAAGGTGATAGTCAAATTAAGACATTGTGATAATACAAGCAATACATGATCTCCTGGTTACCATCCAAACATGATGAAGAAAGGGTTGAGGGTGGAGGAAAGGCCAAGGAATCAGATGATGTCATGATTGTAATTCAAGAAATAAACATTGCCCTGGTAATTGACATTGCAAATCTCCACTTCCAGCCCAGTGCCTGACAAGCACGGTAGATTACACCTATGCTGTGCTTGATCCCGTGATCTCACATCAGGTCTGCCTTTAGATGCCAAGCAGTCTTTTCATTGACTTGTTGCAGCAGCCCATCTATCATCTTTTACTGACAGCTAAAGATAAGCACGATCATAAGCAATGTTCCTTCAGAAACATAGCATCAGTTCTGCAAAAGTAGTCACAAGTAGGTCTAGAAAATGAGAAATCACGTGTCTGCCCATCTACACTTTGAATGGTTGCCATGGATGGACACTCTTCTTCCAGACACTTCCATCTCCAGAAAGTCCTGAAAAAAGCTGAAAAGTTCAAAATATTCGGAGTTGAAAACCTGAGAGTGCCCCTTAACCTGCTTTAGAATACAGTACTGTATGACACTTACTCGTGGGTGCTCTTTCCAACTTGCGTGTTGGTAGATTGGAACCCCTAGAAGTGATGAGTCAATTCTGGTTTCTATGATGGAATGCTCATTTGCATAAAGTTCCTTCGTCTTGGTGCTCATCTCTGGGCTCACACGTTTAGGCATTGCTGGCTTCATGCATTCAGGTATCAAAAGGACAGCAGGTAGTGTATATGGGGTACAGCAGGTGAAGTAGCTCATGAGTTGCAATGCACAATGTATAATGGAAGGATGTCTTCAGAATGGGGCTATTTGAACAGGGTCAAATGCTCTGAGGAGCGGGAGGAGGGTTTCTTTCACAGGGCTCTTTGACATCCCAGGTACAGGACATCATGTGAAAATGTGCAGTCTGCCTGCAAGAGGCCAAAGGCGAAACCGGGCACTCTCAAACGTTTAACATCTCCATATAATCTGCATTTTACTAGGGCACCCATGCCCCACAGACCCAAACCCAAAACCAAAATGAACCTCCGTTTTGGAAAGGTACTGCTCTCTCCCTCTCTCTCTCTCTCTCTCGCACACACACACGCACACGCACCACACACACAAAAGCACACACACACTGTACCACAGCCTAGACAAACCGTGTTACTGTGGTGGTCGGAGGGTTTCTATTTCTGTTCATAGTGTTTGTGGATTCAGCTTTGGAAATAAAACAATACAATACATTGGAATGCAATAATAATTAAAAGGAACAAAATGGGCCTTCAGAGGCTAATTATTAGTATTTTTTTTAAAAAAAATAACAAAAATAAAATCAGCATGTGATGCCAAGGGGTGCAGAGGGGGAACTGTTTCCACTGTACTTCAGAGCACACACACCTAACCCATCTCCACTATCCCAGCCAAAATATGAATGTCAGCTCCATTATACATACGCTACAACAGCACATGCTGTGGGTGAAATGCTATTTACCCATGCTTTTTTCGTTATTTGATGGCATAAAAACCAAAGCACCAAAGTAAATTCCAAAAAAGTGTTGGCAGAGGTGAGTCGAACTCAGATGCACTGGCATCTTGCCATCAGAGGCAAAATCTCCCACTGCTTTACAACCAATGCAGTGATGTAGTGATGATGAACCAAAGAGAAGTGTGGATGACCTTGAACCCACATGGCATAATACACAAAGCTCATGAAAAACTTTGTCCATGGTCAGAGCGGTTTCTGTCTAGTGCTGCACTACGTGACAGAGTGACAGATAAAGAATAGTTTGTTCACCTCTCTTCATTTTATACACATTGATCAGGAGGCTAGCCCTCCCTGTGATCTCTTTAAGATTGCCTCATTACTATCACTCAATCAGGTTGGGCAGCCCTCCTCCTTAGTCCAGACTTGTCTAATACCCTGGGCCCAGTTGTGCTGTCCACAAGCTATTGTCTATGCTGAACCCTGACTTCAGGGAAGGCCTAAACATTGTGACCTCATCTAGTCTCTCCTTGTTGGAATTCGTAAGGGTCCTACACTAGATCCTGCAACAGGTTTGTTTTCCCTGTTCGTATAGTTGAGGCTCCCCACCTGATGCCAGGCATCCTTCACACCCCTACCACGCCTTTCCTTCATGCGACTTCCTTCCTCTTTCTCTCTTCTCTCTCTGGACTTCTCTCTCTCTCTCTCTTCTTCATGTCCTTTTCCGCGTACCCTAGTTGCTACACGAGGACCTCCAGTGAGTTGTCTGCTCTTCTTTTTTTTTTTCTCTGGGTTTTTAGCAGTAAGTTAGCAGTTTGCTCATTGTCCATGTTTTGTGGAGATATGGATATTGTGTTCTTTGTAGTTCTGGTTTCATCATTCTTTATTGAGAGCAGGCCCACAGCAAGTGGCAAGAAAGGGGGATAGGTGCTGTGATGAGGAAAGAGGTACTAAGCGGACAATACCCACTCTCAATGTCAGGGGTCCCAGAGACTGGGGTCCCTCCTGGTGCACCATACCGTCTTGTGGTGCCAGGGAACTTGATAGGTCCCTATTGTCATCCGGTCACAACCATGGAAAGTGTAAAAAGATGCAGTTGGTTTCTGCCTGGCCATATTGACAAGGGGAAACAAGATTTTAATCAAACAGAGATCCATTGACGAGGCAACAGGTTCTCAACCGGGAAAAGGGACATAGTGCATCAGCTGATATTACAAATCTTGATTACATACTGTACTGTCTTTCCCTGTTTAATTAACCTTGAAATACAAGTTCTATCAACATTAGTGAATCTGCCCCCCCACCTGAAATCTGAGTGAATCTAACCTAAGGGTCCCGTGAATGTAGCTGCATAACTGAATCCAACAAGATTGTCAATTTTCCTGGTGCAGTTTTCAATTCAGTTTTAATCTCCTGAATGGTCAATGCCATTCCAATTGAACGGTTAGCATCTGGTTCCATATCTTAATGTGGGAAACATTTAAGCCTGCAAAAATGTCAAAATCACGAACAGCCAATATTGCTCAGATAAGTTCCAGATGCTAATGCTGGGGTAAAGAAGATATGAGGAAGTGGGAAAGAAAAACATAGGCTCCCTGCAAACAGAAGAGAACTAATAATTACTGCATATATAAGTAACATCTATAGGTCTTTAAGTGTATGTTTAACATGACACAAGTAGATCTACCCTATAGCTGATTAAAGAGTAACAAGGAGTCAAAGATTAAGAGATCAGCATAAAAGGAAGAAATTGTATGGTCTGGAACAACACTATCGCTGGCACACTAAGCAATTGTGACATGCAAACAATTTTAAGAGTATACATACACAGTTTTGTGCATCTTCAAATGTTGCATGAATAATTCTGATACATACAGATAGAGGAATGCTATTGGTGGAAAGTGACATGATTCCCACTTGTTAAATCCTAATCTTTACCCCAGATGTGGTCAAAATGCCCACATGGTGCCTTTCAGGTTCTGCAGCAGAGAATAATGCCATACCTGAAGCGAGGCTCCAAAGACAGTTGTATCTCTTTGCTTATAGCTAGGGAAACCTCTACTCCTGACCATACACTAAAAGGAGCTCTTCTAAATGTTAGATCACTAGTTGCCCACTCCATAGAAGTCGCCGACATCATTCTGACTAACAACCTAGACTTCCTTGCTATGACAGAAACTTGGTTACATGAGGCTGCGGGACCATCCCTTACCCTAGCCATCCCTGACAACTACACTATCCTCAGAGTAGACAGACCCAATGCTCGAGGAGGTGGTGTAGCCCTCATCTTTAAGTCCTCACTTGATATCAGACTAGGCTCCTCTCCTCTACTCAAATCATGTGAACACCTTACAGTTAAACTACAAACCTCCCCGAAGAGCACTATCACTATGCACCTAATCTACAGACCCCCGGGTCCACCTGGCTCATTTGAGGAAGATATCACCTCCCTAGTAGCCGAAAGCTCCAAACATTCAGCACAAATGATCACACTGGGAGACTTCAATCTCGGGTTTAATGACCCTCTTGACAGCCCTGCCATTGCCCTAGCCACGGCATTAGAGGAGCATGGCCTCCTTCAACTCTGCTCCAAACCCACTCACTCGAAAGGCAGAATCCTTGACTGGGTAACCGCCCTCAACTGCAACATCACCCTAAAGGACCCTGTACAGCTCATCTGGACTGATCACCACTTCATCCCCTTTGACATTAATATCAACAACCTAGAGCACAAAAGGCCTATTATTGCTCCGGCCTGCCTAACTAGGAAAAAGAGCAACATCACAGCTGAAGCCTTAATGCCTCTGGTGACCCCCATTCTGAACGCCCTACCAATTACAACTGACTTAAACTCGCTGGTCAACGCCTACAATGACTCCATGGCTAAAGCTATCGACACCATTGCCCCATTAAAAATGCGCAAAGGGAAACCTAAAGCGCACCTGAATACGTGGTACACCCCAGAGCTCAAACTTCTCCGACTACAAAAAAGCAAACTTGAATCACTATGGAAATCGGTGCCTTCAGTAGACAATAGAACCAACCTTACCAATATCTCCACCCTCTACAAAAATGAGATCACATGTGCTAAGAAAGAATCTCTTAATTCCAGGATCTCACAGGCAGGCTCCAGCACAAAAGAGCTCTTTAACATTTTAAAGGAATTAGAAAACCCCACTCCTCCCGAAGATACCTGCACAAAGGATAAACCTTGGTGCACAGGGATCCAGAATGCCCTTGCCAACAAAATTTCAGGGCTCCAAACTAAAATTGGAAACAAACGGCAACAGCTCACTCATGACCCCACCTCCAGACCCACCCATCCCCCACTCACCGCCATTAGCTCAGGCTTCACCTTCAAAAAGGTTACCATACCTGAAGTACAAAGAATTATAGAATCCTTGAAACCCTCGAACTGCAAGGGGGACAGTTGCCCCGCACAGATTATCAAGGATGCTGCCAGGGATCTCTCCCCCTTCATCACCAAATTAATAAACTTGTCTTTTCTAACAACATGGTCCCAAGTAATCTGAAACAATCCTGGGTCCTACCCTTGCTAAAAAAACAGTCCCTCGACCCAGACATACGCACAAATTATAGACCCATTACTACTGTCCCATTTTTACTAAAGATTCTTGACAGAGTGGCCTATTTACAAATTCAGGATTACCTTGAAACTAACCTATTACTAGGTACTCGCCAATCTGGCTTTCGTCCCCAACATGGGACGGAAACGGCCCTTGTTGATCTGAAGAGCCAGATAGACGAAATCAAAGATAAAGGGAAGGCTACCATCCTGCTTCTCCTCGACCTCTCCGCTGCCTTTGACCTGGTTGACCACAACATCTTGTGCAACCACTTATCATCGGCAGCACACTTCTCCCACTCGGCGGTCACAAGGGTCCAATCCTTCCTGGACAACAGGACCATGCGAGTCTTCTCACCCATAGCAGCAGCCAACCCTATTCCCATTACCTGCGGTGTCCCACAAGGATCTTGTGTTTCACCCACTTTGTACAATATATTCACAAAGCCCCTATTCGATAAACTGGACCATCTGGGTGTCACCTACACTAACTATGCAGATGACACCCAGATACTCCTCACTTTATCAGGCAACTACAACGCGGACGTCAACAGGATCGGTGAAGTCTTTTCCATCGTTCAGGCATGGATGGCCACACATGGCCTCTGCCTGAACGATGAAAAGACTGAACTGCTCCTTGTCGGCTCACCCAACACTATCCGGAATCTCAGCCCTAGCTACTCCTGCTTCATCATTGACGGCAACACCATTCCCACTGCCAAAAGTGTAAAAACTTTGGGTTTCTATCTCGACACTAACACCAACTTTGCCAAACAAATTAATATGACTGCCTCAGCCACTGCTTACACTGGGAAACTAATCAGAGCCTGCAGACCTCTGATATCACCCAACAATTGCCTTACTCTAGCCAGAGCACTTATACAATCCAAACTGGATTATTGCAACAGCCTGTATGTAGGTGCCAATAAAACGGTTGTCAATATATTGCATGTTCTACAAAACAATGCACTCCGTGCCGCCCTTAATATTCCCAGAAGAGAACACATCTCAGCCACAAGAATCTCATGCAAATGGCTCTCCATCCAACAAAAAATAGACCTAAAAACTATCTGCCTCACCTACAAAGCTCTTAACCACCTGGCCCCACCTTATTTAACCGATAAATTCACCTTAAGAAAGAATATTAGAGTCACCAGATCCCCTAATACACTACAACTGACAGTGCCCAAATACTCCCTAAAAAGAGCCGGTGGTTCCAGCTTCCCAGTTCTAGCCTCTCAATTATGGAACACTATTCCTCTGGACATCAAATCTACCCCTACATTTCAACCTTTCAGAACTAAGATCATCACCTGGTTACTCAACAAATAACTAACACTGCATGTATGTATGCATCCGCTACGATGTTACTAATTCCACTATAACTGCTTTCATAACTGCTTTTGTAACTATACTTTTACTGCACAAATGTACAAATGTTCTTACCTATGCCTGTAACGTGATGCTTAAGCGCCCATATACCTCTGGGTCAGGAGCGCTAACAAATAAATAAACAAACAAACAAACATGAACGTTTTACTTTTGGACAGCAACATCATTGTGGGCTTGCCCCAGAACATCCTGGAACCAAGTATAATTACTCCTATGTAAATGGTTAACGTTAGATGTCATCAATAACTTCTCTAACATTGTATCACAATACAGTGCCCCTTGATATTAATAAAATAGTAATCCATATCTAATGCTCTCAACTTGTATTCAGCATTTATTTACATGCATTCGATTTAACAGATAATATATGGGCATTACGAATAGTATAGTAAAACAATAAGCAAGTCCGACAATAATGAACTTAAATATAATTCCATCAACCTACTCTTCTCTTATTAACTTCTTGGAATCTAAAGCCTAGAGTCAATCAACAATGTGCACAACCCACTAAAATATGACACAGGAAAGGTAAAGATATACTTACAGAAGTGCTGTCAGGAAAGGGAACCCAGAAGTAATGCAATGTTATTTCATCCCTGGTAAACTCATTCAGAGAAAGATGATAGAAATGTTATTGAGCACAAATGCGTCCTAAGGGTGAAAATGTATGTTAAGTACCTTAGAGTAATCCAATTGTAATGCAAAAATAGTCGAAAATGGAGTGCACAAATTGCATGAAAAAACAGTGTTTGTAAACAAAATGGCTATTTTTTATTGACCCCCAAAGAACACTGTGCATTACGCAATATGATTGGAAGTTTCCTTTCTCGTGACCATCAAAATAGCACCCCTCTAACATGACATAATGTAATAGTCAGCACAAAATACATCTGTTTCATTGGTTGGTCCTCTTCATGGTGTAAATGAGAAAAAATAGTCTACCCTAATTGGACAGTGACACCTGAGACAGCTCTGGCTGTAGCATCCCACTGAGACGAACCAATAACACAGTGAGTGGAATCAGTGAGGTCAAAAGCCCTCTTAGTTTGCCGCCCCTTGGACCTGCTCACTCTGCAACTCCCATCTCAATACATATTGCCAACCCTAGAAACAATCTTCCAGTTATCTTCTCACAATGAATAGCTTCATGAACAAAAATGTGACTGAGGCCCTGCTCCTGGAAATTCATTTCCTCTATTTATTCGTTTTATCAAGGCACTTTGCCACTGGACTGAGTGCCTTGACTTTCAGTGGGGGCGCTGTGCTCATATCCTAGTTCTTCATGTTGGCAATCGTACTGTCTGGGCTTTCTCGTGTATCTCACTCTGCCCTTCACAACCATTATGTATTCATTTGTTTATCACCTGGTCAGGCACCTGCTGTCTCTAGCCTCATTTCAGGCTTCTGAGGACTTCCTCCCTTCGCAACCATTAGCTGAACACTGTTCTGATTTTTTTTTTATCCTGACAGTGGCTGCTGGAGCCTTCTGCCCAACAGCGGAAATAAAATTCAATTAACTGACCATAGCTCAGAAATGCAGCCTAGCACACTAAATGGCAAACACTGCAGCTTTGACAATGGCCTGTTCTAACATGGCAGACCACTTGTTCATTACAACAACCAGCAATACATAATAAAGCTGCATCTACATATTCAAAATAAGACTAATATATATAACCTTATCTAATAATATAGGTGTGGGGGAAAAGAATACAAATACATACTTTGCCACATGTGTGTTTTGCTATGCAACAGACAACCTAAAAACTCCCTAAACGTGCGACAAAGTTACAGCTACCCTAAATACAATTGCATTTACACTCCAAATAATGCATGTGATCACCGCCTCACCACCATAAGCTCAATACTTTGCTAAAAGAGCTTTCTTAATGTATACTTGTGTACTTGTTTAGGATGTTGGATTTGCATATTTACAAGGACAACGCCCTAAAACATTCTAAAGTTAAAGCAAACAGTAGCAATAGATTTGTTGGGTTCCTCTCTTGTATCCACCAATGCATGTATGGGTACATGTATCCGGTTCAGAATAAGTGCAAGTGAAGAAAGGTTTTTGTAATGTGCTTTGCCCACTCTTGTACCATGTCCCAGATAAGTGCTTCTCCAAACACCAGTTGAAAGCTAAGAGGTAACATGGCAAATACACATCGATAAACTCTTGGTTTGCAAAGATCAGGGGCAAGAAAAAGTATCATTACAAAGTCAAATGAAAGATTAAAAGAATATAAGAATCAAAATTAAAATTAGAATTTGGAGAAAATGACGAAATAGCTTTTTTTAAATCCAAGCTGTTGATGAAAAATGAATCCATCTTCAAAGCTCCTGCCCTATTCTGCTCTCTTCCAAGTAATCACAAGCCCTGTGCAGCTCTTCCACATACGAAATGTGCTATCCAGGAGACTGACAACATACCTTTTGGTGTCTACTACCGAGGGCAGAATCTGCCATCTGACATCTAATACTTTGCTGCAATAATTGTTGATCCTTTGGCACAGGATCAAAGCAAACTATGTGCTGTCATTTTGAGCAGTCATTCCTTTTACATTATTCATCATCCTTCTTGCACATTTGCAATTGGTTTTGCAATAGTTGAAAAGCAGAATTTCACTTTCACTTATTCTAGTAATGGTTTATGTTTAATGTATCCAAGCTACCACAATATGTGTTTAGATTTCTCACGGTTTCTAATACACTGTTAACAAATATGTCATGTCCATAGGTAGTCAAAGTATATTTTGTAATTTCACAAATGTAACATGACACATTGTGAAATTTCAGTTGTAAAAGAATAAAGTGATATTCTGTCACAAATCAATGTGAACGTGATATTGCTGGTACACCCCCCCCTCTGATCTATTTCACATTGTAATGTTTTCAAAAGGAGCAGCATTGGCAGATCCAAAAGATCTGCTTCACATTTTGAGATCCCAAATATACTAAAATGGGATGAATATTGCTGGGTACATTTTGTGAAAAGTGCATGTTTGATGTTCAACAAACGTAATAGGCATGCTTTAAAAGTAAAGAAAGCAGACTTCTAAAGGTAATTGTGTTAATACTTTGAATAGAAGTTTCTATGGCAATCTTCCGAGCAATGTGTCTTTGTGAATCCCACATATTTCTAACTAATGCATTTGTGTTAATCCAAGGCAAGTCAGCTTAATCCTGTGCGTGAGCTGTTTAAACCCTGCTTGTATGAAATATGTAACAGCATGACCTCAATTTCCTGGAATAAATCTGCGAAACGTCTCTCCATCTGCAAGACCTGGTACAGAATGGCCTGGTTAAGTGGATTTCAACCTTTGGGTGTACACCCAAGCAGTTAACGTAGATAATATAAACAGATTAAAAAAATAATATAAACAGATTCAAACAAGAAGTTGTTTTCATTACTTCAGCCCTTAATTTGTGTGGGGGTGTTTGCCAGGGCTTAGCCCTGGCACTTATTTCTGAGCCCTGGCACTTATAGTCTCAGACACAGTTTGATCTTGATGTGGTGTTTTAGCAACTTTATTATTGTACCTCCCAGTCACATAATAAACACCTATAGAATGAGAGCAAAATGTAAATGATGATTGTGTTTAAAGACACACAAACATTGGGCTCATGTCAAGACACAACGAGTATGTTATTTTATGTGTATGTTGATTGCTGATTGTAAATCACACATCTGCCCTAGTGACCGAATACATCCTCCCTCAACCACCGGTGGGAGTTGCAACTTTAACCGCATATATGTTGACAGAATGGGGAGCAGTCATGGGGGGTGGCAACAGTGGGCGGGGAGCTGCCCATCCTGACGTATCATGGGCGTGTTAGAACATATTTGAGCACCAGCACTTATTTTAAAAATTAAGCGCTGGCATACTTACTTAGGCAGGGAAACAATGGACATACAGCCTCATTTGGATTAATTTTCAATTCAGTGTGTTTTTCCAAAGGTGTGCCTTTTTGGGATGGATTCGCCACTTAGAGCAGGATGAAATGTGAGATATCCATCCATGAGGCTGGCAAGAGGCAGGCAATCCCATCAAAGTCCTTACGTATCGATCTGTTGCATGGGCAACCACTGAGTTCTTTTCATGCCAGCCTCTATTAGCAAACACGATGTGCAAAGTGGTAGTCTCTGTGAATTCGCTGCGTGATATGATATGATCGGTTATTTATAATGTGCTTAATACCGAGAGGTTTCTAAGCGCAGACCCGGGTCTGGGTTCCCAGGACAGCATGTTGCTGCTGAGCTATCCTCCTGAGACAGTTGCAGCGTGGGGGACATGTCATCGTGCAGAGAATGACAATTATCAGTCAGAAGGAGCATGGACTGTGGTAGAGGTTTTGCTCCTTTGGACAGGTACTGTGTTTCGTTTGCTGGCCGCATTGAAGGCATCACACATGTAATACAACTACAACCGAGGTCCAGTATTCTCTGATTCTGGTTGTCTAATGGCAAAGTACTAAATATAGTCGCAAAAGTACAGCACCTGATGCCACCCTATCCTGACAGGCCATACAAGTAAGGAAGTCGAGTTTGATTTGTAGATCCACTAAACACTACACATTTAGTGAATGAAAGAAAACGCTATTAAAATAATGGAATGATGAATAACCCATAGTTCATATATTAGAAGACACCGAACACCTAACGAATGTACTGCATGGCGATGCTAAACTAACGTATAACTTAAGTATAAACTTTAACTGAGGCACCTCTGGCCCATTAAACAAGCAAGAGTTTTGTTTGACTGTTCCAGAAAATCAAGGGAATTGGTTCATTGCTTGATGGTTTTAGCACGTTTTTCTCCCCACAGACAAGGGTTCTAAACACCAAAAATGCAGATGAGGAGAGGAGTTGAAATATGTTTATGTTCCTTCTCTAAAATGGCGCCAGCATTTGGATGCTGAGGAATATGGAAAATCTCGCTGAACTCAACACCTGCCAGCGCTCGGACCTATAAAATAGTATAGGGGAAATGGAGCCGTCAGAGATGTTTACCATCGATTTTAATGGTGGATTGAAGTGCGCTTGCTGCGTCTTGTTGGTGAAGTCGCACTGAGTGATTTATATTTGAGCGTTTTTCTTGCCATTTTAAATCTTCCAGGGCCCTAAGTAACATGGTCAAATTCTTCGGCATGAGAGCATAGTTTTAACGTTTTCCTTTTGTTCTCTGCTTTGTTCTGGAATAGAATGACTCTCGTCTTGCTTATGTTTACCTCCATGGTCCATGTATTGCAATATTCTTTGAGGAGGTTAAGATTGCGATCGACTGTTTACTTTCAGACATGCCAATATCATCCATTGCCCTTGACGAGAGACTAGTCCAGTCCTGGTTTTAACTTTGCATTCTGGATCTTGCAGTCCCGGATTTCCCTATTATCATCACGTTGCTTCTAGTCCCAGAATACAACGTTAAAACCCAGATTAGACTAGTCTCTTCTGAATGGGGTTTTGTTCCTGGTGTCAAGACCATTTGAGAAATAACATTTTTTCTTTCCCTTCCAGGTGAACATGGTTTATGACTTTGTCGTCAGGCACCATCTCTCAAAAATCCTCTGGAAAAATAATTGGAAACGTAATTGCACCTGATGCATCACCCCTCGTACATTCCTCAAAGCATTGCTTCCACAATTAATTAGTATGACGTCTGGGTGCTCTGTACTTCTCAGACTTAAACATTTTTGGATCTGTGATGTCATCATTGTGGTCATAGGCTGCGCAACAGGGGGCGCAAAGTTAAGGTGGCTTTAGCTGAATTTCAGGGGTTTTGTTGCATTAGGTTCTCACCTTAACGTCCCTGCAACTAAAGTTTTTTCCTTGAATATATATATATAAATGTCACCTACTGCTGCCTCATGAGGGGAACATGCCATTACTAAAATGACATATGTGAGTGGGAGCCATATCTATATTGCGTGATGTGAAGAGATGCCATAGCAGTAATGCCTAGTGGGGGAGGGTTGCATTAGTCTCCCCTGTGACAGCAGGTAGCTTTACCTACATTTCCTTAAATGTTCAGGATTCATAACTATAAAGAATGATAAGAAGGCTATCTTACTGATACGTGCAGATGGCTGTGTGGGAGGCATCACTCCTGTGCTGTAGGATGAGGAGACATGTAATACCTATAGTGCTTCCTGGATAAGAGGTCACTTCTAAACTCCTAGATGGACTAATGACCAATGTCCAAAGTGATTTAACCTGTGAACCTTCCTCAAACACTGCAAATGATCAGCACGCGACTAATCAAAGCATGAACTCTTGCACTCTGTCCCCCTGAAGCACTCATGTTGTTTGCCACTGAAAAACATAATCAAAATAAAATCAGGGTTCCATATCTTTAACACAATCATTTAGCAGGACAATGATTATTTCTATTAACTGTGCGTAAACCTCAGAAGCAAGAACACATCTTCTCCTGTACAAAAGATAGAACCTGATTGTTGTTTCATTCAAAAATTTCCCTCCGAAATCGATGAAAATAATATCTAAATTGAGCATAAAAAAATATGGAGTGTCAAGTTGGTTCTTTTTCTAGTGTTCATAGTTACCTGCTAGTCAAGCAGTAGTATCCCTCTTTACTTTGCCTAGAACGTCTTTTAAACCTACTTCCTCTACATTCACTTCACCAGACATGTACTTCTTCATGCCCGTATTTTGTCTATATCTTCAGATCGTGAAAGAGGGTCAACGGATGTGGTTAAGGGTAGCTTAAGGTTAGGGTTGGGGTCAATGGATCACATTAAGGAAGAATGCCCCAGGCCCCGGGCCGCATGAAATGCGGGACGATGGAGGGCCTGGGAGTTTAGGCGTGGGGTGGGGGTGAAACGGCATGAAAGCTTAGGGAGGGGCGTCCGAACGGCGCCACAAGAAACAAAAGCCCAGGAAAGGGCAGGAAGCAGCACCTGGGGAAGGTGCGAAATATAACAGAAAGGGGCCAGAGGGGAAACCCGGCCCCCAAGAAGGAACAAAAGGCCTAGGGTGTATGAGTAAGCCAGGAAAAGGAGAGGCGGCACAAACCAGGTAAAGAGCTCACCTCTCTCGGGTAGGCTCTTAGTGCCTGGATAAGGGGAAGGAAAAACGTTTGCTCGTGCAGGCTCACGCACTTTCCACATCCTCTTAAATCGGTCTAAACGCAGTGGCTACGAGTTCGCCCAGCCGTGCCGGAGCAGGAGCGATGCAGAAGTACCAGCAGCAAGTGAACAGAGCACTTTCACTGTGGACAGGCGAGACAGGCGAAAAAGATCGGTAGTAGAAGAGCAGGAGAAGCGGAGGACGCACGATGTGGAGGAGCAGGAAGGCGTGGCTGACAGAATTCAGATGAGAAGGATGGCGGAAGGAAGAGCAAAAAGGGCTCAAGAATTCTCAGAATGGGCAAGGAAGGCAGAGAAAGAATATGGGGCGCAATGGGTGCTGGAGATAATGCAGAAGGAAGAAAGGGCGAAGGCAATGTCACCCTTGCTGTTCATAGAGCCCAGCAGCAGCGAAGGAGAAGACGAAGTACAGCAAGGACAGAAGAGGGGGAGAGAGGAGTCGAAGAGATCAGAGGAACAGACAGTGGCACCTACCAAGAGGAAGAAAAGAAAAGATAAAAACAAAGGTACTGTGAATAATAATGTGGGGAATAAAATCGTAAAAATGTTTAAAAATTGCGTCACGGTTTTGGGTAACTCGCCCACAACCAATGGCAAGAAGAGCAGACGGGATAAGGGATCCAGGGAGGAGCAGCAGGGGAATTCTTCAACTGAAGAAAGCAGTGATAACGAAGAAAGGGATCATTTAAGGGCTTGGGTAAAATGGAGAGGAGTGGTGAGCAGGGAGTAACAGAGAGGGGCAGGGGGGGCAGGGGCAGAACCCAGGGAAACCCCGGTCCCGGCGCCACAAGGGGCACCAATAGTCCCGGCGCCACAAGGTGCACCAGTAGGGTCAAACACAGGGGGAGCACCGCAAGCACCCAACCCACAACCGATGGTGCCAACGGGGACACCAGCGGCACCAGTGGCAGGGGACCCACAGCCGGGGGCAGTACCGCCAGTGGCAGTGGCGGAAGTTGGGGGACCACTCATTACGAAATATGGCAGACCAACCATGGGTAAAGATGCACAGGGCAGGTCAATGAAGGCAATGGCTTGGTATATAAATGACAAAGTAAAGGAGAAAATTTGGAGGAAGGAATTGATCGATATTTTCACATTGTTAGATTGTCAAAAGAGGGGGATGAATGTGGCACTAAAGGACATTAAAGAGGACAAGAAAAGCTTACTGAAAAAGGGGCCAGTAGTAAGGAATTTTGACAACTGGATGGCGGCCTTCACCGTAATATCTACAATTATATTACAGAAATTCCCAGAAGACGGGGTAGCATTAGTGACGTATCAGCAGAGGGTGCTGAAGGTACATGTGGCGTTTGGGGAGGCGCATGGCTGGAGTACGATCACGAGTTCAGAAAGGAGATGGACTGCTTTCCGGATATGGGATGGGATGAGGACATTTTAATCTCTACATATTTAATCTGCTGAAGGAGAAATGGGATTCCAAGGAGCGAAGCGCAGGAGGGCAGCAGAGAAGGCAATATTGGCAGAATGATTACAAAGCTGATTATAGATACAATAACAGAAGATATGAATACAGCTATGACAGAAGTAGAGACCAAAATTTTCGGAGCAGGGACTATGGGTCACAGAGAGGGTGGCAGAGCAGCCTGCCCCCAACATCGCAGGGGGGGGCAGCGGGAGCACGGGGACAACATGGGCAGAAACAGGACAATGTCGGAATTTTGAGACGGGAGTACCCTGTAGCTGGGGCTGGAAGTGCAAGTTCAGCCACAAGTGCGAGAGATGTAAGGGTGACCACAGCAGCTCCAAGTGCACAAGGACTGCAGCTGCAAGCGGCAGAAGCGATGAGACGCGAAAATAAGAGCTGGGGCGGGAAGGGGGCCACGCCAGTAAAAATCAAGAGGATGGAAGAGTAGCTCCAGAAATACCCAGACCAAAAAACAGCAGATGAGATCAGGCAAGGCTTTAAAGAAGGTTTTAACATCCCGTTTACCGGGCAGGGAGCGCAGGACATTCCTAGAAACCTGAAATCTGCAACCGAGAACAGAGATATAGTGACCAGTAAAATCCGAAAAGAGGTAGAACTGGGTAGGGTAGAGGGCCCCTTTACAGCCTTACCATTTGAAGAATTTGTATGCTCTCCACTGGGGCTGGTGCCGAAAAAGGATGAAGGGGAATACAGGCTGATACACCACCTATCCTACCCCCCGGGGGCCTCAGTGAACGACGGCATCGCCCAGAGCGATGCAACAGTATCATATTCAGACTTCGAGGAGGCAGTAGAACTGGTCGGGAAAGCAGGAAAAGGGGCATGGATGGCGAAAGCAGACATTAGATCTGCATTCCGGCTGTTGCCAGTCAACAGCAGATCTCAAAGATGGTTGTGTATGCATAGGGAGGGGGAATACTTCATCGACAAATGCCTCCCGATGGGGTGCGCCATCTCATGTGCATATTTTGAGAGGGTAAGTTCATTTTGCAGTGGGCAGTCACAGAAGAGATGAGGGAGGCCATGATGGTACATTACCTGGATGACTTTTTATTCGTAGGGCCCAAAGGTTCAAATCTATGCAAGGCAACCTTGGATAAATTTGTGGAAATAACGAGCAAGTGGGGTTTTCCACTGGCGGGGGAGAAAACGATGGGCCCAACGCTGATTATCCAATTCCTAGGAATAGAAATTCACTCAATCAGGGAAGTGTGCCGGATCCCAGATGACAAGGTGACAGATAGGCTGAAGACAATAAAGGACTTACAGGGAAGAAACAAAGTGACAGTGAGAGAATTGCAAGCGCTGGCAGGAAAGCTGAACTTCGCAGGAAGAGTCATACCAACGGGGAGGGTGTTCCAGAGAAGCATTGAGCTGTAAACAAGAGGGGCTACAATGGGGCACCGCAGAGTCAGGCTAGGTGGAGGAATCAAGAGAGATCTGGAAGTGTGGGCAGAATTTCTGAAGTACTTCAATGGGTCGGTGATATGGCGGTCACCGGTAAATGAGGAAGGGAAAAGGGTGTTGTTCACCGATGCAGCAGGTGGCCTTGGGTTTGGCGCAATACTGGGGAAACAGTGGTGTGCAGGCAAGTGGCCAAAAACATGGCAGGTGCCGGAATGGACAAAAAACATAACGCTGCTCGAGCTCTTCCCAAAATGGGTCACGTTATGCGCATGGGGGGAAGAGCTAGGAAACAAGGAGTTGGCAGTATGGTCGGATAACATGGCGGTGGTGCACGTGTTAAATAAAGGAAATGTGTGATGCATAATAGTGTTGGAATTAATGCAGGCAATCACGCTGGAAAGCCTAAAAATGAATACATGCATAAGGGCGAGGCACATCGCTGGGGAAGCAAACGTGGTGGCTGATGCAATCTCTCGCTTTCAGTGGGAGAAATTCAGGGAGCTGAGACCGGACGCCGACAAGGAAAGAACGCCCACGCCGTGGAAGGCATGGGTCCCGTTGGAGGCACTGGAAAGGAAAGCACGGTTGGCTACAAGGTTGACTCTAAAGAAGTGGGAGAAGAACGGAGAACGAAACGGATCATTGACAAATTGACCAGGAACGCCCTAACGTACAAAACGGGTAAGTAGTACGAAAAGCATGTAAAAGATGTGTTGGTGGAAACAGGTGTAAAAGAGGTGGGAAAAATTTCAACCGAAAAAATTTGTGAATTTCTCGAAGGGGCATTTGCCAAAGGGAAAAAGAAAAGCTGGGCGGCAGCGCACCTAGCGGCGGTGGCATATACCACAAAAGTGGCGGGCATACCGGACCCAACCGACATCGCTAGAATAAAATATGCTATGAGATGATGGGCTAAATTAGAGGGGAAGAAACCAGATAACAGAAGGCCGGTGAACTTTGGGAAGTTGATAATTCTGTTAAAAGTGTTACGAGATACATGCAGCAGCACGTACGAAACCGCGCAGGGTAGCATTTGCGCTGGCATATTACGGGGCTTTCAGGGTAGGGGAACTGGTGGCCAGTAATACGGTGGCAGGAGACGGTCTGGCAAGGAGGGATATTAGTATGGGAAACAAGGGGATGTCTATAATGCTAAAGAAATCTAAAACAGACCAAACGGGGAAGGGGAGAGCAATAGACCTCAATTGCATTAGAGAGAAGGACCACTGTCCCAGATGCATCACTCAAGAATTCCTAGATCTCCGACCACAGGTCGACGGGCAGCTATTAATACATAGGGACGGCAGTGCACTCAGCAGACACCAGTTTCAGGCGGTGGTAAAAGCAGGATGGGATACAGCCGAATTTGAACACACTCATTCAGGATAGGGGCGGCAACCTCTGCATGGGCGGGGGACCTGGGAGCAAAGGGAGTGAAAAGAATTGGGGGATGGAAGTTGCAATGTTTTTAAAAATACATAAGGGAAGAACTTATATAAACGCTTATCTCCCCCGTTTCCATAGAGGCTGGACCCTACAAATCGGCATGGATAGTGGGGCACTCTTTCGTGACCCGGGCAGGCAGGTGGCTGGAAGAAGTGAAGCAAGGACTACATTTCAAAAACACAATTACATCCTGGTGGGGCCTCCCAGGGATGCACTGGGAGGACATTCACGACAGGCTGTCGGACCTGATAGGTTTCAGTACCTGGTTATACATCTCGGAGGGAACGACCTGGTGAGCACAAATAGGGGTAAATTACAGAGGAACATTTGCGAGTCGCTGCATAGCATAGCCCGCAGTTGGTGGAAAACCGAGATTTTCATGTCAGAAATAATACCAAGAAGGGTCTGGTATGGGGCACAGAGGAGGCACGCAATCGAAATAGCCAGAAAGAAGCTAAATAAATCAGTAGAAAAGTACTGCAAGAGCACAGGGCTACACTTCATAAAACATGGACTACACCGGAACAACCCGGACATGTTTCACCAGGATGGCGTACAGCTATCAAGGAAGGGGATGGGGTTTTTTTCCGACAACATTTTTAGGGCACTCCAGGAACGGGTTTGTAGGTAGGGTGCTTTTGGGGGGGACCTGAACGGGCGTGAATAACACCCGCTCAGGTGTAGCGGCATGTGCCCAGGAACGAAGTCCCAGGGATAACAAGGACTCAGGAGGAGCCTTGGGCAACTTCGGGACTGGACACAAGGTGCCCAAAAACATATGGCAGTGTATTGATTTTTGTTGTTTTGTATTTTCTGTAAGAAAATAAAATGCCTACGGCCTACAACTTTTCCATAAACATAATTGGTCTGTGATTTATTATTTAGGATCTGATAAGGTAAGAAGAGCAAAGCGAGCCCACATTACTCAGCCTATGCCCCGGGCCGCATTAAATGCAGGACGATGGAGGGCCTGGGAGTTTAGGCGCGGGTGGGGGGGAAACGGCGCAAAAGCATAGGGAGGGACGTCCGAATGGCGCCACAAGAAACAAAAACCCAGGTAAGGGCAGGAAGCAGCACCTGGGGGAGGTGCGAAATATAACAGCAAGGGGCCAGAGGGGAAACCCGGCCCCCAAGAAGGAACAAAAGGCCTGGGGTGTATAAGTAAGCCAGGAAAAGGAGAGGCGGCACAAACCAGGTAAAGAGCTCACCTCTCTCGGATAGGCTCTTAGTGCCTGCATAAGGGGAAGGAAAAACGTTTGCCACCCAACACACCCTACAAGAATAAAGGAAGAAGAAGGGAGCAGGCAGGATCCGGAACGCCGAGTACTCTTTCGGTACATGGTCCAAAAAGAAGGAGCAGGCAGAAGTGGGAACGCCGAGTACTCTTTCGGTACACGGTCCAAAGCATGTCGTAGGCAGCATGTGCCCAGGAACGAAGGCCCAGGGATAACAAGGACTCAGGAGGAGCCTTGGGCAACTTCGGGACTGGACACAAGGTGCCCAAAAGCATATGGCAGTGTATTGATTTTTGTTGTTTTGTATTTTCTGTAAGAAGATAAAATGCCTACGGCCTACAACTTTTCCATAAACATAATTGGTCTGTGATTTATTATTTAGGTAGGGATCTGGTAAGAAGAGCAAAGCGAGCCCACACTACTCAGCCTATGTAGGCTAGAATTGAAGGGGATCAGAGGGTCTCCCCTCTAATGATGAAGAGGATGCTAGGAAAAGTGAAAGACAAGAGAAGTAAAGGAACGGGATGTAAAAGCAGTGCTTTAAGTGGGGTAAGAAATTGAGGGGGGGCCCTCGTTTGGGGGCGTGGCTTTCATTGTGGGCATGGCCTAAAAGTGCACAAATCATAGTAAGGTGCGCAAACAAATATATAAATGTATATGAGCATTTATATGTTTGTATGCATACTACTATGGTGTGTGTACTTTTCAAACCATATTTTATAAACATAGCAATGTTACATATTTCTATGTTTATAAAAGGTGGCTTGAAAAGTGCACAAACCATAGTATTTTAGGCACACTTGTGTGCTTAACTTACTATGGTTTGTGTACTTTTCAAGCCACCTTTTATAAACATAGATATTTGTAACATGTTTCTATGTTTCTAAAAGATGGCTTGACACGTAAACAATTCAAGGCATCTTTTATAAAGAGTTGATGACGACAAAACAAACCGCAAGGTGGCTTTGTCCGTCGACAAAGCTTTATAAAAGATGCCTTGAATTGTGCACGTTTCAAGCCGTCTTTTATAAACATAGAAATATGTCTACCTTTATAAAAGATGGCTTGAAACGTACACAGTTCAAGGCATCTTTTATAAAGCTTTGCCGACGGAGAAAGGCACCTCGGGCTCTGTGATCTATCTGCTCAGAGCATATAGATCACTGAGCCCGAGGCGTCTTTCACCCTCTGCGAACCCGCGGGCTCTGTGATTTAATCTGCATATTAGATCACGGAGCCTGCGGGGGTCAATGACCTGGGGAGGGAAAACAAAGGGACAGTAACTCCCTCTGATGACCCTGATGAGGGGTCATCAAAGGGAGTTACACTAACTGACAGAAATGCCGCCAGACTCAGCATCGCTGTGGCTGGCTGGCACTTCTGTCAGCTTGGCCGACATAATGACGGGCGCATCTCCCGTCGCGGCTGCGGCCGCGGCGGTATAATGCATCCCGCCAATGTTGTGTGGGACGGGGGGCCCCGGCTGGGCCCTGGCTCAGCCCCACTTTCTGGAGACTGCCGGGGCCCGGCCCCGGCAGGCCCCGGCCCACTTTAAGCACTGTGTAAAAGTGTCAAAGTGAATGCAGGCAAAGTAAAGACATACATTCTGTAAGAGAAGTTTCTTTTGTTTAATTGTTGCAGCTTACTGCATGGATGCCCTCAAACATTTTAAGAAATTACTGATTATTCCTTATCAGGTGTGTGTGTTAAATTTCAGGAACCACTATGCTTTGCTTATTTCTGACCAAATGCATTACAGTGGCGGCTGGTTGTTTAGGGCAGGGGAACGCCACCCCACCACCAGCCCAGAGTGCAGCCAGTGGCAGTGGTACATTACACTGGGCCTGACTTGAGTATTTATTTGACTCACACACGGACGGTAACAGCATCGGCTATGTAAAATGTAAATAAATAAAACATTTTCCAGCCTGGACTGGAGCACATCGGCATGACACGTCGGGGCTTGTCCCATGCCAAGCAAGATTTCTTCATATCCTGTTTGGAGCCTGAGTAGCGTAAACATTTGTGTCAGGTTGCTGGCGGGCGCCAGAGATGTGGCCCCTCAATTACTATTTCTTATGCAAACAGTGCCATGATTCCTTGTGGCTGTCTGTCAGCCTGCTAACAGACATTCTTTAATCTCATTGGCGGTTAGGCAGCCAATGGAATTGGATCGGTGAGTGGGCAAGAGCATTTCCACATGCACTCTGTGGATGCAGAGCATGGGAGCAGCATCCTGATTCAGCGAGGGGCCCTGTTGCAGGGGGCAAAGTTGGGGCAGGTTAGTCACTACTCCTCGTGACCAGAGCTGAGCAGAAGCAGAAGCAGCTGAGCCAGAGCACTTCAAAACAAATTACCCCACACAGAATTAAGTCGACTCAGTCCTCAACAGTCGCTCGAGTCCCATATGTGTGTCTGTGTCCCTATGATTCCTGTCTCCTGCTCTCCGGCTCTCTTGTGCCCCGCTGGTTTTATCTCCCTTCTTGGCGGTTTCACTGAGTCAGGACCACCTGGAACAGCCACTTTCATATGCAATGAAATGCATATGCAAGCCTCTCGGCACATCATGTGGCTCCAGGGAGCTCTAGAGAACTTTCCGGATTTGGGAATACTGTTTATAAATTAATAATTTAACCGTGGCGGGAGAGCTTCTCTTGAAGTCTGCCCGAGCGCTGCTTAGCTGCCTGGGTGGATCAGGCAATAAGGGGGTCCCTTGGGAATAATGTTTATGAATCAAGCACTGTGTAGCTCAGTCGGTGGATCAGGCCTGGATGAGGTAATAATGTTTATATATTTTTTCATTTCTTTAATTTAATTTAATTTAATGTGATGTGGTTTGAGAAAAGACAAACCTTCCACGTATATGCCACAAAACATTTAGCATAAAATATTCATCTTAACACTAAGAGCTCATAAAACAATGATCATGATTGGTGCAGTACAAAGTAAACGCAAATAGCCAATTACACATTAGTAAAAGGTTTTTCTAAAAACGTAAATGTTGCAATTATTAAGGAAATTTGATTTCCCTCAAGATTTATATACCAGCAATGTTTAGTTGCCAGAGCATCGTGATCTTGCACAAATCTTGATTGAGCCTTACAGAGTACAAAATGACACAATCGGTGATCAGGTGATCAAAGGTTTCAATTTTTGTGCGATATTGGCATAATCTACAAAAACAATCTTGACGAACAATCTTTGATCTAGCACCAATTATTTCTTGAGTTAAAAAGAGGTTAAAATGAAATCTTAAAAAGGATTGCTGGAATATACAACATAGAAATTTGGTAAGGTACATAGGAAAACAATTACATGTTTTCTCTGTAAGCGCAATGCGGCTGAAGCGCTTATATTTGAAAACTTTACATGTTGCATACTATTCTAATCTTAGTCATTTTGTTTTGACTTCATCAGGTCTCTTGGACAATGTATCAGTGGATGAATTGATTGCAGATAACACATTTGTCGTCAATTCTGGGATATGACACACAACCTGTGATACATTCAAAAGAATCATTATATATTAAGCTCTGCTTAGCTAACTGGGTGGAGGGGGCGTGTAAGAGTGTCCCCCTCGATTCACAGCAGCGCTCAGAAAGAGCAAACCTTTTAGCAGCATGCAGAGTGAGAGAAGTGGACATGGAGAGAGAAAGACATGACATGATCATGATATGGGGACCACATTGTTTTAATGGGCACCTGGGTGCAGAATCGGATTCTTACAATGTGGCATTAACACCCGATCTGGCGGGCCGGATCGGGCGTTAAGGCTATTAGCACCCTGGGTTATCAAAGCGACAACCCGGGGTGCTAAAAAAAAGGTTTTTCCTTTCTACAACGGGGTGAGCGCAGTGTCCTGTTGTAGGAAGGAAACACCTTTACCAACATGGCCACCAGGGAAAGGGAAGGTGAGGCTCCATACATAGCTCCACTTCCCTCTCCATGGCCGCCGTTGTGAGCAGAGAGGAAGGTCCGGCTGCAGTGGTGAGTGCCGCCGCAGCCACAATATGGTAAGTTTGGTAGCCGGGGGAAAGGGGTTTAAAATAAAAAAAAAGGGGATGGGGTGGGGGGGGTTCGCGGTGGGGGGACCCGGCCGTCAGGCGGCTTGAGTACTGGCTTACACCAGCGGTTGAAGCCTGCGATCCTAGCAACCTGATTGGCTGGCTCCCCATGCCGGGTGCTAATGGAACATCTTTACCTCTAAGAGAACAGTTTGTCTGAAAGTGTCAGTGCTTGCACTGCTTAAATATGCATTAGCTGTTTGTGAAGATTCTGCATCTGAAGTCATTTGTGTGCATTGGAAAGTACATGTTTTGTGTAATATTGGCTTCTGAGACTTTGGATATTTTAGCAGCTTCTGCCATGGTCACACCTTTATGGTTCTAGCTGGACTGAAACAATAGCAGCAAACGAATACAGACACCGGCATGCTTCCTGCCAGGCTTAGATGTGCTGCCTCGAGATGCCAAAAACAGTGCACCCTAGCATCTGGGAGGGACTTGTAAACATTTCACTCATTATTGTCCATGATAAAATTGCCAAAGCGGTCATCTGGCCTGTGATGTCACATTCAGGGAGAAGACTGGGAGGCAGGGTTCAGGGTAAATAGAGGAGCTCAGCTGGGAGATTCACCTTGAGGGTGAATCGAAACTGAAACTCCTGGTTTAGCACCCATCTCTCAATCATCATGCTCACTCTACTCCTGTCGATGGCAGTCAGCACCTATGATCCTTGTCTCCCGCTGGCAATATAGGGAGAGGGGGTGAAAAGGAGATGAGCGAGAGGGACCAGGGAAGGTGTGTAGAGACAGGCAGAGAAAAAAAAATGGGTCACGTGTGGGAGATGTAGAGGGGAAGACATGACACATGGGATAAAGAATAGAAGGAGGGGTAAAAAGAGATGAAATAAAACCCTTAGATAGGGGTGGGCAGGAAGATTATAATGAAGGAGACTGGAGAAAGAAGTGTGCAACAAGAGGGCGATGACCAGTACAAGGAGAGTTTGATGTAAAAAAGCAATCAGTGAGTTGGGGTAAAGAAGAGAGAGAGTTAAACAAAATTCAAGAGGTGAAAGGGAGAGGAGAAAGAAGACTGGAGAGAGGGAGCAAAATCAGTAGACGAGTGAGAAGATGGGCAAATATAAAGGGAGAGAATGGAAACAAGGTTTGCGAAAGAGATTTGATGGCATATAGCTTTAAAAAGGCGGCACAAAGAGTTAGAGGTAAGGATCAGAAACATGGAGACAAATATAGAGTAAGAGACGAGAGCGAGAGAAAAGGTGAGGGACAAGAGAAGTGCGCAACACGTGCCCCTCAGCCTAAGACACTCACCTGACTCTTTATACTAAAGTCTATTCAAATGAGAGGGATATAATTCAAGTGCTGACTATGCTGAGGTCTCTGAAGTCCATGCATGGCTAGTTATTGTTTATATGTGTGAGAAACCCACAAAAACGTTTAGACTTTACAGACTGGTTATTTGTTTGATCCTGAGAAAGGTTTGAGAAAGAATGTTGATTTATCCAGACTTTGGAGCTGGTGTCCAAGATTCCACTTCACTGTGCTCAGGGCCTGCATGGCATTCTTCATAGTGTGCAGGTTTGTAGCACCTCAGGAACACTGAGCATGTGGGAAAATGAACACCACTCAGGGACTACAAGAGGGTTCTCGTCTATAGATGTGTGAAATGCAGGTGTCCCCCCCCCCCCTTCCTATCCTCACCTGTCCAACATTTGTGTAGCTGCCAGTCAGGATAAACCCTACCTGCCAAGATTCACAGTTCAATGTGTGACAACTCGAACCAGTCCTGGTTTTTGCTTCCAATTGTATGCTTGAACTTGCCATTTAGTTTTTCCCATTGTAAGAATAGGCCTAAAATTCCCAGCATGCAGTACAACAAAATACCAGGCCCCCGCCCCTCTCTGGAGGGAAAAGCTCTATTGCTCTCCGGCCAGAGCTCAAGGACAGCTGCGGGTGTTGCCCCCACTCTTGGGAGCCTGACTCCCAAATGGGTTGACGCCCCCCCCCGCCCAGCAGCGTACTCCATGCACCCAGGCAGGATCTCCATCCCTCCCTGGAGGGGAAGCTCTAACCCTCCATGCCCAGAGCTCCAGGATGGCCGGGGGTGTTGCCTCTGCCCTTGAGAGCCTGCCTCACATGCCAGTTGACTGTCCCCCTGCCCATGTGTGGTCCTTACATTCCCCAGCTGGGTCCCTGTCGATCCCTGGAGGGAAAAGCTCTAACACACCGGTCAGAGCTCCAGGACGGCTAGTAGTTCTGCTCCCACCTTAGGTGCCTGCCTTCCATGTGGCAAATAAGAAAATACCTTGCCTGTGTCGTACTTTTATTGGTTGTATCCACTACCCATGGTGAAGAGCACCCAACCTTCTTTTCAGCACCCCCATACCTCACCTACCGGTTTCTTGTCTACCTGGGCGCTTTGTAAAAAGTTCTGTTGTAAGATGGAGCATCTCATCATTACACATTCTCAATAAAACAATACATATCCTTCTCACCTTCATTCAGTAATCATTTTGAAATGCGTACAACTAAATCTAACACCTGAACGACACACTATAGCAAAAGTGCACAATTGCTCTTTACGTTGTATGGTCTCTTTAAGCCACTAAGTGGACATTTGCTTTGCAGAAGATCTTGGAAAAAAGGGTTTAATTTGATGTCATAAATGCTTCAGTTTCTCATGCATGGCCATGCAACATTTGTACACTGGTAGCCTTTTCTTTCTATGCATTCAGGAACTTGCAGTTCTGCAAGGAAAAGGTAAACCCATAACTTTCAGAATTCAAAGGACTGGGTGGCTATTCCCAACTAATAGGAGTCTAGTTAAGAACTCTGATTCTGGAGCATGAATCTTTGTTCTGACAACTGTTCACACATTTGAGACAACTGTGATAGGAATTGACCTGATTTGTCCATCCATATTTTAACAGTGTTCTTAGGATTCTAAATATTTGTAAACATTTGTTCTTAGACTCGTTTAACTCCAGCCAAATCTACCTTATTGTATAGTATTTGTGGTGTGGATGCGACGAGAATGATAGTATTGATTTATGTAATGAGAATTATAACACGTGAAGCTATAATTAAACATGGCTCCTCACTCCAAGCCCCATCGTTCCTAGTGTCGTGCATTAGGGTGACGTCATTAGCAGGGGCCAAAGACCTTAACTGGCCCGAGTCAGAGCAAGGGATGAGTCCGTGGAGCCGATCCCCATGATGACTCTCTGCTGGACTCAGCTCTGTTTTTTATGCTCCAACTGTGATAGGAATTGACCAGATTTGTCCGTCCATATTTTAACAGTGTTCTTAGGATTTTACATTTCTTTCAAAATGTTTTCTTAGACTCCTTTAACTAGGCAAATTTACCTTAATGTAGAATGTTTGTAGTGTGGACGCAACAAGAATAATAGAATTGATTTGCGTAGTGAGAACTTTAACAACTGAAGCTATTATTAAACAGGGTTCCTCACTCCAAGCCTGATTGGTCCTAGCATCGTGCCTTAGGGTGACATCATTAGCAGGAGCCATACGCCTGAAATGGCCTGCATCAAACATGAAGCCTGTTAAGTCCTGTTTGGGCAGCTTTGGCCGTCGGTGAACGACGATGACTGTTCCACAAGGACGTTTTGCTTCCCTCGCACCATAGGACAACATTGCTGGAGTTGAAGATCATGCCAGGTTTGTTGACCTTGCAGACGTTTCACAAAATCCACGAGCAAGGGATAGAGAACAGTAACAATAATATAATTTGAGACCCCATGGCCTTATCCTCCTCTATGGTGAAGGGTGCACTGGTAAATGCCAGGTCAGCAGTATCATGTGCTTATGAATTACATGACCTTATTGAAGGACATACATTGGGTATATTATTTATTACTGGAACATGGTATAATGATGTGGTCCCATGCAATGGACCATTCATTGGTTCCCCCAGGTTACCTGGTCCAAGCTATTAATCAGACTATGAAGAGAGCACGAGGTGTGGCAGTTATCTTTAAATCCAGCCCGAAGGTACCACATCTGGAACCCCTCAATTGGGATGAATGTCACAGGTCGGCCATATGACGGTATGGCTCTCACCTACCTCTATATATAAAATAATGATAGAGTACACAATAATCAAAAAAACTTGGGATAATCTCGAAGCAATTAAGTACCAAGAAATGGGGCCTCCTTGCGGGTTTGCTGGTATCCCGGTGGTAATACTGCAGGGATACCGGCAAATGGAAATACCATTACCGGCACTTGTCTTTCGGTAATACTGGCAGATTACAAGTGCCGCTATTCATGGAAGTCCCTATTTCCATGGAGTACCATAGGACTCCAGTTTTTCTTTTACCGCAATTACAGGCAACAGTATTACTGTGCTGGTAATACAGCCATTTATTGCCAGTAGGGATCAGATTTACCTCCAGCTTTCAGCTGGAGGTAAATCTGTCACTCCTGCCAGCAACGTCGTGGTTGGCCTGTCCATTAAAATGCTGGTCAGCATTATTACCGGCACTTTTAACGTGTACCAGCCAACTATTAATGAGGGCCATGGTCTGTGTTGGGGATCTCAATATTTGGATGGATGATCTAAACGCTGCAGACTCCACAGAGCTATGGGAGATATTGAACAGTGATGTCTTGAGGTTAATAGACGTGTCCACTTTCCATCAGCAGGGCCACCGTTCAGACCCCATCATCGCTCACGGCACCGGAGTGGCTATGACTAATACTAGGCCAGTCCCTTCGTCAGATCATTTTGTTCGACTATTTACACTTCCGCAAAGTATAAAAACACAACTAACACACGTTTCAAAAATGTGGGCTATGTTTCATAAGCCCAAAGATCTCCTGGAAATCCCTAGCCCGAAACTGCAGAGTGCCTTGGAATCAATAGAGCCATTATTAGATTGTGAGGAGTTCTGTACACAGGGAGTAACAATTATGGACTCCATCTGTACACAATAGCCACCTTTTGTACCGTGGATTTCAAAGAAAAATCGAACCCATGGCATTCAGCAAAATTAGCTCTACTAAGAAAAAAATATCGTCAGATGGAAAGGATTTGGAGGAAAGTTATAACACCAGCTACGGCAATGAATGCAAAAAATGAACTGAAAGATTATAAGGTAAGCAATCTTTAATGTCAAATCAGAATGTTTGTATAATAAAATTCAATCAGTTTATAATAAACCAAGAGAACTCTACTCAGTTATTTCCACTTTCTTTCATCCTAGAAGTATATCTTTAGCTACCGAACCATCAAAAAGTCAAGCCAATACATTTAACATGTTCTTCATGAACAAAATTAAACCAATCCAAGATATGATTGAACAGAATACGTGTACAGTCCCGGATACAGGTAATGTAACCCCCTCATCCCTTACCATGTCTGCTCCAGAGGACATACATTTTGAGTTCAAACTGGTGTCAGAGGAGACTATTTTGAGTCTGTTAAGAAAACTCAAACCAACTAATATTATGTTATTTGAACACCTAGCATGTACGACACAGTGTCTCGCTGCGGAAATTTACCTTTTTATGACCACATTTGTTAACTCATCATTATTACAGGGTTTTATCCGACCAAGCTTAAACGATCCATTATATCTCCTTTGTTGAAGAAATCTACTTTGGATCCTAATGAGCATCAACATTATCACATGGTGGCTGGACTCTCTCGGTCTGGAAAAATACTGTAAAAGGTAGTTACTACCCAGCTTCAAGAACATGTAGATAAATATGCATTGTTAGACCCTCACCCATCCTGATTTCAGCCTGTATACTGAACAGAAACATCTCTGATAGCGGTCTGGGATGAGCTACTATGGTTATAAGATGCTGGAGAGATGTTAGTGATGCTGGATTCGTGAGCTGCATTTGATACTGTGGATAACAGTATTCTATTACCTTGACTTCGGACGGCTCGGAGAGTCTTTGAACACGCTATCATTTGGCTTTGCTCTTTTCTGACTGTCCGTTGGCAGTAGGTGAAGGTTGCCGGCTCCTTTCAAATTCCATTCCCCAGAGATGTGGTGTCCCTTAGGGTTTGTCAATCTCTCCACTGTTGTTTAACCTGAATTTGCAACCTCTAATGAGTATATTGAGGAAACCTGATGTCGGATTTCAATCATGTGTCGGTGATACTCATATCTTTTTGAAATAGGGTAATTTAGAGGACTCCTTCCCCAGAATAGGCCAGTGTTTGGAAGAAATAGGAACGTGAATGTCTCAGAATTGGCTACAACTTAATCTCAGTAAAACAGAAGTGGCCCTGCTTGTACCTAAATACCTTCTAACAGAGGATTCAAAGCGTCCTCCTTCTCCTTGCTTTATGCATTTGAGACTAAACTTAGCTCCCAATATTAAGAATTTGGGTTGCATCTGGCAAGCCAATCTCAAATGTAAAAGCCAGGTGGGAGTTAAACTACAGTCAGTATTTCATTTGTTGTGCTTGTTGTGTTAAGACATTCTGTGTGTCCCACCGGAAGATCATTCCACTGAAGTTGGGATATTATTTAACTGCCAAATTGATTATGGAAACAGTATGCTAGCTGGCATCCCAATGAAACACTTGAATAGGTTGCAGAAATGTCAAAATACGGAAGTCAGACTAATCTTTAAAGTCTCTAAATCATTGCCAATTTCAACTCTAAGTCATTCTCTCCAGTGATTTCTGGTGAGGAATAGAATCGATTTTAAGATTTTCTGTCTTATTTTTATATGCTTGAACAATATAGATCCCACATATTTTGCTGAAAAATTGACATGGTATCAACCAAATCGATTGTTGGGCTTGGGTATCAAATTGTTGTTGGTGGTTCCTTCCTCTCATGGTGTCTCCAGAGGTGACAGACGTGCCGCGGTGTATCGTCCTAGACTCTGAAACAGCCTGCATTGGGAGCTCAGGAACATGAAAGAGCTTATACAATTCTGCAAATTTCTTAAAACACATATTTTTTAATAATATAGAAATAGGCTCTGTGGTTTGGATTATCAGGTCTTTACCGGAAATGTGGAGTTTATATGGACACCTGCGCCCAGATGCAGTTAAGTCTGCTCGGTTTCATGCATGGTATAAACTGAAATAAAATCAAATAAAATCAAACTTGCCTACCTGAACCTGAAGTCAGCCTCCTTTCACTGTCTTCCAGCAGTGATTGCAAACTCAGCATGAAACTCAGATAGCAAAGCTGCGAAGGAGCCACAGAAGAAACTGCCCCAAGTCAATCCTTAATATACACTTTTGCTTTGTAGTTATTTTCTAATGCCAACTGGCTCACCCAGCTTTGGACAAAGTCTGAGACTTGGCCAGCCTCCTAGTCTAACGGTAAGCTCACCACACTCTTCTTGTTTTCAACACTGTTTAATAAAGGAGGCAAGACTGCTTGATTCTGCCAAAAGAGGAACAGAACCCTTGAATTTCGGTGTCATTTCTAAAACTCATGTGTCTTCATGTGCAAGGAAATAAAAACCAGTGAGTAACTACGAATATCACATCAGCCTTTGCGATTTGATTTACACCTTGATATCATGCTTTCTATTCTTCACGACGTTGACTCACTACTGGTTGTGTAGTTCCATTGCATCTTCAAAATCTAGGAAATACAGAGGCAAACAACAATACCACAGAGGAGTAAGAATTGTGTTTTGTCAAACCATAATGTGAACATTGCTGTCGTAGCCAGTTGGATAAGATCAACAGTGCTTTTTTTCCTCCAGAACAGTGAAACAAGTTACTGGTTTTCTAGCTGATACCTTTCAGTGTGTTTTATTCATAATTACTAGTTATTAAGCATGGCATTATTGCGAGGACTCAGTATCTCATTTAGTGGTAAACAGCAATCAGTAACACAGTGAGCTTAATGTCCTCTGCTTATTTGGAGGATGCTAAAGGGGCAATATCGCATCAGGTACCAACGTATCTGTAATCATGAGCCAGGAAGTTTTTTTTATTTTTTATTTAAATTGTTGAAGGTTAGCTCACCAGCTAGGCATGAGTAATTTCAGTTGGAAACAACAAAGTAGATGTGACAAGAGCCAGAATCACGCAGCCCATGGGGTTGAGGTCATATTTATTTATTTATTTGTTTGTTTGTTTGTTTGTTTACTTATCAAGCACCCTAGCCCACAGGCATCGGTCCCCCACGCATCACAAGACAAACATATAAAGATACAAATACATTAAGATCACATCAGAGAAAGCCAAGTTTTAAGCGACAGAACCAGGTTCTTATATTATTAATATTTCTCGAACAACTACGTTTTAAATGGCTTCCTGAACACTAGGTGATAAACACACATCCAGTGGCAGCTCATTCCAAAGATTAGAACCAAGGCTCTAAACGATTTCCCCTTACCTCCTGCTCGTTGAACTCTAGGACACAAGAGCAATCCCTGAGACTTTCATCCAAGCAGGGGGTGTTTGCTAGGTCTGGAAAAGATCAGGGTCTACGCTAATGTCGGGACTGGCGGGACTCAGGACTAGCTAGCATTTTGGTTGTAGCACCTGAGCTTCTATCCGGGGCTACGAAAAAAAGAACCCGGGGCTACAACCCCCTCTGCCACCCCCTAGCAACGCCATTGCATCAAAGAGTCTGAGTCGGTTATAAGGCTGAATGACTTTGGACCTGAGCATTGAAGCAATTATAAACCGTAGAAAGCACTTTGAATTCGGCTCCTGCCTTCAACGGAAGGGCATCGCACTGATCAGAAATAAATGGCCTGCGGTTAAGGCAGGCAATAGTTTGAACTGCATCATTTTGTAGATAAGATTAGTCCGTCTGTAGACGTCTTGAAAATTCTCGAGTATGCTGTAAAATGTATCTTCACACATTTTAAATGTGTACATCATGACATATTGTATGTTATTACAACTGGTAAACTCCAAAGAGTTGCACAGAGTCGCCTGTCACAGGTTCCTGCAACAAGATACTGTATATGAGGAGGAAAACATTAACACTCGTATTTGTGCTTTGGTAAAACAAAATCTGCATTTTATTCAGGGACATTCTTAGGCACCCCTGAACGTCTTGTATGTTAATGGCATTGCATATAAAGCACCAGGGTTTATATATAGAGATGCATTATAAAAACACATTTCAACATGAATCAGTAATTGTGTCAGCCTGAGGAATTGAAACGCGCTTTTGAAACATGTCACGAGTCTGTTATTTTAGCCACACTGACGGGCAGTTCCTTACCCTCCCCAGGGAAAACACACGATGAAAGCTGGTGCAGCGTCAGAACTCAATCGCAGGCCTTGAAAACCGTCAGAGAGGTCCTAGATATTTTGTGATTTGTAATACTTCTGCACCAGTCCTTATGGTGCAGGATAGGCCAAATGTCTAATATACTGCATGTAGTCAGTCTTGCTCAAACACTTTACTCCATCTTTGTAGCTGCTTCTTCCTTATTCTTAAATGGCATGGAGTTGGTGGCTGCATGCCAGTGCTGTGCAGGAGAAACTGGCACACTTTGGCATGCACTCTCAGGTCACACTCCTTCTGTACAATGTACATGGCCCAATCTGGCAACCATGAATATCTGAATCCCCAGAGTTGGGTAACTCACTTGCAAACCACCTGTTTGGTTCCATTGGCTATAATTAGAAGACAATGATGCCACAGTGGGTGTCACTCACTGGGCTCATTCCAGCATGACTGACCTGTAGGTTTTGGCTAATGTCAGGATGGCATCCATACAACTAGATCTGGAGTGGAATTTGGGATGTTCCCGTTTCCACATCCCAACTCGGTTGACATGCCTGGCTATGAGTGCATGCCCAGGTCATGTACTTGCAAGGCAGTTGGCTTATTCTAATACAGTAATACATGTTGCAGAAGTTCTAGATCACAGGGTTTCACAGTAAGGCTGTTCCCATGGCAATATTGTGACAGTAGTGGTTGTTTTCAGGGATTCTTGGCTGGTGGTGGCCCCAATACATCTATCACATGCTCATAGACATTTAGAGCAAGACAGCTCAGCGCCTTCTCCTTGGTCTGTCTTCTGACAGCCTCGTCAATGCAAATAGTGCCCTCATCAGTGCACAAGAGTTTCATATAGTGCAGTATGGCTGTATTGAAGCCATCTTGACAAAGAGGATTATGGGGATTTTGTGGTGTTGAGGATTAGATTGAGCCCAATCCAGCTGCTTTTCAAATGTCCACCCCATCTCCTCCCAAGTGCAGCAAGCATCATTGTGTCTCATGTTGTGCTCTTTAGGGAGGAGAGGCATCAGGTAGCTGGCTACTCTGGGACTGGCTTCTTGGAAGGTTACTGTATCAAATACTGACAGCTGTACTTGATCAGGCGGGTGGTTAACAGTGACTTGCTTCTTGGCCTCTAGTGAGTTCTTCCGTTTTTTAAAACGACCCAGTGACGTTGGTCGGAATTTCTCTGTGGTGTTGTTTCCTTTCAGTTGGGTACCAGCCCTGGCATCAGAAGACTCACTGTATCCTGGATGCGTTTCAGAATTAGGATTCACCACTTCTGACTTGGCATCAGCAAAAGAGGGTCCCTCATGTGTGTAATTTTATAGAAATGTATAGAAATAAAATATCATATCATATCATATCATAATGGCCATCATCCTGTTCCTCTTGGTCTTTCGTTTCATCTCTAGAGAGATTAGTGTCATCTAGTGACAGTATTACAAATGCAACAATACTCTCAGGAGGATAGTCCAGTGGCAACAAGCTTGCCTTGAAAACAAGACGATGCAGAGCAACACAGGTTTGATCCCAGGGTACACGCTTAGAAACCTCTAGGTATTAAATGTGTTGTACATAACCAATTATACAATTATAAATATGCCTGGGTCCATCAGTGCTTCTTGAGAATTGCCCAATCTTTCCAAAGCTGCAGGCAGGACCTGGAGACATGCCCATGTCTGCATCTCATTGTATTTAAGGGTTATGTAGCAATCTCCCACTGGCAGACTGAATTCATATGATGCAGGGAAACCATTATTTCCCCCAGTGGCGGCTGGTGTATTCTTTAATTGGAGGGGTGTAAATATTGTCTTGAATATGACCGAGCATAGCCTGAATCAGCCAGGGTGTGGCAACAAAAAATGAAAATGGTAGAAACATTCATAAAAATTGTGTTCGAACCGAGTATTTTCAGCACAATTTCCATGAAACTGTGGGTAGAAGCTGTAGGTTGCAATTTGGTTCGTAGGGTAACATATATAAAATCCAATAGATGCAAAAAAGTCATCAACATGGTACAGGAACATTTTCCAACTACTTTTCATGATGCTTCTGCCCACAGTATATGCCAGTATAAAACACGTTTCGTGCTGGCTGTGTCCATACATATCCATTGAGTCTGCACCAATCCATTACAGTACAAAATGCCATGTCATTGTAAAGAAATATGTCCAGACTGGACCCACAAATGTGGCCACTACCATGTAGGACACTCATCATGCAGCCTTCATCTTTGATGCCCAGTCAAAAATGTCATGCCACAGTGAAGGTTTGTCAAGACTGGATCCATCAATGTGTGCCAGTAGCACATAGGAACATTCATCATGCTGCCTTTAACCTTGAGGCCCAGTGAAACATGCCATGCCACAGTAAACACATATTTCCAGACTAAACCACCAATGTGGTCTAGAACCATCTAGGAATTCTCATTATGCTGCCTTCTTGCTTGATGCTCAGTGAAAAATCCCATGCAGCTGTGAAGATTTGTCCAGACAGTACCCACCCAGGTGGGCCAGTACCACGGAGGTACATTGATTATGCTGCTTTTACCCCTGCATGGCAATTTTCACTGGGCATCAACTTGATGCTAAGTAAAACATTCCATGACAAAGTAAGATATGCTGTCCCTCCCAAACTCCTTTGTGGTTCCTGCATATGAGTGGTGGAGCCGGACCGTCCCCATCTCCCTGCCCCTAGGTGCAAGAGTGACCCCTCACACATTCAGGCCTGTAGTACCCCAGGCTGCATCCCAATGGGCCATGAAAGGCTGGGAAAGCAAAATTCCCCCAGCTTGCACAGCTCATTGGGCATGCCTACTGGGGTACTACAGAATGGTCAAGGGGAATTCATGTTACCCTTTGATAGTTTTATCTGGCCCAGGAGCACTCTCTGAGTTGCGGAAGGCAGCTTAGAGGGCGCTCGGTGTTTACACAGGACTGCCTCGGGTCCTCCAAAATGGCCTAGGATACCCATTATAGAACAGCCGTCACTGTCCCATCATGCAATGTGTATTAGAAAGCGTCTTTGGGAGAGAGCAGCAAATATCGTGTTTGTTTGTTACCCACTTAACATAGGTGTACTGCAAAATCTGCATACAGAAACCCTCTCTTTGACAACGTAATGGATGACAAACGAAAACAAGCTTTACACAACACCTTTCATATGTTTTCCTTATTCCTTATTTGATCACGTTCTTCGATAATCATGTACAAAGCCATATTTAAAAGTATACACGTGTTTCCTGCACATAAAGCATGCCCTCAGTGATGAAACAATTTCCCTCTTTAAAGAGATTCAGATGACACATGACAAATGTTTGCATACATGTTTTGCAACATATACATACAAAATGAATTAATAGAAAGATATGCATTCAAAACACAATGAAAAACAACTCCTAAATTTCATAACATAAAATACAGTAAAAGAAACAAAAGGCAGCCACGGTAACGTAGAGCTCTTAACAAGTTTGCTTGCAATGTTCGAATTTTGAAATATCACTCTATTGGAAACGGAGCACCTTGGTTTTTTAATGATCAGCACTTAATAGACATATTCGAAAACACACACACCCCTTTTTCAATGCTATAATCCCAGTTAATATGCAAAAAAAAATACTTTACATACTATAAACTTTAAGAAAAATATGTTTTCTGGTGTCATGTGATATTTCTGTGTCGTTGAATATAGAAAGCTGGTGCGAACATTTAAAAATGAACAAAAATATAAAAATAAACGCAGACTAAACATTGTCCAAAGGTAGAAACACAACCAGACTGAAATAGCAGAACTATTTGTCAAGAACCATAAGTCTCCAAGAAACAAAAAACATATTCTCATGTTTTACCATTGAAAAATGGACTACACTGTTTCTATGTCTGTTATGTGCTGCTTCTGCTTGATTATATTGGAGAGGGCGTTGGCTCATGACTGATCTTCTCTGACTAGCAAGTGAGGGGTTCTTCCCATCATTCTTCCCTTTGGAATTTCTCTTTTCATGTATTTTGATTGTTTTCTTCAGCCGGCCCTTCTCAGTATGACACTGTTTGTGCTGAAGTTTGGCCTGCACACCAATTAACTGCGTGGCCTTCTTTCAGTACTCACGAGCCTCATGTCCTTCCCATGTACTCTTCTTTTCATTGTAAACCAAATAGTTGCCAATCAATAGACATATTTTTTTTTTGGTTTAAAAAAACATGTAAAAACTTTCAATCCAAAAACCACATAATAATTATAAACCACCACATTTAGAATGTGTAGTGCACCATAAAACAACAAATCCTTCACAAGTACAACACAACAAGATATTAAAAAAAAATGCAAGAGGCAGAAACATAAACACTTTTTTTCAAAATGCTTATGAATTGACACAACATCAATCCACAGCATCACCTATAACAATATCCCAGTTATAATTGCCAGTGTCAGCATAAATTACAATGCTTAGAAAATCTCACCACAGACAATATTATAGAAACGGAGGCACCATTCAACATGGATATCCACAGCTCTTTTACATCGACACCTTCAAGATTAGAAACACATTTACCAAAAGATGCGATTCTAAGATCTAGAAGGCCCGGACATTCAATTAAGAGATGTTTCAGATTTTCAATATTTCCACACTTATTGCAGAAGCGACACTTTAGCAACTCTGGATTCCCTTTATCCCTGACTTAGCATTTCATTTGTCTTTAACACATTGGGCCTCATCACGGGTTGGGCGAAGCTGCAAAAATGCGGCAATAATGCTATTACTGCAGCATTACCACTCTGCCCAATCCCATTTTCGGTGCTATTACCGCTGGCGATATTTCTGCTGGTGGTCATGTTAAACGGGATATCATATCGTGCCTCCTTTATTGTGTATATTGGCCTAAACCCAGTCGCTCTGCGAAGAAAACTGCGTTGCAAAGTTCCGATCTTAGATCGACTTAGCCGCCATTTTAGGTCGGTCTGCCATTTTTGATTTCTATTCTAAAGTAATTCTGTGTTCTAAAATGGTGGACAGTGTTTTCCGCTTGTAACTGAGCCGTCCTGCACTTTGTACATTAGTTAATGTCTAAACTGTCCGTTGGCCGAATGCTTGGGTTGAGTAAAGAGACCTTGTCCCATGTCTGACTTGAAGACAGAGGATTGTCTGCGCCAACAAATCCGATCCGGGGACATACATCAACTACAATGTAGTGCCAATACTGAATGTGGACACTGGCTGAATTGCATTGTATAGGACATGTGTTAAGCTTTATTGTTAATCCTGTGAATACACTGTTGCCATTGTGACTTGTTGACATGTAAACTGAGGATGATCCAAATGCATACAGTTGGACAAACTATAAGTGAACTCGGCACGAACCCCAGACCGAGTATCATTAACCTGCAGAGGGGCTGGACATTATAATTGGAAATGTATAGAATGCGTAACTGTTTAGACGTCCAGTACCTCTCACTTCTCACACCGAAAGGGCTGGTATTCACTGTGATGTACTGAGGGCCAGATAGTTATCTGATACTTTGTTTCTTTGTAAACTGTACAGTCTTAGAATAAAGATCTGTGAATCTTTACAAGCCCGTGTTTGGTGTATTTCCTTTTGGGGTACTCAGCCTCGATATTTCCTCTTGCTTTTACAGATGGCGCCCGAATAGGGACCCTCGAGATCGATGCCATCTCATTGAAGGTTGACACGGCTATCGAACCTGGATCGTACGTTGACAAAGGGGGACCCTTTCTTGGATGAGACGTGAAACCTCAGCGGCGCTGCACAACCCGATCCCTGGACGGTGAGCCCGCAGTTCGAGATGGGATCTTGATGAGGGTCCATATATCGAGGCGGGCAGATTTGCCGAAATCACCAGCCACGTGGGACCTTTGTTAGTTCTTTGAAATCCAATCGTACCTCCTTAGGATTTGATCAGGTGAGTCGTGACCCGATTCTTAAGTATCCTGATAATTAGTTTTGGCGTATTGCACTCGCGAGTACAATTATTGACCAGGTAACACCAGTATTCTGATATGCCTGGGAAATTGTCTGCCTGCTTAAGGGCGTTATTCCGCAGTGACAGACAATCTTTGGAATTTGGCCGACCGTGCCAATGTAGGTGTCGCCGGCATGTACTATGTACTGTTAGCACGGCATTGCTAGCATAGTGTTTAATGATATTTGGCACAGACAAACTAGACATGCTTCCGAACTTCAGTGGCCAATCAATGGTAGTTTTGAAATTCCTCGTATTTAATATACTTAGAATCCATATTATTAAAGAAAAAGGCTAGACCTGCAGCATTTGATGAATTACAGAATTGGAAGAAAGAAGCTATGCAGCAACTTAAGAGTAGGGAAAAACATGCACACCGTCATATGACGAACGCTGAAAAAGCATTGTTATATGATCAAAATAAACAGTCTGAGTCAGTAAGGAATATGGATAGGGCTTTTTACTTGGTATCCAGAAAATGTATCCTTCTAAAGACTTTCATGTATCTGATGAGCTGATTGACAAACTTTTAAATGAACAAAGGCCTGGTGCCACTGCGCCACCTCTGTATGTTCCTCTTCCTGCTGTTATTCCTCCTCCCGTAGCTCCTCCTGCTCCTCCTATTACTCCTCTTAATGTTCCTCCTCCGGCTGTTGTTCCTCCTCTTGTCGTTGCTCCTCCACCTGCTCCTCCACCTTTGCCTGCTGTTACAGGTCCGGTGGGTTTGCCCGCTGCACCTGTGATAGAACCTCTATCTCCGAATGTACAAGGTTTCCTACTCTCCCTCTTCCAAGTGGTTCTGCAACACTTGTAGTTGATCGGGGAGCGGGATCAAGGGTTGTAACTCGTAATGCTGTGTCTCCAGAGAGAAAGCATGAATTGATTGCATGGGCTAGACATTGCATGGAGAAGGGTGAACACGCTGATGTTTTTGCCACACTCTCATACTTAGACAATTTTCCTGAGAAAACGTTTTTATTGAAGGATTAGGAGTTCATTTACGAATAATGTGGAACAGGTTAAATGATATAGATCTCCCACAAGGGTTAAGGGATCTGAATGTTCTAGCATTTTCTAGAGATACTGCGGAGAAAGTACATGAGCACGTCAAGAGGGTTTTTGAGTATAGAAGGGAGTTGGAAAGGTTACGGAATGAAGGTGTAGATGGTGATAGTTTGGACGCTATGTTAGTACAGAAACGTTTTTTTCCTCGTCGTAAATCGATAAATGAGGAAACACGAATTTGTACGAAAGATGCGATTAGGTGGATTTCAGACATGCCAATAACTCCCGTTGAAGTATATGACACGTATAGTCAGTATACGCCACAAATGCAGAGGAAAGTGATACAGGTAATGGTAGAGTACCTGCAGGATGAATGTATGAGAAGAAAGATCTGTTGTCCCGCAGAATAACTGAATATTTATAAGAGGGCTTTTTCGTTTGACACTTCTTCAGCTGCTTTAGCGCTCGATCTAGCTCTGTTGCTCAATAAGCGTTCGGAACTGCCTACTTCTCAGTTGCCTATGAGAGAGGATCCTCCGACATTTGTCCCAAAAGTTGAGATTCCCGCCGATCCTGCAATGGGTGCAGTTGCTCAAGACATCCCAGCACATTATGTGTCACAGTTCGTTCATGTCCCGTTTTCAAGACAGGAAGTGAACACCATAAAAGAATCTATTCCCAACATTAGGAAGAATCCGACAGGGTTCTACAAAGAAATAGAGTCTGTTTTGCAATCATCAGTATTTACCTTAAGCGATATTGACTTGTTATTTCCCGTACTCCTGCCTATTGACTTGTGGAATCAGATTAGGACTATAGATGATGTACCAGGGTTAGGAGATACATGGGATAATATGGTTAGGTTTGATAGAGAAGGGCCAGCTGGCGAGAAACCACCACAGTTAATATTGACTTTGCCCGATAGAATAGTTACAAAATTAAAAACTATAATTCCTGAAAGAAGGATATTTGGGACAAGCTTACTGCCTGTGTCCAAGGAAAGTCTGAGGGTGCTATTGAGTTCTTTAATCGGTTCGTACAAGTATTTTGAGATTTCAGTGGAAAAGATTTGAGTACAGAGTCTGGAAAACGACTATTTGTGAACAAATTTGTGTGTGGATTACTGCCTGACATCCAGTCGCAAATGATGTCTTCAGAGAGCGCTTGGCAAGCTAAGTCTCAGTCAGAAGTATTGCATATGGCTCAATACTATGACAATCATGTCAATAACGAAAAAGCAAGAGTTGAAAAGAGAAAAGGATACTTAAAAACAAAAGTTCTATTGCAACAAAATTTTAGAGGCCCTAGAGCGGGGAATTCGCAATTCAAAGGACAGTATTTTCCACAGGGAAATGCGCCATCGGGTCCTGTAAACATAAACCAATGTGCTTATTGCAGACAAGAGGGTCATTGGCGTGCACAATGCCCGATCCTCCAGCAGAGGTTGAATAACGCATTCGGTAATATGGGTAGACGATGCAGAGGCCGCCCTGGGTCAGGGGGTCCTGGTAGAAGTCATTTTTTGCAGGATTCACAGCAACCTTTTTCACAGGATAATCAGGCATCAAGTGTGGATAATAGAAACATTTTTGATCATCCTTCTGCTGCTTACCTCTCAGAAGAACTTCCTTTTGATGACATTTTGTTTTGTTGGGATTGTCCGAAGCAGGGTTTGGAACCGACGCCTATTCCCGTTAATCAGAAAGGTCCCTACATTGAGATTTTAGTGGGAAATAGGAAACATATATTCTTGATAGATACAGGGGCACAGAAGTGTTCCATTGACCATTCACGGGTTCCAAACATTCCACTGTCAGGGCAAACCAATGTTTCTGTAGGGTTTTCTGGCACACCCGTAGTCTGTGCACTTTCTTCACCGGTACCGATTTCTTTGGGTCCATTTACGGACCACTGTCCATTACTCTTGACTACGAATTACAGAGAGAATTTGTTGGGGTTGAATCTGTTGAAGGAATTAAATGTGGTGATTCATTGTTCTTCTGATGGAGTACTTTTGACAATTTCACCACAGCAACTTTCTGTCTCTCAGTTCTTGACCAGACCTTTGCCGCTGGAATTCAGTGATGTTCCAGAGTGTTTATGGGCAATTGATGATAATGATGTCGGTGTCTTGCAAATTGAGCCTGTTAAGATTATTTTGAAACATGGAGTAAAGTTGCCACGTATTCCCCAGCATAAGATCTCGGTCGATGGTGAGCAAGCTTTGAAATGCCTATTCTCCGATTTTGTGCATTGTGGGGTGATTGAGGTAATTGCAGGTAGTTTGTGCAATAGTCCAATTTTGCCCGTGTATATAAAAAATGTGATAATGCAATTCCTTTCCGTTTCATTATTGATTTACGTGCCATCAATAAGATTGTTGCTCCACAATTTCCCATTGTGCCCGACGTGAGGACAATACTAACTATGATTCCAGCTTCAGCTACACTCTTTAGTGTTGTGGATCTAAAGAACACCTTCTTTAGTATTCCTATACAAAAAGACAGTAGATACTTGTTCGCGTTCACCTTAGGGAGACGTTTGTTTAGCTTTACCCATGCACCGCAAGGTTACACGGAGAGTCCTAGCATTTACAGTAGGGCTTTGAAAGAACAGCTTGACACACTCGAGTTTCCCACCACTTGTATACTGCTTCAGTATGTCGACGATCTACTCTTAGCTGCTGACTCAGAGAGAGCCTGTAAGGAGGGCACCGTGTTGTTTCTTATCCACTTAGCACGACATGGACACAAAGCTTCACTTAAAAAGTTTCAATATTGTCGACAGGAGATCGTCTATTTAGGCTATCTTCTGTCAAAGGAGGGAAGAAGGTTGACGCCTGAACAGATAAAAATCCTTTCTAGCATGTGTGTCCCAAATACACAGAAGGAAGTCAGAGCCTTGATAGGAATGGCTTCGTACTGTAGGCAGTGGATCCCGAACTTCTCCTTAGTGATTAACCAATGTTGGCTTTGACAAACAAGGGCATTTCTCCACCATTGCCATGGAACTTGGAACACCAGCAAGTATTTGATCTGCTCAAGACTGCATTGTGCTCGGCACCAGTTTTGGGCACACCAAACTATGAAAAAGCCTTTGTGTTGTATGTGCATGAACGTGATGGATGTGCTTTGGCTGCATTAACGCAGGAACATGGAGGGAAGACTAGGCTGTGCGGCTACTTTTTTTCCGCCCTTGATCCTGTTGCATGCGCTTTGCCAAGATGTTTGAGAGCTGTCGCTGCTGCTGCGTCTGTAAAACAGAGCGAGGGAATGGTCCTAGGCCATGATTTAACCCTGATGGTACCTCACTGTGTAGAAATTCTATTAAACAGAACACAAACGCAACATCTCACCTCCGCACGATTAACGAGATACGAATTGATCTTGTTTGAACCGCATTAAAATTCATAGATGTTGTGTTCTCAATCCGGCTGAACTTTTACCTTTCCCGCAAGGTACTGCTTGCAGTGACGAAGAGTCACATGACTGCCTTTACACTACAGAGCAAGAGACAAAAGGCAGAATTGATCTGAAAGATACTCCTGTGAACAATCCACAAGGGGAGCTGTTTTGCGATGGCTCCTGTTTCAAACTCCCGGATGGTGCATCCACAGCTGTTTATGCAATCACCACATTGAGCACGGTCGTGGAGACCAAAAGAATCATGCATAACTCTGCGCAGGCCGCAGAGATTATAGCATTGACCCGAGCTTGTGAACTTTCCGAAGGGTTTACCGTAAATATATATACTGACAGTCAGTACGCTTTTGGGGTGGTTCACAACTTCGGCAGACTTTGGGCAGAAGGAGGTTTCTTGACCTCACATGGCACTAAAATCCAATATTCCTCCCTGATAGTATGGTTACTCTCAGCGCTTGCACTCCCTACTCAGCTAGCAATTATGAAATGCGCAGCACATCAAAAAATCATAGATAATGTAGGTAAAGGGAATGCTTTTGCTGACCAGATAGCCAAGCAGACTGCCACTGATCTCTCTTCAGAAATGCATACTTCAAGGGAAGCCACAAATGCCTGAACTTTGAATGAGGGTATTGAATCCGTGAAAAATATTCAAGCTGACACCACGTTAGAGGAATCTAAGAAATGGGCTGAGAGTTTGGCAAAATTAGATGATGATGGGTGGACAAAGTAGAGGTGAAATGGTTAGTGCCTGATGCATACATTACGATGATGGTTGTTATGGCTAATGGTCCCACCCATATTTGTGCACGAAAGGTCACCACAATGTTGCAAAATGTGTGGGTAAATGACAAAATCTCTGAAGTAGCTGAGCGCTTTGTCCAATGGTGTATGATTTGTCTGCAGCATAATGTGGGGAAGGGCACATCGACTCCTAGGGGTAGTTTTGGTCCACCTTCTGTCCCTTTCGAGGTAATCCACTTCGATTTTATTGAAATGGAGCATTGCAATAACTACAAATACGTACTAGTGGTTATCTGTGCTTTTAGTAAATGGGTTGAAGCCTTTCCTGTCAAAGATGCCACAGCTATGACAACGGCGAAGACCATGTTGAATGAATATTTTCCTAGGTTTGATTTGCCAAGAGTCATCTGGTCGGACAATGGTCCACATTTTATTGCTGCTGTAATCCTGCAGATATGCGCGTGATTACAGATCGATAAACGGTTCCATTCAGCTAGGCATGCTCAGAGTGCTGGTTTAGTAGAAAGATATAACGGCATCATCATCAAGAACAAACTCGCTAAGACGTGTGCCAGCACCAAACTAAAATGGTCAGACGCCTTACCAATCGTATTATTGTCTATGAGAACGACCCCTCAAATTAAGAATGGGCTCTCTACATTTGAGGTAGTCATGTGGAGGACAGCTAACATTTCGAATTTACCAAAGCCCCGTTCTCTACAGGAAGTCGAAAATGTACTTCTTTCTGACTACTGTGAACAGTTAACTCAAAATCTGTATTTGATTTATCACCATGTGCGAGAGGCTTTACCTGTTAAATGCGAGGGCCCAGGTCACAGCATACGGCTGGGAGACTGGGTCCTGACCAAGTCCTTTGAACGATCTTCTTGTCTCGCACCTCGTTGGCGGGGCCTGCATCAAGTTCTCCTGGTCCCACAGACGGTAGTGCGAGTGGACTGCAGGAAGCATTGGATCCACGCGTCTCACATTAAGAGGATTCCTTTCCCTTTGACACATGCTACAGAAGACACAGAACCCCTCACCAATACCGTAACCAATGTTTTTTTGTCATCAAACAGCATCGAGGGTGCGTCAGAGACTCTCCCTGAGCCTGTTGGGCCTGGGGAAACAGCCACTTTATCTCCACACTCTCCAACAGTTCCGTTTTCAAAAGTTGTTTCGAATCTTGTATCAGATCCTGCTTTGAGCTCACCGCTTCCATCAGGAAGTAACAACACGTTGTTCACAGATCACTCAGTAGCAAGGATCACAAGGTACGGACTGCATCCGAGGAAGTAGACTTACTGCACAGTTCGGCTGTGCCATCAAGGAAAATCATCGAAGGGCTTGTCTCTTTGGCCCGATCTTTTGTACATAAAGGGATTCTGTTGGCTAGGGTTTGTGAAAGGACTAAGAAGATGCACGATCTGGAGATCGCCATAAAATTAACTTTGGTGCAATCGTTTGAAGAAACAATGCCTGCAACCGCTCCCACTCGTACGGAACAGTGAAAATGAACAATTGAATGTGTGGGCTCCGAAAATGACAGAGTTACCATAACAATACTCTATTACTCATTATGAATGCTACACATGCCATTTTCAATAAGTCCAATTGTTGGGTCTGTTCGACACAGGGATAAGGGGCTGGGTTGGTATATTCATTTTTTACCTTTGACAACTGCATGCTATGCTTCTCTAAGGGCACTATTCTTTGGCTGATGGAACAATAGCATCTTGGGGAACTTTGATGGAACTAACTTAAATGATTTTGCGAAACGAGTTCTAACGCCCTTGGGATGCTCACTCTTCGCGAATAGGAGCAAGCTTAATGTTGTTTCTATTAGGCCTTCTGATAGACTGTCCCGTCGTTTTCAATCTTTGATCTCTTTCAAGATGGCTCTTATAGGCAATAGGGATGCCACGCCACCTTCTTACACTATTAACCAAAGCCCTGATTCAGTTTCTTTCTGCATACAGGGGAATGGTACTCAGTCAATGGGTGATTTCAAGGGTTGCGCCAACATTGCAAATCTGACTAGTGAGGACATACCTTTGTATGTAGGCGAACCTGTCTACTTTGTTTGCGGTAATGTAGCATTTCCATGGTTGCCCAGGGATTGGCAGGCAATCTGTTATTTAGGGATTCTGTTACCAGGGGTATTCATTGCTAGTACTATAGAAATTTCAAAGGCTTGTCCACGGCGGGACGAGAATGGCGATACTTCAGCCCAAATTCTGGCCGATGTAGCTAAATCCGTTGTGCCATTTTGGGGGCAAATACTGAACTCTGAAAATATCAGAAGACTAGCGAGAGTACTGGAGAGGACCATCAACCGGACCACTGACATACTCTATAACATGACTTTAGAACAAAAAGCAATAAGGTTAGTGGCACTTCAGAACCGGATGGCATTAGATGTCATCCTGGCTGAGCGTGGTGGGGTATGTAAATTAGTGGGGTCCGCTTGCTGTGTTTTCGAGCCAGATTCCTCCCAACGATTTTCAGAGCAATACAAAATATGCACGTCATTAGTTCAGAAGTGCATGTTCCCGAGGGAAACTGGGATCTTAGCGCTTGGATCTGGGACTTCTTGCGATCTTGGGGATGGAAGCTACTTTCGGTCTTGCTGATTATTTTAGGTATTCTGTTGTTTCTTTGTTGTTGTATACAATGTCTTCCTGGTATGTGTTCGATGTTAGGAGGATTTTGTGCACAAGTGATAGGTAAATTAGGACACAAGGTATACGCCCCAGAGAAAATATCTAATTAATTCATGCTGAAGGAAATCTCAGTATCTGACCTCATGGCAATTGATATCTCTGATAGTGATTCAGGATGTATGGACATTGAGACTTGGAGTTACTCGTAAAGTGACTAGAAGTAGTTTAGCGCTTGGCTTAGGCCAAAAGGAGGGTTTGTTAAATGGGAAATCATATCGTGCCTCCTTTATTGTATATATTGGCCTAAGCCCAGTCGCTCTGTGTAGAAAACCGCGTTGCAAAGTTCCGATCTTAGATCGACTTGGCTGCCATTTTAGGTCTGTCCGCCATTTTTGATTTCTATTCTAAAGTAATTCTGTGTTCTAAAATGGTGGGCAGTGTTTCCCGCTTGTAACTGAGCCGTCCTGCACTTTGTATGTTAGTTAATATCTAAACTGTCCATTCGCCGAATGTTTGTGTTGAGTAAAGAGACCTTGTCCTATGTCTGACTTGTAGACAGAGGATTGTCTGCGCCAACAAATCCGATCCGCGGACATACATCAACTACAATGTAGTGCCAATACTGAGCGTGGACACTGGCTGAATTGCATTGTATAGGACATGTGTTAAGGCTTATTGTTAATCCCGTGAATACACTGGTGCCATTTTGACTTGTTGACATGTAAACTGAGGATGATCCATATGCATATAGTTGGACAAACTAGAAGTGAACTCGGCACGAACCATAGACTGAGTATCATTAACCTGTAGAGGGGCTGGACATTATAATTGGAAATGTATAAAATGTGTAACTGTTTAGACGTCCAGTACCTCTCACTTCTCACACCGAAAGGGCTGGTATTCGCTGTGATGTACTGAGGGCCAGATAGCTATCTGATACTGTGTTTCTTTGTAAACTGTGCAGTCTTAGAATAAAGATCTGAGAATCTTTATAAGCTTGTGTTTGGTGTATTTCCTTTTGGGGTACTGAGCCTCGATATTTCCTCTTGCTTTTACAGTCACAGTGCCAAAAAGTCCCATAGGGTCCTATGGATTCTTAACAAAATGGGGAAATACAGTCAAAAAATACAAACACATACCAACTGAGCAATAATTGGTCCCAAAACCAAAATCCTTGAACTGACCGCAGCATGGGCTGGGAGCCAGGCTAGAGAAAATATTATTTCCCCCTTTTTCTTACCAGAAAGCTAATTATCTGATACAAATGAATGAGCGAAGAAGTATTTCTTTGGACAAATTGGAGGGACTTAATTCTTGCTTTATTTTCATCCTATACCATCTTCTTGGTCTTACATCCCCAGATGTGCGTTTAGTTTCAAACAGAGAGCTAATGTGCTCATCCAGTGGTGTTCATATATGTATAGATTGGTATATACTACTCATGTCTATAATGCGTTGCCTACCTCGTATGTTACTGCGTGGATCCCTTTTGTAAACATATACCCCAGAATGCTATTATGGAGAGATGGAACAGGGCCTTTGGCTTTTATTTCCACTGTGCATTAATTGATACTTACATTACAGGTGGACACTAGTCTTGTTGGGCACAGTACCACGAGGTTAAAAGCAGATGAATGGGAGAAGGTGGTTCTTTTCAGTTTGTTTGGTGAATAAAGGTGCTGGTTATTGAATACTCCTTAACATATATCAAGGAGCTATGAATAAACACAAAACCTGATTCAAAACCTGAATAAATAAAGAATTAAATACATAAATATTTAACCAAAGCTTATGGCTTGACCTTGTTCATTAAGTGTTTGTATGAATGATTGGATATTTTCAAACACTGTTCCTGAAGGTGATACCAGACACTGTGTTCTTGAGCTTGCTATGGCAAACAGATTTGGAACATCGCTGACAGCTCCCACATTCATTGCTGCCTCTTAGCAAACATTACATTTCATTCTAGGACTTGTAGTTTTGCTTTCCCCGTTAATATATAGGACTACAAGTTACGCATAAAAAGCCCTTTATATTAAGCCCCTGGACAGACTGGGTTCTTACAGTGGCTACACTGACATATATTGGGTGCAGCCAGCATTAATATTTCCATAATGTCAGATATTGTGGAAAGAGGCATAATACATCTATTTTACAATGGCAATGTTGAAATATATAAAATGGGCACATACACCATGAACATATGCTATGCAGTTGCAGTGCTGGCATACATTTTGGAGACCGACATTATAAACATGTTTTAGTGCCAAGGCTGGCAAATTTCATGCGCATAAGCATCTTGCACATGTGCGTTACAGTATAGGTGTTGGCATATATACAAACACAGGCTTAACACAACTCTGTGTCACAGTGGCAAAATGGGCATATACTGTACGGAAGAGGTATCATGAGAACGTTTTGTACAATGCTCCTGTGCCCTGTTGATGAACTGAAATCTGCAAGGTGTGCACCCTATAGATCTTTCTGTCAATGGTTTGGCTTTTTACCCAATTTATTTCCAAAATGTGTGCTGTTAAATGCACCACTTCAACCAATTATTTAAAAAGAGGCACGCGATGGCAAAACGCCATGAGCACTCGCGACCTCTTAATGTTAAATGGCTCTGCAAAAGGGGATGTTCCTGCAAAAGCAACTTGGCATTGTGAAACATCCCATAGCAACCTTGATTATATATGGGTTTCCAGAAACATCGAATCAAAACCATTGATTTACAAATCCAACAAATGAAACATAGTGATCACTGTATCTTGAATTTTTTTTTTTTTTTGTTATTTTATTGGCATAAAATGCCTTTAAAAAGAGAAAGGAGATGAATGTTTCACTACAGTTAGTTCATTCTTCTCTCCTTGAGTGTTCTGGTATCTCTCGTCTGATGGCACCTTAGTATCTTGAAATTTAGTTGTATGATGGATGTGACCATATCCCACATTACCTACAAATTGCCTATAGAAAGGAATGCTGGCGGAAACCGTCTCTGAGTAAACGGAAACCAGATACAAAGCCTTGGCACTAAGCTCATGAATATCCCAGCTGGACAGGGAATCGATTATATTCCGCGGTTGACTGATTACATCATTGAGGCAAAGTCTTCTATGGAATACGGACAATCACATAAACATCTATACAGCAAAGTTCTGCATGAAGAAAAAAAGAAAATGCAGAGAGATCTGAGAGCAATAAAAAGAGGTATGCCGAGGAAAGATGTCCAAGAAGCGGTTAAAGCCAGACATGCGTCATACCGAAATTGGGCAAAATCTCACTCCATTATCGTTGATCAAGACAGGGCGGAATTAATGCTAAACCTACTTGTGAAAATTTTTTTCCACGGTCTTTAAGAAACCATCAATTGGGACAACGGAAATAAGGAATGTGAAGGAAACCCAATGGGCCGTCGAAATGTCACAGGATGAGATTGTGAGAGCAATAACAGCAATAAAAAAACTCACGCGCCGCCGGACCTGATTTGATCTCAAATGTGGCACTCAAAAAACATTCTTATGATTGGCCTTGCTTTATCGGAAAGCTGTACTCAAATATTGCAGCATCAGGAAAACTACCCGAATCATGGACCACTGCAATAGTGGTTCCAATCCACAAGAAGGACAATGAAGACGATCCTAACAACTATCGTCCAATTGCCCTCCTCGATACAATTGGGAACATTTTCGGATCGAACCTACGCAAACAACTTGCAAAATGGGCTGAGGAATCTCAGATGATAGACATCCGCCAAACTGGATTCCCGAAAGGTGTCGGGGTTAATCCTCACCATCTTGAAATTGGAAACGCAAAAGGCAAATGGCAAAATTCATCTTGCATTTGTAGATATGAAACAGGCGTTTGACAGTGTCAATCGCGGTCTACACTGGGCAAAATTGGCAAAATGGCAATGTCCAGCAAACCTTCTTGAACCAATTATGGCACTTCATACTCAAACTTCTATGAAAGTAAGATTAAATAATTGTGGGGCCCTATCAGGTACGGTTGCAATGCAAAAGGGAGTCAAACAAGGGTGCCCTCTTGCTGCAGAGCTTTTCAAGCTCTTCTTGGCCGACCTGCCAAACCATCATGCACAAGTTCATTGTTTTCCACCAATGGTCAATCGGATCCCGATCAGATGCATTATATATGCAGATGATCTGGTATTGTTGGATCTAACTCAAATAGAACTCCAGCGACTACTTGCATCCCTACACAAGTGTATGGCTAGCAATGAGCTAACAATCAGTACATCAAAAACAAAAATGTTGTCAATTGGGAATGTAAAAAATCAGAAAGACAAATCGTTTAAGTGGACGGTTGCTGGAGAACGCATCGCCTCTGTAGATTCCATCAGATATCTGGGAATCCAATTTAACAACTCGGTCTGCGAATACCATTGGGTGCAAGAGCTGAAATCAAAAACGCAGATGCTTGCCTTGCAAGGAGCAAAAATCAATAGAAGCTACGGAAAGTTTTCATTGGAACCTGTCCTCAGATTTTATCTGCAAAAAGTAATGCCAATCATAGGCTTTGGTGCCGAGGCGGGGTGGAATGTCAATGAGCAAATCTGGCATTTGTTGGAAGGGCGGTTCTGGCGGTATGTGTTAAGACTGCCACAATCGACTTCTATGATGGCACTGAGACATGAATTGTCAATAAATTCGCTACATACAAGATTAATATCGATCTCCTTTGCGGCAAAGTGAAAGATGTCTCTAGAGTTTCCGTCGCCAGCATATCAAATATTTGGAAATGAGTACGATCCAAACAGCAAAAACCCACTTAGTCTCTGGTTCCGCCGACTAAAGTCATTCTTGAAGGCAGCTGATATCAATAACCAAGAGCTATTAAACAGCCCGCAACACGCCAAGAAGAGATTTGAAAAGTGGGCATGGATTATAAATCAAGAAGCTCCACACAAGATGGATTCAATCCAATCCTTGGGACATGATTATAAAAAACTAAATATACACCCACGATATTTACTCCAATGTCCTTCTCGTCACCATCGAGAACAATTTCTGAGGCTCAGGACAAATAACTTAAAAACAAAGGAAATGCTCTGGAAAAGAAAGGACAAGTCAATAAAAGATAATCTTTGTCATTTTTGTGGAATGGCTATTGAAACATCAAAACACTTGCTAATTCAGTGTGAACAGACTGTAAACCAACGATCACTACATCTTGGAAAGTTTGCACCATTAGATGATGACATGAACGGGTGGTGGGCCAGGTGCATCTCAGGGAATAATATAAAACTTGTCTATGCAACTGTAAACTTCATGGACATGATTTAAAAAGTAGATGTCAAATCAAATTCTATTTTGCGCTGGATTGAAAGACTGCGATATGTATGAACAGAGTGGGATGCACAACATCATGTTATGATACTTGAAAGCAAATGTTAAGAACTCTGTCTTTTTCTTCTTGTCTCATTTCTGTCTTTTCTTTTCATCTGTATTTTGTATATGTTGGACTTTATCATTATTATTGGATGGTGTAAGGATTCCTTTTCTGTCTTTTTGCCTTGTGTTTAAACTGTAGTTTCTTTAAATAAAAAATAAATAAAAAAATGGTTCTTGATGGAGAACCTTAACGACCCACTCAGCCCCCCCTCACCGACTCCTTTGTTGGTTCAAGCCTCCTCATTGTTCCTGGTTGCTTGCATAAATACAGGGGCAATATTTTCCCCATGTATTGAAAAAATTCATCAGCCACCATTAGTATCACACCGAGACGGCCAACATAATCCATAGTGTAAAATCGCACTGACCCAATCAATGAGGAGTTTCCTCTCCTACTCCGCTGGTTACACTCGATCTGGTGTATTAACCGGCTGTGCAGGGACATTCACACATTCAGCAAGGTCAGGTGCTACCCAGTGCAATTTGATGCACACCGTGTTCCTTTTGCTCACAGTGACACAAACCTCATGCAGCTCAATGGCCTTACGCAACATTTTCTATGAACTAACTTTCTCCTACGCATTGCGTAAAATATCTTACATTTGGTGTGATGTTACTTTTTTTCTTTTTTTAAAATTTATTGTGCATTAGTCAATTTTTTTCTAACTTTTCACACATTTTAGAACACAGAAAAAAGATGTTACTTTTTACAGGGCTGACTTGTAAATAGTTAGCAGGGGAGTCATAGCAGTATGACACTGATGCGTTATTCTGGGTGAATATTAAACAACCCAAAAGACCTCTACACTCAAAGGAAAACTGTATATCAAAAATTCAAGATAAACAATCTCTTTTCAGGGACGTCATTTAGGGGTTCCCAGGGGTCGCAACTGCGACCTCTGTGGTTTCCCCTGCTACCCCTGTGGTCTCCCTTGCTACCCCTAAAAAGAAAAAAAAGAAAAACAAATCATGTCTTTTTTTATGCAAGCTACAGGGCTGTTGCCAGCGCCATGTGGCTCTTTGCTTCTGGAGTGGCTGGCTTTCTTGTTCAGGCCTCTTAAAAAAACAACAACAACAAAAAGGAAGAACAGGGGTTCTACAAGTCTAACACTTTCAGCAGTGACCCTAAGAAAGAATAGGAATACCAAATAATGTGTCTTTCTGGAATTCTATACAATTATTGCTAGACTCATTTTATTTCAGGCATACTTCGGGGGGGGGAGGGGGTGAGTCATTGATTTAGTCTGTTCTTAAACACCTCTACTCAGCCTTTCATCCTTCTGAGGTCAATAAATGAGTACCAACACAGGTTGGGTGATATTGTATGAATATTCTTTCTATATAAAGCACTTAAGAGTAAGTTCGATATAATAACACATCATTTGTCATTTGGGCATGGACGTCTGCTTGTATTCACAGTAATTTGGTAAAATAGGCCTATACACACTGATCTTAAGGATAAATTTGGTGATCCATTCTTGTATGAAATGTATATCCCATTATAGATATATCATAACCATATTTTTCGTAGTGTACTTAGGAACAGTGTTGTGTGATGCCACTTCCTGTTTTGTCAAGAGGTGGAAGGTTGTGTTCCATTGCTTCCCGCGATATAACTTCAGGGTGGGGTCAAATGGCATCACTTCCTGTGATGTCATCAGAGGTCAAGGGTCGTGTGATGTCACTTCCACTACCCCTGGCATTTTGGTGAAATGACGTCCCTGACTCTTTTCATTAAGTTTACTACTTACAAAACATTCACACTCGAAAATATCCTAATTTCATGAATGACCATATTATATTGAACAGTTTTTAATAGCAGAAAAGACCCAGCCAAACATCATGAAAAAAATACTTTTACAATAAGATCATTCATGTTACGCATTCAAATGTAAATAATGAATTGCTCACCTTTGCTCACAACTTTCTGGGACAATGTTAGTAAATGCAGTAAGACCATTGTGCATGCAGAATTGGTGGTACTTAAGTTCCCAGTGTCTGGTATATAGTATCCAGTGTCTCTTAAAGGGACGAGGGATGCCTCTGGGTGAAAAAACATGCTAATTAGGGACCGTATCAGCATTGGAACTCGTCTTTTGGCTTGTCTAGATCCCATGGTGGAAACGTTCCAGCTGACTACATTCCAGAGAACATAAGGGGTCTAGTCATCGGGGGTTGATGGTACCAATTTTTTTCGTTGAGGCAGCAACATTGTGGTTGCAGTTTCCCAATCCCCTTGTTAGTGTTGGCTGAGGTGAGAAACTGCTCAGATGTAAAAAAAGGGTCTGCTTCTGTGATACCAGAATGTCCTTCGGTCCAGCAGGTATATACTTCTAAGACCTGTATAGAAAATGGCAGTGAGTGCCTCCCAGAGTGATAACAGGAAAGCAGCAGAATCAGTCCTGCTGAAGGCGAAGGTTTTGGCCCTTAGGTGGCAGGTCCTTGCCTCAATGATGGAGCTAATATCATTTCAGGTTTAGGAGCACACCCAAGTGTGTGGGCCCTGCAAGGGTGGTGGCCTTTTCCCATTCCTCGATGGGCAGGGTGCCCAGTACTCCTTGCCATGGATGCAGTTATTGCCTTTGGAGGATGTGCTGCAGGCACAGGCTTTTTCCTGTGCTTTGGATCCAGTGATGTTTGTACAACTGTCCTCACTAGGCAGATGAGCCATCCATATGTGCTCAGGGGTACTTGAGTGAGGTGGGTGAGTATGAGGTCCGGTTCAGTTGTGTATCACATAAACCTGACCACCTTCTTTGAGTTTTCACTGCTGACCGCACAGCACAGGATCTTCATGTGGATCCTTTCGAATCTATCTCTTGAAGGTGCCGCTCCAATTGGATGGCTCGTGTATGATGCAGATCAGTGGTGACAAGATGAGGCTCTTGGCAGCTCCTTTGAGTGTTCAGCTTGTTCCTTGGTCATTAAATAGGCAGACACAGTCTTACGGCTTCATCGGGTTCCGATCATACCTCAGCAAAAATACCACTTTGGCATTTCACTGTTTAGTTCATTGATGATCTGCAGTACAGTTCAAAGGACTTTACGGGGCCTTTGGTATTTATAGTAGGACTGGGGTTGTGAAAGTAACGACAGCCCCACTCACAATCACTAATTTGTGAAGATTTGAAGGTCCGAGCTACGGAGGACCAAGTGCAACTAGCTACTTCATAGTAACATTGGTGCTTCCAGTGGTAAACTGGTATCTCTGTTTAGCCATAGAGATTAAACTGAAAAGTTACATCTTCATGTATGGTCATGACTGCTTCCCCTTATGCATACTTTGTGGTGAGCAGATGTTCTGGATGCAGGGGCTTCCTACATTTCAAAGCTGTTTGTAATATGTATCACTTCTCTCATCGGCTTTACCCTAGGAAATAGTAAACCCACACAACAGGAAGTACACAAAAGGACACTAAAGCTGTAGGCTTTTGGGGTGTATTGTCAGATTTGATGTCCGGTTTGGTGTCTGTGGGTCAGATTGCACAGGGTGTGCATAAGGGCAGGATAAACGGGGAAGGAATTCTCTTTTACATGGCAGGGATGTTGCAAGCTATGCACAGCTTATGAACTTGTCTCACACCTACAAAGTGAATTCTGGCAGATTCTAAGGCAAGAAAGAGAACAGCTCTTGATTGGGCAAGGGTGTCTGTACTCTTCAATGGTTGTTCAAAATGAAGGGCTCAAATGTTGGCATTTAATATTATACGCTCATTTGGATTGGTGCGATGTTAGATCTCCTTGTCTTCTGCGCCTAATGGCTACAGAGAGAGTAGCAGATTGCTTTTCAGTTCTCCAAAACCCTTCTCCATTACCAACTTGGAAAATGTGATTGCCAGAAGCATTGACGGCTGAAATGAACTATCAACTAAGTATTTCCCTGTTTGCAAAATGAAAGCAAGACCTCTGTTTCAAGATGGGGCCACGGCATCCTTTTATTGTTACTGCTTTGATCCTGAATGAGTTTGCGGGAAGGAACTGACATCACAAACGGCAAACCCATATATTCAGAGGGTGAGTGGTACACATGCACTGTGTTGAATAGGGCTATTTGATGTACGTGGAACTTCTCTTCTGAATCATGGAAAAAGTACTTAATTATCCTATGGCTTAGAAAAAGGTGTCTGCTTCTTTTGAATTTAAGCTGCGTGAAGCCCCACTATAGGAAATAACCAAACAGATCATGCACACACATATCATAGTCTTTTGTGTAATGTGTTCTTTCATTCATCCCAACAGAATGGAAAGGTTTAGTAACATGAGAATTACATTTAATGTTGTAGTGTTCTGGCTACCACAACAGCCAGTGATACTTTTCCAAACTAAGTTAAAATGAAAAGGAATTGTGTGTGAATGTTCGATCAGACCTCAATACCCACTGACTTTCTCATATGTTGCCAGGCAAGTTCACATGTAGTTAGACAATTCTCATCTGTGCTTTCTTCTTTGGAGAGTAAAAACGCAGTGTCAGCAAAGCAACATATTTTCAGGATCAGCCAATGAAAAGTGAATTGCCTTCAGACAAAGGAAGATGACTAAATATACTCTAAGACACTAACCAGCCACCAGAACATGTAGCATAGTGCATAATGTAATTTCCTGTTGTGGCAGGTTGATGCTGCTTTTTGTCGGCAGACAGAGCTCTTCTCCTGTTCGATGCACTACTTGCTTACTGTTGGCTTGTTTTCCGCTGGGCAGTGCGGACCACTGCTTGTTGCTGATGGCTGAGTGTATGTTCAGTATAAATGCCAAAAATGACTTTCAGTTTTCTCATGGCTGTGGGTATATCCACTTGCTGCAGAGAGTTTCAACCCTGCAGCTCAGATGGGTGCTTGCTCTGTGTGCCTTTTGTTTCTCCCCTTCCACTGCCGGTGGATTGATGGTTCCTGGAATCTCCTCTCACTGCTCTGGCACACTGTTCACCAGCATGTTTTTTTCGGTTTTGAAGATTGGCACCCAACCGCTTTGCAGGACTTCCCTCCACCGGCACTAGACCAAAGGAATTCATATGCCCATCGGTGGAAGACTGACCCAGTGGAACAACATTTACTGATGATGACAGCAGCAGGTATCTTGGCACTAAAAATAGCAATTTTAGAGTAGGTAAACTAGTGACCACAGGAAGTTACAGCCTGGAAGTGTGGTCACTTCTCATCCTCACCCCAAGAACAGGTCTCTTGCCATTACAGGTGGTGATATAGGAATAGGGGTTGGGGAGAAGAAGTTAAGTGTGAGAGTAGGCTCAAAAGAGGGAACTCTGGCATCTAACTTCGGACAGTGGACAAGAGAACTGGGATCCCCTGTCATCCATGGTATCGGAAATCAAGCGAAACACCTCGTTTGGGCAGGCAGGCCAGCACATGGGTTGCCAATAAAGATTACTTCTGGGTTGACACTTAAAGTGAGTCGGCCCAATACCCATACTTACCCTACAATTAGCCCGTGAGCAGAGAGCTCAGTTTCAAAGGATGTCACTGCACTGTTCCACATGTCAATGCCCACGCAGGACACTGCTTATCGGATTGAGGAGAGTCAGGGCATGCAAACAAGCAACTGGGTAGAGAGGGATCCTTCATTCCCAATGTCGGCTTCATTGAAAACAGCAAAAGCAACCTTCTCACAGGCTGGCAGCAGTGGCATCCTCAGATTCTCGGCCAAATATGCAAACTCTGGAATCAGATCATGCTCAAGTCCAAAAACCAGTGTCAGTACAAGCACAGGCCCAAGTCGAACACAAGCATGTGATAGGCCAATTCCTCATTTAGCTGGTGATATGTATTGTATTGTATTTATTAGGCTTATATAGCGCTTTATACCAAAGCGCTGCACATTTATAACAACAGGGTACATTTAACATAACAAAAACAGTAACAACAGAAGCAAATTACAATCTTGAATCAGTCACCAAAACAGTATGTAGAGCAATTAGACAGAGGGGAGGAGGAGAGAAGAGGCGTAGCGCTAGGTGGAAGAGGGAGGGAGGGTAGGAGGAGGAGGAGGGAAAGGAAGGGGTGAGGGAGAGGATGGTTTGGGGGAAAGTGGGGGAGAGACTAAGGGGGGAAGACGGAAAAGGGTGGGAGAGGGGGAGTGAGAGGAGGGAGGGGTGTCATGGCAGGGAATGGAGAAGGAGAGATTTAAGGGACGTGCGGAAAGAGGAAAAAGTAGGAATAGAGAGAGGTAAGGAGTTCCAGTGGAGGGGGGCGAGGAGTTGGAAGGAGCGGAAACGGGAGGAGGCACAAGGGGCGGGAGGAACAGTGAGGAGGAAGTGGTGAGCAGAACGAAGGGAACGTAGGGAGTGTAGAAAGAGAGAAGGGAAGAGAGATAAAGGGGAGCAAGATCGTGGAGAGATTTGAAGACCAGGCAGAGAAAATGAAAGGGAAGCAGAGATGGAGTCTCAGGGGGAGAGGAGACAAAGGGTACGGATGGCAGAGTGATAGATAGATTTGCAGGGGGCAAGATGTGAAGTAGGTAGACCAAAAAGTAAGGCGGGGCAGTAGAAGAGGCAAGAGAAGATAAGGGAGGAGATTAAAAGTTTAGTAGCATGGAAAGTAAGTGGGGGAGAGCTTTGTGAATATTATAGAGGTGGTAGCGACAGGCACGAGAGGCGAGAGAGATATGGTGGGAAAAAGTGAGAGAAGAGTCGAAGTGAAAGCCTAGGTTTCAAGCGTGGGGGGAGAAAGTAAGATTAGAGGGAGGAAAATGAATGAAAGGGGGAGGAGAGGGAGAGGGAAGGGAGTTGGACGGGAAGAAAACTACTTCAGTTTTGTCAGAGTTAAGGGAAAGAAAGCGAGAAGCCATCCAGTTTTTAATAGCGGTAAGACAGGAGGAAAGTTTAAGGTGGATGTCAGGAGAGAAGGAAGGAAAGAGCTGCGTGTCGTCGGCATAGAAATTGTCAGAAATGCCAAATGAGGAGATCACAAGGCAAGGCGGGAGGTGTAGAGTGAGAATAGGAAAGGACCAAGCACCAAGTCTTGGGGAACTCCATATTCAAGAGGGTGGGTGGGAGAGGAGCGGCCAATAGTTGTGTTAACAATGGTAACTGGGCTTGGTAAAGGCAATTTCACAGACACCCGTTCATGCTGCTTACAGTTGCAGCTTCTCCTTCATGATCAATTATACCACTGGTACCCTTGTTATCAGTGGCTTCGGCTGCTATCACACAGTATGTGTCAGTGAAGGTTGCAAGGTATTAGGAATTACAGATAATAAAGAAAAGGAATGCCAAAAAAGGGTGTACTTAGAAGGTGCCACACGGGCAGTGAATGACAACATTCTGCTTACTGCTTCCCCATCTTCTCCTTATCCCACTTCCTCATGCCCTTCTTTTCATCTTACCACTTTTTCCCCTGGCTTCCCCATTTTTCCCTCCCCAGACCTGTTGTATCTTCTAACCCATAAAGGCATAATTTTGACTCTAACACCCTGTGCATTCTCATCTTGCTTGATCTCTCTTTTGCCTTTGACAATGTCAACCATGCCATCCTGCTCAACCGTCTCCGTGATAACCTGGATATCACTGGTCAGGCTCTGGCGTGGCTGACTTCTTTCCTCTCCAACCGACCCTCCCAGGTCCAACTTGGGTCCTTCCTCTCCGACATCTTTTTCTCCACCTGTGGTGTCCCCCAGGGATCTAACCTCTCTCCCTGGCTGTTCAAACAATACCTGGCACTCCTTGCCCACCGCATTGCCGCTCTCTGTCCTAGCTTTCAGTGCTATGCAGATGATACCCAGCTCCTTTTCAGGCTACCCTTGGCCTCCTCATCTCCTTCCCTAATCTCTGACTGTCTGCCATCCAGGAGTGGTGTGCCGCCAACAACCTCTGCCTTAATGCCAGTAAGACTGAGATTCTACTCATCGGCACACCCACTCCCTCCTTTCCTGCAGCTCTCTGGCCGGCCTCCCTTGGCCCTCTTCCTACTCCCACCTGCAAGGCTAAAAACCTTGGGGTTATCTTCGACTCTGCACTCTCCTACTCCCCTCACATCTCTGACGTCTCTAAGAAGTCACACTACCAGCTGCACCTCCTTAGAGGTATTCTTCCTTTCCTCTCCTTCCCCCAGAAGCTCACTGTCTCCAGTGCCCTGGTCCTCTCTAGGCTGGACTATTGTATCAGCCTCTATCTAAATCTGTCTGCCTCTACTCTCTGCCCTCTGCAACTTATCCAGAACAGGAATGCGAGACTTGTCCTTGGCCTCAAGCCCAGGGATCGTATCTCTCCAGGACTGAAATCTCTGCACTGGCTCTCAGTGGCTGCAAGGATTAAGTTCAAAACCCTCTGCATTGTACACAAGGCCTTCTGGGGCCTCAATACCTTCAACTCTCTCTTCCTAAATATCTTCCGTCTCGAGCTCTTTGCTCATCCACCTCCAACTCCCTCAGGGTCAGTCACTTCTCCAAGCAACGAGTTGGTGGCAGATCACTCTCTTCGGCAGGTGCGTCTCTCTAGAACAGCCTTCCTGTCTCCCTCAAACTTGAGGAGAACCATCTTCGGTTCCGGAAGCACCTCGAAACCTTCCTCTTTGCTTCTGCTTTCTCTCCCCCTCTCCCCTGCTGAATCTGACCGAAACTGCACTGGTTACCTGGCCACCCTTTCTGATCTCTGGCCCTGGCCCCGTCAATTGCCCACCTGCACTGCCTCCCTGGCAACCCCTGCACCTGGGGACCATTTTTCTGTATCCCTATTGTCCCCCTACCAGCACCTATGTCTGCACTTCCTTGCACTTGCCACCAGCTGGCCGTTTTATCTTATTTGTTCCACTTTCCCATGTACTGCACTTTCCCCTCTCCCTTCCCCCCTGCACTTTTCCTTTTTCCCTCCTCCCCATGCACTTGCGCGATCTGAATGACACCTGGCCTAATAAGATCGTTGTATGTCTTCCCTCTGTTCCCCCCCTTGCTTCGTCGCGCCTTGAAACACTTGTGTATAGGCGCGTTCTAAATGCCATATCACTTCATATCAGGCACTTCTGTTTTAGTTCGAATATGATGTGCTCTCTGTTGTAGACAATTCAAGATCCATGCCAAGCACTTGACATTTCATAGGAAATTGCTCAACAGTGTCATTTTTTGCCACAGGCTGAGACAGTTAGTGACTTTACAAAGCTATAAAAGCGAGACTACATACAATGCAGGACACCTTTACGGCACATATGTACGTTTGTGACCTCTTTTTCCATTTGGCTTGAACAAGTCAGAGAAATAACACTGGATGGAAAAGATTAGGGAACTTGAACATAAGCATGTGGTGGACAAAAGACAGCAGCCTAATGATTCCAAGGGCAGACTAGAAAATCAGCCTCTATTGGATGAAGAAGTAGATCTTCACTGTTGCTCCTAAAAAGGTGTACAGATCAAGGAAGCAGAAAGCATGGCTAAGGAACTTGCATCTTTAGCCACAGGGTCTGAAAGTAATTTTCAAATCCTTGTCATCAGAATGTCAGATGATTTTCTAGTTAGAAACAAGAGGCAGTTTTTGTGCAAGGTACTTACATCTTAAGCTCAGACTGTTAAAGGAATTCTGAAATCCTGGTGATCATAAAAGCTCATGAATTTTTTGTTAAGGATAAAGATGCCATATTTTTATGAATTTACTGTTTTCTACAAGATCATGTACTATAAGAAGAATGACCTACAGTCTGAGGCTTATCCGTGGTATCATTACCATGCCTCCCATCCAGTCAGCAGGAGATGCTGGGAGGCCCAATCAATGAGCAGGAGTAAGACTGATAGTGAAGACATGCTACTGCTTGAATTTTTTTAAACATTTGGTATAATCTGGCTGCGTATCTCACTTAATGTTTTCAAGTTTGCAGGGGAAGCATGCCATGAAAGGAACAATTTATAAGGCTCTTTTTTCCTCTGTTAGAGTGCACTTTCACATCAGAAAACTATCAACTATTATACTTTTTTGATCCCAGATTTATTCTTGTATCACATTATGGGCATCATCACAAGTCCGGGGGTAAACCGGCGCAATTAGCATGACCGGTGGCACTTTCAGCACCGTATCACAGCCTGGCATAAATGCGCCTCCACACTGATGGTAACGCTATTAGCACCTGGCGTTAATACCCCAGAAGAAGAGCGACCGCCAAGGAAGCAGCCCTAACAGCACTACATCTGGCAAAGTTGCCGCTATTAACGCCAGCGGAAATTGCATCATCGTCAGAATGGGAAGCATTGCGGCAGCCATTTTGAAAAACACAATCCATTGACTATCTCTACTACCGGCAGCCATCCGGTCCTGTAAAGTTGCAAATATGTCCCAGGAGAGGCTATGAGGCAAGCAGGCTGAACATCACCTGAGAAAGTGAGGGGGAGTTTGTGGTCCTCACAGATGAGGTAGTGGCCCACTGTGAGGAGCTGTATGAAAGCAGGCAGAGGAAGACCAGTAGCCAGCGGCAGACAACAATCTGGAACACCATCACCCAGAAGGTCACAGAGGTTTCCAGTGTACCCTGTGATGGTGTGGACTGCCGCAAGAGGTGGAATGACCTGAGGGTAAGTGTGCAGGGACTGCTGTCCCAACACCGCTTTGAGTCCCTAGCAACAGGAGGAGGTACTGTCGAGCCACTGGTCCTCAACGCCTGGGAGGAGAAATGTAGTACAGTGCTGGACCTTAAGGGAATAGATTGAGTCGGCAGTGTGGAGGCGGGAGCCAGCAGCCAGGAGGCAGGAGGTGAGTAACCCCCCAACCTCAACAAATGCATGCACAGATGGCAACCCAGCATAAGAAGCCCCCCCAGTGGTCAGGGAGGCAAAACAGCAGGCCCCGAAGCGGGGCATGCCGACAGGGCAGAGTTACGGGGTGGCACATCAGCCATCTTCCACAGCAGCAATAGGCATGGCACCAAGGGCACCACTGAGCATCACAGCAGCGGAAAGGGCAGGCAAGAGAACCAAATAAATGCCATGTACACCAGATCCCAACTGGCGCACCCTGTGTCAGTGGGATTGAGGTGCATGAGCAACCCTGACACCGTGCAGCAATCACCAGTAGGCCCCATGAGGGCACGGCAGACAAGCCACAGGGAAGTACACGTCTCACACACAGACATCTGCCCAGCCTGCCAATCACTGTGCACCACCGTACACCACCGTACAGACAGTGCCATGGAACAAGCCACCCCCCAACCCCACCATGTGAGTGCCACCCGGGGAGGGAATTTGGGGCCATGAAGGTCTACAAGTATGCATGTCAGATATAATCCGGCCCAGTGTGGAAACCCTGCCCTACCCAAACACAGGCCAATGACCAACAGGCCATGGGTCTCACACCCATTGCCACAAGCAACCCCATGAAGGTGGTCCCACATGCATCCTCCCATGGCCAACCATGCCCATTTGCCCACATGTGTGGGGTCACACTCTGTACCATTGCAATTGCATCTTGCATGCCTAAACACATGGGGGAACCTTACCTATGTCCCCTACAGTCACTGATGCATCGCCAGAGGCCTCGGAGGTTGCAAGCCCACCAGAGAGTGGCGCATCAAGGCCCTCAAGGTCTGACACCACCACCCCATAAAGGCGCACACGGTCCTCGCCCAGGCGCACGGACCACCATGCAGCGGCTGCTCAGAGCAAAGCCAAGCCTTCAAGTGGCACTGCAGGCCCTGCGCCAACACCAGCAGCCACCAGGAGCAGTGCAGGCTAAACCGCACCCACACCAGCAGCCGTATGCATAGACACAGAGCCAACACCTGCTGCCAGTGCCACTGAGGAGCCACAGGGGAACACCAGCCTGGAGACAACACCTGCCAAAGACATACACTCCCAAGGAAGCCCTCCACTCCGCCAGCACATAGCAACAGCACAGCCGGACGTGGACCCTCCACCTGTTAGCTCACCTGCATTCAGTCCTGGCCCAGTGCAAAGTCCCCCATCCAGACTGCATAGTCCGTCACACAGCGTGCCGCTGCAAAGGGTGGATGGCATGGAGCACAGACAGTGGGAGATGGAGGAGATTGGGCACGCTCACTCTGCATACCTGCGGGCCATCAGGGAGAGTATCGAGTGGGCTACCCACAGGGTTATGCAGCAAATGGTGCGGAATATGGCCGAGATGAGTGCCAACACATCTGCCCTGATGCTATATGCACAACGTGTCAGAGAAATGACAGAGGGTGTCTCTGCCCTTGTCCCGTCCACCTCCACCACACCCACAGATGAGTCACAGCAGGGCATGCCGCAATGACAGTCCCAGAGCCTTCTTTGCACAAAATCACCAGCGGCCGGCAGGGGGTGGGTGGGGAGAGGCCTCAACTGTGAATGACTCTGGTACACTGGCCACCATGAGTGGGCATGATGGGAAGTTGGTAGTGGGAGGAGTTAGGGGGGATAGTGTGCTGGGGAGTTGGTGGTGATAGCAGGAAGGGTGGATAGTGTGCTGGGGAGTTGATGGTGGGAGGAGGGAGGGGGATCGCGTGCTTGGGAGTTGGTGGTGGGAGTGGGATAGTGTGCTGGGGCGTTGGTGGTGGGAGGAGGGAAGGGATAGTGTGCTGGGGAGTGAGTGGTGGGAGGGTGAGTGGGGATAGTTGGTGCACTTCATTCCATAAAAAACATAAAAATTCAGCAATGCAAGGACATCCTGAATGTGTCATTGTTGTGTTTATTAATTACGGTGGTGGCACACAGTGGTGCATGGCTTGTGTCATCTGAAAGTGTCAAACGAAATTGGCTATCAGTCCCTAGCGTGCCATTCTCTCTTCCCTCACATAATCTCTGACAATGCGTGTATTTGCCTCTGCCACAGGCACTGCTTCCTCAACTTGTGGAGGTGGCATGTCCACGTCAGGGAGTAGCGGAACATTTCTCCTCAGACAGATATTGTGCAACATAGCACACACAAGCACAATTTTCCCAACTTTCTCTGGAGCGTACAGTCGAGGAAGCGGAAACGTGCCTTCAGCCGGCCAAAGGTATGCTTGATGCAGACCTGGTTCCTGCTGTGTGCGTGGTTGTAGGCATTCTCTTGCGGTGTTTGTGGATCACGCACAGGGGTCACTAGCCAAGGCAGCTGTGGGTATCCAGAGTCACCTGCATGGGTGGAGACACAGGCATTAGTCACAGTGTAATGTGTGGGGGTTGACTTACTCAAGATCAGGTCAATGGACTACTTGTGCATGCAGATGGGCCTTCATTTCACGTCATGTGTGTATTCATGCAGTGTCACCTGTGCCATGCATTGTTCATGCGTCATATGCAACCTGTTCTGCAGCATTTGTTACATAGGGTGTCTTTCATTTGGATGTGTATTCGCACCATGGTTGGGGCATGTGGCTGGGTTCCCCACGGATCCTCCCTGGGCTTCTGGTTGCAACATGGGAGGGTATTGTGGGCTGGCCGCACATGGGTGCATGGCCATGGCACTGGCAGGGATTTTGTGCTGTGTTGGATTTTGGCCATTTCTCTGCATTGCTTTGGTGGGTGCATGTTGCATTGTGGTATCTGTAGTCATTTGGTGTGTTTGGTTGATAGTGTATGTGCACCACTGCTTCATCATGCAGGTAAGTCCGACACGTGCATGCTCCCTGGTCTGTACTGTGACATGGGTGCAGGAGTTGGTCAAGTGCAGATTTTGCATTTGCTTGTCATGCCTACCTTTGTGTGGTCATTCAAAACCCCACTCCCATTTGGGTTATGTGACCGACAGCGCATGTGTGCTAGCTTTTCTACTCACCCACTATCCATGTCCATTGTCCTCTGTGCCTCTCCATGTATCCTGGCAGTGTGCTGTTGCATAGGACCATGGCATCGTGGATGGAACCAGAAGTGGGTGATGATGAGGTTTGGGTCACATGTCACCTGCACATTCTTGGAGTGGTAGTGCTTGCGTTTTCAGTACACTGCTTTGTGGGCCTGGAGGGCCACAAGCACAACATGAGTACAGTCCAGGGCAGTGATCACATTTGGCATCTGTGCAATGGCATAGAACTGTGCCTTCATGGCATTGACCTGGGCTGGGGTGGTAGGCAGTGAGATGTGACGTTGCACTTGTCGCAGGAGGGCTTCAAGCACCTGGGCCAGCGCTGCACAGAATGTGGGCTGTGCCATGCCGTGCATCATGTCCAAAGAGTGCTGAAAGGTGCCAGTTCTAAGGAATTGTAGGACGGACACTAGTTTCAGCAGTGGGGGCACAGCTGTCCGGATGTTGATCCTGCTCCCGATGTTGTCCTGTATTGTGGTGAGCAGCTCTATTATGGTCTCCCTGTTGAGGTGGTACAGGGTGACCAACTGGATGTCAGTGAGGGTCCAAAGTGAGGGTCTGACCCTGGGGATCAGGGCATGCCTCTTCTCCTCCTCCTGGCCACATCCCCCTGTACTCCCTGTGCCCTGTCCTGGTTGTGCAGCCTCTCTACGCCCAAGTGCAGCATGAGCAGCCGCCTGTCCCAGCTCACAGTGGCTAGTGCCAGCTTAGTGTTGGAAACAGTATTTGTGATAGGGGTGTGCCTTTGGTAGCCCTCTGGAGTGGATTGGGATCATCTGTGACTTTATTTCAGGCACTTGTCTTCATTTACCTGCAGTTGGAGGCTGGAGGTAACTGTGCCGTGTTTTTGGCGGTATTAGCGCTGGTTTTCGGTGCAAATACTGCCAGACATGGACTTGTGATGCGTCTGTGTTTGCACCTCTCGTGTGGCGGCTGTAATTGCGCCAGCTGTAATAGCACCAGCTGTGATTGTGCCGGCTGTGATGTCACCAGCTGATTTTCATGTCGGCGGTATTCGTGCCAGTCATGATCCGGCAGAACAATACTGGCGGCACTAATTCCATTATGGGTACTGTTAAGGGTTACTGCTGGACTCGTGATGGGGCCTTATGTCTTACATTTTTGACAACTTGGTTAACGTTATTTTCGTTTTACTCTTTCCTTCAAATGTATGCACAAAAAAGCTTATAACTCAAACTCGAAAAAAATGTTCAATGAAAATCAAAAACAAAATATTCCAGTTTTTAAATTAATTTGCATGGACCAAAAAACGTTCTGCCTGTTCTACAATAATTAATGTACTTGTACGTTTTAGGTGGAATGTTTAACATCTCTAAGAAGCTGATCAGGCATTCCAGAAAAGGTTGCCTTACATAATTGGAAAACCATAATCTTCAAGTATCCTCTTAATGAAGCAAACTTAAATGATGGACTAATCTTGCAGACTTGCTTTTCGTTCTGGTGAATGTATTTTGCTTGGTTGACTTCTTGCCCTGCACCATTCACCAATTAGTTAACACATTGGGCCTCATTACGATGTTGGTGCTAGTCATGGCGCTATTAGCGCCATGACTAGCACCAATAACGGGACTGTTTCCGCCCTCATTCAATGGCGACTTACCGGTCCAGTCCGACCTTGGCGGGACCAGTAAGTCCCCATTGTAAAAGGCATTCCCCATTCCCATTTGAGCCCCCATAGGGCTCAATGGGAAGGGGGAAGGCATCAAAAAACGGTACCGTAATTTGCGGTACCGTTATTGACCCCGGTAACCCTTAACGGGTCCGTCCATAACGCCTGGTAAAACCAGGTAAAACCAGGTAAAACCTGGTAAAACCAGGCGTTAAGAGAGGGACCCGCTAAGGGACCTCGGAATAGGGCGCAAAGGGATTACCGCCACCGGTGTCATTACCGGTGCCCGGTTTCCCTTTGCGCCCACCTCAGAATGAGGCCCACTATATTCTTCTCTGACCGTTAAACAAATTCCTCCCTGTCGCACACATTAAATAGTCATAAAAAGAATACACCCGAATATTCTTCATTCATTCCCTTGGGATTCATTCCCTTGGGATACCTGAAGTGTAACAGACAAATCAATTTACCTTCTTTCTGTAACAAAGGTTTTCACCTGTTCCCGCCCATTGGGCGTTTTGGGTCAACATCTCCAATGTGAAACCCCAATTTAGAGACTTGGCGGTTTGCTTCAAAGCAATATTTCCACCACATTTGATTTCTGTTTTTTTATTTGGCATGTAATTAAGACAATATGTGATCTAAGGGTGTAGGTATGTTGCCCTATATTTATAATTAATGGTTTGTCCTGTAGTAAAATGACTCCGCAATGAAGTTTATCCTTGTATTGAATGCTTCCTAAATGTGCAGCTTGGATTGCCACTAGAGACGGCTGGTAATGCTCCATGGGTATCTCATGTGCCTGATTCACTAAACAATGTTGAGACTGTGGGAAGAGAGGTGTTCATTCAATGGGACCCTACAGCCCATGAAATTACAGCATTCTTAAATGCATACATGATAAGTTTACCATACATTCCTGGAATTGAAGGGGTCATTGCCACTGTGTAAATCAGTATGATTCCATGTTTTATCATACATAACAATGATATCATCGTCTTCCAGGAGTTATTGCATACAGAGGCAATAACAGATGCATTTAGCACTAGTTTTGAATTTGCAACCCAATCAGATGGAGGAAGACCTGAAGAAAGACTAATTATCAGAGGCTATAAACACCTCAAGATCATTCAAACTGATACAATATCACAGTATCTGTGACTACAGTGATTCCCAGATTATTAACATATGGCCCGTCATAATTAAAAACAAGGCAAACGTTGAATACCTGGTTCAGCCCACACATGATTAATCCTGAAATCTTAATGGGGGATTTAAATGCTAAATGCCCTGTTCAAAAAGCCAAGGATGAAAATATACATATCCTTATAGGACTGTGAGGCATTAACAAAACTATCATGAAGCAACAGATTAACAATAGAAAACGGCAAATGTGGATTGAACTTTAGTACATCTAGATAATTTTAGAATGGTAAATGGTAGAACATATGGAGCTATTGCAGCAGAGTGCACCAGTGTCACAAATATGTCTGCTAGTCTATCTGACTATCCGTTTATCCTTGTGAAAGATGTTTCAAAGGTTCCAACTCCAAGTTAGAACAGAGAGTGATAATTGTTCACTAGTGGTAGAATGGAAAACACTTGAGAAAACGGTATTCCTCAATGGTGGGAACAGAATTAAGTGTCATACACAAACCTTCTGGCCATAACTGATAGAGTAGACTCAGACAATGTTTTAGGGTACATGGATGTCATTAGGACCAGGTACATGATTTGAGACTAAAACGAAAAAAAAGAGGCGATGGCTGGGAGGCTTAGAATGATTCAAAATCTCTGGTATCACTCTGGGCAACCCTCCAAACCTTTGTCCTTCGTCTGCCGAGCCATTACAGAAAGAGGAAATGCAATATGCTAATCAGGCTTTGTCCCATCCAAAAAAGGACATTTCAGCCTAAACTGCTTTGTCACATCCTTTCTGCATCAGAACACAAGAAACCCCAGACATGTTTCGACCTCAATGGGCATCACCAGTGAGGTGTGGCTTGGGTCTCTAGGTCCAGCAGGCACAGGACCCACATCTTGGAATTGCTTGAATACAAATAGTTGGAACAGACTCTGATTACCCCAGTACTCTACATCAATTAAAGAACATAATGCTTGGAAAAACGTTTAATGGTCATGTTATAGCAAATGGCTAAAGTTTCAATGTGAGCTGGTATACAAAAACCTATTCAAGAGGATATCCATAAATATATACTATTTAAACAATTCAAGATCTTCGGTCACCAAGGAGATATGTAATGACCTGTTAAAATGTAATCATTGGAGATGGGCATGGATTATATTTCAAGCATCACCCGCTGTTAAAACGGGTTTTTATGGTCACTTTCTGGCATAAAAGTGCATACTTCCTAATATTGTGAGAAACCTGAGGGTATTATCACTCCTACTCCCCTTGGATCCTCTACGCAGGTGGCCAGGGAAAGGCCATTGCTTTTAGATCCTGACCCCGGGACAGAGAAGCGAGGGAGGATCACCTGGGTGGAGGGTCCTTGAGGATTGGGAGTGGTGTGCCCTCGGGCGAGATATGGTAACCCGCTATTCCTGTTAATGACCAACCAAACTCTCCCCTGACCTTTATGAGTTATTGCAAGTCAGCTCCCCTCATTTCCCCTCTTGTAACACTAGACAGTACTGAGACGAGGAAGTGGCAGCTGCGACAAATTAACACTATACCTTTTTCCCACTTTAGTGCTGGAAAGAAGATGCCTGCAATGTCTTGTAAAAGTCAGGCATGTCCCCTTAATCATGGTCAGGCAAGAATAAGAGCACAACTGCACACTGTTAGAGGGTTGCAGGTGTATAAAATGAGGAGGGAACAGCAATACAGAGAGGAGCAGCAGTGAGGCCTGTGTGATCAGCAGGGAACCTTGTTGCAACCTCAGGGCCGGTCTATGCATCAGGCAGCCCAGGCGGCTGCCTGATGTCAGTCAGCCTCTAGGGGGCGCTGCACCAGCAGTCCACAGTGCCAGTGCTAGAATACACATGTAACACGTTTGTTTCCTAACATTATAAAAACGAATGTGCCTGTTCATTTCTATAATGTTAGGAAACTAACGTGTTACACGTGCATTCTACCACTGGCACTGCTGCAGGCTGTGGCCTCGGCCAGGGCAGTTTCTAGTCCATTTGGTGCCCGGGGCGAAAAACACTAGGAATGCGCCCCCCTGAACCCCATCCAATGCGCTACTCTCAATGCACCCCAATCTCCACTCCTGTCGCACCCCATTCACCCCTCCCACCGCACCCGCGCACCACTCCCACTGCACTCTGCGCGCCATTCCCAAACTACACCGTTAAGGAACTCCTACCCAAAGTCAAACAGTCTGTCACACAAGGAATGAATTGCCATTTGCAACGGTGGGCCACTTTTTCACTGGTGCCCAAGACAATTTTATCCCCCAGTCCCAATTAGGCTGCAGATAATGAGGACTGGGCACACCAAGAGACCATGAATATGGCATTGGATGCAGTATATATAACCAACAAAGAACACAAGATGCTGAAGGGGGTTTGGAGGCAACCTAAGCCAAAAGGGCAATGACAAGGAGACACCTAAACCCAATAAACAATCACTTTAACATTCTTTGAATGGGAATCAAGTTTATGCTTTGATACACTTAAGTCTTGACTGTTGTAAGGATACATGGACCAGGATTATTTATGTATTCTTGCAATGTTTGTCGGGTACCTGCATATTTATTTATTTATGCAATGTGTGTCGGATACAGGTATCCGACAAACATTGCATAGATAAATAAATTATCTGACTCCATGTATCCGACAAACACTGCATAAATAAATAAATAAACCGGTTCGTGGCTTAAAGAATATTTACTCAGCAACACTGGTCAAAACTACTATTATCCACATAGTGAAGTAAATCATCACCATTACCATGGAAGTGGTTTAAAGTGTAATTGATATATAGTTTGGAAAATAAGCGGCATGAAAGAAATAGCGCTGCTTTAAACTATTATTTTGGCCATTTTCTGAGCTTGCAGGGACGCAACATGGGCCCAAATGGGTCTCCGTTTGTACAGTGTAGGGGCCCACGGTGCGTCCCTGCAATGCACGCCCACTCCCCACAGCCCACTGCACCTCCCCTCCCATCTCAATGCCAGCACAAAACCATTTAGTGACTAATGGGCCACCATTAGCAGTTTCCTGTCGGCATTGTGATGGAAGGGGCTGGTCTTAGCTCCAGGGGGACCTAAAGTGTTTTTATTGGTGTGCTTATGCCCCCCACCCCAAGTGGCGCGAAAGTGGTCAGAGGGAGCTTCTGACTTCTGTAATGTCACGTAGTACTTTTGTACTACGTTGCATTACAGTCAGAAGGGGCAGCGCCAGCACCTGGTCTGTGGAACTTTCCCCACGTCAATGCGCCGCCCCACAAACTGGGGAATTTCATACCCCCCAGAGGCTCCAGGGACCGTGGCAATTGCACCCCCGGGGGCTATTGTGCACCGGGCAGTGCTTGCCTCGCCCGGGCCAAGAAACGGGCCTGGACTTGCCCCTCAGGCAGTGCAGGGCAATTGGCAAATAAATTTGCAACATTTGTTGCTTTATTACCTTCCCCCGGCCCCGGATGGAGACGGCGCCGCTGGCGCCAGCCAGGCCCATGGGCGCACATGCAGTGCGCCCTCCTTCAGGCTATGGGCGCGCACTGACACTGAAGTGTGGATCGATTGAGGCTGGCTTGTGTTGTCGGCCCCGGCCATTACAGAAAAGAGGAGTGATTGGGTCACTAAATCCTGAAGTTGTTCCCATCTCAAGCACACACTGCCAAGCAGCAGCAGAATCAGCAAATACAAACAGTTGCCGCATCCTGCCCTCACTGATTGGGCCTTGTTTCAGGAAATCGAGCAGTAACTACAGCCTGCCGAGGCAAGCACATTTCTTTCCTCCTGCTCCCGTCCTCGCAGGTGAGGCCTATTGCTGCATAGGTATTTTATTTATTTTAAAATGGTATTGCGGAGATGACTGGGCCAACCAAGAACGGCCTATGGAGGCCACAAAGCTTAACACTTTTGTCAAGGCTCAAGTAGTCATGAAAAAGGAAGCGAGCACTGGTGGTGGACTCTCCTCAGGAGATCAAAAGGCCGGTTCTCGGAAGACCTGGGCAGAGTGTCACCGTCAGCAGATCTTAGACAGTTGCAAGTTCCAGCAGGGTTGGATTGGTCTGTCTGTCGGCCGTTCGGCCCGTGGCCAGGCCAAAATCACTTCGAGGGCGAGGCCCTGAGGGCCAGTACCACGCGTGAGCCGGTTCGGAGGTTACTACGCCACCCTAGTTCCCGCTCCCGAGCATATTGTTCGTCGTTCCCTCTTTCCTGGGCATGCACTGCTGACTTTATTTTAGTGCAAGAGTTTCATACATTTCACTGTACCCTCAGACTTGTCTTATACTCTTTGTCGTTGTGCTTCTTTTGTTTGGAATAGCAATCACGCTAGTCTAACGAGATAAACAAACATCTACACGAACGAGCCTTGTGAATGATGGTGTGAAGGATGGATGCTGGCGCTGGACCAAAAGCTGAGCGAAGTCTGCACAGCAGCTGGGTTGGGAAAGCGACTCAGCAACTATAGTAGAAACCGTCTCCGTGGACGGTTGGCCCGTGTTCCGTATAATGCAAATACCCAGACTTGCAGGATGCATGCTACACTTTCTTTGTTCCATTGGGGGCGACATGCTGTAGCATCAATTCATGGCCTTTAAAACACCCTTCACGGTGCAGCTTCCGATCTCCTTTAACACAAACGCTGGGACATGGCCATGACTAGCTAATGCAACATTAATCAAAGCCAGGTCTCTAAATAATGGTTCAAGTGTTGGGGAATCACCTGCTCACACTTTCTGTTGTGTGACCATCCAGTGCGCAAAAGGTGTTTCAGAGCGTGGGGCTCTTGATGCCACCCATTTCTGCATTTGATACACCAGCAGCTAAACACACCTTGGGGAGGCAGCTCCTTCTGCATAGTCCATTTCTCTCCCAAGCTCGTGACAATGGTTTCAAAATGGAGAATGTGAAAAAGCGCAGGGCTGCAAGGCTGGGGGGTGAGGTTGGAGTGCAAAGCGCACTGCACTGCTACTAGGGATATTTGTGGCGATATCGGGTCTCTTATCGGGAACATTTTACAGGTTCAGTGCCATATCTGGATACCTAGTCTTACTAAGTGTGGGTATTTTTGCGGTATTGTTGGGAGTACCCACAGTACCTCTTTTAGGTGTATGTGCTTTATTGCTGGCTGTAGGAGTCTTGTGTCCAATGTGGGTTCATCTGCAAGCCAGCCGACTATGTGCTGCATTTGTCTCACCAGATAATATAGTTTGAAATTCCGGATTCTCATCCACCTCTTTGATTGGACCTTTGGAGGGTGCTAAGCGTGTCTCTGTGTCTACCTCCCTGCCATTGAAAATTTCGGCATGCTTTTTCGAGTTTGGTAAAGAATAATTTAGGGATATTATAGGGGATATTCCCGAAGCAATGTAGGATTCTAGGTAGCCCCACCAATTTCAGTAGTGCTACTCTCCCCATAACTGACAGAGATAGCTTCCCCCAGAATTTCATTGAATTTACCAGTTCCTCTAATGTTTTTACTGTGATAAATGTGTGTTCTTACTTGAGGGTGTGGTATATGTCTATACCTAGATATCTGAAGGTGTCTGTTTTCCTTGGGAGTGCTAATTTCGGTAGGTTCCTCTTGTCCTCTGTAGCTAGTTTAGCTAGCAAGAATAGGCAGTATGTGTTCTTATTGATCTTGATTCCCATCAGTATGCTGAAGTTATCTAATACGAGTATGTGTTGGAGATTATCTACAGGACTTTGCAAGTACAGCAGGGTATCGTCCACATACATAGATAGCACATGTCCTCCACCATCTATCCTGATCCCAGCATCTTGATATTCTTGCCTCGGAAAGGCTGCTATTGGTTCCATTGTGATTATGTAGAGAATTGGGGACAGGGGGCAACCCTGTCTGGTACTTTTCTGTAGTTCCCATATATCTAAGTAAATGCTACCCGTTTTGACCTTTGCCAAGGGTTTAGTGTAAATCAGCTTAATCCCCTGAATACACTTTGGCCCTGATCCTAATTTCACCATTGTGGCGAATAGCCAATCCCAATGGATTTAGTCAAACTCTTTTCTTGAGTCTAGTGAAGCCACTGCACAATACTTGTTGCTGTCATTTGTGCTGGTGATTATATGATGTAATCTACATAGGTTCTCAGAGAAGTTCCTACCTGGCACATAACCCGTTTTATCTGGATGTATTAATTCAGTTATCACTCTCCCCAGCCTGTTCGTGAGTAGTGCTGTGAGGATTTTATGGTCTTGATTCAATAGAGACAATGGCCTGTAGGAGCTGCAGTCTGTTGTTACCTTGTTAGGTTTTGGGAGGGGGTATTATCACAGCCACACGCATGCTTCCTGGGAGCGTACCTGTTTCATACGCCTCCATGTATACCCTCATCAGGATCAGTGCAAGGCTTTCTGCATACTCTTTATAGTATTCACTCCGCAGCCCGTCCATGCCTGGGGTTTTCCCTGTGGGTAATATTCTGATTACTGCCAATACCTCTTAGCCGTTCTTCCAGCATCTGTGCTTTCTCTGGCTCTAGGTGTGGTAAGTCTATGAGATCTAGCACCTCTTGTATCTCGCTACTACACTCCTCCCTAATTTCTTTGTACAGTTCGTTATAATATTCCTGAAATGTGGTGTTCACCTCCCTTTCTGTATGATCTATTATACCCTGTTTACCCTGGATTGGTAAATAGCATTTTTTTTTCTCAATCCTTCTTGAATAACCATGCTAGCAGTTTGCCTGGTTTATCCCCTCCCGCATGGGTTTTCTCCAAATACTTCACTTAACTAAATTTGCCCAGCCTGTCTCATTGTTTTATGCACTCCTGTCTCAGTCTGTTTTCCTTCCCCTGATCCACCAGATTTCTACTAGGCTATAGGACTGTAAGAGAATGTTTAGGAATTTGCAGGTGGTGCCGGTCTTCTGAATGTGTCATCTTACCTGTCAATTCTAGGGTTGAGTGTACAATTAAAATCTCCTCCACACAGTAGTACTTTGTTTCTATACTGACCTAATCTTGCATACAGTGAGCGAAAGAACGTCATTGCACCGTGATTTGGTGAGTATGTGTTCACTATACAAATTATCCTTTTTTCCAAAGTGCCATGTATCAATAACATTCTGCCTTCATCATCCTTTATGGTATGTAGTATTTTCAGTGGGACTGTAGGAGCCATCCATATTAGGACACCCATGGAGTAAGCAGAGTACGTAGGACCCGCCACCGTTCCACCCCATTGTTGAACTAATTTCTCTTGTCTGGCTTTATTGAGGGGCTGTCTCCTGTAATGAGGCTATTCCTATTTTGTTCCTACGCAAGTATGTAATTGTTCTGTGCCTTTTCACACAACTGTTCAGGCCACAAATGTTCCAGGTCACTACTTTAACAGTATCCTCGATAATGTGTGGACTTTATTGTCTTTGTTTGCTGCCGCCTTTTTAGGCTTGTATTCTTTTTGGTTATGCTTGCTGATGTAGACCATCTATGTAGTGTACAATTTGGCTTCCCTTTTTTCCCTGTTGTCAACTCACCTTTCTCCCCTTTCCCCAACTGTCTCTTCCGTAACTTAAACAGCCCAGCTTTGCGATGCATGATCGGGCTATCCCGCTTCCACTCCCTCCCTTCCTAGTCTTCCGACTAGGCGTTTGGTACCCATTGTGTGGGTACTGAGAACGCACCCTGACAAATGTGTATGGGGAAGTTAAGGCATCTCTGTTTCCAGTGTTGCCCCGTCTATAGAGTCCATTTCCACACTGCTTGTCTTCCTGTGCAGTGGCTCATATTCAGTTATAGCTTTGCCATTTCCCTCCACGGGGACAGTTACAATCTGATTCCATTTACTATCTCCTGATTCTGCTGATGGGACATACAGAAGTGTATAAATGTCTGAGCCTTATGCCTTTGCACACAGACTTACCACAAGGTTTGCTCTTACCCTTACCATCTGTAGTGTTATGCGCTGCTTGGTGATGGTGTTTTCCCAATATCCAGCCAGTCTTGTGCTTCTTCCGAGTTGTTGAAAAAGAAAGCATGTCCGTTGTGTAGTATCTTTAATCTGGCTGGATATATTTGCATATTTTTCATCTCAGCTTTCCTCAATCTTTCCTTTGAAGCTATAAATTGGGCTATGTGCCTCTGGACTTGAAATGTATAATCTGGGAATATACCTATTTTAGCTGAGTCCATTTGTATGATTCTGCCTGTCCTCGAGAATGCCAAAATCTTCTCTCTATCTTTGTAGTTTAGGATTTTTTAGATGATAGGCCTGGGGGTGCTCCCGGTGTTGGTTTCCTGGTTAGAGATCAGTCGTTCCACCATGAATCGGTGCGTTAAGTTCCCTAGGCCCAGTTCTTGCAGTAGTAGATTCTCGACATAGTTAGTGGGGTCGGGGCCTTCCATACCTTCAAGCAACCCAAGGATTCTGATGTTGTTCCTTCGAGCCTGCCCTTCTGCGTCTTCTGCTCTAGTTTCAACCAATTTAACTTTTTGCTGCAATATTCTGCTGTCTGTTATCGCCTGAGAGACCTCCTTGGTGTTTTCTTTCACCTGTGCTTCTAGCTGACTGGTGCATTCTGCTAGTGCCCTCACATCTTGCCTTAGCAAGCTGACATCCACTATTATTGCGTCTATATTCCCCTCCAGAGCTGTCTTCAATGCTGCTATGGCAGCAAGTATCTGTTGATCTCCTTTACCCAGCGCATCTTCCGTATTGTCGACCGGTTCAACATCTGTACTTCCCCTTGGGCTATTTTGGCTTATATTATGGACTGTTTATCTTTTGTTTTGCCGGCTTTATTTGCCACTTGCTTGTCGGTGTTGTACATCTTGCGTCCCTCTCACCTTTCCTGCTCGTTTCATTATTGACAGTCTGGGCCTCTTAGCTGGAGTATCCGCTAATTACTGTCACTTGATGGTTGTGTCCAATAGCAGCACACTCTGCGCCCTGCAGGGCTACCCACTTCTGGCTTCCCCTTTGCAACAGGGTATTGTCGTATGAGTTGGAATTGGCTGTATTTCTTGTTTGTGGGCCCTTAGTTCCCTACGCCTGCTATTGTGCACCATGTCTCAGCGCTGATTGCGCACCTTATATTGCTGTTGCTGGTCCGCACCACTCGCATGCTGTTCTGCTGGTGTTTGCCTGCCGGAGGTCGGTACCTTGTCGTCTCTTCCGTTGTAGCCAGTTGTGTGTGCCCTTATATTGCTTGTGCAATGCTGTGCCTCATTTACATTCTCAGTGATTCCGTATTTGCTTTATTGCACACTCTGCCGTTTTACAGGACTCCCGCTTAGGCTCTCGACACACCGGGCTATGATCGTTGCAGTGTCTACTCGCAGCTAACAAGGTTTCTTGCTACTCGTCCATACGCTGCATCTTCTCTGCTCCGGTCATTCATCTGCAAACTCCTGGGCTCAGGGCATTATAAGCATACCTCATACTTTCTCCGATCATCCGATCCCTTGTGGGGCGCCTTCACTGTTCCGTTGTTTTATCCTTGCACTGCCTTATGGTTTACTCTGCTCTTTTCTCCAAGGGGTTACTCTTCAGGTTACGCAGCAGCAGTCACCATTTTGGTTGCCTCTGCTGTCCACCGCAGCTCGGGTGTTACTAGTTAAATCTCGTCTCTGCTGCACTAGGAGCTCAGTTTCGCCACTCTGTTGCAGTCTCTTGCCCTTATGCGAATTTCTTAACTCAAGATGACTTTTGTTTCTGGACGTTGCTACGGATCTTCTACAGATCGGGCCAGAGCTACTGTGGAACATGTCCTCTCTACATGGCAGTCAGCCAAGTTGGAGTTACGGGTGAATAGGCTAGTGTTGGCTCCAGTATCATTTATACCCCAATATTAGCAGCTATGCATCCCACTCCTCTGTTATTCCGCCAGACAGAGATCATAATGGCATTAAAGTGTGCTGCCTCTCACTGGCCCTGATCTCTGCCCAATGAATGTTTTTAGGCATGATATTTCCTTCTAGGCCCCCATCCTACATTGCCTGTTGTATTTCATTAGTAGATCCTTGGTTATTCCTGAAAGTTGGAAACACTCACTCCTTGTCCCTATTTTCAAAAAGGGGCGATCATGGCAACCCTTGTTGTTATCATCCAATTTCTCTCATGGACATGCTCAGCAATTTGTTTGAGATATTACAATCTTCAAGAAATGTGAATTGGTCTAAACTTTTGTGTCCAATATCTCCCATCCAGTTTGATTTTTGTGAACAGAACAGGCCCTAGAGGCACTCCTGAAAGCCAGCAAGTATACTGCTGGTTGCAGGACTCTGGTCAGTCTGTTGTTTTTGTACCTGCCCAGTGCTCTCAATAGCGTAACTAAAGAACTATTATGAAAGACATTATCAGAGAAGGGGTTGCCACAGAATGTAGCACACCTGCTTAATGTTCTGCATATGGACCTAAGGTTATCTGGTAGCCTTTTGGATCTAGCAGGGGGGTGCATTAGGGATGCATCTTGGCTGCACTCCTATTTAATTCATGTATTAATTACCTTGAAAGCGAGCTGAGTGGTCTTCAAGATGTCCCAACCCTATCAGGTCACCATTGTTCTGTTTTATGCTATGCAGAAGATCCAGTACTCCTTGCCAGCACTGCCAAAGCACTATAATCTCTTGTTAAATTTAGTTTGTTTATGGATGTGAGAGATCTTACTGTTAGTATGTCAAAATCCATGGTGATGGCCCTGGGGACAAAATAAGACATGGATGTTTAGTATTATTTGTAAAAATAGTAAGACTGACTGGGTTTCCAGTTACCATAACTCAGGAATCACCTTTTCTAATTCTCTCGGATGGGCGTGCTATGTACATGATCAAGAGGTTCAGATGCGCCGATTGAATGGTTCAGTGTTCCGTTTTTCATGCAGTACTGTGACTATGCCAATTAACATCACACTAACGGCCTATAGAGCAACATCTGTAGAGCTTGTTAGTTATTCTGCAGGGGTTTCCAACCCCTGGTGCATGCAGAAAATGCCTTTGTGTGGAGGGCATTGCGGGTGACTCAGTGCACCCTGTGTTACACGGCGCATGCTGAACTAGGAGTTTTTCCACCTGATGAATGATATTAGAAGCAAACCATTAATGCTCTGGTGCTCCACATGGTCTAAACTCTCAGCTCTTCTAACTCAAGTGCTGCTCTCAGATTTACTTCACAGTAATGTTGAACCCAAATAGAATGGTTATCTATATATAGATATATAGATATATATAAAACAGAAAATCTATGAGTTTGTTTGTTTGTTTGTTTGTTTGTTTGTTTATTTGATCCTCATACAATTTCACACTGTTCCAAGAATCTGCACCAAATTTGCATAGTTACTTGTTAGGACCCTCTGGATATCCCGGGCTATATTACATGCGGACACCCGACCCTCTACCCTGGATTTCAGCCCCTACACACATGTGACGGTTGCCTGGAAGCGGCAACCATTAAGGTGGTCGTGGAAGGACCAGACCAAGCTCATTTTTAAGCATCTCGATGCCAGGAACAAAACTCAAAGGTTTGAAAAACATGTTTTAAGGCCCTAGGATGCACTGTTTATGAGATATCTTCACTGCAACGCACCACAAGGCACTGCACCAGGGTGTGGCGACGGGTGGGGAGAGCTCACAGAAGGTCCCATTATGCTGCAGCATGCCAACTCTCCCCTGCCCTCCACGTCTACTTTGTGGTATGTAAGCCAGCCACACACGACCATTTCCAAAGCACATCAAACGATAAACAACTTTGAACAGCGACCTACAGGATCATTGATTTACATAAATTACTCACATCAGGAACCTACAGGATCATGATTTTCAACACGGAGCACAAGTATACCGCTGTGTGCGAAATTGGTGAAACATCAATGTGTTAAGTAGAATGACCGGACAAAGCTCATTTTCAGTATCTCGACGCAGTGAACAATACCCAAAGTTCCCCTTGAAAACCATGTTTCAAGGTATAGGAGGCATTGTTTTTGAGATATTTGCACCACAACTCACAAAATCGGTGAAACATCAAAGTGGTTGTACAAAGACCAGACAAAGCTCTGTTTTAAGCATCTGGATGCCAGGAACAAAACTCCAAGGACTCAAAAACCACATTTCAGTGCCCTCAGTTGCACCGTTTCCAAAATATCTGCACTGCAATGCACTGCACTGCACCAGAGTGCAGCGACAAGTGCACAGAGTCCCATCATGCTGCAGCATGCCAACTCTCATCTCCCCTTCACGTCTGCTCTGGAGTATGTAAACCAGCTACACATGCCCATACTCAGTGCAGTTCACTTCAGAGTGCAAAGCACATTAAATGATAAGGGACTCAGAACAGGGACCTACAGGACCAATGATTTTCATAAGCGATTCACAACATGGTCCTACAAGATCATTGATTGTCAACAATTGATGTTATCATGTCTGTCTACAGAACCTGTGCGAAGTATGGGTACTTTTTGCTTGACTAATTCTGGTTTAGGATCTTGGTTTTCTGACCCTCACTTCTATGGCAAAAATCGGAGTCATTACTAAAAGAATGCTATTTTGGTCTCCAAAACGCATTAATAGAAGACCGTATAGTAATGCTCCCTATGGTTTACACGTATTTACAAATATAATTACCTTATTCTGTGAATTCACATTTGAACCGGGTCAGGAACCTGTATTCTTGATTGATAATCACTAAATTAAGGTTTGCACTTCTTCCTTTAAAGGCCTATACCAGAATACGGAACAGTTCCTCATCTGGGGATTATAAATGCTCATGAGGGCTTAGATGTAAATGAAGACCCTTTATGAAGTTTTGTCCTAGGTACACTATTCTTTGTGCTAGCACCCTACTTCCATTACTTTGTACAATGCACTTTAGGCAGAGTGGCCCTTCACTCATGTTTTGATGAATGTGTAGCTATCCCTTAGACAGCTGGGCTGTCGAAAGATATTTAGTAAGCATGCTCAAAGTAAGGGCAAAGACTGTTGCTGAAATCACTGAACATTGTTGAAATGTAAACGCATGTCTCTTGTTTATCATTTTAACTCAGTTGAAAGCCTAGTTTTACCTTTAGATTTGTTTTATCGTATTTTATCTGGTCTATTATGCATTGCTTTTATGGAAATGTTTGACTTTTCCATAAATAAAGCATACCTCACTTGACTAGAGTCTGCACAGATGTGTACTGGACAATATTCACAAAAATTGTAATGAGATTACTGACTTTGGTGAAACATTGGGCGAACTATACATGAACATATTTTGCTTTACAAAGCTTTTATTGTGTTTCTCTAAGTATTACTTCTTTATTAATCTTGGCAGGATGGCACTTCAGATTAAGTAGGTCTTGTCTTCCTTTAATTTTCAAGACTGTATAATCTTTGTCTATGTGTTTGCATTAGTCGCTGTCAAAATATCTTGCTATCACTTTGGTACTTTCACTGTCTTTCTTAGAAACTTTTGTAATGTCACTACACTGGGGTGTGTGGCCCTTATCTTCCCTGAGTGGATTCCTGCCACTGCTATTTCCTCGGCAGGGCGTACCTCTGATCTGTACCCCTCCCCAGAAGTCCTTCAAAGATGGCAATCTTCTCCACATTGCCACTCTTAACTCTCGCTCTGCTGTCAAACATTCCTCTGATATCTGCCGCCTTCTTGAGGAACTGGACCTTGACGTACTCGGTCTCACTGAGACATGGTTCACGGCCAGCTCTGTCACCAGCTTTGACACACTCCTACCTGGCGGCTACAAGATCCTCTCCGTGCCGAGGCCCAACCGTACTGGGGGGGTGTGGCCCTTATCTTCCCTGAGTGGATTCCTGCCACTGCTATTCCCGTGCAGACCTACTCCTCTTTTGAATGTCTTGTCTGCCGACTCTCTCTCTCTCCTAGCCATTCCCTTACCTTGGGTACTATCTATCGGCCACCTGGTCAAATTTCCTCCTTCCTCTCCGAGTGGGCGGACCTCTCCTCCTCACTCCTGTCCTCAACCACTCAACTCCTCTTTCTTGGAGACTTCAACATCCACCTGGATGCCTCCTGTCCCCCTTCTGGACTCTTTTGCGACCTCTGCGACTCTCTCTCACTCTCTATTCTCCCGTCTGGGCCAACCCATTCTGCTGGGCACACTCTTGATGCCCTGATCTCTACTGACCTTCCCCTGTCTGTCCCTCTCTCCACCCCTGTCTCCTGGAGTGATCACTTTCTCCTCTTCTCTCACCTCACCCTCCCTACCCCTCAGGCAAAGCCACCCTCATCACTGCCATCTTCCTTCTCGGTCATCCGACCCATGAAGCATGTGTCAGTTGAGGCTTTTGCTGCCACCTTCTCGCCCCCTCTTCTCCCCTCGGCTGACTCACACCCTGACACAGCCCTCTCAACACTCTACTCTACTATATCTGATACTCTTGATATCCTTGCCCCTGTTATGAGAATCCGCCTGAAGCCCAAAGCCAAATGTAACTCCTGGTATGACTTGGATCTCGTCACCCTTAAACGCTTGTGCAGGGTGGCAGAGAGGAAATGGCGTGCTTCATGTTCATCCTCTGACAAACTGGCCTGTCGCCTGCTCCAAAGGCAATACCGGCTCTCTGTTCTCACCAACAAGAGAGCCCTTATCAAAGCCTCTACCTCTCCTGTCCCCTCCCAGGCCCTCTGTACTGCACTGGCCTCTCACTTCATTAAAAAAACTCAGGACATCTTGTCCTCACTCTCCTCCCATCACCTCCCCCCCTCCATTCCCTGCTCATCCTCTGGCCCTTTTGCAGCCACCCCTCCTCTCTCCTTCTCTGCCTTTCCCCTTTTTTCTGCTGATGAGGTTTCGAGACAAGTCCGATCTATGAAAGTCTCGTCAACACAGGTCCACCCCTGCTCCTCCAGAACTATTAAGGACCACATTGACTCCTTGGCTCCTGCCCTTGCTGACTTCTGCAATCACTCCTTTGCCTCTGAAGTCTTCCCATCCCCTCTCAAGCACTCCGTTGTGCACCCCCTTCTTAAGAAACCCTCTTCCGACCCGTCCTGCCCAGCTAACTATCACCCTATCTCTATCACTCCTTTCCTGAGCAAGCTCCTGGAGAAACTTGCCATCTCCCAGCTTAATCTCCATGCTGAATCTGTTGGTAGCCTTCATGACCATCAGTCTGGCTTCAGAGCTGCCAGAAGCATGGAAACTGCTCTCCTGAACATCTGCGAGGACCTGCTCTCGAACCTTGACTCTAACATTCCATGTGTTCTCATTTTGCTTGATCTCTCTTCTGCCTTAAATACTGTCAACCATACCATCCTGCTTAACCTTCTCCGTGATAACCTGGGTATCACTGGTCAGGCTCTGGCTTGGCTGACCTCTTTCCTCTCAAATCGACACTCCCAGGTCCAACTGGGATCTTTCCTGTCTGACATCTTTTTCTCTACCTGTGGTGTCCCCCAGGGACTCTCTCCCTGGCTGTTCAACCAGTATCTGGCACTTCTCGCCCACCGCATCGCTGCTCTCTGCCCCAACTTTCAGTGCTATGCAGATGATACCCAGCTCATTTTCAGACTACTCTCGGCCTCCTCTTCTCCTTCCTTCATCTCTGACTGTCTTTCTGCTATCCAGGAATGGTGTGCCACCAACGACCTCTGCCTTGATGCCAGTAAGACCGAGATTCTACTCATCGGCACACCCACTCCCTCCTTCCCTGCAGCTCTCTGGCCGGCCTCTCTTGGCCCTCTTCCTGCTCCTACCTGCAAGGCAAAAAACCTCGGGGTCATCTTCGACTCCACTCTCTCCTTCTGACGTTTCTAAGAAGTCACAATACCAGCTGCACCTCCTCAGAGGTATCCTTCCTTTCCTCTCCTTCCCCCAGAAGCGCACTGTCTCCAGAGCCCTGGTTCTCTCGAAGCTGGACTACTGTAACAGCCTCTATCTAAATCTGCCTGCCTCTACTCTCCGCGCTCTGCAACTCATCCAGAACAGGACTGCAAGACTTGTCCTTGGCCTCAAGCCCAGGGACCGTATCTCTCCAGGACTGAAATCGCTTCACTGGCTCCCTGTGGCTGCGAGGATTAAGTTCAAAACCCTCTGCATTGTCCACAAGGCCTTCTGGGACATGAGGCCAAATTACCTTCAACTCTCCCTTCCTAAATATCTTCCTTCTTGAGCACTTCGCTCTTCCGCCTCCAACTCCCTCAGGGTCAGCCGCTTCTCCAATCAACGAGTTGGGGGGAGATCTCTCTCCGCAGCAGGGGCCTCCCTCTGGAACAGCCTTCCTGCCCCCCTGAAACTTGAGGAGAACCATCTCCGGTTCCGGAAGCACCTCAAAACCTTCCTCTTTGCTTCTGCTTTCTCTCTCCCTCTCCCCTGCTAAATCACTGAAACTGTACTGAATCAGCAACTGGGCCACTCACCAATCTCGGTCCTTGGCCCAGCCACTCTCCCCTGCACTGCCTTCCTGGCAACCCCTGCACTGCGGGACTGTCTCTGTATCCCTACAGCCCCCCTTCCCAGCACTTGTCTGCACTTATCTTGCACTTGCCACCAGCTGGCCCTTATTATTTATCTTGTTCATTACTAACCCTGTACTGCACTTTCCCCTCTCCCTTTCCCCCTTGCACTTTTCCCGTCCCCCTTACCCTTGCACTTGCGCAATCTGAATGACACCTGGCCTAGTAGGATCGTTGTCTGTCTCCCCTTGTTCCCCCCTCCCTGCCTCGTCGCGCCTTGAAACACTTGTGTATAGGCGCGTTACAAATGCCTTATCATATCATATCATATCATACAATTCCTAAAAGTCAGTTTCCTTCCTCACAATCTTCAGGGGACTTAAATATTATGAATTTGTTTCCAGCAATGCTGCGTCAAAACTCTCAAAGCAATACTTTTTTCTAAATCTTGGCAGGATGGTGATTCAGATTATGAAGGTCTTGGATTCCTTTAATTTCCCAGCTCGATATTTTTGTTTTCATCTATGTGTTTGAATTAGTCAATTTCACAACATTTTTTGTTAACACTTTGGTAATTTCACTATCTTTCTCAGAAACGTTTGAAATTTGACTACAATTCCCAAAACATAGTGGGCCTCATCACCAGTTGGGTGGTAACCCTTAAATCCGGCAGAAACGGTATTAGCGCCGCCAATACCGCTCCGCCGGACCACGACTGTAAATCCTGCCAGCGCTATTACAGCCGGCGGTAGTACAGCCGGCTGTAATAACGCCGGCTGTAATAGCGCCGGCACCCAATCGCGCTATTACAGAGCCATCACAAGTCTGTCGTTGGTGCTATTTGTGCCAGAAAACCGGCATTAAAACCTCTAAAAATACCCCTGGCCAAATGCTGGAGGTAAAAGAACACATGAGACAGCAATAAGGGCCCAGGTGAAAACAACTCACACCAGAAGCCTACAAAGGACCCACCCGTGCACAACACACCCATCCAACACCATTTCACCATCGGGAGCAGGGAGGAGACAGCAATAAGGGCCCAGCTGAAAACAATGCACACCAGAGGCCTACAAAGGACCCACCCATGCACAACACACCCTTCCCAAAATCATGTTGCCATTTGGTGCCGGGAGCCTTGATGATGACATCTACTTGCTGCGCCTGGAGCTACAGAGGCATGCCAACCAACCCAGGGCTCTGGGAGCACAGGGGGTGGTGGGTATGAGGAGAAGGATGAGGAGTCCCGCACCAGCAAGACGGCCTGCCATCCCCAGGGTCAGGCCAACACCCTGGGCCTGACCAATGGGCAGCTAGTGACCAAATACAGGCTGGACAGGGCAACCATCACCCAGTTGCTTGACACAATCCAGGCTGACAGAGGCGGCTGTATAGCCTTCAGCACTGCTGTGCCCCCACTTGTAAAGCTTGTGTCGGTACTACAGTATTTCGGGACTGGCAGCTATCAACACACTGTTGCCATGATGCTTGGCATGGCCCGGTCCACCTTCAGTGTCGTGCTGGGACAGGAGCTGAATGCACTGCTGCTCCATGTCAATGAGCACATTGCATTGACAGCCACACAGGCACAGGCTAACCAGCTCAAGGGCCAGTTCCATGCCATTGCTCAAGTCCTAAAATGTCATAGCAGCCCTGGACTGCACACATGTAGCACTAGTAGTACCCCGGCAACATGAGGCAGCCTATAGGAACCGTAAGAATTACCATTCCATGAATGTGCAGATGAAGTGTAGCCCTGACGTAACCTTCACCCACTGCTGCACCCGCTACCCAGGATCCACCCACGACTCCATGGTCCTGTGCAACAGTACCCTGCCAGCCTACATGGAGAGGCACCAAGGCCAAAACACATGGATGTTGGGTGAGTACGAATCTAGTCTCAAATTCATGCCAAATTACATCTCTTAGGGGGCATGCACAGAGGAATACCTGCATGACTGCATGAGCGACTGGCAGCACTAGCACTGCAACATTTCCATGCATGTGCCTCACACGTGAAAACTTACACATGTTCAACACAGCAGGACACATTCTGAATGGCACACACTTGTGAAAGCACAGTCACATATGGAAACCCAACTGCAACAAAGCATTTTGTGTGTGTCGCCGTGCTGCTCCTCACCCTGACACAGAAGAGATATCCTACCCTGGCCACCAGACAATCATGACAATGGAGTCCTAATTTAGGCACATCCACAAAGCCACTATACACGCGTAGTCGGAGTTACGACAATGACCATCCCTGAGATACTGACCCCAAATTGTCCAATCACATGTCTGGCCAAATGTACATGATTGTGCCAAGTAGCAAACACAACACCAGCTATAGTGAATGCCACGACACATGGCCTGACAACATGTTGCATGAACATGCAGAAATAAGGGTACTCTCATCCAGTAAAAAGGGGGACAGAGTACTGTGGCATTTACACAAAGGGGTGGTGCATGCAGTAAGTAGTCCATTGATTGAATGCTGCACCTTGCACAGCACACACCACAATGAAAGTAGCTATATGGAAAATAGCATACGTGTACTACTTGAGTGTGACACACACAAGCATTCACATATACATTGCTACACTGCTGCGTGTAAATCTCGGCCCACGCATGTCTCAGAAGGTGAAGGATGTATGGCAACTTTGCACTAAGATAGCATGAACCTTCTCAACACATACTTTATTCTGCTGCCAATGTCTCTGATGATTGAGCCTTGTACACCCACTGAACCAACCTTGCCCTAATGTCCGCATTCTCTCCCATGCAGGTGATTCTGGATACCCGCAGTACACATGGTTCATGACTTCTGTGCGTCATCCACACACTCCAGCTGAGATGGCATACAATATTGCCCATGGGCGTACACGCATCTGTGTGGAAATGGCATTTGGACTGCTGAAGGCACGCTTCCGGTGCCTAGACCGTACGGGAGGGGCATTGATGTATGCATCAGAGAAAGTTGGCAAAATCATACTTACCTGTGCAATGCTGCACAACATTTGCTGTCGCAGGCATGGCCACTGCCCCCTAATGCTGATGACCAGCCAACTGGGGATGGGAGTGATGATGAAAATGTGGCCGAAGCTGGGGCACATGCACACAGGGATGGGGTGAGAATGGGGAGGTTGGCCAGAAAGGCCTTGATTGACAATTATTTTCGATCGACTGGATTGATACATTTGACACATATCACTTGTAAAATAAAGAGCACTTCAACTCAGTCATGAATGTCCATGCTTTGTATGCATTTTGAACTGATTTTTTTTTTTAACAAACCCCCCACCCATTGTGAACTCCCCATCACACACTTCCCCCCACCCCTGTGACCTCCCCATCACACACTCCCCCCACCCCTCTCAGAACACCCCAAAACAGTGCTAGTGGGTGCATGTGCCCAGGCTCGGCACAACTGTGCCATGTCGATCTAGGATGTTTGTGGGCGCTTCCCACGGCCGGCTCCCTGTGGTGAGCAGCGGGGGAGGTTGTGCAGGGAATAGTGCCTGGGCAAAGCCTCCAGGGAACCCTCTGTGGGTGTTGTAGAGGCAGATGGTATTGCTCCGGAGATCTGCAGCTGCTGCTGGAGCAGATTGTTTGACTCCAGCATCGGCTCAGCATGTGCGTATTGGACTTTGCACAGCTCCCGTACCCTTTGTCCAAAACCTGTCAGTGCCTCTGTACAGCCCTCCACCACTAAACGTGTCTGCGCATTGTCAAGTGCCATGGTCTTGGCTGCATTCCGTATGGCACGGCTGATAGCCTTAATTTGGCGGTTGTGCTCTGTCGACATGGCTTCAATTCATAGCTATCGGGTCTCCATCACATCCAGTCGCCCCATCACAGCAGCTCCCGTGACAATGGGTCTTTGAGGTGTGCTGGGGATGGACTGACAGCTGTGCCCGAGGTAGAAGGGGGGCTTTTGGGGGACATGGTGCCACCTCTGATGGGGCTTCTGCGTTTGGAGTGCCTATCCTCAGTGGTACCATAAAGTGGTGTGTCCTTATCAGGCTCGGGTGTGCAGGCATGATGCACATGTACATGTGGAGTGTGTGCATCCACTGGCGCCTGCTCCGGACTTCCCTGGGGTGTGCCCATCCCATGTGTGACACTGAGGCTGGGTGAGGACACCAGTGCAGTGTGTCGTGCGGCTGTGGATGTGCGGGCCTCATCACAGTTAGACCACTGGTGGCTGCCTCCACATCCTGAGTGTACCTGGTGTCTTCCGGGGTTTTAGATGCTGTTGGCCTGTGGCCTTGTGGACGCTGCACCCATGTGGGTGGGCTACGGTGGGGTGACCTTGGATGTGTCCTGCATTTGTTTTATCTTGCCGGTCCCTTTGCGGAGTGGTGGTGCTGGTAGAAGCGCGTCGGGACATGCGGCTGGGTGGTTTTGCTTCCTCCCCATCATCATTGGCCTGTGAGGAGCGCTGCGTGCTTGTGGGGTACATAGGGTGTTGTATGAGTTGAGGGCAGCTTACATTTGTATCATGCATTTCATGCCTTACAGTGGGTTTGCACACAGTTTCTATCATGCTTGGCCATTGAATTTTAGTGAGTCCCCATGTTGTGATTGGTAGAACGTGGCACAAGGGAGGGACAATGCTTGCACATGTTGGTGTGACATCTTCAGATGTCTGTTGAGGATGCACAGCTCCCATATTGTTGTGCCGAGGGGCTTTCATACTCACCCACACATCACGTTGCTGTGTCATGGCCAGGGATGTCTTTACCCTGGGCCTTCGGTTGATACATTGTATGTACTTATGGTACAAGGTGGCGGTAGGGTACGGTGGTACGTGGGGGCAGTAATGGATGGCTGCAGTGCCTCACACACATTGCATGCACACACATTCACTCAAGGTCTGCAGGCGTGGCCCTAACAGATCCATGCATTTTCAGGTGGGAAGGTCCTCACCTGCAGCCTCCTGGGTACCGGTGCCAGCCTCCACTCCTCCAACTCCCTCAATAGAGCCATGTCCATCAGGGTCATCATCTGCTCCTCCAAGGGGGTGAGCTCCATTGGTGGTGGTGGTGCTGGCCTTCATTCAGTCCCCATGCTATCACTCCTGTGCTGTGCCAGGAGCCCACGGATACTGACGTGCAAGTCGTTGACCCCCTTTGTTTCTAAGTCCCCCCATCTCTGGGCACACAGCCCACTGCAGTCACCTTCTGGCTGATTGCTCACCAAATCTGTGTGCGACGCTGTGCGCTGGTCTTGCCCTGCAGTGACCTGTACAGATCATTTTGGTGGCCCAGTACTTCCTCCACAAGTACTGTCAGTTCTTGGTCAGAGAACTTGGGTTTCCTGACCCTTTCCAAGGCAGACTTGCCCATGGTGCGCTCCTGGGACATTTTTTACTGTTAGCAGTGGTGGATGGCAGCCACTTTATTTCCCATTTATTTCCCATTCCAGCGGTGACGCATTTCCTGTGGTGCTAATAGCATGCGCTGATAGCACGGGTGCCTGACGGTAGCGCAATGCACGCTGGATTTTAGGGTTCTGGGACAATATTTCTGCCGGGCACTATTTGCGTCTATGCCACGGCTGTGTATGCGTGCACACCAGCTCATGATCTGGTGTTGTTTACGCCACACGTTGCTCGTTAACGCAAAGAGAAACCAGCGGATATTACGCCGGGATACCGACAAACTCGTGATGAGGCCGAGTGTCTAAACTTTCCTTCTTTTGCAATCTTCTTAGAACTTAAATATTATGACTTTGTTTCTCACAATGCAGTATCAGAGCTTGCCTTCTCTAGATGTTAGATATGTTGATGATTTGACTACTTTAGAGGAGCAGTTACATGTCTCTGCAGGAAATGCCGCCCTCTACGTCCTATATTTTGGAAGCCTGAGATCGTGCCATGCTTAACACCAGCAGCTGTGCGAGTTCTGCAGCGAGTGTTCGAAAGAAGGTACCCACTGTGAAAACCCTATTAAATGTATCCTCGAAGAGATGACAATATGAGGGAGGAACTCCCCAAAGGAATATGAAAAGGAGCAAAAGAGGAGCTGGTGACATCACGAAAGATGAGCGTGATGCCCTGAGAATACTGGCTGAAGAGAATGTATGGACCTTACAGAAACTGATGACAAAGTTAAAAATCGAGTAAACTTTCATATGCAAAAAGAAGATTGCACGTGTGTGAAGCACTGCAGCAAATGCAAGCCGTTCAATAACTGTACAGATTCTGTAATGCAAGTAGATTAAGCAATCTTATATGCTGGCTATATGTAGTGAATAGACTGCAGGCGAAGCTCGACATCAGTGTCAATAATTTAGTAAGCCAGGACTCATGGAGAGGAAAGGCAGAGAATTGTGACGCAGCACGAAAAGGCTGAGATTGTGGAAACGAATGGCGAGGCTGTTTGGCCCAATGTGAATGCTGAAGCAGCCAAGGCCGCTTATCCATTCTCGAAGGTGGTGATCGCACAAAGATGAATAATCCCTTCTTAAGGTGCAAAGAAAGAACACCAAGTGTGCCACGTTTTATTAATTTAAGACATGTAAATGCTGCAAAATGGACCAAATCATGGTCTCCTGTCACGTGAGCCAAGGATGGAAATAGAGTTGAGCGTGGAGTTCTAGAATAACAATAGTGAAAGTATGTCCCATGTGTTCACAGAGACAAGGATACTTTGCAAGGCTAAGTTCAAAGAAAATCTGCATGGCAGAAGAGACATTTTATGCTAATTGGGTGGGGAGGTAAAGCCGTGTCCAATTCCTGGCACCTGGGTCTGATCTTACGTACTGCTACATTAACCGAATGTTCCAGACTGGCCCGAGCGTGCCAACCAATTATAGAAGGCCGTATAAGGAAGGGCTTTATAGTTTGAGAGCTAATGATATACCGTGTACTTAACAGTGTTGAGGATGACATGTTTTAGAGGTGGGCATAAGTTGTCCACTTGACAGTAGACAGCCTATCACAATCCCAGCTGCTTATAAACGTAGATGATCCCCTTGAACCTATCCCAACCTCTCATAGGTTTTTCTTATCTGCCACATTGTATGATGTGACGTCTGATGTATTTTCTGAATATAAGGATGTTTTTATGAGAAATGCATTGAGAGCTTGCGCGAACGTCCATTGATGTCCATTGTAATTCTTTGTTTTAGATCATTGTTAATAAATCAGCAAATTTGTCTGATGTATTTTCTGAATATAAAGATGTGTTTATGAGAAATTTATGAGAAATGCATTGAGAGCTCGAGCGAACGTCCGTTGATGTCTATTGTAGCACCTTGTTTTAGATAATTGTTAATAAAGCAGCACCTTTGCCATCTTCCTGAGTTGGTTTGATTATTTGGTGTCAGAGTTATTCTGCATCCCCATCCATTGCATGCACGACACCCAAAGGGCCTTACGTTTATGTGGTAGCAGTGCAGATGGTTGAAAGATCCAAACTAGTTTGTCTTCAGATTTTCAGATGATCGGGCATCCTCTACCATTAGCCAAAAGATTGCTGGGTTTCCTGTGGAGAGCAGGCGATAGAAATAAACTTGCAAGAAGAACCGAGACGGTGGACGGTCCCCCTTTGACAAAATCCCTGCCCGGTTCCCACAGGTGCTCAGTGGACACAAAGCGAAGTGGTCGGATTGGAGGAGGATTCGATACTGAAGGCCTCAAGTCGATTAACAAACAGTGAGTAGACTAAGGACAATGGCAAATGAAGGGAATGGGGTTGTGATCATTTTTGAGTAACAGGAAATATTGACGGAAGAGTCCTGGCTCAAGGGAGTTTAGAAGGAGACGTTTCAAACGCCAATGGGAGTAGAGTGAAATATATAACGCGTAACAGGTTTACGTAAGGTGACATCTCAAACCCTGTATAGTGCATAAGTAAAGGAAGAGAGAGAAAAAAGGTGATCACAGTGTTCATTAATTGTAATGTCAACTAGTCTGTATGTTTGTTTGTTGAGTAAAAATATCGAAGAGTAATAGAAGTTGTGAAATAAGTGAAGACGTTGTAAAGTAATAGCCTTATAAGTATTGACAGTCAATTGAGACTTGTCATTATGGGAGATACTCCTCTGATGCACTTATATAAAACATTACCAAAGCACATGCCCAAGCTCAAACAGTATAGTGCGGATGGGTGAAAGGCACAGCAGATAAAATGTTAATGCCGGGGCCCCAAGGAGGATCATTGTCAAAAGCAGTATTGCAACACATGACTACATACTGGCACGCTGAGTACACCAGGAAGAAATTTGACAAAAGGTTTGCCATTCTAGAACTCTGGAAAATGTACCAGGAAGAAAGGGAAGATCTGCCACCTGAGGAGTTGATGCTTAGTCAGCGTAAAGAGGAAGGTGTTGAGCCCTCAGCTCCCCTTGGCTCGCCTGAAGTAAAAGGCGCTAGTATGGAAGAAATAGGGTTATATCCTTTAAAGGAGTTGAAAGCGGCGACGGGGTATAGTAATCCAATATACAGACCTCCCGCTTACAGTAGTGATGATAGTCCAAAGGAGAACAAGAGAAAAATAGAGATCTATAGGATCATACATGACAAAGAAGAAAAGAGTGAGTGGTCAAATCTGTAGACAGAAATAGACAGGGAGATTAAGAGATGGAAAGGAGAGAACAAAAAAACTAACGAGATAGCGCTCGTGCAGAAGGAATGGATGCAAGGACAGATATTACTTAAAATAGATGGGAAAAACACTGAGGAAGTTAGGCAAAGAGAAGATAAGGGCAAACAAGAAAGAAAAGATAAGGAACGAGAGAAGAGATTGAACAAAGGCAAGCAGAAAAGGAAGAGCAGGGAGCGATGAGAACAGATGTATCAGGAGGAGCAAGAGAAAAAAGAACAGGCAGAAAAACAAAAATTATGATAATAGACATAGCGATAGAAGACAGGGATAGAAGAGAAATGAAGAGAAAAGAGGAGGAAGTGCAAAGACTGAGGGCCAAAAGAATACAGAGCGGAAGGGAAGAAGAGGAAAAAAGGCAAGAGGTAACGAGAGAAGAACAAAGACAAGAGGAAGAAATTATTAGTAGGGATGCAGGAAAGCAAGGAGAACTAGATGAAGAGATAGAACGAAGAAGAAGACAGCAGGGTCTTGATAACAGTCTCATTCGTAAGGAACCAGTGGGGCCAAGCCCAGAAATATGATGGGACAGAATAGAAGAGTACCTTCTGATAAAGGAAGCAACGTCAGGGGAATATACATTTTTGTTAGACTAAGAAAGATTTGATGCAGAAAAACATCGGAGCAAAGATTGATAAGGCCTATCAAGAATTAAAGGAAGGTAGCAAGTATGGAAGTCGAGAGAAGAGGGACCAATCCCAAGCATTTCAATCACAAAGCAAAGAAGAAATTCCTGTTCAGTCACGGACGTAGAGCATTTACCTTAAGCAGACTGAACCTTGACAAATGTGAGGAAGATAATAGTCACATTAGTTGGGGACTAGATATGTCAGAGGAGGAAAGAGAACCCAGTCTTGGGGTAGAAGGAGGGAGCGCGTTCACCCCTGAAGGAAGCCTGCAATTGTATAAAGAAGTAAAATGGTCGGAGCTGGAACAACCTAAGGATAGGAGGCCAGATCCCATAGCATATCCAGAACATCCCCGAGGATAATCGTTAAGTGAGAAGGGAGAATTGCCGCCATATGTGATCATGTTAAGATCATTACCGACAAAGAGACGGACAGGGACAATCCTCCCTGCCATGGATAGACTAATGTTGAAAACAACTCTAGGTTGGGGTTCACACAGTTTCCCTTATTGGAGAAAGGGACCACAGTATATTCCATGGCCACAGATGGACAAGGATAATTTAAGCTCCCGAGTTTGACTTTGGGCGCTGCAAAATGGGTATTATAGTTAGAAAAAATGACAGGAGGAAACATGCTGGCCATAGGGGACATAACAGGTTTCCTGGCAGCTGTTCTTGTGGGAAGGGCTGATGACATATGGAGGAGGGCAGGATATTCAAGTGTGACAGCACAAAACACACCATATGACGGAGCTGCGTTTAATAATTGTAGAACAGACGTGTGGAGGGTTCTCAGGGTTGAGTATCCCGATACATCAGATATGGGTGCAATTATGACATGTAAAATGAACACCCTATTGCTTAAATTGAGGACATTCTGGAGAAAAGGCAACTTGAAACTCACGAGCCGTGGGAAAAGACAGTGGTATTATTTTACCACATTTTATGCCAGAGGTTTCCTGAGCCAGTGCTGATGTAGATGATGAAACAAGTGGGGATGAAAGTGAATCCGTGGTCTGAGATTCAGCTGACAATAGTACATTATTGTTGGTTATTACAAGAGAAAAATAAGAAGAAAGATGAGACCAGGAAAATTCGAGGAAGCCAAGTTAGTTCCCAAAAAAATGTCTAATTTTGCCATAGAAGGGGCAGTATTGACAAGTGGAGAAGGACTGGGAATGCAGGAAGCAGTAGGTGCATCACAGGCAAGTAATCAGTGCCCAATGGATCTAGGTGGATATGGGTTTGTGCCACGAGGCAGAGGTATGGGCTATAGAGGAAGAGGAGGTGGATTCCAAAATAATCAAGGTGGGTTTCAGAATACACAGAATGAGAATCAGAGTACCGAGGGAAGATCTAACCAAAGGGAACTTGTCAGAGGGGCACCCCCACTTTGTTGGACTTGTGGGATGACAGGGCATATTGCGCACATATGTGGAAGTCAAGGGATTGTACAACATAGCCAATTTTCGCGGGGAAGGCTTATTCTCCACCATATAGTGCACAAAGTTGTCATGCCTGCGCCATGGGCGCATCCATTTACGCTCAATTTGGACTATATGTTTATCATTTATTTGCAACAAACTCTTGGATCCATCTATATTTACTTTGGGAACTTTATTTCCCATTTGCGAGACTTTGGTGCTTTATTATTTTTTCCCACAAACTATGTATACCACAATGCACCTGGCTACAAGCATCGATTCCTGGCTGTTCCTATTGGTTATCAAAGGAACTACACCCCCCAGAACCCCTAGGGACTTGCCCTGCTTCCACCAGCCCAGGAACAGAAAGGGAGGTGGCCGATTGCCTGCAGGTGTGCTTAGCCAGGTGCAACCAATTAGCCTGCCTCTGTGCTGGGCTAGGCAGTATAAAGGCTGCTGCCTGCAGTGGCTCAGCCTCTTGCATCTGAGAGTCCTTCCTCCACCTTTTGCATCTTCCTACGGATCTTGTATGCTGCTTACCTTCACTCCTGCTTGGACCCTGCCTTGTTGCTTGCTCCACCCTGCTGCCTCCAGCCACAGCCTTCCAGGCTCCCTGCCTCACAGCCCTGCTCCTCTGGGCTCTCCACACTGCAGCTGATCACGCTCTACTGCCTTCCAGCCTCTGCCCTTGCCCTGCCGGGCTCTCCACATTGCAGCCGATCACGCTCTGCTGCCCTCCAGCCTCCGCCCTTGCCCTGCCAGGCTCTCCACATTGCAGCCGATCATGCTCTGCTGCCTTCCAGCCTCCACCCTTGCCCTGCCGGGCTCTCCACATTGCAGCCGATCACGCTCTGCTGCCTTCCAGCTTCCGCCCTTGCCCTGCGGACCCTCTACATTGCAGCTGATCACGCTCTGCTGCTTTCCAGCCTCAGCCCTTGTCCTCTGGGCTCCCTGCCCTGCAGCCTGCCTCACTCCGGCTGCCTTAGCCCTTGTCCTCTGGGCTCCCTGCTCTGCAGCCTACCTCACTCTGGCTACCTACAGCCGTTGTCCTCTGGGCCTTCCTACTTTGCAGCTTATCACGCTCCGCTGCCTACTACCTACCTTTTCTGCTGGGTTCTCGGCCTAGCAGCCCTCTACAGTCCTCTGCTACCTTCTACGTTCAGCGGCCCTGTCCCTCAGGGTTCACTCCTTACTGCCCGGCCTTTACGGGATCCTTGCTGTGCAGTCTGCTTTACTTGGCTGCCCTAAGCCCTTTTCCTCTGGGCGTTCTACCTTACAGTCCTACTCCTGTGGGCTTACTCATTGCTTTCCTGCTCCTCTGAGCTCTCAACCTTGTTCCTTACTGTCCTCTGCTATCCCATCCTGTTACACAACTTTCCCTTCATTTCCTTCTGCTAGTTTGCTATCAACCTCCTTTTCCTGGATTTGTCTGTATCTTCTCTTGTCCTGTTTGTAGACCCTTTTGTACAGAGCTTGTCTGTTGTTTCCCATCAGTCAACCTCTGCCCCTTCCCTTGTCTCGTTTCTACATTACAGACACCCATAGCTGCTGTTCCAAGTCATGAGCAAACAGCGTGGGCCTCTGTTATAGCAAACTGTGCAGAAGGCTTGAGTATTTCCTAAGGTTCGTGGAATACTCTTTTCCTATATCTGCATACACCCCAAGAGGGAATTCATTCTGTACCTTTCCTTGCTACTCTTGCCTACTCTTCGTTCTCTTTCCTTTCTGCTTTGTGTGTGCTTCTCTGTCCACTTTATTTAGGCACAACCACCCAAACCCTTTTTGGGTGTCCTGTGCCACTCTTAATAGAGTGCCATCCCTGACAAAAGTAGAGAAGGGTTCACCCAAGGTCACACATTTTTCAGACACAATCGCTGCGAGTACAGCAGGTACAGCAACAAGAGCGAGTGCAAACGAATCCACCACAAGGGCAGTCGCTACAAGGCCCTATGCAGACACAGCAGTATGCAACCACAGGACAAATGCTGACACCCAGAATCGGAGGTGCCACTGTGGTAGGAGGAAATCCTTTCACAGGGGCGGGAATGAGCCTGTACCCACAATAGGACAGCTCACAGGGTACCTTTATGTGTTCAGTACTATCCATGACACAAGACCCCCAAGAGGAACCAAGGGTCGATGTGACGATAGGGGGCAAATCTTTTTCTTTTCTAGTAGACACTGGAGCTACTCATTCATGTATACGAGAGGGAAAATATGCAATGTCGGGAATTGCCATGAATGCTCAAGGGTTCTCTGGAGCTCCATGTTGAGTTCCTTTTACTAATGAATTACCAGTCTCTATAGGAGAGGGCAACATGTCTTTTCTTTGTTATATTCACGGCAGACACTGGTTAAGATTTTGGGAAGAGATTTGATGACAAAACTTAACATGACAATTTCCTTCACTGATCAAGCAATAGTGTGCTCCACTGCAGGAATCCACTATTTAAACATGGGAGAATTGCAAGGGGCTCTGTGAGGTGTTCCAGTAGATCCATAGATATTTCTATATGGAGTGAGCATTCTACTGACATGGCTAGCTGGTTTAGTGGGAACAATTTTGAGAATACCTGATGAGTTTTTGCTTAGACCACAAATACCTATGGACGCAGAGGAGGGACAGACTATCCCCATAGAAAAAGAAGCAGCCATAGTACGAAGGGAAATGGCAATGCTCGAAGGAGTAGATGATGAGGGTAGACCATGGAGGACAGTAATAGCTCTCAAAAAAGGGTACAGATTGACTGACATAACTGATGACGACACGTTCAGGGAAAACCAAACAGATGATGAGGTGGTATTCTTTATGAGCATCACATACTGGATAATAATAGAAAAGTGGGAAGTCCCACAGTGAATGGCGATAATGCAGCAGCGTCCAGCATTTTTTCAGGAAGATTTGGAGAAGGTGCCAAGCATCCTTTGGACCACAGGCCCTTATGACATAGGTTTATTAAAGGGAATAGGGGAAGTTAAAATGAAGCGTAAGCCATGAGTGATTTTACCTCGACCAAAACTGTACCCCATGTCTCGAGAGGCTGATGAAGGTATATTTCAGACCATTTCAGCACCGATGAAACAAGGGATTCTGGTGCCATCAGAATCATTGTGTAATACTGCAGTGTATCTGATCAAAAAATCTAAAGGAGGGTCATGTAGATTTATACAAGATATGAGACCGATGAACCAGATTGTCAATGCAGAGTTTCCTCTAGTTCCTAAACCGGCGACGATACTATGCAGTATTCCAGTGGAAGTTCGATATTTCACATTGATCAATTTGAAAAAGGCGTTATTCTCGATCCCTTTGCACAAAGACTCACAAGGCTTGACTTTCTTTACGTTCTGCCAAACTCGACTGAAACATACTCGTTTGCCACAGGGGTACTCTGAGTCCCCATCGATCTTTAACAGAGTCCTACTGATGGATTTACACAATATTGATCTTAAAAGTGCAGTGATACAATACGTCAGTGACATTTTGATTTGTAGCACCATGAAAGATGAGTGCAGACAAGATTCTGTTCAGTTGATGACTATCCTAGCAGACAAGGGATACAAGGTAGACAAGGAGAAGTGACAATACTGCCAAGAAGAGGTGTTATACATAGGGCAGCTGATTTCACACAAAGGAAATACGGTGACACCTGAAAGAGCTGAGGCAATTATGAAAACCTCAAAGCCAAATAGAGTGAAACAGATGCAACAGTTGTTGGGGTTATGCAACTATGTTCGAGCCTGGGTGTTTGATTACAGTACATACACAAGACCCCTTTTGTAAGCTTTAAAGAAAGCACAACTAGATAAAATAAAAATAGAATGGACTCAGGAAATGGAGGAAGGGTTTTGCAGAAATGAAAAAAGCAATTCATACAATCCCTGTTTTAGGAATTCCCGATTATGCTGAGAAATTTTATTTGTTTTCACACACCAATGGGACAGTCATGACAGCAGTGCTTATGCAAGGAAATACATTGGGGTACAAGCCCTCACCGTATTATTTGTTTGTTTGTTTGTTTGTTTATTTATTTGTATAGCGCACCTGACCCAGAGGTATATGGGCGCTTGAGCATCAAGTTACAGGCATAGGTAGGAACATTTGTACAATTGTGCAATGTAAGTATAGTTACATCGGTTATGACAGCAGTTATAGTAGACTGAGTGACATACATACATACGGTGCTAGTTAATTGTTAAGTAACCAGGTGATGATCTTAGTTCTGAAAGGTTGAAATGTAGGGGTAGATTTGATGTCCGATGGGATAGTGTTCCATAATTGTGAAGCTAGAACTGGGAAACTGGATCCGCCGGCTCTTTTGAGGGAGTATTTGGGCACTGTCAGTTGTAGTGTATTAGAGGATCTGGTGGTTCTAATATTCTGTCTTAAGATGAATTTATCGGTTAAATAAGGTGGGGCCAGGTGGTTAAGAGCTTTGTAGGTGAGGCAGATAGTTTTTAGGTCTATTTTTTGTTGGATGGAGAGCCATTTGCATGTGATTCTTGTGGCTGAGATGTGTTCTCTTCTGGGAATATTAAGGGCGGCGCGGAGTGCATTATTTTGTAGAACTTGTAGTTTGTTAACAACCGTTTTATTGGCACCTACATACAGGCTGTTGCAATAATCCAGTTTGGATTGTATAAGTGCTCTGGCTAGAATAAGGCAATTGTTGGGGGATATCAGAGGTCTGCAGGCTCTGATTAGTTTCCCAGTGTAAGCAGTGGCTGAGGCGGTCATATTAATTTGTTTGGCGAGGTTGGTGTTAGTGTCGAGATAGAAACCAAGAGTTTTTACACTTTTGGCAGTGGGAATGGTGTTGCCGTCAATGATGAAGCTAGAGTAGCTCGGGCTGAGATTCCGGATAGTGTTGGGTGAGCCGACAAGGAGCAGTTCGGTCTTGTCATCGTTCAGGCAGAGGCCATGTGTGGCCATCCATGCCTGAACGATGGAGAAGACTTCACCGATCCTGTTGGCATCCGTGTTGTGGTTGCCTGATAAAGTGAGGAGTATCTGGGTGTCATCTGCGTAGTTAGTGTAGGTGACACCCAGATGGTCCAGTTTATCGAATAGGGGCTTTGTGAATATATTATACAAGGTGGGTGAAACACACGATCCTTGTGGGACACCGCAGGTAATGGGAATAGGGTCGGCTGCTGCAATGGGTGAGAAGACTCGCATGGTCCTATTGTCCAGGAAGGATTGGATCCATGTGACCGCCGAGTGGGAGAAGTGTGCTGCCGATGATAGGTGGTTGCACAGGATTTTGTGGTCAACCAGGTCAAAGGCAGCGGAAAGGTCGAGGGGAAGCAGGATAGCAGCTCTCCCTTTATCTTTGATTTCGTCTATCTGGCTCTTGAGATCAACAAGGGCCGTTTCCGTCCCATGTTGGGGACGAAAGCCAGATTGGCGAGTACCTAGTAATCGGTTAGTTTCAAGGTAATCCTGAATTTGTAAATAGGCCACTCTGTCAAGGATCTTTAGTAAAAATGGGACAGTGGTAATGGGTCTATAATTTGTGGGTATGTCTGGGTCGAGGGTCTGTTTTTTTAGCAAGGGTAGGACCCAGGATTGTTTCAGATTACTTGGGACCATATTGTTAGAAAAAGACAAGTTTATTAATTTGGTGATGAAGGGGGAGAGATCCCTGGCAGCATCCTTGATTATCTGTGCGGGGCAGCTATCCCCCTTGCAGTTCGAGGGTTTCAAGGATGCTATAATTTTTTGTACTTCAAGTGTGGTCACCTTTTTGAAGGTGAAGCCTGAGCTAGAGGCGGTGAGTGGGGGATGGGTGGGTCTGGAGGAGGGGTCGTGAGTGAGCTGTTGCCGTTTGTTTTCAATTTTAGTTTGGAGCCCTGAGATTTTGTTGGCAAGGGCGTTCTGGATCCCTGTGCACCAAGGTTTATCCTTTGTGCAGGTATCTGCAGGAGGAGTGGGGTTTTCTAATTCCTTTAAGATGTTAAAGAGCTCTTTTGTGCTGGAGCCTGCCTGTGAAATCCTGGAATTAAGAGATTCTTTCTTAGCACGCGTGATCTCATTTTTGTAGTGGGTGGAGAAGTTGGTGAGGTTAGTTCTATTGTCTGCTGAAGGCACCGATTTCCATAGTGATTCCAGTTTGCTTTTTTGTAGTCGGAGTAGTTTGAGCTCTGGGGTGTACCATGTATTCAGGTGCGCTTTAGGTTTCCCTTTACGCATTTTTAGTGGGGCAATGGTGTCGATAGCTTTAGCCATGGAGTCATTATAGGTGTTGACCATCGAGTTTAAGTCAGTTGTATTTGGTAGGGCGTTCAGAATGGGGGTCACCAGAGGCATTAAGGCTTCAGCTGTAATGTTGCTCTTTTTCCTAGTTTGGCAGGCCGGAGCAATAATAGGCTTTTTGTGCACTAGGTTGTTTATATTAATGTCAAGGGGGAGGAAGTGGTGATCCGTCCAGATGAGTTGTACAGGGTCCTTTAGGGTAATGTTGCAATTGAGGGCGGTAACCCAGTCAAGGATTCTGCCTTTCGAGTGGGTGGGTTTAGAGCAGAGTTGAAGGAGGCCATGCTCCTCTAATGCCGTGGCCAGGGCAGTGGCGGGGGAGTCATGAGGGTCATTAAACCCAAGATTGAAGTCTCCCAGTATAATTATTTGAGCTGAAGGTTTGGATCTTTCGGCTACTAGGGAGGTGATGTCTTCCTCAAAAGAGCCCGGTGGGCCCGGGGGTCTGTAGATTATGTGCATAGTGATCGTACTCTTTGGGGAGGTTTGTAGTTTAACTGTGAGGTGTTCACATGATTTGAGTGGAGGAGAGGAGCCTAGTCTGATATCGAGTGAGGACTTGAAGATGAGGGCTACACCACCTCCTCGAGCGTTAGGTCTGTCTACTCTGAGGATAGTATAGTTGTCAGGGATGGCTAGGGTAAGGGATGGTCCCGCAGCCTCATGTAGCCAAGTTTCTGTCATAGCAAGGAAGTCTAGGTTGTTAGTCAGAATGATGTCGGCGACTTCTGTAGAATGGGCGACCAGGGATCTAACATTTAGAAGAGCTCCTTTTAGTGTATGGAGGGTCGAGATGATGGGGGTTATAGTGTACTTGTTGGTTTTGTTGGGTGGTTTAGGTGGGCGTTTGCTCGTTTTGTGGTGGATTCTGGCACCAAGTCAATTGTTGCGATCGGTAGGGATAAGGGTGGTTGTTTGAGAGACAGTAAGGTCAGTCATCGTGGAGGGGCTGTGATGATGGGTGGGGCAGGGTGCTCAAGTGTCTGTTGGGTTCTGCTTGGATCTATCTGCACTCTTGTTGTTTAGGGCATCGTAAAATTGTGCATGGTCATAGGTAGGATAGGCAGATTGTGGGACCGGGAGGAAGGCTGGAGTAGTGGGAAGGAATGGTGTGGGGCAGACGATAGGGTAGTATCTTGGGCAGGCGGGTCTAGCTAGTCCATTTTTATGGGTTAAGTAGCTGTTACCGTTGCAGAGTATATTGCTTTGCATGACACAGAAGGGGGACATGATCACGGTAAGGCAAAGTAGCATAATGTGTGTGCTAGGGGCAATGCGCCGTGCAGAGGATAGGCAGATGAGGGACATCGGTGCGGCCATAAGGCACAACACAATAGTATGGTTAAAATACGACCATAGGGCACAACACAATAGCGTGGTCACTGTGCGATCATAGGGCACAACACAGTAGTGTGGTCTAAATACGACCATAAGGCACAACACAGTAGCGTGGTCTAAATGCGACCATAGGGCACAACACAGTAGTGTGGTCTAAATACGACCATAGGGCGCAACACAGTAGTGTGGTCACTATGCGACCATAGGGCACAACACAATAGCGTGGTCTAAATCGACCATAGGGCACAACACAGTAGCGTGGTCTAAATGCGACCATAGGGCACAACACAGTAGCGTGGTCTAAATATGACCATAGGGCACAACACAGTAGTGTGGTCTAAATGCGACCATAGGGCACAACACAGTAGCGTGGTCTAAATGCGACCATAGGGCACAACACAGTAGTGTGGTCTAAATATGACCATAGGGCACAACACAGTAGTGTGGTCTAAATACGACCATAGGGCACAACACAGTAGCGTGGTCTAAATGCGACCATAGGGCACAACACAGTAGCGTGGTCTAAATGCGGCCATAGGGCACAACACAGTAGCGTGGTCTAAATACGACCATATGGCACAACACAGTAGTGTGGTCACTATGCGACCATAGGGCACAGCACAGTAGCGTGGTCTAAATACGACCATAGGGCACAACACAGTAGCGTGGTCTAAATGCGACCATAGGGCACAACACAGTAGCGTGGTCTAAATGCGACCATAGGGCACAACACAGTAGCGTAGTTTAAATACGACCATAGGGTATGTGAGTAGTACTAGAGACCATAGACCCAACTGAGTGGGGGTGGCTAAGAGTCCATGCGTACAGTAATGTCCCGGTACTTGCAAGTACTTACAATGCGTTCTCTTTATGCGGGAGGGTTCTGGTAGTGGGTAGGTTGCAAGTTGCTCCGTGTTGATGGCCACTCCGCGCTCTCATGCGCGTAACAGGCGCAGAACAGGCCTTTGTATGGCCTTAGGACTGGCCGCCGGCGATTCCGCCTGCCGGCGGTTCTTTCGTTTCAAATCGAGGTTCAGCCTCGATATCGTGCCGCGATGCGCCCGGCATGGGCGAGTCAGGCACCTCTTGTGGACAGGGTCAGGCAGGCCCTGCTCAGTTAGCGCGCTCCGTGCCTGGGTATTGTTGTGGGTCCTCTGCTGGGCTGGGGGGGCTCCTGCCCTCACCCCTCTGGGTGGATGGAAAGAAGTGGGGGACCTGGGCGCAGAACAGGCCTTTGTATGGCCTTGGGACTGGCCGCTGGCGATTCCGCCTGCCGGCGGTTCTTTCGTTTCAAATCGAGGTTCAGCCTCGATATCGTGCCGCGATGCGCCCGGCATGGGCGAGTCAGGCACCTCTTGTGGACAGGGTCAGGCAGGCCCTGCTCAGTTAGCGCGCTCCGTGCCTGGGTATTGTTGTGGGTCCTCTGCTGGGCTGGGGTGGGATTTTAGACCCAGTTATGAAAGGACACTTGCCTTGTGAACAATCTTTGGCTGCTGATGCATTCACAATTGAGAGGTTTACAAGTATTGTCATGGGCTGCTCTATGACTCTTCGTGGAGCATGCTCTTTTTGCCATTTTAGAGAAACCCAGAGGTACATTGACATCCCAAAGAGCTTCATGTTATGGGGTAATGATTTCTAATCCAACAATTAAGATTGTAAGATGTGAAATAGTGAATCCTGACACATTTGTAGCTGAGCCAGTAGAAGAATGTGATCATGTGCATGACTGTGCTAATTATGTTGAATTTTATGATGATATACCCCAAATGAAAGGGAATGCTTTGGTGGGAGGGGAAATTCTCTTGGTTCTTCGCAAATTGATCAGACTAGTGGGGAAAGGCATTAAGGCGCAGTGGTAGTGAGACACAGATTAAATATAGAATTTGAAGTTATAGCAAGTGCAAGGCTACGTCTCACTTTTCAGTGCAAGCAGCAGAATTAGTGGTGATTATTGGTGCGCTTGAGAAACATGAAGGACAGGAAGTGGTGGTGTACAGTTACTCCATCTACTTGACGTCAACCGTAGATGCAGGATTACCACATTGGAAAAGGAGGGGCTACCTCTGTGTGGACGGCACTCCATTGCAACGCGCATCCTCATTGGATAGACTTATTAAGGCACTATAACTCCCAGTAGCCATAGCAGTTGTTAGATGCGCAGCGCATACTAACCAAACAGATTTTATCTCTTGCGGGAACGAAGCCGCAGACAAAGAAGCCAAAAGGGTTGCATATAATTTTGAGTTTTGATACTGCGAGTATTAAAGAAAATGAAGTTAAAGCCATGTTAATGCAAGAAGGGTTTAATGAATTGTCGATAACCCAACTAATGGAGATTCAAGGAAGTGCACCGCAGGAAGAGCAGGAATTATGAAAGGGAACGGGGTGTTCTTTATCCTCCACTGAAGTATTATGGCTACAAGACAGCACTGCAAAGCCGGTGATGCCAGTAGCGTTATTAAAGGTTGTGCCTGAACATCTGCATTACCCCTTGCATGTAACTAGGGTGAGTCTTGCTGCTATAATTGCAGAAGACTGGTTCATTCTGAATTTGTTGGAGCACATTGCACTATTTATGTTAAACTGCATTGTGCGTCAAACATTTACTGATAGATATACACTGAGAACAATTCGATATGTAATACCTCGACCGAATGCTCTGTTTCAGCTGCAAGTATGTAATGTATATAGGTACCTATTAGTGGTGGCGTGTCCCTTTTCTAGGTGGATCGATTATGGTCTGTGTACATGCCCTGATGCCACTTGCACAGCAAAGTTTTTAGTGAGCAAAGTCTTCTCGAGATGGGGTCTGTCTGAAGTGCTGAGATCCGACAATGGGCCACATTTTGTTAATGAGCTATTTGAACAACTAGGGCTTCTATTGAATATTAAGCACAAGTGTTCTTCTGCTTATCACCCACAACCAAACAGGTTATGTGATAGACTCAACAGCCTCCTTAAGGAAAGGACTGCCAAGATTAAATTGACTTTGAAGAAGGGATGGCTATATTACTTACCCGTGGCTTTATATGCCCTTCGGATTCAGCCAGGATCAGACCATCACCTCACCCCTCATGAATTAGTGACAGGGCGTCAAATGAGAACGTCCCTCACTCCTCCATCTAGAAGTACACGTGATGCCCAGAGTGTAGCTAAAACTTTAGGTGATGAATTGCATGAATATTTGACATATATGACCTCTAGCATCTCTCTCATTTGAGCTCAAGTCAAGCACAATGGGGATTGGTCTCAGAACACAGAAGAATATAATTCAACTACTTTCGGCCCCTAAGTTATATGTTGGAGACCTAGTTCTCATTAAAAACTTTACTAGAAAGTGGCATGAGCCACGTTTCAATCGTCCCTTTGCATTGAGACTATAACCCCTTCAGCTGTAAAGGTCGAAGGAAGACAAGCTTGGCTTCACCTAGGAGATGTAAAAGCCTATAAAGGTAATACCCAGCCTCCCATTGTTGCTGATACAGAAGCAAGACAAGCAGAAGAATTTCAGCTTGTGCAGACTCATTCGATGATGGAGAAGAAGGACGATAAAGCAACTATCAGTGGATAATGCAGATTTGCATTTGAACTGAAATTCGGGGACAGTCCTTATAGATATTCTAGGAGTGGAAATACTTACCGAGAATTTTAGACATTTTTCAAATGAACTTTTAGAGACACATTGAAGTATCAAAGTTATGCCTAAATGTCAGTTCTTGATCAGAATTTGGAAACAAGATCAGTATCCAGATTCATTTTGTGGTGCATACCTGTTCTAAGCAGTTAAACATATGGTACTCACTGACAGTGATGTTCATCGGCTTGTGCTTGATGTTTTTGTTTTTATACTTCAAGCTTATCCTGCTCTTGTCAGAAGAGGCATTGATATTCACACTTTTATACAGGATATAAAAATGGCCCAGTGATAAGAAGGCTTCTCATTGCAATAATTGAGCAAATTTTACAGTTGCAAGTACAAAGAAATTTCATGATTGTATTAAAGATGAGAAATATAGGAGCCAGCAAAAAACTAGAGTATGTACAAGTGCAATAAGTGCCAGGATGGCGCCAAACATGGATGTCTATGTTTGTGTGCATAATACATGCCTATACTATTACTCTCTTTGTCTTTCTGTACCTCATTTTCCATAGTCTCTATCATGATAATTCTTCCACTGAGGTAGAGGCCCCTATGATTCTTCCTACTTTGGGAACTTCCTTTGACATACTTCATGAATGGTACAAGGCTTCTAAGACACACATGAGAGATGCAGTGTAAGATAATGAGGGGATAAATACCTATCAAGACACTTCAGAACACTTGAGTAATAACATGTGGTACCAGCACATGAGGGAAGTAGGGGAGAAAACATCTAATTAGAGTTGCTACGTCTGTGATCTCACACCCTATGCCATGAATACAGTGCAAACTTTTATTTCCAGACAAGTCCCAAAACATGATGCTAGATGCCTCATTCACCTTGCAGAATGTATGACCAGAGGACAATTTCAGGGAAGTTGGGCCACTTTGCGATGGAGATCGAAATGGTCGTTTCCATTCCAGGATGATTATATTAAGACTACACAGATGGAAAAGGAGCCTGAATGGGAGAGCAAGATGCTTGTGTATACTGCAGCAGGACAGGAAGAGGTAGACATTAAAGACATGAAATGAATGGATTGCCCTGATATAACTGAAATAGATGGATTGCTTGGATGTTGGGAACAAACTCAAGTCTTAGTCTATGGATGAGTGAAGTCCAAGAAGGGATGGGAAGGAGGACTGATGTCCTGTGCAGCTCATCTACTGAAGCCAGAGTATGTACAAGAGGTGCAAACAGTGAACCATGGATTTTTGAAGTCATGGACTAAACATGTCAAACTACTGACATGGGTAGAAGATGAATCAGGTCCAGTGGTTGTGATCTCATTGACGAATGCGACATTGTGCTTCCGAAGACACAGGACGAATTGTGTGGGAGATAACAAAGACTGCAAAGCCACAGTTGACATTTCCAGAATGGGAGCAGGGACAGCTGTCCTCCTGGATCGATATTGGGCTTGTGGGCCTAGGGCCTACATGAAGTTGCCCGAGGATTGGGGAGGAACATGTTCCTTGGTGCTTATCCATGTCCCAGCATTAGTGATTCCTTAGAGTGACCTGCACATTGTAGAATTTCCAAAGATAGATGCTCATTTGAGAAGAAGATCCCTTGAATTTCTCGAACCAGAAAAGGAAATTTCTTCTCAGCCAAATCAATAGAAGCAAATGACTTCATTCCTTATGAACACAGGTTGTTCAGCAAGACTGCTTCAATATGTACATCTATATTCATGCCTGGGAGCCACACAATGGCCAATGCCAAGTGGTTGCAGATCACGATATGGCAGCTTCTACAGAAAATCAACACCACTATAAAAGGATTCAATGCTATCAAAGAAGAGCTGAGGGCCATACAACTAATGACCCTGCAGAACAGATATGTCCTTGACATGATCACAGCGATGGGAGGAGGAGTTTGCACCAAAATTGGGGCATCATGTTGCACATTCATACCTTCTCACGATGACGAGAATGGGACCTTGACGGGAGGCCATAACGTTGCTGACGAACCTGCATAACAAGATGGAAGATGAGACAGAGGACATTGAGGATGACAGTTGGTTGGCTTCCATATTCTCAGGGATTCTGCAGTGGATGGTAAACATCTTCAAGTTTCTTGGAGCAATATTGGTGATGGTGGAGAAAGCAGTAGGGATGAAGATCATGATCAATGTAGAATCAGGTTTTGGACCCAAGGAATTGCCGGGTGAAGAGGTTAGAAAATACATAGAGGCCAGCATCTTAGCACCTAAAGGAACAAAGTTCTTATATCCAAAGAATCATAAGAAGTAAGTGGGACGATGAGTCTATTGTAATCCAAATGCACAATGCAACTACATGACCTGAAATGTAGCCCCAAAGAGATGACAATCTGAGGGAGGAACTCCCAGAGGGAATATGAAAAGGAGCAAAAGAGGAGCTGGTGACAACACAAAAGATGAGTGTGACACCCTGAGAATACTGTCTGAAGAGAATGTATTGACCTTACAGAAACTGATGACGAAGTTAAGAATCAAGTAAACTTTCATATGCAAAAAGAAGATTGCACGTGTGCAAATCACTGCAGCAGATGCAAGCTGTTCAATAACTGTACAGATGCTGTGATGCAAGTAGATTAAGTAATCTTAGAAGCTGGCTATATGTAGTGAATAGACTGCAGGCGAAGCCGCCATTGTATAGAAGCTGGACATTGGTGTCATGAATTTACTAAGCCAGGACCCATGGAGAGAAAAGGCAGAGAATTGTGTTGCAGCACAAATAAGCTGAGATCGTGGAAACGAATGACGAGGCTGTTTGGCTCAATGTCTGTGCTGAAGTAGCCAAGGCGGTTATCTATTCTTGAAGGTGGTGATCGTGTGAAGCTGAATCATCCCATGTTAAGTTCCAAAGAAAGAACACCAAGCGTGCCAAGGTTTATTCATGTAAGACATTTAAATGCTGCAAAATTGACAAAATTGTATTCTCCTGTCACGTGAGCCAAGGTTGGAAATAGAGTTGAGCGTGGAGTTCTAGAACAATGATATGAAAGTCTATACTCCCATATATTCCCAGAGACAAGGATACTTTCCAAGGCCAAGTTCTAAACAAACTGCATGGCAGAAGGCATGGGTGATGAGAGATGTTGGGCTAATTGGGTGGGGAGGTAAAGTCGAGTCCACCTCCTGGCACCTGGGTCTGAACTTACGTACTGCTCCATGAACAAAATGTTCCTGACTAGATCAAGCATGCCAACCAATTATAGAGGACTGTATAACAAAGAATCTTATAGTTTTAGAGCCAATGAGATACCATGTACTTAATAGTGTTGAAGATGACCTGTTTTAGAGGTGGGCATAAGTTGACAGTAGACAGCCTATCTTTTTTTTTTATTTACTTGATTTTAACCAAAAAGGGAATTGATTTTTACAAGGAACAGTATCAGGTAAGTGTATCTGTCAAAGGCGAATGTGGTGGCACTAGCGTTCAGCCTTGGACAGGTAGGTGTTTGGTCTCTGTGGCCTTTTTTAGGGCTGCGTCAAGCATCTTGACTGTGGCTAATGTCCATTTTGTCTTATCGTTTCGACCGTTTCGATGTTTGAACACAGTCTACAAATTTTCGAGGTTGTTTGGGAGCGGATGGCCCGGATTTCTTAGTTGGCATGAGATTCAGTCTTATTCTCATAAAGAGTTTCTGAAGGTTCTTGTTTGGAAATTTAATGCAGTAATTTAACGGCTGCTTCAACTTGTTAGTGGTTGGTGGCAAATGGCCTAGCAATTTGTTTGCTATTGCCGTATGGCACGTTTTAATCCAGTCTTCTTGGGCGACTTTCGTTCTGATTTATTCAGGGTTTTGTATTAGGTCCTCTTGGGTGCAAGCCAGATCTTTAAGTTTCAGCGTTAGTTTCTGCTCCCAAAAGTTGAGGGCTTTGCAGCGCCCAAGACGGAGTTCCTCCTGAATCATTTTGTAGATGGGGAGGTTTTCCGGCATTAGGATTTTTCTCAGGGTTCTCATTTGCCCCTGTTCTACAGATGCCGCCAGAGAGAGCAAACCAAGTTCGCGTCTGATGGCTGATATTGACGTAGATTTTGGGAGGCCCAGGACCGCTTTCCAGAGGTAACCCTCAAGTTTGGGCCATATTGATTCTTGTATGTTTAGAGCCACGTCCATTCCATAGGTTAGCGAGGGGACCACCTTATGTTTGTAGAACTGGATCGCTGGTAATAGGGAGAATTTTCAATATTTATGATCGACTAACCTTGTTTGTGTGGTCAGCATTTTTACTTTACTCCAGAGAGCCTGGCACGTAGAGTTCTCAGATCTGGATTCGTCTATCATTATGCCCAAGTATTTTGTATTTGTCACAGTTTCAATCTTTGTGTTGTTCAAGGACCAGGTGCAGTTCCCTCTACCTTTGGTGCACTTGTTGTCCAGGATCAGGATTGTGGATTTCGCAGTGTTTACTTCCAGGTCATTTGCCGTGATGTATTTGGCCAAGTTTGTTAGCTGGCGCTGAAGACCAATTTTTGTTTGGTCCATAAGAATCACGTTGTCCGCGTAAAGCAATCTTGGTACTGGAGTGTTTGCTACTTTAGGAGGAAATGCTCTCATCAGCGGTTGAGTATACTGGAAGACCCCCAGGAAAGCGATGAAGAGGGCTGGGGCTAAGGGACTTCCTTGTTTGACTGCTCGTTCTGATTTAAACTGGTCAGATAGCAAGCCTTGACGGTTTAAACGAACTCAAATGGTCGTGTCTGTATGTAAAGCGATGATTGGCTCTAAGATTTCCGGTGGGCAATTCCAATTGGACAGTTTAGACCATAGTCTTTGTCGACTGATTTTGTCGAAAGCTTGCGATAGATCAATAAACGCTAAGAAGACTTTCAGTGCACCATTTTTTATGTTTTCTTTGATGATGTTCAAGATCATGATATTGATACGGTTGCTATCATTTTTTAAGAAACCTGTTTGTAGGTGATCTGTTGATGGCGATGATCTTGCCCATTTTTGAAATTTTGAAAGAAGTAAGGTTGAGAAGATGTTGCCCATGATGTCTAGGAGGGCTATTGGACGATACTTGGCTGGGTTGTCTCTGTTTCCTTTTTTGAAAATTGGAACAATCACCACCTCAGTCCATGTTGAGGGAATTTGTTTGGTGATTTTACATTCTTCGAAGATTTTCGTTATCAGGCCGGCCCATTCAACTGGGTGCTGCTTCAGGTCTATGTTGATGAGGCCGTCTGGCCCAGGCGCCCTGGAAGATTTCAGTTTTAAAATTGCTGATAGCACTTCTTCCTGGTCTGCTTAATTTATCCATGTTGTTTCCTTGGACAATGTGGCAGTATTTGGTGAGAAGGGAATTGGGGCAAATTGAGTGGAGAAAAAAGATATCCAGGTTGATTCAGATATGGAGTTCATAAATTGGTTATCAGTATCCTGATCTTTGTTTTTTATTAAAGCCCAAAATTCTCTTCCACTCTTTGAAGTTAAGATTTTCAGCATCTGTTCCGCATCTTTTTGGTAGGTTGCTGCCTTCCGGTGTCTTAACCATGATCTGTAAGCTCTTGTAGCAGCACACAGCGTGCTCTTGTGGTTGTTGACGTTGCTGAGTCTGCATTTTCGCCTTAGCTTTCTCAGCTCTCTTCTTTTCTGGACTAGTAGTTCATTGTATTTGTGTAGCCCAGTTTTCCATAGGGCGCTGGGATTCTTTTTTTTCGCTCTGTGTGGAAGGAGAAGAGGGAGGTAATTAGGTCTTGCAGGTCCGTTGTTGGTGTTTTTCAGATTTGAATACCATTGCTAACAAGTTGTGGTCACTTTCTTTAGTTTTATGTACCTCAGAGGACTTCACGTATGATAGTAGGGCGTGGGAAATAAAGATGTAATCCAGCGTTGCTGATGCATGAGCTCGCTCCCAGGTGGGAAAAGTAGGGAGTTGGCCTTGCACGGTTGCGACATTGTGGAAATTTCTGATGTCCATCAAGTTTGACAGTAGGTCACCTCACCTCTTACATCAGCTGCTGTGGTCGGTATGGGGCGAACAGGTAAGTGGCACTTGGCGTTGAAATCGCCACAGATTATAATGTGGTCGGTGCACAATTCCGTTGTAAATTTGTCTAATAAGCTTGTCACTGTATCACAGAATTCGTTATTGCTGACTCTTTGAGGGTCCCAGTAGATGTTGATAATAGCGAGGTTTAGCTTCTGGTTGCCCTTTGCGGATTCTTTTGGATGGGTCCACTCCGTCTGGAGTGCCAGGATACCATAGGTTTCTGCAACCTTTGTTTTTATGGAGATTCCAGAGCCAATGCGGATTGCCGTTAAGAGGCCTGATGATGGTTTGCCCAAGATACCCTTCACCGCTGGGGTTATTTCAGTATCGTAGCCATCGAGCACCAGTTTATCCCTCAACCAAATTGAGCTAGATCTTGAGTCTCAGGACGGAGGAGATGATCATGTCCTCTCGTATTCCAAGAGCACATTTTGTTGACTTGGAGAGCGATGTTGGTGGATGATTGAAGTTCGTAGTCTGCTGGTTGAAAGTCGTTGTCACTTCGCTGCTAGTTTTGAGGGTTAGGTTTCAGAACATTTTTCAACCAGCTCCAAGGTCCGACCGGAGGTCGTCTTGGAGTTTGATCCTGAATTTCTCTACACTTTGGAAAGTTATCGTCTGCATGATTTCTAACTGATCTAAGACGCCTTTTTTTCCAGCTACTACTTTCTTCTGTTCCAGGGTAATAGGGTCTTTCCTGACGTACATACGAAGTGTAATGTGACCTCTTGTGGTGGCGCTCGTCCATTTCTGTGTGGTTGTCTCGTCTTTTGTTTTTGTGTTGAACTGATGGTTTTTGCTTGTAGTGTTCGCTTGGCACTTCTGTCTTACTTAGTATGACTGATTTTGTCAAAGGAGCCAAAGAAGGTTGTATTTCTGAAAGGCCAAAGCCCAATTGCTTCAGTGTTGCGTATGCCTCTATGATTGGATCGTGTCGTGACAGGTTCTTCACTTGTAGATATGCTTTGGCTTTTTTTCTCTATGGTAGGGCTCGATTAAGACAAAGTCAGTAGTAGACAGTAAATTCAGGCTGGGTACTTTAGCAAAGATGTTTAAAACTGCTTTTCTGTTTAGGACCAGAAAGTTTTTGCCTACTGTTAGTTGTTCCATTTTAAAAATGCGATTTTGGCTTGATTTCTGGCCGTGTGACGATGCAAAATTTGGTCGCTTTTGGTCTTTCTGGATTGTCTGAGTCAAATTTCGGGGTCGTTCCTTAACATTTGTGAAAGGGTCATTTGTCCGCAAATTTTGCTTATCTGCACATGTAGTTTGTTTTTTGTTACAGGTTTCACTGGTCCGGGGTGCCCCCAGTGGATTTTCTGTGATCAACGTAGCTGGTTTCAACACAGCCAGAGATTATTTTATAGGTTCCGTAAGGGAACGAGGTGAAGAAGGTGCATTTGACATTGAAATTGGGGTTTGATGCAAGGTTGTGGTTGATGTAGTGGCTTCCTCCTGATCGAGGTGGACTGTTAAATTTATTAGAGATGAGTTTAACAGTGAATCTGAGGTAGGTGTCTGTGAGTTATCCAACTCAATTATTGTGTGGTCCGTCTGGTGTAGTTTGTTGTTGTACGTGGTCATGGTCTCTGCTGAAGGCACACTTTGTTTCGGTTGTAGGGTCAGCCCCGGGTTTAGTGAAGGTGAATATTGTTGCAATTTTAGTTGGTTCTTCCTCTTTTTTCCCCTCACATTGGTAATGTGTGATTCAGTTTTTTTGCTTAGACGGACCAGGTTTCTAGTGGGGTCATGGTCTTTTGGGGGACTGACAACTTTAGTTGGTTCACGTGGCAGAGTAGTTTGTGTTTTTTGATTGTTTTTTACGATGACTAGTTTCTCGGCCATTTGGTGAATTGGTGGATTTGGGGTCGGTTGGGAAGCCAGATTAGATAGCGTGGGAGGTCGTAATGTTAGTTGGTCTTCTAAGCGAGCAATTCTTAGCTCCCACAATCGTTCCCGTTCAACGTTCTTTTGGTCGAGTGCGGTGATGAAGCCTTCCAGGAAGGTCACTTTTGAGTTTGTCATAGCAGATAGCGCCATCAAGTCTTTAATTGAATCGTTTATAGATTCGTACAGTTTTACGAAAGCGGAAAATCCCACCGTAATTGCTGACATGATTGTTAGCAAGTCCGGGTTCTTTCTGGTGTCGTCTTTCTGTTGGTTCGACGATGATTGACTGGAGTTTCTGTTTCTTATAGGAGTAGAAGAATTTCTGCAGTTATCTTTTTGTTATGGCGAAGATAGAATGTCTTGATCAGTTGTGTTCGTTTTGTGGGTTCCTGGCAGCAGCGGGGTACAGAGGGCGGCTACACCTGGAGTGTTCATTGGTGTTGTTTCGTCTAGATTAATAGGACCTGGCGAATTCCGTACATCGTTTTCCGTGCCGCCTTTCTCTGGGAGGTGTATGAGGTTTGATTCAGCGGAAACTGACGGTATAACTGCTGTCACCACCAGTGGGGGGTGATTTGAATGACTGGATCTTGGACGGTGATCGTCAATTGGTGAAGGTAGGATCTTTGATGGGAGAGGCTGTGGAGTTTCTAAAGATGAATCAGCAGGGTTTATTGGCGATGTTTTGCTTTGCTTAGGGGTGGAGGGAATTTCTAGTACCGCGTCCAAACGTTCTGCATCAGAAAGCTCTGCGTCTGACTCTAACTTTCTCTTCATTTGCTTAGCAAAAAAGTCTTTCAGAGCGTGGGACATTAGAGGTTTGGGGAGTGCCACTTTTACTGAGTCTGTTTTCTTAGTGCTCACCCGATGCTTCCTTTGATGGAAAACGGCGCTGGTATGTTCACTTTGATTGCGGGATTTCTTTTGCTGCTAGGCTTTCTTTTTGAGTATAGCAAGAGCTGTTTGTCTTAGGGTCGCTCAATGATCCCTTTGGGGAGGCCGATGGTGCGGCAACTGCTGCAGAATGTCCAGACTGCTCCTCCACGTATGTCACTACAGAGGGGTTCGTCGGCAGCTCCGTTGGTGCAGTTCTTGGGAGCAGGTATGGTGATCGCGGCAGAGGCACGTCTATGTTGTTTCCAAGAGTGTCTAGTTTTGGTGAATTTGGTTTAGGATGCAATTCCACTTGGGTGGTGTTTTGGATACTCTTGGATGCTGGTTTCACACTTGCTTGGTGCGGGGTTCACACTGGTAGTGAAGTAAGATCGGGGTCTTTGTGGGACCACTGGTTCTTCAGCACGTCAAGGTCTGTAGAGTTTTTATCACTGGGTGGAGTGTCTGCTACCGGTCCGCAGGGATCAGACCGACTGGATCCTGCGGCCCCGTTGGTTGTGATCCAACTCGCCAAGGCAGAGGCGGGCCGGTCGGTTGAACTCGACGCCAAGTGATTTGTAGATGGAGACGGCGTAGTAGACAGCAGTGAGCCGGAGCACAACTAGACTCAACAGCGGTGAAGTCATGACAAGGAGGAGGGGGGGAGATGGAGGGAATGGATTTGTCAAAGACTTCGTCTGTCAGAGCTCCCTCCTCCGAACAGTGGACATGGAGTCCTGCCCAATTGTCGTCACCGACACCGACACCGCCAGCGTTATATCGTGAGCCCACAGTTGAGAAGGGGTCTGAGGAGCTGGTGGCGGAAAGAGAAGATGAAGACGAAATTGTGGTCTCTCCTTTTTTTGATATATGATAAGAACGATGGTTACCTTTTTCATTTAGCCGCTCCAGATGAGAGTACTAACTTCTCAGAACACGACCGAGCGGGGTTGAGGGTTGGACCAGTTGAGCCTGCTTACCCTTCTGTCGTGATAGAAGGGGATTGTCCAAAGCCTCTGGGCTGGCCATGACGGCGCGGACTGCTGTAGACTGCTCGAACTCAGCGAGCCAACTCTGCGTGCCGCTTCACGTTGAATTCAGGGGTTTTGAACAGCTCCTCCCTCACAATAGCAAGGCTTGTAGACAGACTGCAGGGACTGCTGTAGACTGCTCGAACTCAGCAACCCTGCCCGCTGCACCATCAAACATCCCAATAGGCACAACACTTCCAATTAATTTCCTGGACAGCCTATCACAATCCCAGCCCCTTATAGAAATATTGTATATTATCTGCCATCTGGGTCCTGCCTAATCAAACTCAGAGTGCCTCCTGCTCACTAAACTCTCTGGGTCATCTCTCCTCTAGGAGCAGCTGCTGCCTCCATGTTGCCTCTTCCTAGTCTATACAACTTACCTGTTGTTGTTGTGCCTCTCCACCTTCTAATTGGTGCAGTGTCTCACAATCTATTCTCACTGGCTAGTTTGATATATTGGTCTACAACTCCATCTCATTCCAAAACATTTTCTGTTAGAAAAGGAATTGGGCCTGACAGATGAACATGCTAAACTGAGATCCAAAAGCATATTGTATGAGGCATTGGTGGATTCTTTCAAGGCTCAACTTGAGGAGATTGATATGTCTTTCCCTACTGATCAGGAGAGGGCAGTGTTCCCTAAAAAGTTAAGAATCAAAACAGTTGAATGTGATCGAGCCCAGTCCATCTCCAAACTATCTAAAAGGTGAAGGCATAATCTGAATAGCCATCAGGGACAGTTCACTGAAACCCCACACAGCTATTTGATGAAATTGCGCAGTCCTGCCCTAACTCGCTTCATTATATTTTTGTGTATAGGAATCCTTTTAGTACAAGAATATGTGGGAGCATGGAAGGGCATACCGATTCAGCAGCGTATATACCGGTTGTGTAAAGGTAATGTTGCAACTTCAAGGCATATCCTCACGGCTTGTCTCACACTTGAACATGAATATGCAAAAGGTTATGAAACATTTTTGAATTATCATTTTGACCAGTTCTGGGCGTCCATCTTTGGCACAGAATCTCTAGTAATGACAGTGACTGCACATCATATATGACTTGGGGCAAAGAAAATACGAAATTTACTTCCTACTTGGCTCATAGTCTATAATGACAAGGTACTTGAGGACGAAAGTGATTTGCTTGTTTACCTGCATTTCTGATGCTTGTTACTTCTTTTTAAAAATGTTAATGTTTTCTATTTTATTTTTATTTTCCTTTTTTTGAATATGTAATATGTATTAATTCTGTTTTAATCTGTTTTCATTATGTAGCTTCTCTCACTTGACATATGCACTTACATTTTTTTTAAAAGGAATTCAACCAATCCGAATTAAATTTACTGCATAATGTCTTTCTGCAATTAGGGGGTGTCCTGCTGCAAATCCCAGTGCTCACATTTCTAGGAATCTCTAACATGACATTGGAAGCAGAGCCATTGCCTATTTACACATCACATTTAACATCACAGTGGCCTAGCAGGAAGAAATGTTGATAAAATAAAATGGTCAGAATCAGGGCACTCACATCAGAAAAGTCAAGACTCATGGTAGAACTCTTCTGGAACCTCTGGCAGTAGAGCGTGGGCAAGGTGAAGTACATCTCACAGGTAGACGCAAGAGGGAGATGGGGTGGGTGTAGGGGCCTCATACAATTTTAGCAAACAATTGTTTAAGGGCCTTACAAAATAATATCAGAATATGTCAAATTATGCTGTAGTTGCAGCAAATTTAATCTGAAACATTTTCATTAGCATGAACAAGCTGATAGATATAACCTTTTAAGCAATGCTGGAAGGGCCTACTCTGAGCACTGAACCCACAATTGACTTGTTGGAGCGTTTCTTTAGTGCAAGAAATGCATATTCATTCATGCAAGTTTAAAACTACTTCATGAATAAATCGACTTTATTTTGGGCACATATTTTGATGAATTCACAGATGCAAGCATTATCTAGAATAGCTTGGAAAGAGTTAACAAAGATGCCCAATTAATTAGCAATTTTCTGTGCTTACTTTCAAAACAATACTGAATTGTACTGGTCAAGCCTAGCTGTCTTTGCTGGTATATTTATATCCAGTGCGGATTATAAATCCAAGATTAGCATGCTGGATGAGAATATGTGCATGTTTAGGGTAAATCAATATCCCTAAACCGGTCAAGGTTTTATGTGGGTCTGCTGATGTTAAAATGCTGGTCAAACTTCTAAATTACTATGAAAAGTATTAAACAAATTGAAGAATTTGGAGGTTCATACTAGCAATTTGATGATGGAAAAAAGGTCTAAACCTCCAAATTGATGGCAGTTAAAATCAGGGCTGTAACAATTAATAATCCCCTGGGGATGCTATTGGTCATAGAGGACACTAGTACTACTCTACCTGCAGTGCACATGTACTCCAAAGGGCCAAATATTCTCCAGCCACGCTGCACTGCCCTGTAGTCTTAGATTGGGCTTCCTGGATGTCCCTCCACACTCCTTGGACAGCCTGAGATTGGCTATAGGGTAGACATGGGAGTGGAGACTTTGTGCAATGGGCAATTGTAATCGTTATTGGTTATTTATAATGCACTTAATACCGAAGAGGTTCCTAAGCGCATACCCGGGATTCGAACCTGTGTTGCTCTGCGTCGTCTTGTTTCCAAGACGAGCGCTTTGCTACTGACTTATACTCCCGTGCTTGGTCATGTTTGTGTGTGTTGGGGTGGCCAGCAATGGCTACCTCTGCCACCCCATCTTCTTCACCTATGCTCTTCTTCACCTGTGCTCTCTGACCTATTGTTGTCACCCCCTTTTCCTGTGTGTGATACAGAAGTCGGAAGCGGCCTCACGACTGGGAGTGTGCATCAGAGGTATGAGGTGCGGCTTGATTTCTGTTCCCTGATTTTCTCGCCGGAGCACGTACAGCGGCGCAGTAGCGAGGCTGCAAGGTCCTTTCCTCGAATTAGTACAGCAGTGGCTTGGCGGGCCGATCGCGGGACGCGGAACACTGCTTTCTGGCTGTTTGGCTCTGTGGCTCCATTGCGGCTCTACTGTGGAAGTCCCCACACGGTGATAGCGGCAGCTAAACACTGGTGTGGAAGAGAGCTGCTTGCCTGGCCTGACACATGTAGGAGTACCTCCCAGTCTTGAGCAGCCTATTGATTCAGGAGACCTGGCCAGGAGTGATGGGTAAGACAGCTGAGACTGCATAGCATCACAAATCATGTGCTTTTTTGAATAGGTGATTAGAAGCCTACTGTTTTTGACTTGGGGTGCTTGCTGCCACATAGGTACAGGCTTTCCATCATGAGCATGCACTGATTAAGAGCAGGAGGAGTGGCTGACGAAAGCCGGCTGGCATTAACTAGTAAAGCGCATAAGTGCCCCTGTGCTGCTGTGCGGGGAAGTCCATACCCAATCATACAGAGATTGGGTACACAGTGTACCACGAATCATGTATTGTGTATGCGATCATAAGGAGGGCATTGTACCATCTTTTGGCTGCAAGGGGAAACCATACTGAAGAAGTGGTGTGCCCTCTTATAAGGGGTCTGTTTTGACAGTTATACAATAACAACAGGAGACTGCGGGCCGCAAGCTTTTGATCCTGTTGAGGGGATTAAAAGCCCCAGTGGTACCCTAGAAGTATTAATCCACTGTGATAGCTCTTAGTAGAGAGTGCCCCACAGGGTGACGAAGGGATCTTCGATCTGGTCCTCTAATCTCAGGAGTGCCAGTGTCTGGGCATCTTAAATGCCTTCTGGGAAAAGACCCACACAGCCTAAGTATAACCTACGAAGAACTAAGGGAATGGAGAAAGCCAGGAACTCACCAAGTGGGGAAGGTGAGCTGGTGAAACCTAAAAAGAAAGCTAAAAATGCTATTCCAGCGGATCAAGGGATGATCACTGCATTCTTTCCACAAAATCCGCACCCGGAAATAAATTCTACCACGATTGAGGAAATAATTGCACCGTCCGCATGCAATATTGGCTCATTGAGTACCTCAAATTATGATGATATAGACAATAACTCATTGTTGGAACTATGTCTGAACATCCAAAAAAATATGACTCCCATACCAGGAGTAATGCCAATTAATAATAACGGAACCCAAGAAAACAAGCAGACAAATATTCCATATGGGACACCAACCCCCCGTGGAGGTAATGGGTAGACTGTCAGTTTCACCAGATTTGGCTATGGCCTCTATGGAGGATGCCCCCGACGCTGAAATGGACTGCCTGGACATTCCCATCCAGGACAGTCGAGAGTGCAGAGATTCAGTCGTCAGTAGCATCCTTGCAATTCGCTCTAAAGATTTTACTACAGATGTCTGGGTGGATACTGGACAATGCTAACGCTCTAACACTGGACATGATCAGGAGGGAGAAAGACTGTGGAACAGCTGAGTCTAATCTCTTAGCTGAATCTAATCCCTCAGAAAGTATACAGTTTGCGAAGAGGTTGAAGAGATTGAAGAACAGCATATCGAAGAACAGCAAAATCAGGAGGCAGGTGCAAACCTGGAGAATGTTGAACCATTCTTCTCACATAAGCAGCGAAGAATGGCTAGGAGGGCCGAAAATAATAAAATACCTAATGTTTTGGCCTTACCTAGGATCGAAGCAGGACCCATTGGGCTCCCCTCCAAGAAAGCCAAGAAGAGAGCAGCAAGAGCCAAGAAAAGGAAGATTACTGGAGGGGGCCGCCTGACTAGTTGGCTGATACCCGAACAAGAAAAGATGAACAAATTGGAAGAGTAGGCAGATGCATTGGAGGGGGATAATGTGAGTGAAGAAGATGTGATGAGACCCCCATCAGATTACCGGAGCAGACAGTCCCAATGACTAAAACATCGACATTGATCGAAGTTAAAGGAGTGACTGAAGGAAATTGCATCTGCTTGATAAAGAATGTATATCTGAGTGGAGAACTTAAATGGCTATTGCGCTCAGAATTGCTAACTAGACTGAACTGTGTGCCACAATTGCAGGTCCTCAAATCTGACGATTTCCAATTTGTGGAGCCTCTGAAAGGCCCCAATCCTCAGGTCTCAGCCCTTCATTGTAAGTTTTTGTCAACAGCACAACTGATAAGAAATTAAAAGGACGAATTGAAAGCAGTAGATGTAGAGGTGGATGCTCATCGGAATGAAATTGATCTAAGTTCCTTGGCCAGGGAGGTAGACATGCCCGCGGATGTCACAGACTGTCCAAAACTGCCCAAAGGGAAGAAGGTGGAAGTTTTGGATATTCAACATGTAATAAAATGGTTGGCGGATTTGCTACCTGAGGTACTTTTAAAACAACGAGATCTTACAATTTTGACATGGAACTGCCGTGGCTTTGCACATCTACTATAAACAGAGGGTTCAACTAGAGTACTGGATAAGCATAGCTGTATTTGCCTCCAAGAAACATGGGCAATGGACCCTCTGATATTGGATGGATTTGTTACTTACCAATCGGTAGCAAAGAAAGGTGAAAAGGGTAGACCATATGGAGGCCTAATAACGGGGGTGGTTAATACACTTGGTTCGAGACAAATTGAGACCCAACTAGTAAGTAATATGATTGCTGTAGAAGTGTCCTATGACAATAGGGGAGTAAAGGAAAGATTCTTACTAATAAGTCTATACAACCCCCATGGAGCATTATTAAGGGAACAACTGCAGGAGGCTCTCCATGACCTATTGGCAACTTCACTAATAGAATTGGGGAATACTGGGGTAATAGTGGTTGGTGATTTCAACTGCCATATGACTGGGAGCGGGCCATATGACTGGAAGCGGGGGGAAGTCTCACAATCCTAAGTTGAGAGCAAGAAGTTCTATGCAACACACCAAAAAGGATCCTGAAGGATAAGGGTGGGGAAGTCTATTTGAGTCCTGGGACATCGAAATGATTAATGGCAGAACCACTAGTGATCACCCAGGCTGCTATACAGTACACCAGATTATATATTTGTCTGCCCAAGGATGTACTTGACGGTGGAAGATATGCGAGTGATGCCCAACAAATGGAGTGATCATGCTGTATTGGTATGCAAACTTAACATTGTGGAGAGGGATAATCCTATAAATAACATGGGTAATATAAAGCTAAACAAAGCAGGCACAAGGATCAGCTAGTCAGACAAAAATATTGCACAGGCCCTGGAAGCATTGGCTATAGATAGATTACATCTTCTACCAAATTTTAGGGAGATGATGATTCATTATATTGAGGACTGGATCTATTCCTTTGTTGGCAAGCATGGTGCGCTCCCTATAGAGACTATGACAAGCATTGGGGACAAAAAGCCTCCCTATGATAAGATGATTAGAGATGCTAAAAGAGAACTTAAAGCAGAGCTCTGACATGCCAAGAAACAAGCCTTCGCCCCAAATGTATATCATACTAACGTAAGGTGTATTAAAAACAGATATAGAGCTATTATTAAAGCAAAAAGAAAGGAGGACAAGATCCAGTCCTGGCAAAGACTAGTAAAGACAATCTGCACAGGAAAGACCCATAATATCTGGTCTCTTTTGGGTGAAGCACGGGGAGCTGTGAAAGGTCCATTAGTTAACCCTATTGAGGCTGACATATGGACAACATTTTTTGAAAATCGGAACGCCCAGGTTGATAAGGAGAAAATCAGCCCTTTGGGCTATCCCCCATTAATTCAACCCATTAATTCATCATATGAAATGGTGGTGAATAAGATTAAAGAACTGAAATCCTCCCGTGCTCCAGGCCTGAATGGATTGGCAAACATTGTCATGAAATCTCACCCTGAATTCTGGGCTACCTTATTAGTCATCCTATTCAATAAGATCCTAAAAGAAGGGAAAATACCACAATCATGGCAAATGGCAGTCCTTATTCCCGTCTTTAAAAAGGGGAATCACTTAGACCCTAGTAATTATAGGCTCCTTTCAATGTTAGACTCCACGGGGAAGATATTCGCCTCACTTCTATTAAAAGAATTACAGCTTTGGGTGGAGCAATCAAATATCTTATGCAAATTCCAAAGTGGGTTCAGCAAGGTCAGGGCGGCAGCCTCCTCTATATGCCCTTTATATAGATTTCTCAGCGGCATTCGATTCTATTCCCAGAGGCCGTCTCTGGCAGAAATTAAAATGAATGGGCTGCCGGGAAGGCGTGATATTCTATCTTAGATTGCTCCACCAGAATACCTCAGTAAAATTTAAATCAGATCAAGAAGGTCATACTACAAGAAGTGTCTACCAAAATAGGGCGGTCAAAAAAGGCTGTGTTGCGGCACCTTTAATATCCAACCTATATGCCCATGACATTCCTGTGGCCATACATGCTGTGATAAATTGTCCCCCTAAAATAGGAGAATCCCTCTGCCCTATACTAGCCTATGTGGATGACATACTCATTTTTGACCATACTATCAGTGGGCTACATAGGTCGTCCACCGCCCTTTGGGAATACGCAGAGGAAAATGGCCTTCAGATTCATCTGGAAAAAGGAAGGTCATGAGATATACCAAAAGGAATACTTCCCGCGTACAGCTCAGAGTAGGCATAGAAAATATTGCTTACACTCCACAATATCGATACTTGGGCATAGAATTTGAGATAGCTGGTGACTATAGAACATGCAAACAGACACGTGCTATTAGAGCAGCACAACTGACTGCCCTGTTCCATAGATTTACCATCAATCAGGGATATTTTACCATTTGGGGTACACGACAACTGTATATGCAAGTTCTGTCCCCGATGATAACCTGTGGTTTGGAAGCTCTCCTTGACATGGATCTGAAATGGTTACAGGTGATAGAAGAGAAATTCTGGCGTTCCATTCTAGGCCTACCACCAGGCATACCCATGGCGATAATAACACTGGAACGCGGGCTGATTTCATTGAAAGCAATAATATTAAAAAAGCGTGCCACACTATATCCGAAAATGATTAGTAACACAAGGAATGGGTTATTAATAGCAGCCCGTCAAGAGATGTCAAAGGCAAACTCTCTGTGTACAACCATGAAACAGACGTCCCTTCGTGCCCTTAGTTGCCACCCAATATCGTCAATTATTTGACGATATTGGGTGGCAACTAAGGGCACGAAGGGACCCAGATGAGGCACAGAGGGCATTGGGAAAACGTATAGAGCTCTGGGACTGGCTGGAGATCTACGATCATCTCCGAGAGCTAAAAAGGTACCAGTTTGTCCAGTATAGACTATACAACTTTAAAAAACCACAGAAGTACCTGAACCTTTGCCCAGCAGTAAGACTCAGACGCTTTACACTACTAAGGCTTGAACAATTACCTTCACTAACGGTCACTGGCAGAAGGGACAAGATTGCAACAGAATTATGGCTATGTCGTCTATGTAAAGAGCAAGACCAGTTGGACACAGCTAAACATTTATTCACAGAATGCCATAAAATGACGAGTGTTACTAACCTCCTTCTGGGTAAACATTTACATAGTTACGATATAAAGGAGGAATTATTCTGGCTCCATTGCATTAACTCCAATAGTATGAGCCTATTGATGGCAACATCTGGCTGAAGGTTGAAGTCAGCCTAGGCATAACAATCTAAGGAGTTAATAAAGACAATAAGCTGAACTAAAACTGCTGGAATCAAAGTGAACCCCCTATGCGTTTTGGGAACACTGTCATATAAGGTGGACGAGACACTATTGCAAGCTATGAATGTTCCTTCTTTTAAAGACCTGGATGTGTACCACGAGTAGTAGCCCATATCCATAGTCTATATGTGGTATGTGGTATGCTGTATAGCGCTGAAGGTGGGAGTACCAAAGTGTTTATTTGTAAACTGATAGTATTATTGTTTGTTTATGAAATGTTAGTTTTATGGGAGATTCTGATTTGAATATGTATCATATGCTTTTATATGTTAATCATTTTCTTTTATCATAAATGTGTGTGTAAAGTTTCAATGTAAACTAAATCACTATTATTATTATTATTATTATTATTATTATTATTATTATGCTCCTTCAATCCACAAAATCAAGGAAGTCTGGTAATGAGGCATTTATAAGACATCGTAAAGAAAGCAGGCACATTTGCACAGTGCAACCCCTGCACCTGCTCCACTCCACAGCCAGTACAGAGTCACTGGTAAGAGCTGCTGATTGAGTTAGAGCGTCATATAAAAGAGGAACTCTCATTATGAATGAGAGATAGTTGGCTTCATGGATCTAGAGCTCATTATGTACTTGTTCGTTGCAAGCAAAAATTCATTGTCGCTGCCTATGCTGTGCAAGTTGTCAGTTAAGGGAGTGTCTCTTAGTTATAACCATGTTGCACCTGAACTAGTTTAGGATGGAAACCTGCTGTATTTGTACCAGTGTCTGAGGGAAGTTTGCATTGATCCCGTTTGTGCAAGAAACGTAAAAATGTGTGTGAAATGTGCACAGGCCGTTGCAATCAGTTACTTTGCCAATGTTGTACTTGTGCATTTTTGTGAGGGAAACTTACACTGGCTCTGACGTGCTGTGTGAGTACCTGTTTGTAAGAGACTTCCATTGACCTTACCGGTGTTGTACCTCCTTGTTAGGGAAAATGTACCTGACAGTGGACATACTGTACTAAGTGGAAAAACCGTTTTCACTTTACCGAAATTAAAAAAGGTTGCTTTAGAAAAACAGTTCTGAGACCACTCAGAGCAGTCTTTCTTAAGTGACCTGTCACTCCCCTTGATGCACACAAGTGCACGCATGGGCTGCCAGGAGCAGCCGCGCCAGAAGTGGGAAGTCAGGGACATCTCAGGTAAGTTCTAAATATGTGTGTGCATGTGATGTTTGCGGGCTCAACTGGAAGGGGAGAAGGTATGTGTTAGTTTGTTTGTGTGGGTCTGAGAGGAGTCTTTGTTGCGTCGAAGGAAGGTGGGTGGATCAGTGAATAATTGTGTGTTATTTTGTTTGTGTTTGGTGTGTGTGTGTGTGCCTGTGAGGGACGGGGGGTTAGGCAATATTGTTTATGGTGGGGAGGTGGCAGGAAAACAAAGGGCGCTTGGGGGGGTGAAACATCCCTTATTTATAGAGTGAGGGAGTGGTGGGGGTTTGGGTACCAGGGTGGTTCGAGAGATAGAGGGTGAAACCCCCAAAAAGTGATATTGGCAAACATGGAAGGCCGAAAAATATCAGTCTTTTATGCATGCAACATTCAATAATCAAAAATATCACATGGAACTGCACGTAATGTGTCTATTTGTGAGAGAAGAGAGTCTGGACCTACCCATGCTTTTTATGTACCCACTTGTGAGGAAAACATGCACTGGCCTGTCCACTCCATACATGTACTTTTTTGTGAGGGATGCTTGCATTGGCTTTTTTGAGAGGCAACTTCCACTTGACCATGCTGAACCATTTGTCAGAGATATTTGCGCTTGTTTACATGCAGAATCGGTTTGAGATGGAATGTCCATCCTGTATGTATAGTTGGTTGTTAGGGAAGCTTGTAGTTACTCTTCACATGCTGTACCTCTTTGTGGAAAGAGTCCACTGGCCCTGCTGCTTCCCATGCTGTACCTGTTTGTCCTGACCATGAGGTATCTGTACAATATATGATGGAAGATTTTGATTCTGCCCTCGATGCGGCTCCTGTTCTTTGTGTGAGGGTAACTTATTCTGATACCCATATTGTACCTTTCATGTATGTCGGGGAGGTTTCAACTTCTTCTGCATGTGTTGTCTTATCTTCTCTGTGTGTGAATAATGTTTGCACTGTTTGTACCAGTACTGTACCTGTTAGTGAGATAAGCAAGCAGTTTAGCACACATTCACGAAACACCTTTATGGAGCAAAACAAGTAGTTCCAGGAGGACCTTTTGGGGAGGTTTGTGAGAAATGGGACATTTTAAAGAACATTGGGACAGTGAAATTGGATAAAACTCCTAGCTGCCTCGTGCACTGAAGCGCCTATTTAGAAAGCCAGGTGGAAGCAGAGCTTTCACCACATCTGCACTCTATCTCATTGCGGCCTGGCTGGGAGGCAGAGCCACAGCCCCATGTTCGTATCTGATGTTAGTCCATTGACGGACATCTGTCTGGGCAAAACATTTTCACCGGGTAGATTTCCTGAAGCACCAGATGGTGATTTCCAGCTACTTGGGGATGGCTCACCTTTGTTCGCCTCTCCATCTCTGAGACGCCAAAGGAATTCCCTCCACTCGCCTGTGCGTGCAGTCGAGCAAAGGACATTTTTGCCCTTTGAAACCTGAAAAGCAGTGTTGGTAGCAAAGCTAATGGTAGCCACAGCCATTGAGGCTTAATGGATGCAGGTGGAGGCATGGCAGAGAGATGGCAAGCATAGCCAGTGGTAGTTCCACCTTCAAATCAGGGGTGCTTCACTTGCAGGGAGCCAGTGGGTTGGTGCAGGGAAGCAATAACCTCCTTCCAACAACCTTTAAATAGACGCCTAATGTACGTAAATAAAGTGGCTCACATAAGCTCAGAAACCTGTTTCACAGAGGCACACAGGCAAGTATTTATGGGGGGTGGGTGGGAAGAGAATGTCTGAGGGTCATTTTTTTTTAAATGTACTGATATCACACAATGTTTGTGCTTCTGTCTATTTATATTGCTAATCTTTCCTTAGCTGGACATAGTTTGTAATGCGGCCTGTATATTGTGTACAAGAGAACGTGATTTAATTTTACCCTGTTATGAAAAGGTCTAAAACTTGATAGATGGAGAAACTGCAGCTTGTGAACGTGGTGGGAAAGACATGCATGTGAAGTGGTGAGGACACATCTGGGATGAGAGGACACATGGGGTTGGTAGTGGCAGTGGCAAAATACCTTTTAGCTAGGTTGCCAAAAATCCTTGCACCAGCCCCTGGTTTACTGTGAGTGGCCAACTGGGATTACACCGCCCCCCTCTGCCTGACTGTTCATACAACATATGCAGCTCTTTTAATTTGTATTTGTGTCTCTAGATGTAGGCACTTTGCCACAATATGTAACCAAAAAAGTGATGGCTGGAAGGTTTTGAATAAATCTGAATCACTGCTACTGCTCTGGGCAACCTTCCACACCACCGTTTTATAGCCCGTCTGTGCCATTGCAAAAGGAGTCCAGTCATATGCAAATCAGTCAGGTACTGCCAGCAATAGGAGCAGCCCTGCCCGAACTGCTAGGCCAAGTCCCTCTGTACTTTGCCAAAAGACACAAGACTTTAAGATCCACTGGGAACTTTAACTTTCCCCTGGAACGCATTGGGAAGAAGGTTTATTGTGAAGTTGACCAGAACACTGTTTGCAAGTGGTTGACAACTTGGCCAACTAAACTCAAAATCTTTCTATTTGGACTCACAATACGTTTACCACTTTAAAACCTTCTAAAGCACAAGGCAAATTAAGTCATACTGAACACAGAAAGTCATTCTAGGTCATGACAAGTTGGGTGATAATGGTAAATCTGCTATATCTGCAATACACGGCTGATTTCACCATCTTCCTAATTCAGGTTTAGGAGCTATATTTGGAGGCAACACCAAAATACACATATTGTTCCCTTAACCTCGAAGGTGAAAATAAAAATTCCAAAGCAGCACTAAAGAAAATTCTTTTTTACTCTACAGAATGCAAGTGCAGGTTGCTTCACTTCAGTTCAGTAAATGGGCCATGGTAAGGGAGTAATTAAATCCGGTTCCATGTCATTTCATCGCGGGATGTTTTTTCGCAGGGTTTTTTACCGCTGATTTTTTTACGGAAAACAAATTTAATTTTTTAAAAATATTTTGGGGGGTTTACCACCCGAACCCGCTATCCTGTTTAATTTTTATTATATTCCCTTAAACCCACACCCAATTAATATATCAATTAATATATTTTTCTAACCCCCCAAAAAAATTCAATGAGTTTTTTCAGCAAAAAAATCGCGGTAAAAAAACACGTGAAAAAACATCCCGTGATGAAAGGACATCGTACCTTCAATCCTCACCTGAAATTTACGCTGGACAAAGATAAACACAGCACTCATTTTCTAGACCTGGCCATTTCAGCTGAAAATGGGGGACTTGCATCAAGTGTCTACAAAAAAAACACAGACAGGAATTCCCTTCTCTCCTGTTCAAGTTATCATCCACAAGCCCTAAAAGACAATTTGCTCTCCAGGCAGTTTTTGCGATACCGGAGTGTTAGGTAGAATTATATGCAGTACCCTTTGGGAACACAACACACAATTAAGACTACAGGTGACAGAACAAATTCATCTTTGGTACAAGCCTGTACTACACAGTAAAAGTGGTAGTGATGGCTGAGCAGCCAGACTTATCTCAAGAGCAAGTGAGCAATATCAATAGTTGCACAAAGGACAGCAATTACTATGATTCAAGCAAACACTGACTCAAGGTTTCTGAGTAAAAGAATATGCATTTATTTACACATCATTTGTATAACATCTCACTAATGTAAAGCAGTTAAAAAATCACTCTTAATAGACCACACCACTCCCAATAGTTTCCAGACAAGTTAAGCTTACAAAATGAAGTGGGAGCAAAATGGCACTCTAGTAATTTAAAAGGGAGGGAAAGACAAAGTTAGGCAGAAATTGAGCAGCACCAACAGGTAAGTAAGCAAGGCAATCTAGAAAGAGGAACTACAGTGATGGAATCAAATCCAAAAGGCTTAGGGCCAAAGTCAATAGGACAAAAGTCTTTTGCTCAAGATCACACAGTTCAGGGTAGTTCGCAGTTAAGTCTTTGCCAAGAGTTTCGGCCGAAGTCAGTCGGCAGAAAAGTTAGTTCGAAGAGTAGAGAAGGACAAGCCCTTGGATTGGAGAAAGATTTAACACATTTCACTGCGGTTGAACGAAGCGAAGAATCAGATTTGCACAGTACCTTTAAATGCAGAAGAAGCTGTAGCTGAGGTGGACGTTCCGGGCAATTCCTGCAGGCTCACGGTTCCTGAAGTGACTGTCGGACTAACATGAAGTAGGAAGACTGGAGGGTCCTGCACTGCCCAGGGAAGAAACCAGCAGCAGAGCAAAGCAACGAATAAAAGGTGTGCTCCTTAAATCCCAAGCAGGGTCTGATCTTCCTGGCTATCCGGTTCACTGCAGCTCTGTACAACAAATTTGACCAGGGGATAGAGTCCTGGCTTGCAGTTTGTGCAAACTGGTTGGTCCCACCAGCTCAGGGGAAGAAGATTCCTGGAGGATCCCCTCTGTCATTGGAGTTTGAAGATTCGGACCTGGAGCAGGGCTTCACCGGGTGGTTCAGTCGTGGTAGGGGCCCTCTTCCGTCAGCTCCTCTTTGGTTCTTTCGTTCCAGTGGCGACTCTGCCTTTCCAGAGACCTGCTTTTTATGCAGTTTTCCCCCATTCACACAGCCTGGCTGTCGATCACACAGCAGGGTGGCTGTACTGGCAGGACAGTCACCTAGCCAATCAAACAGGAGTGCGACTTGGGTTACCTAGGGAACCCATGGCAGGGGTCCTAAAACCCCTCCATCACATCTAGCCTACCCAGACTTTCAGGCACCTAAGGAGGGCTTCTGTGGAGAAGCCTGCGAAAAGACGGTGAACAAAGGGACCAAACCTGATTTGGCGCGCGGGTTAAAACACGAGAAAGACATTTTCAAAAAGAAATGGCGAATAAACCCAGCCGGAACCGTATAAAAATGTATATGGTCAAGCGGTTTTAAGTTCGAGGCTACCAAGATAGCCTAAAACAATACCAAGGTTGTTTAAGATAATCGCGGTAGGAAAAATAGAGTAGTAACCACTGCCACCAGCCAAGTCTTGATGAAAAGGGAGCAAAACAATGCTCCAAGAGAAACAGACAAAAAGGGATAATTATTAACCCTTCCCAGTACTCCATGTAAGATGGTTTGTACTTGGTCTGTGGATTTTAAAAAGACTAATAAAGTCAATGGCAACTTTACATGTTCTGTGAGACAGTAGTCAGTCCTAGAAAATGGAGTCTGAGTTGAGAAGTCTAAAAGGTAACCCTGTGTCACTGCACTGAAGGAGCTGTGTAACACACAGTAAAAAGATGATGCCTGTGAAGTAGGTGAGGCTGCACGGTCTATGAACACAGGAATGTAAAACACACACAGCAAAACACATGTAAGAGTGGGGGAAAAAGACTCACACTCTTACCAGGTGAAAAAATAAATCCTAGAAATCCAGCAATGCTGCTGAGGGACTCAGTAGGTAAGGGAAATTAGCCATTCTGGAGAATTCTCCCTAACATGGAGGTTGTGCACTCCGACATCTGCTTATACCTCACAATCTAAACAACTTAAAAGCCAATTGGCTGAAAGAGGCTACCCGAGGAGGATCATTAAGGAGACATGTAATGAGCTAGGGACATTCCCAGGTCAGTCACTCTACAACAACATGCCAAAAGTGAAGATTCTACAGGCTTCACAGCAGTCTTCAGTTATTCATCCCTGCTAAACAAGATCAAAGGGGAGGTGAAGAGACTTTGGCCTATTCTTAATACACGAAAGAGCACCATACCTGTTCCACGTTTTGCGCTCAAAAGGTGCTCTAACATTAGAGACAAGCTAGTGAAGACCATGGTGCATACTGCACCTCGAGGTGACCCTAGCCAAATCGCCCTATGAAACACCTCCCCTGCAAGGGGCCATGCACCATGCAGCAATTGCTCAAAGTGCTTTCAAACCTTCCAGACCACAGAGATAGAGATAGGCTGGAACACCCTTGGAGACAAAACATCTTCACCAACAGTAACACGAGAGGCGTGATCTATATGATCACATGTCCATGTAACCTGAAATACATAGGCATGACCACTAGACAAGCCCGCATACACATGATATAGCATAGATCATGCATAAGAACAGGCAAGCTTACTGCTCCCCTAGTGCCGCATTTTGTGGCGGAAGGACACACTGCAGACCAATTTAAATGGACCATCATTGAGAATGTCATACCGCTCAAAAGAGGCGGCAATTTCCACAATATTCTATTCAGGCACGAACAGATGTGGATCTTCAGACTCAAAATATTTTCCCAAGGCTTGAACGAGAACATCCAATGGCAGGAAATAGCAGTTTTGGCATAGAGTCCACGCTTCTCTATCCTGCGCCGCTTTTACTAGGAGCACCCATTCCATTAAGTATTCCCTATTTTTTTAGTGCTTCCCTTCTGTCCACCAAGCACTGCCTTGGTACACCACTATTGAGATAGCGTCTGTCCATTTGTGCCCTGGTACCACCACACAATCTGCCCTTTTGAGCCCTTTGCACTTCAGGTCCCACATACCTGGCCGCACCCAGCCTCCCTTTCTACCAGCAGGTAGGGCTACCGGCCGCTCCCCAGCTGCCTTACCCCGCCCCCCCGGGTCCATCAGCACAGCAGGCACCCCTCTTAGACAGAGGGCCTTCCACCTGCCTCTGTTTTGTTCTCTTGGGCGCTTTGACATCATCCTGGAGTTCTGCAGCATCTACACCGCTAGATGCTGCCACCCACTATGATCAACACACTGCCGTGTGAAACATGGTCTTCATTTTACCACCAATGGCCTTTCACCCGCCTCTGTTTTGGGTGGTTTGACATCGCCCTGTAGATCCCCAGCATCTACACTTTGAGATGCCGCCACCCCTTGATCCACACACTGCTGTGCGCAACATGGTCTCCCCTGCACCATCGAGACTCATCTCTGAGTCTTTTGTCCTGATTGAGCCAGTTTATGCACTGTATCCTGCTTGATCGCCCTTCCAGCAGTGGTCGAAGTGTACGAAAAGAAGTAGTGGAACTATGTTCCCTGCTGGCCTGCCCCTGCTCCACACAAACCCCATTGCCACACACCCCCCCCCACACACAATACACCACCCAAACACTTGCACCTGCAGTTTAAGGGAACGTTCAGTGCAGTGCACTGAAAGTGAAGGTTTCAACTTCTTCCTACACTTTTATTTTAAAACAAAACCATTCCGGAACAGTTTCTTTTTAAAATAAAAGTATAGGAGCTGTACAAGGTAATTTAAAAAAGTATAGGAGCACTGCTCCCGACCGCTCCCGCTCACTTCGACCACTGCCTTCCAGCATTTTTCCTTTCTCCACTCTTACCCCCAGGTTCATTCATGCACAGACAGACGCGTCCCCATAACAACGGGACGTGTCATGCAGCCGCCAGTGCGACCGCGCTGCTGGTTGTTTCTTTAGGCGATTGGGCTTTCTCTTATAAGATCACTTTTTTGCCCGGCACTGCCGCATCCAGCAACTCCAAGTACGAGGTCAGCGCCACTAGCTTGTCCTCATGCTTCCACAGGGATTCTTTATAGTACCTGTGTCCTGTGCACTCACCAGTCTTTCAACTTGTTATTTCAGTTGTTGAAGGATTATGTTGTGACACCCACGAGTGAATCCATCAGCCCCCCCGCCCGGATTCTCCTTGTAGATAAGCACAGCTTTGCTAAGCCTCCCTGCATGCTAAACTGCAGAGCTCAGTCACACTAATGCAACAGTCTACCCCACTCCAGCTCACTCATCCTTTCTAAACCATTGAGTTGGTACCTGAGTTCGAGACACATTGATGACAAGACTGGGAACCATGAGCAATAACTACACTTGTTTTTCCCCCCGCCACTCCTCTGCCACCCGGGTGTTTTCTCATGAGACCACAAGACCCACACCTCCCTCACTAGGTGTTCAGGCACTGCAGTACTCCTGCAATTACTTACGGATTTTTCCCCACCGTTCCTTCAGATGAAGGATGCCAACCATTGCCCATTAGGTAAGGAGAGGCAGGCTACGGTTTTCTAACTCCGCTTCCCTCTCTCTTTTTTGTCTCCTTACAGGGGACGCATGTACCCAACATTGGCACCTCCAGTACAACAATGCTGGATAAGTAAAAAAAAATGCATTCTCCAATTACGGTCCTGACGAAGATGGCTAACTTTTCTAATGCCATCGAAACCGGTCGACCCTTGAGGTCATGAGGGCTCCCATGACCTGTTTTGATATCTCCCATTACATCTAAGAGATACTGGTTGGACTAATCAGATTGCACACTCACACATTGGAGTGAGCCCTTTCTATAAGAGCCATTTTAGCTTTTTTCTTCTTAGTGGACATTCCGAAAGCACTTGTTGCATTCGAGTAACTAAGACCCACGGGTACAAATACAGTTTGCAATTAGTTTGGAATTCAACAAGTTAACCTGTTTTCAGGTTGACATTATTTAAAGCTGACTGTGACAGAATCTAATACGTAGTTCTGTCTCTTGTTGCAGCAGCCAGTTGGACATTTTCTGAATGTATGACACTGTGTTCTGACTAGGTACATGCCACCATTGTAGAAGGTTAGGGACAGCTCTCTTCTCTATCGCTCTTAGATAGGCGTTGCACCACATGCCACCTAGGGTGAGGCACTCCCGATAGGGTCAGGGTAGTCCATCCCCAGGGCCAGCTTGTAGCTTGGTTGTCTTCCCTCCTTTCAGACTGTGTGTCCATGTAAGTCTATTTAATTCACTGTAACTTTGAATCACCTCTCTCCTATTGAACCGTTGTTTTTGTGCTAACATGAAAAGGTCTAAAACATGATAGATGGAGAAACTGAAGCTTGTGAACGAGGTTGGAAAGACATGCATGTGAAGTGGTGAGGACACATCTGGGATGAGGGGACACATGGGGTTGGTAGTGGCGGTGGCAAAATACCCTTCAGCTAGGTTGCCAAAAATCATACACCAGCCCCTGGTTTACTGTGAGTGGCCAACTGGGATTACACCCCTCCTCCCCCTGGGTTTGCATACAACATATGCAGCTATTTTAATTTGTATTTGTGTCTCTAGATGTAGGCACTTTGCCACAATCTGTAACCAACCAAAAAAGTGATGGGTGGAAGGTTTTGAAAAAATCTGAATCACTGCCACTGCTCTAGGCAACCTTCCACACCACAGTTTGATAGCCCGTCTGCGCCATTGCAAAAGGAGTCCAGTCATATGCAAATCAGTCAGGTACTGCCAGCAATAGGAGCAGCACTGCCCAAACTGCTAGGCCAGGTCCCTCTGTACTTTGCCACAAGACACAAGACTTTAAGATCCACTGGGAACTTTAACTTTCCCCTGAAACTCATTGGGAAGAAGGTTTTATTGTGAAGTTGACCAGACCACTGTTTGAGAGTGGTTGACAACTTGGCCAAACTAAACTCATAATCTTTCTATTTGAATTCACAATATGTTTACCACTTCAAAACCTTCTAAAGGACGCGGCAAATTAAGTCATACTGAACACAGAAAATCATTCTAGGTCATGACAAGTTTGGTGATAATGGTAATATGGTATATCTGCAAAACACCTCTGATTTCACCATCTACCTAATTCAGGTTTAGGAGCTATATTTGGAGGCAATACTAAAATCTACATATTTTTACCTCAACCGCGAAGGTGAAAATAAAAATGTCAAAGAGGCTCTAAAGACCATTTTTATTTTACTCTGCAGAAGGCAGGTGCAGGGTGCTTCCCTTCAACCCTTCAAAGCAGTAAATGGGCCATGGTAAGGGAGTAACAAGGGAGTACAAATGTGAGCATCTCTGATGCTCCTCTCACCAGCTAGCAATGTAATGCATACACCGGTCAGTATCAACCCTTTTTTGCATTAAGAAATTGCACAGTACCGGGACCTACCACCAGTGGGCATGAACCATTTCCACCATCCCATTGAAGGTGCAAAAATGGACAAGAAATTTGAAGAACAATACCGCTGACGAACGGTATTTACCGCCAGTGAAATGTCTTCTTAAAAGTCAACACAACTCATAATGAGGCATTATGTTGTAATAATGATGCTGCGTGATGCAAAGTTTAGATAGAATCAGACATTTTCTAAGTATTTAAACTGTAATGTTAAGCACTAAGATACCACCTACAAATATATTTTTAAAAAAACATAATGTTATTATTTGAATTGGCAGAAGTACACTGCTCTTACATCACCCACACTTTTTGTAACCACACAACGCACTACACCGTACTGTCTTATCTGGTACTGCATTTGACGTGTAGCACTGAACATGTTACACTAAGATGATGTTGTTGGAGAGGCTGGGCTATTTTTAACTGCAGCAGGTTGTACTTTGTGATCTAAGGCACACTATATATTCAGAGCTCTGGAAGCAGTTCGGAGAAAACGTAAGCAATCAACAAATGGAGATGAAAGGTGCTATTGGAGCCTTTTGATTTTAGACAAACGTCAAAAATGCTGGGGAGGAAAGGACGGCAATCAGCAGTGTAATGTAGATGCGTTATTGAAGTCCAGCCATGGGGCCCTTGAGCAAATAGGAGTTTCATATCTCTTGTGTTCCAAGGGGCAGAAAGGGAAGGAACTGACAATTAGAGGTGGGTGGACTCATTACAATGCAGCCTTGTGATCTTGATCAATTAGTTGTGAGCTCTGGTGTGCCAACTATGGTGGGGAAGCGGGGCTATCTCCAAAGAGGGGTGAAGGGATTAAGTGTAGTGAAACCCTGACAACATCCGAACACAGTTGGATCTACTAAGTTTTGACTGTGGGAAGAAAAGCAACCAGCACATCAGTCAGCACTGAAGCAAACTTGTGATCTTGTACAGTTTGTAATCAAATGTCCTGTGTTCCAACCGAAGGAATAAATCATTCACCACTGAGAGGTCTGTACATTAATTTCTATTCAACTTGATTACCTTGATGAAGTAGTATTTTGTATGCTTTTTGTTGCATGGTGAAAGTAAATCAGGCATCTCTTTGGTAGAGGGAGTCAGTGTAGCGTGGATATATGGTGGTTTTGAGCAAACAGTATATTCAGAGAACTTGGGCCTATTTACAAAAGCTTTTTACAATGGCATAATCCCATTGAAAATGCTTTGTAAATCAGGCCCCTTGTCTTCAAACCATCGGGAGGAAAGCATTAAGCAGAGCAGCCTACACACTGAGTGCAGCGATCCAACAGAGTGCAGCCTTTTGATCTTGGATAAACAGTATTATGCAAGCTCTGTGATCCACAGGAAAAAATGAAAAGCTGGTGCCACTGGGAAGTGGAGCAATTCAACGTAGTGCAGTCGTGAGATCTTTGCAACACTGTTTTCTGAGTTCCTCTGTACCAACAATCACACACCTGGAATCCTACACTCACCAAACAATTAAAAGGGTTGGCACCTTGTATAAGGACTTGACTTTTTTCATGATCTAGAAAATAAATATTGTATTATAATGTGCTGCTGCAATGATGTTGATTTCCCCTGCATACTCCTTTGAGTTTTGTTTTTCAATAAAAAGCTATTAAAACGAGTGCACCTTACATTGAATGGTGCACCATAACTACAATACTGAAAGGTGTCAGACACTTCAAGATCGAAAGATGTGCACCTTATACTAGAGAAAACATCAGCATTAGAATATCAAAATGTGGCGCAAACGTGCCTCTCGTTGCTATACTGGTACAACTGCACTTAACACAGGACACCACCACTCCAATATGTAATGTGCCCCACACTGGACAGTTCAACACGTATACCTCACACAAGGAAGAACATGATCACTGTAATACTGAAATGAAACCCACACTGCAAGGCCTAAATAAATGCAGCTCACACAGGGTGCTACCACTGCAAAATTAAAGGGGGCACTTACTTCAGGACTGAAACAAGTGCACCTTACCAGCAGTTTTAGGCAAGTGCGAGTCATTCATTACCCTGTCTGAAGGGCACCTTACCAGGAGTCCTGAGTAAGTGACCCTCACTGGGAGTAGTTCATCATCCTTGCTCTCTCATAGCGAGATTTGTAGTGTTATGGTTCTCAGAAGTGCCCACTTTCATCGCATAGATTTCCAGGACAGGCCGCCTTCATGTATGTTCATGTTTGCAAGACAGGAGGCAGACTCTGGCTCCACCGTGGGGGACTTATATACTAGTTATGTCTTGTGCTCTGTGCCTATGTTAAGACAATTTTTCACAGTGCACTTCCATGTTACCTTTTTTGGCTATTACATTGAAGGACTAGCCATTGATTCCAATATAGTATGTTTAATAGTGCAGTGATACCCTTAGATTGCATGCAGAGCTTTGTAAGAGTTGATAAATACATTTAAAATATACATCTATGTAACCATGGTGACTTTGAGAGTGCAAATACATAGGGTTAAGAATCTGTGTCCTTGAGTCACCATTGTACTTGCTGTACAACCATAATTCTTCAGTGCTGTTATTCCTTGGTTGTTGCAATCAATTGGGAGAACATGAGGGAAGATCCCCAAAGTCCTGGAAAGGGTTTTGATTATTATATTACTACCAGTAGAACAATAGTAGCTAGGATGAAGACACACAGAGAACTGGTTACAGCATTGAATTTAAGTTCGTGGATACATGGTGTTAGAAAATGCATTTGGATAGTACCAATTTGGTGTTAATCAATTGGCAATTTTAAGCCATATGATGATATGATATGGCATTTATAACGTGCCTGTACACAAGTGTTTCAAGGCGCGACGAGGCAAGGGAGGGGATCAAAGGGTGGACGGACAGCGATCCTACTAGGCCAGGTGTCATTCAGATCGCGCAAGTGCGTGGGAAGGGGGCAGGGACAGTGCAGTACATGGGAAAGATGATAACAATAAGTAAATAAACGGCCAGCATGTGGCAAGTGCATGGGTAAGTGCGGGCATCAGGTGTCAAGGGCTGGTAGAGGGACTGTAGGGATACAGAACAGTCCCCAAGTTTTGGGGGTTGCCAGGTGGGCAGTGCAGGTGTGACGCTGGCGAGGGAAGGACCTGGGCCCTAGATAAGATAGTGTCCAGGTAGCCAGTGCAGTTTCGGTTACACCCGGGAGGTCAGCAGAGAGGAGGAGAAAAGGCAGAAGCAAAGAGAAAGGTTTTGAGGTGCTTCTGGAATCAGAGATGGTTCTCCGCAAGTTTAAGGAAGGCAGGGAGGCTGTGGCAGAGAGAGGCACCAGCCAAAGAAAGAGATCTACCACCAACTCGTTGCCTGGAGAAGCGACTGACCCTGAGGGAGTTGGAGGTGGATGAGCGAAGAGTGCGAGAAGGAAGATATTTAGGAAGAGAGAGTTGAAGGTATTGAGGCCCCATGCCCCAGAAGGCCTTGTGAACGATGCGGAGGGTTTTGAACTTAATCCTTGCAGCCACTGGGAGCCAGTGCCGAGATTTCAGTCCTGGAGAGATACGATCCCTGGGCTTGAGGCCAAGGACAAGTCTCGCAATTCTGTTCTGGATAAGTTGCAGAGGGCGGAGATTAGAAGCAGGCAGATTTAGAAAGTGGCTGTTACAATAGTCCAGCTTGGAGAAGATCAGAGCTCTGGAGACAGTGAGCTTCTGGGGGAAGGAGAGGAAAGGCAGAACACCTCTGAGGAGGTGCAGCTGGTAGTGTGACTTCTTAGAGACGTCAGAGATGTGAGGAGAGAAAGAGAATGTGGAGTCGAAGGTGACCCTGAGGTTTTTAGCCTTGCAGGTGGGAGCAGGAAGAGGGCCAAGAGAGGCCAGCCCCAGAGCTAGAGGGAAGGAGGGAGCGGGTGTGCCGATGAGGAGAATCTCAGTCTTGCTGGCATTAAGGCAGAGTTCATTGGTGGCACACCACTCCTGGATAGCAGACAGACAGCCAGAGATGAGCGAAGGAGAGGAGGAGGCTGAGGGTAGACTGAAAATGAGCTGGGTGTCATCCACATAGCACTGAAAGTTGGGGCATAGAGCGGCGATGCAGTGGGCAAGGAGTGGCAGGTATTGGTTGAACAGCCAGGGAGAGAGGTTAGACCCCTGGGGGATACCACAGGTGGAGAAAAAGATAGCGGAGAGGAAGGACTCAGGTTGGACCTGGGAGATGGTCCAGGTTATCACGGAGATGGTTGAGGAGGATGTCATGGTTGACAGTGTCAAAGGCAAAAGAGAGATCAGGCAAGATGAGGACGCAAGGGGTGTTAGAGTCAAGGTTGGAGAGCATGTCTTTATGGATGCTCAGGAGAGCAGTTTCTGTGCTTCTGTCAGCTCTGAAGCTAGACTGATGGTCATGAAGACAACCAACAGATTCAGTGTGGAGATTAAGCTGGGAGATGGCCAGTGTCTTCAGGAGCTTGCCCAGGAAGGGAGTGATTGAGATTGGGTGATAGTTAGCCAGGCAGGAGGGGTCAGCAGAGAGTTTCTTAAGAAGAGGGTGCACAAGGGAGTGCTTCAGGGGGGATGGGAAAACTCCAGTGGAGAAGGAGTGATTGCAGAAATCAGCCAGGGCAGCAGCCAGGGAGTCCATGTGGTCCTTGATGGTTTTGGAGGAACAGGGGTGAACCTGTTTCAACAAGACTTTCATAGATCGGACTTGTCTAGAAACCTCATCAGTGGAGAACAGGGGAAAGGCAAAGAAGAAGGGAGGAGAGGTGGCTGCAGAAGGGCCAGAGGAAGAGCAGGGAGCAGGGGGAGGGAGAGGGTAGGTGGAGAGAGAGGACAGAATGTCCTGAGTTTTAAAGATGAAGTGAGAAGCCAGTGCCATGCAGAGGGCCTGGGAAGGGACAGGAGAGGTAGAGACTGCAGCAGGATTGGCCGGTTCCTTGCAGATTTTAAAGAGTTCAGCCGAGTTGTTAGATGCCGCAGAGATGCAGGCTTGGATATAAGCTCTCTTCTTGGTTAGGACAGAGAGACGTTATTGCCTTTGGAGCAGGCAGCAGGCCAGTTTGTCAGAGGATGAACATGAAGCACGCCATTTCCTCTCGGCCACCCTGCACTTGCGTTTTAGGTCATACCAGGAGTTGCACTTGGCTTTGGGCTTCATGTGGATTCTCATGACAAGGGCAAGGCTATCAAGAGTATCAGATATAGCAGAGTGAAGCGTGGAGAGGGCTGTGTCAGGGTGAGAGTCAGTCGAAGGGGGCGGTGGGGGTGAGAAGGTGGCGGCGAAATCCTCAGCTGAGATGCGCTTCATGGGTCGGATGACCGAGAACGTGGGTGGCAGTAATGGAAGTTGCTTGGCCTGAGGGGTAGGGATGGTGAGGTGGGAGGAGAGGAGACAGTGATCACTCCAGGAGAAGGAGTGGAGAGAGGGGAAGGGCTGAGGAGATCAGAACATCCAGAGTGTGCCCTGCAGAGTGAGTCGGGCCAGAGGGGAGAATAGTGAGTGAGAGAGAGTTGCAGAGGTCACGAAAGAGTACAAAGGAAGGACAGGAGGCATCCAGGTGGATGTTGAAGTCCCCAAGAAGGAGGAGTTGAGTGGTTGAGGCCAGGAGTGAGGAGGAGAGGTCCGCCCACTAAGAGAGGAAGGAGGAGATCTGACAAAGTGGCTGATAGATAGTAGCCACAGTAAGGGAATGGCCAGGGGAGAGAGAGAACCTGCAGATGAGGCATTCAAAAGAGGAGTAGGCCTGCTTAGGAGTGGCGGAGGCAGGAATCCACTTGGGGAATATCAGGGCTACGCCGCCACCAGAGTGATTGGACCTGGGTGCGGAGAGGATCTTGTAGCTGTCAGGTAGGAGCGTGTCAAAGCTAGTGATAGAGCTGGCCATGAACCATATCTCAGTGAGACCGAGGCATCAAGGTAAAGTTCTTCAAGAAGGCAGCAGATATCAGAGGAGTGTTTGCCAGCGGAGCGAGAGTTTAGAGTGGCAATATGGAGAAGGTTTGTAGCGGAGGTCCCAAGTACAGTCCGCACTCCAACCATCCATATTTAAGTACCAGGAACGTTCACGCCGAATTATGTGACATACGAGGAGCAAATAAACCAGCAGAGAGCTGCAGTGGGACTCTGTCCAGAAGAACCGCACCCATTGAGGTACCGACACCTAAGAAAACCTGGACAGTAAAGTATCCATTGAGGAAACCATATCAACAAATGAAACGGAATGCAGATGTCGGAGTACAGTCCCTGAAGAAGCCAAAAAGGTCTTAAAGGAGGACGAATGGTGACGTCACAAGAACCCGGACTGACTCACATATAGAAGATATGATGACCTGCGAGTGACAAAAGGAGACGAAACGCCATGGATAAGGAACATCATGAACCTAAAGTGAAAGGACAATGTCAAATGTAAGAAGTTTATGCCATGAACACGGCGAAGATATTCATTTAGTTTACACATGTACATATGCTTGGAACCGCAAGAAAGCTAAGAAAATCGTGTGGCTTGCTATGCTTAGTAGTACGATAGATTGCGGAAAGCGCCACCTACACATATCTTCCTCAATAGAAGCACTTTATATAAGTATACTTCCACTATGTACAAAGGCAGAATCAACCAAAGGTTACTAGAGGTCGCATGAGGAGAGTTTCATAGTTAAAAAATCAAGAATAAAAGACAGAAGCGAAACTCAGTCAGAGACAAATTGTGCCAAAAAGTCATGGTCGTATCCGCTAAAGTAGGCCAACAATAGCTACAATTAATGAAGCAAATGTTAGGCAGAAACCTGTGCAGTTCCCTTTGGGAACACTGCAAAAGATTTAGGACTACAGGTGTTAGCAGTAAACCCACCTGGTAGCAGTCTGTACCACCCAGATTTACCTGGTAGCTGTGGCTGAGCAGTCAGACTTCCCTCAAGAAGAGTTAGGCAGTATGCAAAGTATACACAATAGGCACTCAGACACAATACCACAAGGAAACACTGACCAGATCTTTGGTATCAAAGTATATAATTATTTATTTAAAAACACACTGTTTGAAACACTCCAGCACTCTTATTGTAAAACACTCTAAACACAGTTACTATTATGATATATACAACCCTTATTCCTTATCAGACAAGTCTTAGTTAACACCACTTATTTCCAGACAGATGTGAGCGCTTAACTATAGATGGCACTCCAATAAGTTCATGAAAAAGGGAGGGAAAAAGACAGTATATGTGAAGATACACCACTCTAAGATTTAGGAACACTTTTTGCAAAGCAGAAGAGCAAAAAGTCACTTGTGAGCCAAGGTCCATAGGCTGGGCCCACTCTTAGAGAGAGCAGAGCAAAAATATGCCCAAGATCACACAAATACACTAGGCTTTGAAAGTCTTGCAGAGAGTTCGAAAAGAGTTTAGAGAGGCTCAGAAAAGTTTAGCCAGGGTGTCCCAGGCTAACCCAGATTTGAAAGCCGGGGGCTAGATCTACCCCGTACAGTCGGTGGCAAGGGAAGCCAGGCGGAACACGGTACCTTAAGTGGGAAGCATCCTCCAGCGGTGGCAGTTGTTCCTGGCAGCGGGTGCAAGTCTCGGCGTCGTCCAGGGGAAGAGAAGATCTCGACTTGGAGGAAAGATGAAGGTCGTTGCACTGCCAGGGAAGAAACCAGCCGCTGAGTTTTCCGGTTAAAGGTATTACCCTTTATTTTACGGTCATGGTAAAACGTGGTATTCCGGTTGCCGGGGTGCTTGGCACAGGCAAGGCAGCCACGAGATGCGTCGGGATGGCGAAAAGATGGTAAAACTGGTTATCGCCACCAGTCAAAGGAAGAAGACTCTCCGGCGGGAGATCTCCTCTGTCGTTGGGAAAAGTGGTGAGACGGTTCAGCAGGGCTCCACCGGTGGTGTCGTCATAGCAGGTCGGCTCAGCTTCTCCCTCGTCGGATTCTTAGGTCCTGTGGCGACTTCTGAAGTTCCAGTCCCCAAAGCCCTGCTTTTATGCAGAAAACCCCCATTCACTCAGCCTAGCTGTCACTCAAACATGCTTGGGCCAATCAGGACGGAGTGCGACTTGAGTTGCCTTGGCAACTCAGTCCAGGGTGCCTAAATCCCCATCCATCCCTCCTAAGTACCCCAGAAAGAGTGGCACCACTTTGGGGGTCTTCTGTGGAGAAGCCTGCCAAAAAAAGTGGAACAAAGGGCTCACAGAAGTGAACACTAACGCCATTTTGGAACCGGTTTTGGCAAAAAATACCAACCGGAGAATTAATAATAAATACATAAACCGGCGGTATGTTCGAGGCTATCGTAATTAAATAAATAAAGATAGTAGCCTCGAACAATGGGAAAATCCCATAGAGAAATATTTGCGGTTGAATATAAAAAGTAGTATCCACTGCCACCAGCCAAAACTCGACCAGGGGGGGCGGAGACGTGCCCCCTCGACTAACAGACCCCGGGGCAATCGAATTGCCCCAGCCAGTACGTCCACAATATGATGGTTTGTACTGGTTCTGTTCAGAATTCAAGACTAGTAAAGTCAATGGTGACTTTACATGCCCTGGGAGACAGTAGTCAGTCCCAGGGTATGGAGTCTATACTGGGGGGTCACTATGACACCCCTGTGTTACTGCACTGAGGGTGCTGTGTAACACAGATCACAAAAACACATGAAGCCCTATGGATTAAAAGACCCCATAGCCCATTAAACACATCTAGAGTCAAAGGAATACACTCAAATCGTGTCCAAGAGTGAGGGTAAAAGAGTCTCACTCTTGGCAGGAGAATAAAATAAACCCCAAAAATCCAGCAAAGCTGCTGGGGGACTCAATAGGTTAGGAAATTCAGCCTAAACAGAGAATTCTCCCTAACAGCAAAGAACAGAATATCCTTCTCAGAAAGGTCAAGATAAGAAGCAGAAGGCAGGTGGTGGACAAAACAAAAATCAAATGCATGAATTACATGGAGAATGAGGTGATTTTACGGTGTCTGAAACACGTGACCAGCCGAGCGAGAAGAAGGGGGACTTTCACACCTACGCATAGCGGTGTGCCATGCAGAGATATCAGAACTTTTCCAGACAGAGATGCAGTCTCAAGGCCAACCACTGTGAAATAATTGCCAAATGACCACTGAAGTGATGATTGATGGTAGCAATAATTGGAGAAAGGCTGGGGGAGCTGACGTGCACCCTGCACATTGCCGACCATTCTGCATGCTGCTAGGCAAAGTGTAAAAGTACGAGTGGGGCTGGTGCCAACCCACTCATAGTGGACCAAGTAATCTAGGGTCCTATAGTTAGTAGAACCAATGGGACGTTGTACTTTTAGTAGCCATTGTTATGGTAGGGCTTAGATGCCCCACCTGGCAGTGTTTACCCAATCCCCTCACTCCGTTACCATATACAGATATAGTACCTATATTAAAGTTACCTTCCTAGAACCAATAGAATTGCATGCAACATTTTAAGCATTATACGTCAGTGATGATGAGTTTTTAGTATAAATTATGTGTTTTTTATGAAGTTTGTTGGAGTTGTGAAGCGAGAAGGAAGATCTAGCAACCGCTGATATTCATGAGACTTCGCAATTTTTGTACTTGTCATTAAACGGACTCCCTTTGCCAAAACATTGAGTTGTCATTATTGATTTGATGCTAGAGTACTAATCTGCATCCCCATCCATCTCACGGGTGCTGCTATTCCATCTTAAAGTGCCATTGGGCAAACCCCAGCTTTATGGGCTGGTTGGGGTCCTAGTGCACACTCGGTAGCAGAGATAGGTTGGTTTCTCGATTATCGATTAGATAAGACACCCATTGACCGTCGACATAAAGTAACTCTAGGTCCTCGTCAATATCACAAGTTCTTTGCTATCCGGCTAAGTAGACAGAGGAGCTCCCAGTAGACAGTGGCTAGAATAAATGGCAAAACCTGCAGGTTATGGTCTGAAGGAACCCGTGCTTCCCCCCACAAACCCTTTCCCACTTCTACAAGCAGGCGATCGGGTGGACGGCAGGAGAGGCAGTGATGAAGGCAGTGATCCTGAGCATCCAGAGAATAAATATGCGAACAGTGAGTAAAAAAAGAATGAAGTGGGAAACAAAAATACAGTTAGAAGTAGAGTAGAATGTATATATATATATATGCAGGCAGAGACTTTATTGTGAACAGGCACAGACTTTATTTTGTGAATCCCAGCATTTCAAGGCACCACCTAAAATGACTGCAGAAAAAAGCAATGTGGAAAAAAATGAAATAAGCTTGCTAAAAGAATTGGAAAAACTGCAAAAAAAAAGAAATAAGCAAGTGGTGGGAGGAACATTCACTTCAAAACTATGTGGATGTTGGAATAATTCCGCAAGGATTGGGAATTCTAACCTCGCCATCGTTTGAGGAACAAGATCCGGAAATGTTGAGAGAGTGGGGTGACTCTACTAATGTATGCTCAGGACAATTCCTAAACATTTTAATCAAGTATGCGCGCATAGATAGACAAAAAATATTGATAAAAATAGAAGAAATCAATGGATAACTTTCTGTCCTTCCCACCAGCGAAGATGGCAATAAATTTAGAACAAGCATGGAGGGCAGTCTGAAAATCTATGAAGAAGACATTAAACTGCGCAAGCAAAGGACATTCCTCTGTGACAAGGAAGATTATGAACTGGGCAGAGTGTATACATTTGCACGACGATTTGATCATTTAAGCGAAAACATGCCAAGTCAGAATGCCAAGAATAAAGAGACAACCCCAAGCTCAAGTGATGTAGCTACTACATCCGATTCGGAAGCCTCAACCAATAACAATGAAAACCCACCAAAAAAGACCCATTTTTTAGACGAGATGAGAATGCTTGGACTTGATGGCCGAAAAAACACAGCCAAAAAGAATACAGGAACGGGTCATGGCAAACAGCAAGGACCAGGAAGAAAAAGAAAACAAGCAGGGGACGAAGGAACAAGCAGCTCAGAGTCAGATCAGAATACAAGAACACGCTCTGGAACCAAAAAGACGCAACAGATCTAAAGAAAGCCGATAACAGCATCATCAATCTCTCAGACTATGTTCTTAACTTGGAACAAACCAAAGTATTGCAGTATAGATTCAATTTCTGCCCCACTGCTGCTTATGACTATATGGAAACGAGAATTGACTTTTACAAATACATGAGAAAGATTCATTTGAAAAAATTCTTTATTACTAATCCACCTAAAGAAAAACAAAGTACTGGCCTATCGGGTTGAACTATGGTAGCCATTGAGGACCTAGACACATTAATAGATTTAGCCGAGTTAGAACTCACTGGGGAACAAGCTGAAGGATCTATTGTTGTCAACCCCGGAAATGTTGAATATAGACACTGATGGGCCTATAAAGAGCAAATTGAAGGCGAAATCTAGATTCAACCCTATGTTCCAACCCGCAGGAAAACTTCAAGCCTTCCAGGACCTAGACATCCAGGACCTGAAGAAAGCCAGACTTCAAAAGAAGAAAATCAAATTGAACTTTTCAGCAAAAGAAAAGGAAATTCTTAAAGACCTACAGGACCTAAATAATGTCGTTATAAAAGCTTCTGACAAGGGCAGTAATATAGTAATCCAAAACAAAAAAGACTACATAAAAGAGGCAGAAAGGCAATTGTTTGATATCAGTTGCTATGAGAAATTAATTGGGAATCCTACTGAAATCGTAAAGTACAAAGTAGAATGTTTTTTGAAAACATTGACAGATCTGGATATTTTGAATGACGATGACTACAAATACCTTTACAATAAATTCCCCATTATCCCTACCATTTACTTACTACCGAAGGTCCATAAACACCCTACCCGCGCCCCTGGCAGACCCGTTGTCACCTTAAATGGAGCCTTTCTCGAAAACATGTCGAAATATGTTAACCAAACTTTACTGCCTTTAGTCTTCACTCTACCATAGTATTTACGGGACACTAATGACTTTTTGAGCAGGATTGAAGGAGACGTTTGGGAAAAAGACTTTATGTTTGCAACACTAGATGTGGCATCTCTCTATGCCTCCATAGAACACCAGGATAGAAAGAGGGCATGGAAACACTTTTTAGAAAGTAGATCATTAAATTACCGCACCCATGGTGAAATGATCGTGGAAATGATAGATCTATGTCTATGCAACAATGTTTTTTTATTCAACAATGTTTACTACAATCAATTGAGAGGCACAGCAATGGGTACGAGTTTTGCTCCATCATACGCCAATCTTACCATGGGTTGGTGGAAAAAATTAATTGTATGGACAGAAGCCAACAGCCAGCATACCAACCAAGTAGTCCTTTGGCTACGGTTTATAGATGATCTATTCATCCTCTGGAATGGCAAGGAAAAAGAGGGGCTCGACTTTGTTGACATTTTGAACACCAACAACTTGAACTTAAAATTCACTGAGACACATAGTCGAGAGTCACTAATTTTCCTTGATGTACTAGTCAAGACAGATCAAAAAGAAATTAGTACAGAACTTCAGCGGAAACCCACTAGTTCTGACATGCCTCTGTTTGCAAGCAGTAACCACCCAACTCCATTAAAATGGAGCATAGCGTATGGAGAATTTGTCAGAATTCGGTGCAACTGTAGCAAACTGGAGTGCTTTGATAAAGAATGTAAGATCACTGCTAACAATTTTGCAAATCGAATGTAACCAAAAGCAGTTATCGAAAGAGCTTATTCCAAAGACTGTAACTTAGACCGAACTGCCTTATTATTGACTAATCGAGCATCTGAAGAAGAAACAAAAACAGATGAAATAAGGCTAATTCTCACATATGGTACCCAAGCGAGTACAATAAGAAAAATACTACACAAACATTGGCATGTCCTAAAATCAGATGAACCTCTACAACCGTACCTTGAGGAACGAGTAAACATAACCTTCAGAAAATCAACTTCCATCAAAGACCTACTCGTTAGTAGTTTTTTACCCCCGAAAATGGAAAAATCTGGCATCTCTTCATGGCTATGCAGCAAGAATACAGGCTTCCATAAGTGTACAAAGTGTAAAACATGTCAACATGCTTTAAATAATAATAATTTTGTACACCCAATATTAGGTCGTACTTTGGAAGTGAAATCCATGATCACATGTAATACAGAATTTTTTGTATACGTATTATGTTGTTCATGTGACCTGTGGTATGTGGGAAGTACCATAGGTAAATTGAAATTACGAATTCTACAACATATTCGAGCCATTAAAAATGTTCATGCTTCCTATCCTATGGCAGTTCATTTTAGAGATGTCCACCAAAGTAAGCTGGATTGTTTCAGGTTTTTCGGAATATATCATGTAAAAGAGAATCCACGAGGGGGTAATCGAGAATTAGAGCTTCGTCAGATGGAAACAAGATTTATTTTAGATCTGGCAACCAAAAAACCCAAAGGACATGACTTAGATGAAGAGTTATATACTTTTCTTGGAACATGAACTGCTTATATTCTGTATATTTTAGAAATATTTTTTAACTCAAAATCAATGTCTTGAAAACTGGGCTTCACGGAAGAAGGAATAGAATCAAAAATAACATTGTAAAGAAAGTATTTTTTTACTTGTTAAATATTTGATATGTGGATTTTATCGCCAAATAATACATTTTTCATGCAGAGTCTATAATGGAAATGTTGAGAATTAATTACTTGCAAATTCTTCCCCCCTTTGGCAGTGAGTTTTTGGTCAAATTGTGACAAGAGAAGGATCAAAATCTGTGGCAGCTAAACATTTTGTTTGCACAATGCACTATGCACTTTAGCTTCTCTACACACTGATTTTACAATGTTTTATTGATCTATAACCATTACCTCATTCTATTTTAATCATAGGTGTGCGTAGTAGTTTTCCAAACAGAAATAATTTGCCCATATATTTTGGGTAATAAAAAGTAAAGAGATGTGATCCAGACGTCTTGTAACTGAAATGATTATACATGTATGATAGCATTTTGTAGTCAATTCTCTTCGGCAATGGAATTTTATTCAGAATTAATTTGCACAAGCACTATGCACTTTATACATTGCCTGAACATGATTGATACATAACTCGAAAGACCTAACTAAGTCTAGCTCAAGTTTAATAATTAACAAATGCTCACGGGTAAAGATCTAAGGAATAATTATATTGTAAATAGATCGGAGGTAGTTGCATAACCGCGAATGATTTCATTTTTTCTCTTATCTATATGAAATAATATGTGCGAGAAATAAAACTACATTTTTTATTCTCTTGTATGCACTAAGCACTTTATATACTAATTTTGAATAATTCTGTAGTTTCTCTGTTATATTTATGCATTACCCAAAATATAGGGAATATAGGGAAAACTATGCAAACACACATACATAAGGTGATTTAAATCAGTGGCAAAATATATGTAAAACCCATCACAAAATGGCCAAAAGCGTTCACCAAAGGAAGCTTTAGAACCTCATGGGGGTAAAAAGTGAAGACGGACAAAGAAAACGTATGGAACCATAGAGTTTTGCATGCATATGTATTTAATGGTGTTATGTAATTGTTGTTCATTTGTACGTGATCAAGCAGCGGGAGCACTGGGAAATGTGTTGTACGATTGTTTATCTATCTTGTGGATGCCAAAATAAAACTGGATACTTGAATATACTCGACGTTGTGTGATGCGTACGACCGCATTTGGAAGAGTGTTGTTCCCCTTTTGAAGAAGTGAAATTACTTCTTCTTATTCTTGAAATATATATATATATATATATATATACATTGAAAAAACTTTGTTAAAAGGGAACTTATGGTTAAGTTTCGCTACTAAAAATCTATCAAATTCAGTAAAAAAACTTTGTTAAAGGGACGTTATGGTTCAAAGTAAAACTGAAAAACCCCTGAAATTCGGCAGTTATGGTAAGATAAGCAACCATAACTCGCGACACCGTGCACTGCTAACACTAACACCCAGGACATCAAAGATGACATCACAAATGTCACTGATGCTGGACGGATTTACACCAAATTTGCAAAAGCACGCATTCGGGACCAAGCCCCCGCTCCTGCCGCCCAGCTAATTTAGAGCTTTGGAAGATGTACCAAGAAGATAAGGAGGAGGAGCCGCCAGTAGATTGGATACTTAATGTATGCACAGAGGGGGGTGAGACACCTTCTGCGCCACCGCCCCATCTGAAACAAAAAGCGAAGTCAGTAAAGACGAAGGATTATACCTGCTAAGGGAACCTAAAGCAGCCAGAGGGAATAGCAACACAGCATATGAGTCACCTACGCAAAGTAGCGACGGAAATCCAGACATGAACAGAGATAGAGATATCACCTCCAAGGTCCCGAGGGACAAAGAGAGGCACAAGAACGAGAGGAAAGACCAGGCACAAGCAAGTACATCTCTTGACACAGAGAGAGAGGGAAAAAGATGGAAAGGAAATAAGGATAGAACTGATGAGATTGCATTCACACAGAACAAATGGATGGGAGGTCAGATTTTATTGAAACTCGATGGTAAAGGCTTTGATGACGCAAGGGAAAAAGGAAAGATAGACGATCTACAGAGAAAAGAGAAGGAAGAGGAAAAAGAATTGAGAGACGAAAGGATCAGGAAAAAAGATAGCCAGAGATGAGAGCAGTTGTATTGCGAGGGGTACGAAAGACAACGCAATCATAAGCAGAGAACAGCTAATGATCAGAGCAGGCAGGAGCAAAGGCGAATAGAAGAAAAAGACCAAAAGATATGGGAAAAAAGAATAAAGAGACGAAGGGATGAGGAAATACGAAGGGCAAATGGACGTAGAGATGCAAAGAAAATGCAACAAGATAGGGTCAGAGAGGAAGCGAGGAAGCGCAGAGAATTTGATGACCAAGTATAACATAAACGGAGACCGAGAGCACGAGATCTCGAATATCTGGAAAGAGAGGTTAAAAAACCCAATTCAGTAGTGGATTGGGAAGACATCAGAGAATTCTTTCCTGAGTAGGATTCAGTACCAAACACGTCTAGGGCAAATATCGAGGATGACTTTGACACCAGAAGCATCAGAGAGACGATCAATAGGATATATGATGAAATGGGGCTAGAACAAGCACTCCAAGGGGAAGGAGAGGACGAGCGCCTGGAGAGCACCCAGCTATACGATGCTGAGGACGCCTCCCAAAGAAGTAGAAATAGAGAACTGTCCCTAGACAGGTTGACAATCAACAGGAATGAGGAGCATGAGAGAGGTTGCACGGGTTGGGCACAGTCGATATCAAGGCATTAGGGTCAGCCACACAGTCAGACCGACACAAAGAAGTATCTTACGGTCAGAGGGGGGTGTCTCCACCACCCTATGTGAACCAACTAAGGACATTAACAGGTAGGAAGGAAGGCTATGCGTCACAATTTCCGTTGCTCGAGAAAGGAGGAACGAGGCCACAGTATATTCCATGGTCACACGTGGATCGGGAAAACTTGAAAAATAAGCTTCCAATGTTAACATCAGGAGCCGAAAAATGGATACACGAGCTAGAAAAAATGACCGGAGGGTACACGTTAGCTATAGGGGATATCAAGGGTCTTTTAATTGCCATACTTGGTGATAGAGTTGATGATGTGTGGACATGTGCAGGTTACCCTGGCGTAACCACAGTAAACACTGCGCATGACGAAGCACCATTTAACAATTGCAGAGCCGTGGTATGGAAAGCATTATGATTGCTTTATCCGGATCCTTCGACATGGGAGCTATAATGACACATAAGATGAAGGAGTCAGAGGACCCTTTGCTTTACATCCAGAACTTCCAAGACACGTGGGTACTGGAAACGCGGGAATCTTGGGGGAAATCTATACCTGTGGTTTACCATATATTATGCCAAGGGCTGCCAGATCAGGTACGAAGCAGCTCAAGAAATTGGTAGGAATCGAGGCCAAACCATGGTCTGAAATACAGATGACCATAGCTGTCGTAAATCTCCCCCCGTCTCACCTGTGATCGGGATCTCCCTTGTTCAGCCGCAGGACTCTTCCTGTGGATGGTTCGAGTCTTGAATAGGCTCGCCCGAGCCTCGTCAGGTTGCAGGACGTGTTCAGAGTTCCGGGAAGTTCGTGGTTCCATGGTATCCAGGATAGCGATGAACAAGTAAGTAGGGGGGGAAATCCAGGAACAGGATAAAAGGCAGGGAAGGAAGTAAGAGGATCAAAGGAAACCAATGTAGAGAGTAAACACACGTCGGGTCACTACCGAAGATAGCGTTGAGACGCGCGGACCCGCAGGGGCGTGACCAAGTTATAGTACATGCCACGATGTGAAAGCTAGTGCGTAGCACGGAGCTTGGTACGGCCATGTTGGGAGGAACAAGGAGTACAAGCCCTTCGTGACAATGACCATGAGGTCCAGAAGGGGCAATTTCGCCGGGTCATGACAGCATGCCCCCTCCGAAGACTGGTTCCTCCAGGCTTGCCTGGGTGAATAAGATCGAATCTTCTGAGAAAACAAGGGGTCTTTAAATTAGAAACTGGTTCCCATGTTCTCTCGCTAGGGGGGTAGCCTTTCCACTCGACCAGATATTGTAGTCGACCCCTCCTATACCTGGAATCACATATCCTGGACACCTCATATTCCAACTGGTCGTCCACAACTACAGGTGTGGGTTTGAAGGGTTTTTGAGTAGAACTAACGTAGGGTTTCAACAGGGAAGTATGGAAGACTGGATGTATCTTCTTCCAGGAATCCGGGAGCTTATGACGGAAGGAGACAGGATTGATGATCTCCTTTATAGAAAATGGACCATAATAGCGAGGAGCTAATTTGTTTGGTCGTAGATGTCGAGGTAACATTTTCGAGGCTAACCAGACTTGATCGCCAACTGAATAGGAAGGTGATGGTCTTCTCTTAGAGTCTGCATATCTTTTGTTCGAGTCTGGGCCTGTTCTAACTGATCCTTGGTCTCTCTTTGTAAGTCGATCAGTGTCTGAATCCAAGAGTCAAGGGTAGGTACCGGAGTAGATTCTGGAAGAACTGATGGTAAAACAGACGGGTGATAACCTTGACTGCAATAGAAAGGGCTGATCTTGAGAGCTGAATGATCTGAGTTATTGTATGAGAATTCGGCTAAAGGTATAAGGAGAGACCAATCGTCTTGAACCTTGGTGGCAAAACAACGAAGATATTGTTCCAGGGTTTGATTTACTTGTTCCGTTGCCCCATTGGTTTGTGGATGATAGCCTGAAGAAAGGGCAGGTTGGATTCCTAGAACACGACAGAGATGTTTCCAGAATTGTGAAATATACTAAGGTCCCCGATCCGAAATAATCTTGGAAGGAAGGCCATGAAGACGAAAAATATGTTCCAGGAAAATTCCAGCAAGTTCTGAGGAAGATGGTAGTTTATACAATGGTGTAAAATGAGCTAGATGAGTGAACAAGTCAATGGTTACCATGATGGTTGTATATCCTCGGGAAGGTGGTAATTCAACAATGAAGTCAGTGGCAATAACTTCCCAGGGTCTTGTTGGCAATGTAGGTTGTAGAAGCAGACCCGCCGGCCTCTGATTATTGTATTTGTTCTGACTACAAAAAGCACAGGTCTTGATGTATTGAACTACACTTGACTTCATCCCTGGCCACCAGAACTGTCTTGTATAGACAGAAGGTGTTGGTTACTCCTCGATGGCCGGAGTGAAGAGTATCATGGCATAGATTCATTACCTTCTGTTGAAGTTTTTTTGTCGGAATGACCACTGAATTGTTCTTGAATAAATATCCTTCCTTGATTGTAGACTTATGGGTCCTGAGGAAAGAGGTCTTCCGTCAATTGCTTCCACTGGCTGTGAAAAACTTCTTGCTTCATAAGGAATGTTATGACTTCTGACCCAATCTTGATCAATGAAGACTCCCATTGCTCCGCAATCCACCAAGGCCAGTATGGGGTAGACCTTGTCCTTGGATGGCGATAAAAAAGCCTGTAATATCACCAATTTGTTTTGTCCAGGAGAGTTCAAGGATGGAATTGATGTGGAGCAAACATCGCTCTCCCGAAACCTTGCTCCATTTAGGATCGGGAGCTGGTGTTTCCCGAGCGTCGGGGAGGAGCCAGAGGACACTCTTTAACTAGATGTTTATCTGAGGCACAATACATGCATAAGCCTGTGTGTATCCTTCTTAACCTTTCCTGCGGGGAAATTGGTCCACGAAAGGCTCCAAGTTGCATGGGTTCAGAATCAGTGCTCGGATTCTTGGCAGATTCTGTCCTTGTAGTATTCTCTGGGGAGATTCTTTGAATTGAGACTTTATTCTTTTTCTTTTCGGCCTTTCTTTCTTGGATTCTGAAGTCTATTACATAGACAAGTCCAGGAGGGCCTGGAATGAACTAGGACATGCCAGCCTGGCTAACTCGTCCTTAATCTCTTCATTTAGACCTCTGCGAAACAAGGTAAAACTAGCTTCCAGGGGCCAGTCCGCCTCTTTGGCTAGCTGTTTGAATCTGGTAACATAGGTCAACATGTCTTGGGATCCTTGCTGGAAGTCAAGTAACTTCTCTTGAGCACCGTGGACCAGCTCTGGTCATTCGAACATGGTCTTGAGTTCCGCGATGAACCCTTCATAATCATCCAGGAGAGCATCCCCTAAATTGAGTAAAGGAGTGGCCCATGTAAGGGCATTACCGGAAAGATGCAATATTATGAAGCCCACCTTAGCCCTAGGAGTTGAGAAATAGTAGGGCTAAAATGTATCAAACAAGAATCCAGGAATCCACGTAAGGTCTTTGTTGAACCGTCGTATTTATCAACCACTCCTCCCAATAATATGCTGTCCTTGTTCGCGGAGTCACGTGACAAGACAAGCTGTCTTAGCGCCACATTCTCGGCTTTTAAATTATGCATCTCTGTGGAAAGTTCTTGCATTCCGCGCATCAGGTCCTGAATAGCATTCTTCATGGTAGAATCCTTATTGATCGTTTGGCGTCTCAAACTGTCGTAAATCTCCCCCCGTCTCACCTGTGATCGGTATCTCCCTTGTTCGGCCGCAGGACTCTTCCTGTGGATGGTTCGAGTCTTGAATAGGCTTGCCCGAGCATCGTCAGGTTGCAGGACGCGTTCAGAGTTCCGGGAAGTTCGTGGTTCCAGGGTATCCAGGATAGCGATGAACGAGTAAGTAGGGGGGGAAATCCAGGAACAGGATAAAAGGCAAGGAAGGGAGTGAGAGGATCAAAGGAAACCAATGTAGAGAGTAAACACACGTCGGGTCACTACCGAAGATAGCGTTGAGACGCGCGGACCCGCAGGGGCGGGACCAATTTATAGTACGTGTCACGACGTGAAAGCTAGTGCGTAGAGCGGAGCTTGGTACGGCCATGTTGGGAGGAACAAGGAGTACAAGCCCTTCGTGACAATGACCATGAGGTCCAGAAGGGGCAAATTCGCAGGGTCATGACAATAGCACGCTATTGCAGACTACTGCAGGAAAAGAATCACAAAAAAGAGGCTGCACGAAAAGCCGAAGTGGCAAAATGAGTGCAGAAAATGTTTTCAAAATATGACATTGAAGGGGCAATGATAACTAACACAGACGGATCGAACATACAGCAGGTCCATAATCCACAGCAGGGTAATCAGGACAATAATGGGTTTTACGCCAGAGGGAGAGGATTCAGAGGAAGAGGATGGCAGAGTAATCAGGGAGGCTTTCAAAACAATCATGGAGGCTTTCTAAACATGCAAAATGGCAATCAGGATATGTCAAGTGGGCAAATAATCAGACCACTGCTAATATGTTGGACTTGTGGGATGACAGGGCATCTAGCATGCACATGCAGAAGTCAAGGCATGGTGCAAAATGACCAAGGAGGAAGAGCAGGTATGGTGAATTCATCTGTGTTTTTACAGCAGGGAGCAAATGGAGTTGCACAGAATCACACAGTGCAACAGCAAGCGCCAGGAGCACAGCAAAGCTTGCAACCTCAAAACTTGATACATTTTCCACAAGGACAGTCTCAACAGTCGCCGATGCAACTGGTACAGACAGTAAGTGCAGGACAGGCTGTGAATTCTGGAATAAGAGCTAACACTGGTGATGTAGGAAATCCATTCACACAAAACGGGACAAAGTTGTATATGGACTAGGACAGCTCACTGGGAACCCTGATGTGTTCTGATGAGTGACACCAGACCCTCATCAGAAACCAAGGGTGGATGTTGTTATAGGGGATAAAGAATATTCCTTCTTAGTTGACACAGGTGCAACACGCTTGTGTATACGTGAAGGCAAGTTTTCCTTTTCCAGCGATGCTATAAATACTCAGGGCTTCACAGTAGCAACAAGTCATGTTCCTTTTACAGATACACTTCCAGTCTCTATAGGAGAATGTGATATGAATGTGCCACTGTTACATTCGAGACAAACCCTAGTAAATATCTTGGGACGAGACCTAATGACAAAGTTAAACATGACAATCTCATTCACGGAGAAGGGCATAATATGTTCAACTCCAGGAATGTACTATTTGAACATATGTGAGATGATTAGAGCATACACGGGACACACAGCTATGAGAGCTATCCCATTAGAGCCATAAATATTTGCGTATGGAGTATGTGTACTAATGGCGGGGCTACCAGGCCTTGCAGACAAAACCATGAGGACCCCAGATGAATTTCTATTTAGGCCAAGCATACCTATGCAGGAGGAGAAGGGACAAGTATTTCCCTTGAGGATACACACAGCTATAATGCGAGGTAAAATGGCTTTGATCGATGGTTGCGATGATGAAGGCTGACAATGATGCACAGTAATTGCCATTGAAGAAGGGCACAGATTGACTGACATCACTGATGACGATCTGTTTGACGAGCAAGCAGAAGGAGAAGAAACAACAGTTGAGGAAAATCTCACTTTCTGGGTGAAAATGATCAAAAGAGAAGTGCCTCAGAGAATGATGTTAGCACAGAATCATCCTGAGTATTTTGAGGGCGATATGGCCCAGGTGCCTGTCTCAGTATGGACCACAGGCCCCTATGACGTAGGCTTATTGAAAGGAGTCGGAGAAGTAAGGATTAAATTGAAGCCAGGAGCAATTTTACCCAAAGCACGACAGTATCTTGTGTCTAGGGAATCAAACAAAGGAATTTTCAAGACAATTTCGGCTATGAGGGAACCGGGCATCTTAGTGATGTCAGAGCCATCATGAAATACCACAGTTTACCCTATCAGAAAATCAAAGGGAGGGTCTTGGAGACTAATTCAAGATTTACGTCCGATAAATTATATTGTAGAGGCCGAGTTCCCTTTAGTCCCTAACCCGGCTACAATCCTATGTAATATACCTGTTGAGGAAAAATATTTCACAGTGGTTGACTTCAAAAATGCATTTTTCTCAATCCCTTTGCACCAAGACTCACAAGATTTGTAGTCATTTACATTCAGACAGATGAGTCTGAAAAGCACAATGTTGCCTCAGGGGTACTGTGAGTTTCCTTCGATTTTTAACAGAGTCCTGCAGATGGACTTAAGCAATATTGCATAAGAGAGTGTTGTCTTGAAATATGTGGATGACATCCTAATTTGCAGCACGACAGAGGAAAGATGCAGACGCGATTCAATTCAGCTATTGACCATATTGGCTGAGAAAGGATATAAAGTTGACAAAGAAAAGTTACAATATTGTCAGCGAGAAGTGCTGTACTTAGGCCAACTGATCTCGCATGAGGGGAAAAGGGTTATTGCTGAAAGGGCTGAAGCCATACTGAACACAGCTAAGCCACACACGGTAAAGCAGATGCAGAGTTTTTTAGGTCTTTGCAATTATGTCAGGGCCTGGGTCTTTGACTACAGCTCATATACCAAACCCTTGCTACAGGTTCTAAAGAAGGCACAGGTGATGAAAGGAAACATGGAATGGTCTGAGACCATGGAAATGAGTTTGCTGAACTGAAGAGAGCCATTTGCACTGCACCAGTTCTAGGGATTCCCAATTATGCAGAGGAATTCTACCTGTTGTCACACACGAATGCCATCATTATGACGGCAGTGCTCACACAGAGAACCACATTGGGGTACAGACCCCTGGCATACTACAGTGGGAATTTGGACCCAGTGATGAGAGGCCACTTCCCTTGCAAGCAAAGTTTAGCTGCCGTAGTATTTGCCATAGAGAAAGCTACAACCATTGTGATGGGATCCTCAATGATGTTGTACGTCGAGCACGCGCTATTTGCCATTCTAGAGAACCCAAAAGGCACATTGACATCTCAGAGAGCCTCTGCTTATGAAGCGATCATATCAAATCCATCGATTAAGATAAATCGATGTAAGATAGTGAACCCAGCTATTTTCATAGCAGAGCCAGTCACTGAATAAGAGCCAATATATGGCTGTGTGAATTATGAAGAATTTTATGATGAGATTGCCAGAGTGAAAGAAAATGCATTGGCAGAAGGAGAAATTGTCTTCGTTGACGGTTCCTCGAGAATTTATCAAAATGATGGGCAAAGATATACAGGCTCTGCTGTGGTGAAGCACACAGCAAACTGAGAATTTCGAGTACTCATTAGTGCACGATTACCATCTCATTATTCAGCACAAGCTGCAGAATTATTGGCATCGATACACGCGATTGAGAATCACGCAGACCAGGAAGTGATGGTGTACAGTGACTCCACCTATGTCACATCAACGGTGCACGCAGGCTTAGTGCGCTGGAAAAGGAGGGGCTACGTCTGAGCGGATGGCACGCCAGTGCAGCACAAGCCCTATTGGATAGGCTCATTAAGGCACTACAGCTCCCAGTGGGCACAGCGGTTGTGAAATGCACCGCCCACACGAAGGGGACAGATTTTATCTAACAAGGAAATCAAGCAGCAGACACGGAGGCCAAGCATATGGCATCTAAGGGTGAAACCATAATGGATGTGGAAATAACAGATGTAAATGAAAAAATGATTGTTGCACGAAGTGAACCTGAGAGCTATAATAACATGGGGCAGACCCAGTTAATGGAACTCCAAGGGGAGGCACCACAGGAGGAGAAAAACCTCTGGAAGCGCAAGGGTGTTCTTTAAACCCCTCCAAAAGCTTGTGGCGACAAGACAGCACTGGTAAACCAGTAATGCCTATAGCCCTTTTAAAATTAGCATTGGAGCAGTTGCACTATCCAGCGCACATGACAAAAGAGAAGACTGGTTCATACCGAACTTAGCATAACACGTTGCATTTTTTATGGTGAACTGTATAATCTGCCAGCAGTTCACTGCTCAGCATACACTAAAAGTAATTAAAGGAGTCATCCCAAGGCCCAATGGACCTCTTCAGCACTTGCATGTTGATTACGTTGATATGATTCAAGTATGTAACGGGTACAGGTACCTAATTGTTGTGGTGTGTCCATTCTCTAGATGGATAGAAGCAGGTCCATGCACACACCCAGACTCTACCTGTGAGGCCACATTTCTGGTGAGAGAGGTATTTCCTAGGTGGGGAGTATGTGAGGTTATGAGATCAGATAATGGGGCTCACTTTGTTAACAAAGTCTTTGAACAGATGAGCTTGCTGCTTGGCATAAAGCACAAGTTCTCATCGGTGTATCACCTGCAAGGTAATGGAATATGTGAGAAGCTCAACGGCTTGTTAACGGAAAGGATAGCCAAGTTGAAGCCTTCTCTATGAAAGGGATGGTTACACTGCCTTCCTTTGGCACTGTATGCACTCAAAAACCACCCCGGTTCTGACAACCATCTTACGCCGCAGGAAATAGCAACAGGCAGAAGGATGCGCACTCCCCTGACACCCCGAGACAGAGCTAGAAGTGATGACCAGCCAACAGGAGAAAGCTAAGGGTCTGAAATGCGAAATTACTTGAATTGCAGAACACAGAAGGAGATATTACTGCAAACACAGTTCAGAGTTTATGTGTACCATCAATCTTCCCTGGAGACACGGTCCTGGTGAACAATCACACGAGAAATAAGTGGGAAGAGCCAAGGTTCAACGGTCCCTTCACAGTGGAGGAAGTCACTCCCTCTGCAGTCAAGCTACAAGGAAGAAGAGCTTGGATCTTTTTGGGTGACACCAAGCCATACATTGGAGGAGGCCCCCTGCCTGCACCACAACGCGTAGAAACTACAGGCAACAGGAAGGACCGCAGCACGTGCAGTTGAGATCCATGACGGGGAAAAAGGACGCATGACCAGCAAGGACAAAGAACTTTTGTGCAAAGTTGTGGTTTAATTTTGGACATTTCCTCTGAGAAAAAAAAGGGATAAGGACATAAAAAATGGACACTCTGTGCATCGTAGTTACAGGGTGAAGAAGAGAATTGCATACATAAGCCACAACAGAGGTTATCAACTTTGAACTTTGGACTGAGGCACACTGAGCCTTGATAAGAAAAGAATATTCCAAATTTTGATCGAGGACACACAAATTGGAACAAAATACAGTATCCAGACTCTTTCCAAACGGAAATATTATTCGGACTCACTTATGGTGTCCCATAGTAGCGACATCACCAAAGACATCCTGAGTTACTTTGACCGACTATTAAGGTCATACCCGTCATTGGTGGGAAGGCTCACCAGCATCACTGAATTTCTTCAAGATCCTGAAAATGAAAATACAATAAGGAGGCTGCTCACTGTGATTGCCGAGCAGTTCCTCCTGCTTCCAGAATACAGAGAGGAAAAAACAAATGTCCTAAGCAGAAGAAGAAGAGAATAGGCTTATCAGCGTACTGTTCTTTTGCTTAATTGAAAACTGTCCAGATCTTGTCAGGAAAAAACACAGACGTTTTGACATTTCTTCGAGATCCAGCAAACATAGAACGTTTAAGTATAATCCTGAATGGAATAATCATCCAAGTTGCTCTACACACACATCGAGATTGCAGAAACTGCTCACAGTGAGTGAGGGCCAAACAGTTCCAAACTTTAGCAAAGGCGGGACAAATGTCCCTGTCACCAGAAGATAGCAGATTGTCAAGCAACGTCTTCTTTCGCCTAATCGAGGATTTTCCAGAACTTGTGGGGAGACCTGCCGGTGTTGACGTCCTCACATTCATCAGAGACCCAGCTAACTCTACACAGATGGGCATGCTCTTGAATGGTATTGTGATGCAGGTCGAACTTTCCAACCATCAACAGAACTTTTGAAAGATTTTAAACTTTCCGCTGAGGGACAGATCGAGAAGGTAGAGTCAAGAGACTTCACTCTTGTTGTACTGACAAGGATGACATGTCTTCTGGAGTGAAACAAATAAGAGTCATTGACTGGGAACTCATGTACTTTGAACATGCACAGTAAATAGACTTGCTGAATTCATTACCTGGTTTTGACATTTTTTCATGTACAGAAAAGAGAACTTTATCCAGAGACGATAGACAATCCATTGTCCAGGCAAAGAAGGATAATTGTTTCAGTACCTGCAACCCACAAGCAGAAATGGCAGAATCCAGAGATAATACTGTCTAGAGTGTATTAAAAGTTCGTTTTCTTTCCTCAGATGATCGAGATGGGAAACCAAAGTAGTAATTTTGTCGTCCCTCAGGAGGAGAGACGCTCTCATTGTTCCAGAACTAAGTGTTGTAGATTAACCTGTAGAGGAATCATGTGCCTATGCAATGTATTCAACATTGTTTTACTCACCGACGATTAGAACTGCATTTTATATTGGTGCACAAAGTGTCCCGATTCCAGTGCACCCACCTAATGATGTACGCATGAAACCCACGAAGGCACCCAGACCTTGCATAGTTATTCCAGTCCCTAGAAGGTCTGATAACGGAATGAGTGAACTTGAGATGGATGTGATTAGCAATGGCACACACACACGTATGGTAACAAATAAATTGAAAAGCCGGAGACAGGGTCGGCAGAGTAAGAGTAAAAGAAGGTTACCGACAACCACACGCATGCAAACGATGAATGCAAACATACCAGGTCTAATATCAATAATTACAGAACCACATGCCAAAGAAGAAGGGAAGGCTGGGCAGCCAACAATGAGAAGCTCTATTATAAGTGAAGTTAAAAGCCAAATGAAGGAAGCTGAACTAGTGAGAGACAAAAGGAGTTGGAGAGGAAGCCAACTGAAACAACATTAATGAACACCCCTGATCCAGCACTGAAAGAGGCAAGTGCAAGCCCAGAGAAAATCTCACAGGCACAGATGATAGCAGAATCAATATGGTCATTCATAACCAGAGCCAGAAAAATACAAGAGGACAAGGAAAGAATTGCCAGACTTTCCTCTTCTCGACTGGCACAGATGAAGATGCCTGCATCCTGGATTGGGATACCTGAGAATTCTCCAGCAAGAAGAAGCCATACGGATGCATTCAAGGACGTAGTTATAGCAATCTACACGAAAACCTTAAGAATCAAGAGAAGCATACAAGGAGATGACAGTGAGCTAAACAACTACTTGGACAGCACAGCACATTTGGGAAATAACATATGGTACCAACATATGAAAGAAGTTGAAAGACGAAATTCAGAGGGGAAATGCTTTGTTTGTGCACTCCTACCTTACAGCATGTGGAAGTCAAAGATCTTTGTAGCTGTAGAAATTGATGTCCAGACAGCACACTGTCTATCACACGTAGCAATGTGCAAGACCAGAGGCCAGTTCATGGGAAGTGATGCCTCACTGAAATGGGCAACTGATCCAAATGAAGATGACTAGGTCTAGGACATAAAAACAAGAAACAATGGAAAGACAAAACACATTGTGATCAGATACAAGAAGCCAGAGTTAAGGGAGCAGAAATCAGAAGAGAAGCAAATCACAAACTAAACGTTCAAGCGAAGACGTCAGAAGAGGCTCGAAAGTGGAATAACAGAGGCCAAAAGCAAATTTGGGGAACAGTGCTTTCACCAGACGGATGGGAGAAAGGAGTGGTGATATGCAGAGCGTGGATGGTCTACGGTCAATATGAGCCCACCATCAACATAGTGCGAAATGGATGCAAGCCATTGTGGCCGAAGCTTGCAAAACATCTAACATGGGTCGAGGACAGAGGAGGACCCTTGCAGATAGTGCCATTGGAAAGCCCAACATTCTGCTCCAGGAATAATGGCACAAGGAAGATGGGGGAGAATCAGAACTGTGGATGAGTTTTTGACGCTCCAGGAATGGCACACTGTACTGCAGTGATCATGGATCATTATTGGGCATGTGGATCCAAAGCATATATCAGACTGCTGAGAAACTGGGGAGGTATATGCACAATAGTGAATGTCCATGTTTCAGCATTGGTGATTCCGAAAAGTGACCTGAATACTGACAGTTTCCCGAAAGCAGATGCTCACCTGAGGAAGAAGAGATCTGTGGAATTGATGAACCGAATGAAGCGAGAGAATTACTTTCCTGCCAAATCCATAGAAGCCTTTGATGCTATCCCTTATGAAGATAGGCTGTTCAGTCAGACTTCCTCAGTGTTCAGGACAATTGTCATGCCAATAATTCAGGTTCTAGCAAACACTAAATGATTGCAGATAACCAGATGGGAGTTATTGCAGACCATCAACATGACCATAAAGGGATTCAACGCAATCAAGGAAGAGTTAAGAGCGATTCGACTAATGACTCTCCAGAACAGATATGTCCTTGATATGATCACGGCCATGGATGGAGGTGTTTGTGCAAAAATCGGAGAATCATGTTGCACATTTATACCTTCTCACAGCAAAGAAAATGGAATTCTCACAGAGGCCATAGGTATGCTGACAAAACTACAGAACCAAATGATTGAGGAAACTGACGAATTGGATGATGACAGTTGGTTTGGAGCACTATTTTCATGGGTTCCGCAATGGATGGCAGACGCATTCAAATTCCTAGGAGGGAGCCCTGCTAGAGATGATATTGCTCGGATTCTGTTTTATCAAGATAATAATCTCTCAGTGTCACAAAACTGCGAAAAAGGCCATAGGGATGAAGATCATGATTGATGTCGAACCAGGGTGGAAGCCCAAAGACCTGACTGATGAAGAAATAAGAGACTTTGTGAAAGCCAGCATTCATGCACCAGAAGGAACAACGTTTCGATATCCTAGGAAACATAGGAATTATTTGGGACGATGGATCTATTGCAGCCCAAATGGGCAGTGTCAACTAATGACGTGGAACAAAGATGAACACGTAAGAACAGCAGGAAGTCTAAAAGGAGAAATAAAGATATGGACCCCAAAGAGACATTTCTTCAGATCATCATGTATGGACGCAGAAGATGAAGTAAAAATGGACCCAGAAGATGAAGTAAAAGTGAATACAGAGGATCCAAAGAAGATGGTACAAAGGAAGAAATGAAAGTGGTCGATGAATCGCCCAGTGGGGGGAGTGTAGTGGAGGCCCCAAGTACAGTCCGCACTTCAACCGCCATTTTGATGTACCAGGAACGTTCACGCCGAAGTATGTGACGTACGAGGAGCAAATAAACCAGCAGAGAGCCGCAGTGGTACTCTGTCCAGTACCTATTAGAAGAATTGCACCCTTTGTGGTAACGACACCTAAGAAAACCTGGACAGTAAAGTATCCATTGAGAAAACCATATCAACAAATGAAACGGAATGCAGATTGTCAGAGTACAGTCCCTGAAGAAGCCAAAAGGGTCTTAAAGGAAGACGAATGGTGACATCACAAGAACCCGGACTGACTCACAAATAGAAGATATGACGACCTGCGAGTGTCAAGAGGAGACGAAACACCATGATCAGGGTCATTGTGAACCTAAAGTGAAAGGACAATGTCAAATGTAAGAAGCTTATGCCATGAGCACAGCCAAGATATTCATTTAGTTTACACGTGTACATATGCTTGGAACCGCAAGAAAGCTAAGAAAATTGTGCAGCTTGCTATGCTTAGTAGTAAGATAGATTGCGGCAAGCGCCACCTATACAAATCTACCTCAATAGAAGCACTTTATATAAGTATACTTCCACTATGCACAAAGGCAGAATCAACCAAAGGTTACTAGAGGTCGCATGAGGAGAGTTTCATAGTTAAGAAATCAAGAATAAAAGACAGAAGTGAAACTCAGACAGAGACAAATTGTGCCAAAAAGCCAAGGTCGTATCAGTTAAAGTAGGCCAACAGTAGCTACAATTAATGAAGCAAAGAACAGAATATCCTGCTCAGAAAGGTCAAGATAAGAAGCAGAAGGCAGGTGGTGGACAAAACAAAAATCAAATGCACAAATTACATGGAGAATGAGGCGATTTTACGGTGTCTGAAACACGTGACCAGCCGAGCAAGAAGAAGGAGGACTTTCACACCTACGCATAGCGGTGTGCCATGCAGAGATATCAGAACTTTTCCAGTCAGAGATGCAGTCTCAACGCCAACCACAGTGAAATAATTGACACATGACCACTGAAGTGATGATTGATTGTAGCAATAATTGGAGTAAGGCTGGGGGAGCTGACGTGCACCCTGCACCTGGCTGACCATTCTGCATGCTGCTAGGCAAAGTGGAAAAGTATGAGAGGGGTTGGTGCCAACCCAATCATAGTGCACCAAGTAATCTATGGTTCTATAGTTAGTAGAACCAATGGGACGTCGTACTTTTAGTGATGTCTACAGTAGCCATTTTTAAGGTAGGGCTTAGATGCCCCACCTGACAATGTTTACCCAATCCCCTCACTCCGTTAACATATACAGATATAGTACCTATATTAAAGTTACCTTCCTAGAACCAATAGAATTGCATGCAACATTTTAAGCATTATACGTCAGTGATGATATGTTTTTAGTATACATGATGTGTTTTTTATGAAGTTTGTTGGAGTTGTGAAGCGAGAAGGAAGATCTAGCAACCGCTGATATTCATGAGACTCCACAATTTTTGTACTTGTCATTAAACCGACTCCCTTTGCCAAACCATTGAGTTGTCATTATTGATTTGATGCTAGAGTACTAATCTGCATCCCCATCCATCTCACGGGTGCTGCTATTCCATCTTAAAGCGCTATTGGGCAATCTCCAGCTTTATGGGCCGGTTGGAGTCCTAGTGCACAGGTTGCCGTCCTTGAAGGACTTCCGGGGAGGGGTACGCCCTTCAGAGGTGTAGAAGAAGCCCGAGTCGGGCCAGAGAGGGAAGGAGAAGGCAAGGTAGCCGAGGAGGAGGCAGAAGAGTGAGGCGAGGTATTCACCAAGACAGCAGGAGAAGAAAGGAAGTTGATGAGGCGCGGGAAGCATCTATCAAAGAGTTGAAGGTTGGCCTGATGGCCTTGGACCTACACGGTCTCATTAAACATTAATGATGACCTTAGAGGAATGGAAGGAGGCCAGGAGGGCATCCCACCGGGTGCCACCATTAATGGGAGAAGAAGAGAAAGGATAGAGCACAGAGACCATATGAAGGGTCCATAGGTCTGACGAAGGAACAACAAAGAGGATGTCGGTGAGAGTTTTCTTGGAGGAGGCACTGGTGTAGGAGTCAGCGATAGGGATGCCTAGGTTGGAGACCAGGATGTCCTTTTTAAACTTCTTCCTACCAGATTTGGTGAGGAGAGCAGGATACTCAATAGAGAAACAGTTGGAAAAGATAGGAGAGACAGAGAGCACCATGGAGTAGGTGGGAGAGGGGAGAGCTGGAAGGGAGAGGTGGAGCCACTAGAAAGGACAACTAGAGCAGGCAGAAAGGACAGCAAGAGGCAAGCAACTTGAGCAACGGGACAACACGACACTCAGGATTAAAGAGATCACAAAATTCACATTTTATGACAGGAGGGGCGACACACCTAAGTATGAGAATCCTGAATAGAGGGAGAAAGGCCTAGGTTTCACAATTTTTTTTTAATGGAACTCAGACAGTAACATTAAACACCACCTAAGTTTGAGAATGCTGAATAGAGGGAGAAAGGCTTAGGCTTCACAATGCATTTTTTATGGTACTCAGACAGTCACATTAAACACCGCCTGCGTTTGAGAATGCTGAATAGAAGGAGAAAGGCCTAGGTTTCACAATGCAATTTTTTTATGGTACTCAGACAGTCATATTAAACACCACCTAAGTTTGAGAATCCTGAATAGAGGGAGAAAGGCCTAGGTTTCACAATGCATTTTTGTTATGGTATTCAGACAGTCACATTAAACACCACCTAAGTTTGAGACTCCTGAATAGAGGGAGAAAGGCCTAGGTTTCACAATGCAATTTTTTTATGGTACATATTTCCATAGCACCGTTGGATTTCGGTACACATGTAATAGAAGGAGATGGAGATGTATTTTGCTTTAAGTGTTTTAGCAATAATAGTATGTACCATAGACTATACAGATTAGTCAAAGGCTAGGTATTCATCAGTCATAATAGAGTTGGGACTAACTAGAATTGGACTTTAGTTAGGTTTACCTTAGCCCACCTCCCATACGAGACAAGTTGTGTTGTCACAGGTTGATTGGTCATCACTGACATTGAACAGGGCTTCACTTCACAAGTATGTATCCCCAGCAGGCCCCACTCAGCCTTCATCCTTCATAGGTTAATAAACTGAATAACTTTACATCAATCAATATACCAGCTAATATTACAGCGCCTAGAGGTGGGAGGAATCATGCACAATGTTGTATACACATCTGATATTATCTTGGGAGGTGGACATAATGACTTTATTGCTTGTGTACCAGTGACATGGGTTCCATGTTATCTTCTTTTGAATCCCTTACTTGCACCAGGTGTTGGATGGATTTAACTGTGCAGCTGTTCTGACATCTGCGCAGCGCTTTGTTCCATGAATGTATGGCTCAATGCAGGTCATTCACATGGGTGTTTGCATGCCCATGAATTCGCATTAGACATTTGTGTGTGCCCCTCACCGAACACGTGGCCCTAATTCATAAATATTTGCAGGGGGCAAATCAGAGATGTCAGTGAGCATCTCTGATTTGCTCCCACCCTATTATGCACGATTAACAGAGCCCAAAACTGGAGAAAATCTGTATCTTCCATGAACATCTTAGGGGTGCTCACGTGCAAATGCGTCTCACAAAGTTATGCACAGTAAACGCTCGCAGTTACACATCTGAGCAGCGCGCGTGCCTCTCTCCTGCTTTGTTCAGGCTAAATCGAAGTGGATAAGGCGCACTGTATTCTATTTAGCCACTTCACTCGTGCATTGTTGAGTTACGTAGGCACACCACACACTCTGCACTATTATGTTCTGCTTGTCGAGTAGAACATTTAGGGCTAGATTCCTGTCTGAGCTAAATCAAAGTATCAACAATTCTAAGTGTTAAGTAATGTCGATTGTGTTGCTACAACTCGCATGTACTTCAACTAGTAAAGAAAATAACTGCTTAACATACAGAAGAGATCTTAAAAGTTGCACAAATACATTTGATTTGAACCGAACTCTTTAATAATTCATAGGACCCAAAAATACGGTCACTGTACAACAAAATCTCATTAAATAATATCACACCAAATTTATTATAAATGTAATTTCTCTAATCTATGAAGCCAATACTTCCTTTGGTACTCTTCTTCCAAGGAATATGAACAACAGGTTTGATGCCCATATCATCAAAATTGAATGTGTGAGTTAAATATAACACTATTTCTGCACCTACACGTGGTTCATTCTCAAAATATCATGCAATTCGAGATCCTAAGTGAGCTTCTTCAGAGCAATTAGTTCAAAACTAAGTCATCAAACCAAATTAATATGTGTTCTGCATTATTGATATTGAATTCTTAAGATCCCACACTGTCCTCTCTGTTGAGTGAGTACTAGTTCATCTTTGCTTTTAATCCTGTTGCGTTCTCTGTTCAGCCAACATGGTTTATAGCCCTTGATATAAACTTTTATCTCCCACACAAAATTGTTTTAAAAAAGTATATCCTTCCTATCTGTAGTTAGTTTGTCATCCTGGAAGATTTTACAGGGTGACAAGCTGACAGAAGGCAACTGCACCACGCTACACTCTACTCTTTAATTGATGGATATAGTTATTTAAAAAAAGAAATGTTTTCTGCATCTGTTGTATGCTTTGCGTAAGAGGATTTTATAAATACAAGGTCAATACTTACTGCCAATTTGCAGCACTCGCAAGAAAGTTAAAGGTGTATGTATCATGCATATAATTCACGTTGCTGTGAAGAATGCATGCCTTTGGCAAGTTGATATTGCGTCTCCTGTACCGCTTTTGAAATCAGAGGTTTTCCCATAATAAAAGCTCTGTAAACCTTGCTCTATTTTATTTAGTGGAAGGTTTTATTCCAACCTGCTATTTAAAGAATCATTTTTGTAAAGATTATTTATATGTTTTTGTTGTGTTCAAATGGCAATTATTACTGTACAATACACAAGTGATTGAATGTAATACAATTAATTAAATATTAGCTGCACCCAGCGTATTATGGGGCCGATTCATGGAACAAATGTGCACCGAAATTTGTGGCGCAAGTGTGAAAAAGCAAGCGCACGTGCACGTGTGCGATTCATGGCAGGCCCTGCACGTGTTTTCCCCGGGATGTGCGCAAAATCCGTGGGTGGCGCACACGGGCGCATACGTCATTGCAACATCCAGAACGCAGTGCGCAATGTGCACAGCGAAAGCGCACAACGTTAGCGCACACACCAAAAAGGGGGCGGAACACGGGGCGGAATGCATGGAATGGGGAACAACGCGTGAAAATAAGGGTGTAACTGGGGAAGTACTGCTGGGAAGTACACGGAACGCCCACACAGATGCAAACTACACATATTCATGGAATTGAATAGGGGAAACCCGCACACGGCCAAAGACACGCACAGGCCTAAAGACGTCCACCACACGAAAGCAGGCGGTAGCGTCCCTGCGCATTACAAAAGTGCGTGCAAACAACAAACACGTATATACAGCTACGATGAATGTCCCATTCTGTGGCCCCCTAGGAGAAATGATGTGTCACGCAATGCTCAGGCATCCCAAAAAAGCAACAAAAAGAGATACGCGACCCCTGCAGCCCACGTGCGTGTAAAAAAACACACGCAGTATGCTCTTGCAGCCAGGAACACAAAAAATGCATACGTGATCAACATGCATGCTAGTATGCCCAAAAAAAGGGGTACGCGACTAACAGGGACACCCGCAGTAGGAAAAATAGCATGTGCGACACACCGTCTGCCTTGCGTGCAGAAGAAGAACGTGTAGCCAACACCCACGCCAAAAGAAGAAGTACGCACTGTAGCCGCTGTGAAGTAATCGCGTGTGAACCCCAACGTCTGGAAAACACACGCACCGTTTTCCACGAAGAGCACTTACAGAGCGATGTAAACCCACGTGGGACCTTCAACCCGTGATGAGGGAAATGCCAGCGTCCACGTTACGTCACCTACGCGCTTACGCACTGAGGGCCTTTCCTCGGAATTCACGCAAACATGCTGTTTTTCACGTGCCAAATCACTCTGCATCAAGCTGGCCACGCAACAACACAGGGAAGACCACACTCCTGCCCAGAAGGCCGAATTACTGCCCCCCAGAGCCCCGAGCAGCATCCCACGAGCCATCTGCTGCTGCCTGCCTGCCTGCTGCCACCATGCCCTGCCATTTGGTGCCTGCACATCTGCCATCTGCAGGGGTCCAGTTGCTGTGACCACCCCTGCTGGAACAGAAGACTCCCGACTGAAATTCCATCACTCCACAGCCCAGCCCCAGGACCGAGTTGCCCACTCACACTTGCCTCGGAGGTTGCCATGTCTGACACAACACCTTCTGGCACCAGTGGCAACTCCCCAGCAGAGAGGCAGAGGGATACCAGCTTCAGTGAAAAGGAAGTTGGCATCCTGGTGGAGCAAGTTCTGTGGCATTATGATGCCCTCTTCACACCATTGCGCGCCAACAAGGAAGGACGGAAGAGGATCTGGAAGGACATAGTGGGTGCCATCAACACGGAGGGGGTGGCACCCTGTGACATCAAACACGTCCAGAAGCGCTGGGAGGACTACAAGTCCAGGACCCTCAAGATGGCCCGGCGCCTCTTGGAAGCAGCGGATGCAGTGGGGCGCCGGGTCCAGCTTACCACCCAGCAGATGAGGGTCCTGGAGCGCATTCGCCCAGTGCTTCCCCAACAGATCCTCAGGATGCAGACCCGTCTGGAGTCAAGCGGTAAGTGGCCATGATGCATTCACGTTTAAAAAAGGGCATGTTGCAGTGTGCTGGTAGTTAGCTACTTGGCTGCATGTGTGACATGGGTCATGTTGGATGTGTGTGTGCAGGGACATGATGGTGCTGCATGTGAGTCCAGTCAGGCGTGACCCACATGGATGGTGTATGTGTTACAATGCATCATACGGAGCAGCATGCGGAAAGCACACATGTATGCATGCCTGTGTCTGTACTTTGACATGTTTGAGGTGTGAGAGATGTGTGCTGCTGTCATGGACATGCATGATGTACATGTCCGTGTGTCTGAGTAGTGTGTGCGCCATGGATGCATGACACATGTCTGTGATGATGTGTTGATTCACTGATACAGCCTAGTCATCCTTGTATCCACTGTGTTTGGGGGTATATCGGGCCAGATGCATGACGCTCCGGTGATGTGTGTGCATGTGACCAGCATGTCCCATGATGCATGTGAGTATCAGCCCACCATTGGATGCAACTACGGTGCCTTGGACATGGATGCCAATGTATGTTGCAGGTGTGGAGGGACATGATGGAAGTGACGTTTGACAGTGCCACTCATGTGCTATTGCATTGCGTCTAGGGGACTATAGTTCAGTACCCTGATGCTTGTGTTCAATGTCTCCCTTTACACAGCGGCGAGTGAAGAAGCGGGCGGAGATGGTGCTGTGGAGGAAAGCGGTAGAGATGCCTCCACCTGCCGGCGACGCAAGGCCCAGTCACCCTCCTAGGAAATTCCATCATCCGGGAGCGGTCTGCCACTACGGCTGCAGCGGAAGGGGCGGATGAGCCCCAGAGGGGCTTGCAATGGCGGAAGACGGTGCGGAGCCATCCAGGTTGGTGGTGTGTATAGAGAAGGAGGAGGCCGTTACAGAGCCGCACATGGGGCCTGGTGGGGATGGCACCACTGGTGCAAATGGTGCAGTCCAGGGGCAGGGGCAGGAGGCAGCACAGGTCGCCGCGGAGGTGCCTGTGCATGTCTCTGTCCCTACACTGTGACTGCATCATCATGCACCAGCAGGGATGCCCAGTCCCAGGCCTGTCCACAGGTAAGGGGGAGATCCATGTCATTTGGCACTCCTCTACCTGCGGACGAGGGGACCCATGACGGGATTGAGTCTGTCCTGATTGGTGTCGCATTGCGGACACGTGACATTCGTGAAGACGTGCATGCTTCCTGGGGGGACCACGCATGTCATCACGAAGAGCTGTGTGCCAACGTGGCCAAGTTGGGAGAGACCATGGTCGGGGGTTACCTCCATGTGTCGGCCAGTCTTGCGGCCTTCTCCTCCTCTGTGCACACTATACGCCAGTCGTTCTCCGTGCTGTCTTCCGGCCCAGATGCCACCAGGGCCCCCTGTGGATCTGCCGCAACCAACATTGCCAGCCTGGTATAAATCCCATCCCTGCCACAGTCGGGAGTTGGAAGTCCAGCAGGGGTGGCCAACCCACCAACTGGACCACAGCGGATGGAGGATGTGCCAGCATCATCGGGCAGGGCACGTGCATGACAGCACCGGTGGATTCCATCACCCCGGATGCCGTCATGGTGGCAGAGGCAGTTGCGTCGGAGGCAGCGGCAGGCTCAGCGTGGGAGGCATCATGGCTCAGGGCCATCAGCATCACAGGGGCAGGCAACGGCCGGAGGGCAGGAGGACCCTCGATTTGGAGTGTCTTCCATGTGGCAGCGGTTGGGCTAGCAGATAGATGCAGAGCGGCAGCAGGCGGAGGAGGCACTGCTCACTATGGTCAGGGTGGAGAACTCCATGCGCAGAGCATTGAGGCGGGCTGAGTGCCTCGAGGCAACTCGCAGGGAGTTGGAGGAGGGCATGGCTGCGAGACCTCAAGGCCAGTGAAGAGGCCCGCCTCTGGGACGTTGAAGAGGAGTTCGATGATGCCCTGGCCCAGAACATCAAAGAGTGAGCCGTAGGACTTGCCCGCTGCCTTTGTACATAGTTCTTTAGGGTTAGGCTTCCTTTGTTTAATATTTTTATTTGGAGTTCATGGACATTTGCTCCACTTTATGTATATAGTATTTTATTCATAGGACTATTTTCTAGGTTTCCTTTTGTTTGTGGATCATGGACCCTTTGGACTTCCATTGTATATAGTTGCAGACTTGTACATACTTTCTTTCTTTGGTCATTCGATGGAGCAATGGTTTTTATTTGTTTTAATGTACTTTATATGGAAAATGGCAATGGACCACTTTTCTAGTTTCCTGCTGTGGATTTTTGTTTTACATTGGAATTCTTTCATTTCATTTTTGTTGATTTTTTCATTTTGTTATTTCATTACTTTTTTCAATACATTTCATATTCCTTCATTATTGGTGTGGTGAACTCTCATTGTTTTGTGCATGTCTCTTTGAGCATTGCCTCAGTCATGTGTTGCCACTGTGTGGCTCTGTTGTACACTCATGCATGGCCATGTGGTTCTTTTGAGACTCTCATGGCATGGCGAATTTGGGAGTGGGTGCAGTGGATGGTTGGGTGCTTGTACTGGGGGGCAGAGGGGATTCGGGTTGGCATTAGGGTAATGGGTCTGTTTTGTTATGACATGTTGTCTGGTGGGCCATGGGTCAGGGCCTGCTGGCAGGTGCCCATCACATTGGGGGACATGAGTCGGGGCCTGCTGGCAGGTGCCCGTCACTGGTGGGTGGGTTGATTGGTGGGTGGGGGACATGAGTCGAGGCCTGCTGGCAGGTGCCCGTCACTGGTGGGTGGGTGGTGGACATGAGTCGGGGCCTGCCGGCAGGTGCCCATCACTGGTAGGTGGGTGGGGGACATGAGTCGGGGCCTGCTGGCAGGTGCCCGTCAATGGTGGGGGGACATATGTTGGGGCTCACAAGTGCATGGTGCCATGTGGGCTGGCTACAGGGCATGGTCAGGGATGTAGGGTATTCCCCTGTGGTGTGGGCTGCATGCGGGGCATGCCCAGGGTGGATGGGCTGCCTGCAGGGCATGGTCAGGGGTGTAGGGTAGTACCCTGTGGTGTGGGCTGCCTGCAGGGCATGTGGAGGGGGGAAAGGGCACACCCGGGAGGGCCCACATTGCCAAACTGCATGTAAAACACCCTGCGCACCCCCGGAATACGTGTTGAAAGGGGGCCCTAGGGGTCCCTCGTGCTATGGAAACAAGGCAATGACCATACACGAAAAGATGCGCCAGACACAAGGTTTCAAATTCCCAATGCTAGGGTTTATTGCAAGCAAAAGATAGTATCAATTGGCCAATCCTGATCTCATGCCCCGCGATGTGAGTTTCCTAGACCTCGAGGGACGCAAGAGAGCGAATTACGTACATCAGTTACATATATACAAAATGCATATCATACAATCAGCAAAGTCATGTTCAACACCCCTCTGTATTAAGTTCCTTTGGACTCGGGATGACGATGGACATATCCGACGAGTATGACGATTATAATGCTTTCGATGTCTATTCTAGTAACAATGTGCAATTTAGAAAGTGCTGAGGCATCTTTTAGAACACGGTGGTTCTGTTCTTGGAAGCAATCTGTACACGGGGGAAAGAGCCACATTCCAAGCTTTGCTATCTATGAGGTACTATTCGTGTCCTGGGAGTTGACACGTTCTAAAGGGTTTTGCGAAGGGGGGCCGTAAGAGAAGCATAATTCAAGCCTTTAACTGTATTATTCTAACATATTCTACCATCGTATGAGACTGGCTGGCAGCTGTGAAGTGATTAAATGCCCTGCTGCTTCCTCCCAAGGCTACAGAGAGGGAGCGTGGGCATTCCTCTCTGGGCTACTCATGAGGAGTTTCAGAAAACTCTTCAGTCCCGCGACCTTGTCCTTTCATATTCAGACAACAATGTTAACAGTTGAGTAAGCAGAATCCGCAAGAATTGCAAGCTGCAAAGCAGTTTTTAGACAGAAAGCGATTCTTACTACATTTAAAATGGCAGCTTGTCAGTCAAGCATAGAAGTTCATATTTCTCCAATTCGGTGCATAAGACGGTTGGCCCACGGCCATCAAGTTACGTCTATCATTCAAATGAAGGGTATTCATTTTTCCAGATTGACAAACCCTCCTTTTGGCCGTATGCCAAACGTCTTATTTATTCATTGTATCCTCCTTTCCTGAGGAGGAGTCTGGGATATCTGCATCTGAATCATTTCCATCATTAATGTCTATCGCCATGAATTGTTTTACTATATTTGTTTCCTCAGTATCTCTGTTATTCCGGCCATGCGTTTGTTTTCCTCTCAACACCATGTGCATATATCCCTTAGTACATCCATCAGTTATTTCAGTGCATATTATTGGTAAGCATTGTATGCAACAGCAGCATGTTATGAATATCCCGAGTACCATCATTAGTATCGAAATTAACTTCCATCGCCAAGACCGCAATAATACCTATAACCAGGATTCTATCCCCCAACCCCTTGCTTCAGTAGAGAGTGTGGAACTTATGACATGTAATTTCCGGATCGCTTTAAATATCGTAGGGGAGTAGTCATCTATATACACACAGCATGCAGTTTTTACGAGCTTGCAAACTCCCCCACAATCAACTAATATTATATCGAGATCCATCCTGTTTTGCAGTGCCATCAGTCTTAGTCCTTTTTCTTTTAACATCATATTCAATAAAATATCCGTTGTGGAATCTATTGTTTTTTGTAATATTCCAGGCAGTTTTCTTATATTGTAAGAGTTTTCTATTTGGGACAAGAACGGTAGAAATGATTTGGCTATATCCATTGCTATCATTCCATCCTCACTACTCCTTTGAGTTCTACCTTTTGTTCGTCTGGCTACTTCTGCTGTCTCCAAGAGGAACACTCCTGGAAACAGTAGACCTAGGTATCATGTACCTCCCCAGTTCCTAGGTAACCATGGATATGCTTTTTCTCCACATATAAAATAAACAGGGTCTCCCACGTACACGGGTTCTATTTCATGTTTTAAAACCACTATGTTCAGGCAGTTGCTGAACATTCCTACTTTATAGGAACCCTTTTTCTGTAGACATAGGGGAGCAGTTATGGGGCTGTGATCCACTGCATAGGCAGGGGGCACAGCATCTTTGTTCCATTCATCCCTCATCCGAAATGTCATTATTGATGTTCTTTCTGCTGGCGGGGTTGGTCTATTCTGCCTATGTAATCTATCTAGTCTTGTTATTTTTCGTGTATTCTTTCTCACGGGTTCTAGTGCAAATACGCGAGCTTTTTGGAATATGGAACAACCCACAGGTCTCATGATTACTTCCTCAAATTCATTCATATTGGTCTCATCTAGCTGACCCGTATTACTCTTGTTCCATTTCCCAAAGAACATTGCACTTAACGTTACTTCACAGGAATAAATCAATGGCAATGGTTGTGCATACCAGCCTATCCCTTTCCCACCATGCTGTGGTAAATGGGCGCAAACCCAGCATTTTTTTTTTTTTTTAACACCGCATGGGTCATGTTCATGATGAGCAACAATGTATTGTTGCCGTAACCTTCTCTATGTCTTTCTTCCATTGGGGGCAAAGTACCAGTGATTACATGAACCGGGCTTTCAGTAGCTGTTTTTGGCAAATGTGTTTCTAATGGGTGTACGTACTCCAGGAACCATAGTGTAATAGCTGTTATTGTTGGTACTATCATACTTAAGAAATATAGGACCAATGTCCAAATCAGTACCTTATTCCTTTTACCATGCTTTTTCCCTAAATGTACAGTCTCTAAATCTATTATTTTTTTAGCAGGGGTGCAGGAGGAGGCTGAAACCGGTCTTGACTTGTTCTTCATCGTCCTTCTTCTTGCTGGTGAAGTTCATTGTGAATGTCTCTCGTTCTTGATGCCAGAAAAGTTCAACGAAAAATGTCACAGTTCAATTCTCCCAGCCTTTTCACAGCCTGGATCATTTATCCACTCCCGAGCAAGATTAGTTGTTCTTTCTCCCACTGCTCAGACGATTTCTGAACAGTTCTTTATTGATAGAGTACCATGTGCATCCAGCTTGTCCCGCTCTGGCTTAGGACACATGTACTCTATCAGCCTTAGTACTTATGTGCGTCCAGCTTGTCCTGCTCTGGCTCCTGACAAATGTACTTTATAAGCGCACCGAGGAGCCGTGAGTTTTGAATTGTTTGACTTGCACAATTCTCACACTTCTCTCCTCCTCGCCCCTGGTTCCTACTCCGTCCGTGAGTAGAACCAAAGGCCAAAAAGAAAAGCACCAAAGATCTGTGAATCACTTTGCCTGTCGAGACCGCAGATTATATCGATTCACTCCTGCTATTGTATGATCCGTGAATAGTGCCCTTGCATTTCCAGTATCAGGCTCAGTGTCTGCCTGTGGCACAATGATGGGCAGCGATGGGCGTTGTGGCAATGATGTAGTTTCTTTCTCTGGCTTTGGTGCATTCGTGGGAACTGGTGGGCGCCAAAGGGGTGCTCGCGTTGTTTCTGCTCTTGTTTGCAATGCAGGGTTTGTGTCATTCGGCAGTGATGTTGTTTCCGCTGAGCAACGTTGGGGCACTTTTCTCCCTTCCCCCTTACTGGCAGCCTCCTCAGGCTCTGTTTCGAGTTTCACTTCTCGTTTGCGCTTTGTTTCAACTTTCACTTCTCGCTCAGGCTGATGCTGATGCTGTGGCACTGGACTGGCAACAGTTTCTTTTGTTTCCGAGACCGTTGTCTTTTTCCCGTCGTCTGGATCAGGCAAAGTTTTCAGTGACGCTGGGAACCTTTTGGCATGGGTAGCATGGATCCATGCCTTGCGTCCGTCCACACTCTTGACTTCAGGATTCCGTTTTGTCTCTCCACAAGCCCGGCAGAACTGGGATGCCTGGAACTGTGGAATCGCTTCTCTATTTGCAGACCTGCACAGATCTGTAGCACTACTGCGCCCACAAAGTGGGGGCCGTTGTCTGACCACAGGACACGAGGCAACCCAAACCGGGAGAAATACTCCTTCAGCATTACTTTTGCTGTGGACATGGCAGTACAGTCTTTTAAAGGATATGCCTCCACCCACTTGCTGAATGCACAGATTACCACTAACACGTACTTCTAGTTCTGGCACCTTTCCATTTCTATGAAATCAAAATGGACCACCTCAAATGGCATAGAGGGTGGGCGAAACTACCTGCTGGAGTCACGGTTCCCTTTCCTACATTGTGTTGCAGGCACGTGATAAAATTCTGCACTAGCCTTTCTGCATTCTTTTTTATGTGCTCATTCTTCCATACTGTGGATAAATGCTGTACCATTTTCTTTGCGCAAATGTGGGTAGGGCTATGCGCCATTATAACCATTGCAGTTACGTACAATTTGGCAACATCCAGTTCTTTGTTTCCTTGTCCACCCAACATCCTTCCAAATCTAACTCAGCAGAGCCCTTAGCCCACCCCTGAATCTGTTCGGTCTTGGCCTCAGCCTGCATTTCTTTGACTGTTGCAACTCCATTCTCTATCATACAAGGTACTTCCTCAGTCTGTACTGTCATTATTTTATTCCCCAAATCTGTGGCTGTTTGCTTCGCAATCCTGTCTGCAAACGCATTTCCCTCTTCCACTCTGCATGTTACTTTCTTATGCGCCTCGCACTTTACTATAGCTAGGCGTTTTGGAAACATGAGTGCAGACAACAATCGCACAATCAAAGGGCCATGCTGAATCCTGGCTCCATATGATGTCAAGAAACCCCTCTCAGCCCAAAGTCGGCCAAAATTGTGAACCACCCAAAGGCGTACTGGCTGTCAGTATAAATATTTACGTTCAGATTCTCAGAGAGTTCACAGGCTTGGGTCAGTTCTATTATTTCTGCGGCTTGTGCCGAATTGTAGGGGATCCTTCTGCTCTCTACAACTCTCTTTAAGGTAGTAATTGCATATGCAGCCGTTGATGTGCCATCAGGTAATTTAAAACAAGAGCCAGCGCAAAATAACTCCCCATCTTGCTCTTTTTGTGGGATATCGCTCAAATCAATCCTTCCCTTTGTTTCTTCTTCAGTGATCATTAAACAATCATGGGGTGGTGATTCGTTGTCACCAATTTCTGCTACGGGCATTGGCATTAATTCTGCAGGATTCAATGCGCTACACCTCATAATTTGGATGTGGGGTGCAAACAAGATGAGCTCATATCTTGTCAGTCTAGCTAAGGTGAGGTGTTGCGTCTGCGTCCTATTTAATAGAACGTCTATAGCATGTGGCACCATCAGAATTAAAGTGTGCCCCAATACCATTCCTTCCGTTTCTTTCACTGACGCAGCAGCCGCTGCGACGGATCGCAAACATCGTGGTAGTGCGCGCGCTACAAGAGGAGGATACAATGAATAAATAAGACTTTTGGCACACGGCCAAAAGGAGGGTTTGTCAATCTGGAAAAATGAATACCCTTCATTTGAATGATAGATGTAACTTGATGGCCGTGGGCCAACCGTCTTATGCACCGAATTGGAGAAATATGAACTGCTGTGCTTGACTGACGAGCGGCCATTTTAAATGTAGTAAGAATCACCATTTTGCTTGTTAACCATTGCTCATTGCTTTCTGTCTAAAAACTGCTTTGCAGCTTGCAATTCTTGCGGATTCTGCTTACACTGCTCAAGAAAAATAGCAGCACGGCCTATTTCTTCCACCTTGTTCCTGTGTCAAAACCGCCAATGCACATCCTTCACTCTCACTCACAAATAGTCTGAAGATCTTTTTATAGTTGGGAGTGCCTAAAACTGGCGCAACACACAATGCAACTTTCAATTGCTCAAACGCTTTCTGACATTCCTCATCCCACTGCAAATGCATCTCTGCATCATTTTAAGTCAATTTTATCATTGGCTTCACAATCAACGCAAAATTACTGATCCACTGCCGACAATAAGAGACCATGGGCCTCATTCCGAGTATGGCGGTAAGGGATAGCGGCCACCGGTAACGAGACCGGTGGCGGTAATCCCTTACCGCCATACTCCGAGTTCCCTCTGCGCCCTCGCCCTTAACGCCTGCTTTGAGCAGGTGTTAAAGTCGAGGGCGCAAAGGGGCCTCCAAGCCAATAACGGTGACCGTAATGAACAGTCACCGTTATTTGCATCTTCCCCATTCCCATTGAGCCCTATGGGGGCTCATTTGGGAATGGGGAAGAGCCTTGGTGAATGGGGAATTACCGCTCGCCAACCTTGGAATGGGGCGGTGATTCCGCCATCCACCAAGGCGCTGCCGGTCCGGGTACGGCGTCAACCAAGGCGTTAATAGCGCCATTGGTTAGCGCCGTACTCGGAATGAGGCCCCATGCCTATTACAGCTCTCACTCCTTTTTGAGTTTTTGGAATAGGCATACTAGAAATACTTTTTATGCGTTCTGGTGTTAATCTTCTCCCTTCTTTCGAAAGTAGGCATCCCAAATAAGACACCTCCTTTTGATTATACTGGAATTTCTTCAAACTTGCCTTATGACCCTGGGTCGCTAAATGTGTCAAGAGTAATACAGTACTTTCTTTGCAGATCTCTTTCGTGTCAGCAGCTAATAACAAGTCATCTATGTACTGCAAGAGTACGCAACCTTCGGGTAGTTCTAGCATGTCTAGCTGCTCTTTTAGCGCTCTGCTGTAAATGCTCGGGCTTTCTGTATATCCTTGTGGAATGCGTGTGAATGTGAATGATCAACCTCCTAGAGTGAACGCGAACAGATATCTACTGCTTTTATCCACTGGGATGCTAAAGAATGCGTTCTTCAAATCAACTACACTAAAGTATTCTGCAGTGGCCGGTATCATTGTCAGTATTGTTGTGACATCTGGGACCAAAGGCAATTGTGGGTCTACCACTTTGTTTAATGCGCGCAGATCAATTATGAAACGATAGGGTACTTCATTGCCTCCTTTCTTGTAAACTGGAAGAATCGGGCTGTTGCACGTGCTCCCTGCAATTTCCTCAACCACCCCCAATCTCACCAGGTCAGTAACAATGCTTTTCAATCCCTTCTCACCTTCAACAGAAATTTTATACTGGGGAATTTGTGGTAGTGTTACACCTTCTTTCAAAGTTATTTTTGCTGGCTCTATTTTCAAGCATCCTACATCATTATCATGCATTGCCCACAGACAGGTTGGTACTCCACTTAACTCTTCTGGCAACTCTTTTGACATGAATTCCGTCACCGGTGCATCGTGAGGCCACATCGTGAGGAACACCCCGTCTGCCGTAAATGTATGACTGCCCCCAATTTTCTCAACAAATTTAATCCTAGCAAGTTCTCTCCACAATTCTCTGTCAAAAGAAATGGACACTGCTCCATAAATGGTCCTATTGTAATTGGGACAGCTTCGGACATGGGGTTAATTACTGGTGTACCTGCGAACCCTACAGAAACATTCTTCTGCCCCGGCAGTGGGTTCTCCGGAACCAAGTGGTGGTCTATCGAACACTTCTGTGCCCCTGTATCTACAAGGAAACGGTGCTCCTTATTCCCGACTCTCATTTCTACGTAGGGTCCTCTCTGATTCACAGGAATAGACACTGGTTCCGACCCCTGTCGTGGGCTGTCCTATCGCGAAAATAACGCATCGTCCGATGTGTAGTCACTGCTACTGCTATAATACGTGTTTGGTTGTGTATCAAAAATATTCCCATTTCCCCCTCGATGTCCTCCACTCTGATAATTTCTCTGTTGGCCCTGCCCGCCCTGATTTTGGTTCGAAACACTTTGGTACAATGTCTGGTTCTGTTGTGCTTTGTTTTGGGCATATGATTGGGTTTGAGTACCTCCATTGGTATATCCCTGCTGCTGCTGCATGTAACTTCTACTTGGGCCGTTCGACCCCTGATGTCCTCTATGAGGCCTTCTCTGACCAAACCCACCTCTATTCTGTAGGTGCGGGCATTGCGCTCGCCAGTGTCCTTCCTCCTTACAGTACGCACATTGATTTAATCCCAATGACACCCCATGTATACTATTCAAATTTCCCCGGCCTTGTGCATTACCTCTACCTCTATTGTATCCAATGACCTGCTGCAGTAACACCCCTACTATCGTTTGCATCGCTTCCTTTCTCATCTCCAATGGGTACCCATTACATATCTCACTTACTTCTTTGACTGACGTTATTTTGTTCGACATCCATCGCATCGTTTCCCCTACCCATACCTGCAATCTTTGTTTATCGCCTATCTGTCCCGGTACCGGCAAATGCTTTGTACCACCTGGAAAAACTCTCGGCCATGATTTTTTCATACTCAACCTTGACGCCTCCTTCCTACCTTTCTTAATAAACTCTCTACTATACTCAGGTGTAGCAAACATTTCAGCATATCTGTCTTCCATTTCATTTTTTACTTGAATCAGTTTGTGCACATGTTTTCTTACATCCTCATCTCTTTGCTCACTGCGTGCTAACTTATTCAAATCTAACAACCGCTGTGGCGGTAAATTCCCAAGTATCTTTTTCCATTCTCCCACCAGAATTTCCCCCATGCATTCCAACACTACCTGTCTCTCGTCTCTTCTTTGGTACCCATGCAATGAGGCCAATGCTGCCGTCTCATCATTTCCTTCTATGTACATTTCTGCCTCTTGCCGTAATTCAATCTTTCTCTCTTTGCCGATCGCGCTTCGAGTTACCCATCCAAATCCTGTTCCTTCAGCCCCGCCTCTCGCCTCCCCAGTCTCAATCGCGACTTCGGGAGGGGTGGATGGTGCTCTAGAGCGGGAGGTGCGGATGGGACAAGTGACACAGGTGGCATCTGTGAAGGGCCTTGCTGGGTGCTGGGAAATTGTGTGTCCGTGGTCTGCGCTTGTGGGATTGCTTGTGCTGTGGGCGGGGCTTGGGTTAACGCTTGTGTGAGGGGAAGTGCTCGGGCTGCGGGAGGGAGTATGAGAGCTATTGGTTGGGCCCGCGCAGTCACTGCTGCCGTGTTTGGTTTCGATTCTGGTTTTGGGCCTCGACCCGTGTTAGTTAACAAATGTTCCATTAATTCATCTGCTATGTGTAGTTCCCGCTGCGGGTATATTCTGTCTATGTTCATCTGGTCCTGTCTCCCTTCCCGTCTTAGACTCTCAGTCCACTCCTCCACTTCCTTCTCTTCTGCTATCTCAAGCTTCATTTTATGCCTACGCGCATGCTTCTCTCTACTCCTTAGTCGGAGCATCGCTTCCCTCCTCCAATCTTTGACGGTCTCAAAAGCTGCAGGTCGCGCTTTCTTTCTAATCAGCACCCTCTCTAGGTTATCTATCTTCCCTATCTCAAAACTACCATTAATCGGCCACTGATGGTCGGGTTGCTTTATAGTTTGCCTATGCCAAATTTCACAAAATATTATCGCACCCACACCATATTTCGCATACATATCATAAGCCGGCGTTCCCCCAGGTGGTGCACTTTGGCCATATTCCAAGAACTGTCTACCGCAGCTGAACAGCCCTGCTATAGTGGACAGTACTCCAGGCATGTTTCTTTAACCTTCCCCTTTGGTTAGCTACTTTTACCTGGACGTTTGAGTTTGCAAAATCAACACTCTACCAAAAATCAGGTTTCTCTTTGAATCGGGGAATGACTCACCTGATAAAACAAGTCGCCTGTTCTAACGCAACCTCTCCCCACGTTGTGCCTGCGCTTCTCTGGCTTCTGCCTCGTCTTGGGACCCTCGCCTCCTTTGCCCTCTGGCCCGGTACGTCGATCAGGGATCAGATGTGTGCAGATCTGCGGAAGGAATCTCTCCTCTCTTCTACAGGGCGCCCCGTACACTTCTTGATCCCGGCTCGACCATCCCGTCCTCGCTGTTCTTCCGCCTTTACTCCGTTACAACGTATACGATGGGGCAAGTGGGGGAGGGTCCCTATTCGGGCGCCATCTTGAAAGGGGCCCCTAGGGGTCCCTCGTGCTATGGAAACAAGGCAATGACCATACACGAAAAGATGCGCCAGACACGAGGTTTCAAATTCCCAATGATAGGGTTTATTGCAAGCAAAAGATACTATCAATTGGCCAATTCTGATCTCACGCCTCGTGACATGAGTTTCCTAGACCTCGAGGGACGCAAGAGAGCAAATTACGTACATCAGTTACATATATACAAAATGCATATCATACAATCAGCAAAGTCATGTTCCCTCTGTAATGAGTTCCTTTGAACTCGGGATGACGATGGACATATCCGACGAGTATGACAATTATAATACTTTCGATGTCTATTCTAGTAACAATGTGCAATTTAGAAAGTGCAGAGGCATCTTTTAGAACACGGTGGTTCTGTTCTTGGAAGCAATCTGTACACGGGGGAAGAGTCACATTCCAAGCTTTGCTATCTATGAGGTACTATTCGTGTCCTGGGAGCCGACACGTTCTAAAGGGTTTTGCGAAGGGGGGGCCGTAAGAGAAGCATAATTCAAGCCTTTAACTGTATTATTCTAACATTTTCTACCATCGTACAAGACTGGCTGGCAGCTGTGAAGTGATTAAATGCCCTGCAGCTTCCTCCCAAGGCTACAGAGAGGGAGTGTGGGCATTCCTCTCTGGGCTACTCATGAGGAGTTTCAGCAAACTCTTCAGTCCCGCGACCTTGTCCTTTCATATTCAGACAACAATGTTAACAGTTGAGCAGAGTAAGCAGAATCCGCAAGAATTGCAAGCTGCAAAGCAGTTTTTAGACAGAAAGCAATGAGCAATGGTTAACAAGCAAAATGGCGATTCTTACTACATTTAAAATGGCCGCTCGTCGGTCAAGCATAGCAGTTCATATTTCTCCAATTTAGTGCATAAGACGATTGGCCCACGGCCATCAACTTACGTCTATCATTCAAATGAAGGGTATTCATTTTTCCAGATTGACAGTGTAACCGCTCGCGCTAGCGAAATCGCGTGTGAAACTCCACGCACACCCCCGGAATACACGTACCCTGCTTGCGCTAGCGAAAATGCATGTGAAACTCCATGCGCACCCCCGGAATACGTGCAGGTAGCCCATCCACCCTCCCCATGCCCCACAGGCAGCCCACACCACAGGGGGGACTTTTCCCATGCATTTTACCTGATGCGAGCGGGGTACGAGTATTCCGGGGGTGCGCCTGGAGTTTCACACGCATTTTACCTGATGCGAGCGGGGTTCGTGTATTTTGGGGGTTCACGTGGAGTTTCACATGTGATTTCGCTAGCGCGAGTGGGGTACGTGTATTCTGGGGGTGCGCGTGGAGTTTTACATGTGTTTTCTCTAGCGCGAGCGGGGTATGTGTATTCCGAGGGATGCGTGTGGACTTTCACATGTGATTTCGCTGGCCTACGTGTATTCCGGGGGTGCACATGGACTTTTACATGCATTTTCGCTAGCGCGAGCGGGGTATGCGTATTGCGAGGGGTGTATGTGGACTTTCACATGCATTTTCGATAGCGCGAGCAAGGTACGTGTATTCCGAAGGGTGCGCATGGACTTTCACATGCGATTTCACTGGCGCGAGCGGGGTACACATATTCCGAGGGGTGTGCGTGGACTTTCACATGCGATTTTGCTGGCCTACGTGTATTCCAGGGGTGCGCATTGACTTTTACACGTGTTTTCGCTAGCGCGAGCGGGGTACGTGTATTCCGGGGGTGTGCATGGACTTTCACATGCGATTTCGCTGGCCTACGTGTATTCCAGGGGTGCGCATTGACTTTTACACGTGTTTTCGCTAGCGCGAGCGGGGTACGTGTATTCCGGGGGTGTGCATGGACTTTTACGCGCGTTTTCGCTAGCGCGAGCGGGGTATGCATTTTCCGAGGGGTGCGCGGGGAGTGTTCCACACGTTTTCGTGGTTGGGGGGCTGTATGCTGATCCACCGGCCTTTGCGCCATGCAGGCGATTTGTGCAATGTTTTTAGCACACAGGCGGGATTGGTGGCGTAACTGGCACTGCTGCAGTGTGGCTGCGCCACTCTGCGCCACAGTTGGTTATGGATGTTGAAATCCATGAAATCCATGAATACGCTGTGCGCTGAAATGGGTTTTGGCGCACGTGGCTGGCACAGACTGCCGCACGCGCACTCTGTGCACAGCCGCGTGCGCCACTTGTGCGCTGAATTCTATGAATTACCCCCTATATTTCGATCTGCTGCTCTTTCGCTCTCTCCTCTCTCTTTCAGACAAACTCCTCCCTCTCGTCTCACTGTCTCTCTGTCTCTGTCTGTCTGTCTGTCTGTCTGTCTCTCTCTCTCTCTCTGTCTCTCTCTCTCTCTCTCTCTCTCTCTCTCTATGGCACTGTATCGTTTTATGTGGGTTAGAGTCATATGGCCTTTTGCGTTTTTTCTAGAGCCACCCCAGCTGGGCTTTCTTTGCTTAGGCAGCTGTGTAAAAAAATGAATGTATTTGTAATAACATCGTAAACAGTCTCTTTTTAAAATTGTACAATGCTAATTTCCAGTATATATTGTATCATAATAAGAATGTTTTACGTGTCCTACTGAGCAAAGCACAGTGTCAAACCCCAGAATACCCATATAATATGTTTTCTGATAAAAAATGCTCTCTTTCGAAAAGCAAAGGGACAGATAAAACTAATGAGAGTTCTAGTCGTCACTGCAACAGATTAAAGACCATTTTGGGATCATAACTGCGACAAAGATCTTAACATTTGACAAATATATCCGTGATGTAAGGTTTGTAGGCTGAATCACTAAGTACATAAAGCAGGCTGGGCTCGGTGCTCATTTCTTTTTTCACAACACTGTGATGATTGTTTTAACATTGAAGCCCTAAAGCAGATATACAGTTGTTTCAATGTCTCTACCATTGATATACGGATTTGGGCAGCTTCATATATCTTGCTGTGATGGTGAAATGACTCTAACATCGGTTCCATCAAGGGCCATCTCTGGAGAGTGTTTTCCCCTGTTCTGAAATTTAGCCAGGGTCTCAGGGTAAGGATGACTGCTCAGATCCTCAGTTAGCAATATCCTGTATCCTAAGGGAATTATATATAGAAAACACACAGCAGCCCACATATAGGACCGCATCACGAGTTGGGCGGAGCAACAAAAATGCGGTGGTAACGATATTAACGCTGCATTACCGCTGTGCCTAATCCTATGTTACTGCGGAAAGTAGGAGGTTTACCTCCAGTTTTTCTTTTGGGAGGTAAAACTCTCCACTTTTTGCGCTATTAACGCATCGCTAATGCCACTGGCGGTAATAGTGCCATTGCTGCCCCATAGAGACCGGTAGACTCTTCAATAAATGAGGAGTAACAGCCTTACCACATCTCGAGATCCAGCGCTAATCAGTGGCAGTAACACTATTTGTATTGCAGGTATCCCCACGGATTTACTGCCGGGATACCGCCAAGGTTGTGATGAGGCTCATAGACATTTCTGTTCTGGACAACATCTTGAAAAGCACACTCTCTGAAAGAGCAGCTGACTTTCATAATAAGTGACAACATTCCTATAGAGATGATTTACTAAGATAAATTAGCGGCTTAAGTAAGACTAAGCCCTCATTACGAGGTTGCCGGTAGGCTAACCGGTAGTATTGACGACCTACCAGAAACCTCTGCTTACCGTTTCTGCCACCTGATATCCTGGTAATACTGGGATGTTACGGGCGGTGGCAGAATGGTAAGTTCCTTTCCCATGGAGTTCTATAGGACTCCATGGAATGGGAACACTGAAGCACTGGCACCATTGTTAACTGTTCCAGTGCTTGAGTGATTTATCTGACGGTATGGGCCTGAACTACCGGCAGGTGAGGCCTGCCTGTAGTTCACAGCCCCTACCGGCAGACTCGAAGTGAGCCGGTCCGGGAAAGGTACCGCTAATGTTGTTACCAGTACCTTATTTCCGGACTGGCTCACTCATAATGAGGGCCTAAGTGCACTAAACTCAAACAAAATAGTGTAAGTATAACAAAAGCCATTTTTTTGGTGTAAATTGAGCTATGTAAATTAGCCCAATACAAGGTATCAAGTTCCATAGGAAACCCAAAAATTGAATTGCTAATAAATTTTGACTTGCATGATGGTTTTGGCTGATATTTTGCAAACAGAAAGTCGTCATTTTTGTTTTGTATGATGCGAGAGATAACCACAGTTATAATGGGTATAACTAGAGTTGTCTGAAAATGTAAAGTGGAAACAATTTTATTTGGAGGAGGGAAAAGGATGAAATGGAATCAGGCTAGAGATCGGGAGGGATCCCATGTGAACTTGTGGAGTATAGGCTGCAGTAGATCATAAGATTGCTACAAAGGAATTTACAGTAACTGCGGCTATTTCTGGGCAATAACTGTGGCTATATAAATGCGGTTTAAACGTTCAATATGTGGAAAGTTAGTGAGTCATGGAAAACATCAAGTGTGTATGAAGAGGCAGTGCTGGGGCATTATGAGGAAGGGGGTGTATATGGGTGTAGGGAATGCAGCATGGTGCATTTAGAGCAGTTTCAGGTGTTCAAATGACGAAAACTGCACATGTGAAGTTTCTGTCAAATAACCACAGTTCTGAAATGGTGCATTTTGCTTCATTATGTCTAACCACGGTTATCAGAATAGAAGTGCATACATAGGTTTCTACTGACACATACTGTATACAATGGATCATATAAGGTTTATTAATCCATTTATACAGTCTGTGTATTCTTTTTTCTATTTTTAATTATGTGGATGGTGGTTCTGACAAGAATCTTTGGAGGTGGAAGGAGGGAGGGGGAACTTGGATGGGAAGAAAATCAGAGTTGGAACATGTAACACAGGGTAAAAAAAGGGAACATATTTAGCAGTGGCAGTGCTGCTGGTGGTTTGAAATGGCAACTAGGGTGGCACCTCCCGTGGGAATCCTGCTGTTGCATACGTGGCACAAGATCATGCACTCGCTCAGGTTTGCTGCTGGTCGAATGACGACAGCAGGTTGGGTTGCAGGGGGTAGGACGTTGTTGCCTGCCTGGTGTAACGTGCTGCAGCTGTGGCCCCAGATGTTGTTGGAGTTGATGTTGCTGGAGCTGATGGTGCTGCCGGTCAGGAAATGGATGCAGGACTGCTGACTAGTCGTGCTGCTTGAGGTTCATGGGCCCTCAACTTCTGCTTACAGTGGGCCTGCTGGTAGAGCATGTTCACCTCGTCCCTTTGGACCATCACCAGATGTTGGATGAGGGTTGAGGTACCCAGGTTCTGGGATGGCATGTTGGATGACCCCCATCACAGGACCCTTTGGCCAAAGGTGCACCAGACCTCCTCCACCTCCTTTATTCTGTGGTGCTCTAGCACCAGGAAGTATCTCCAGCTGTTGGAGGCCATCAATATGCTGTGCGCCTTCTTACAGGGCATTGAGGCAGTGGTGGCCCAGATGACTTCATCAACTTGCAAAGGGACGACAACTTCCTGTATGTCGTTGTCACTGCTGTCACTGTGTTCTGACATGATACGTGAAGGACAGGTAGGAAAATGTATACAGTAAGAAACAAAAATAGACAAAAATACAATGCCACCTAAAGAGAAAAGTAAACAAAAACAGAAAACAAAAAGCTGAAATAAAAAATACACAATACTCACAGATGACAAGACAAGAGAGAGAGATTACGGAGTAAGGGAAGGTAAAAAAGCATAGGAAAAATAGGTTTCTCTTTGCAATAAGTTTTTGCTGCCAGAAGTGGAAAGTGTCTGTAGATAAGACATAAAGCAATGAGAGAATCAGACAGGTTTCCTGTGGACAAGGTGGCATACCTGCGGTTATGAAAGACAACCAATCAAGAGCTGCATTGCAGAGCTGCGGGAGACATCATCGCGTTCACATGGTGGGTGTGGTTTTATAACGGCAGTCAGGGGCCGTAGAAATAAAAAAAGGTTTACAATTGAGTGATTTTGGCTGTTACCACAGTGTCAATGCCTCAAAGATGATTGATTGTGGTTTGGCCTATGGTTGTTCTATTACAAAAAGCCATTTAAAATGTTGTCTGGGAACAGTTTAGTGTCCACCGGAATACTGCGTCTACGAGCAAATTGTCTTTCTGTTAGCAGTGGGAATTGCACATGCAATTCGACGGGCAGGTACCTGTGGTTACCTCACCACTTAATGGGCCCCGGATCAAATAGCCGCAGTTATGGGCTGTGGACACTGAAAAAAACGGAGAAAAAAACAGGGACATCTTTTTAAGGATTTTTAAGGATTTAAATGAGATAGCAATGCTTGATCATGGTTTAGCCTGGGGCTGTCTGTTTGGCAAGCATTTTTTTAAAGTTTGTTTCAGAACAGCATTTTTGCCACAGGTATTCCACAATAGATGCAGTAATAGTACCAACCAATGGACTTCATGTGTTTTTGGTGGGCTTCGATTGCCGCAGCTATAATGGTTCGAGTTTTGCTGCAGTTATCTCGCCGGCCAATGGGACCGTGCCTCTCATAGCGGTGGTCAAGGGTTGTGGAAACACAGAACAACAAAGTCAGAAAAGAACAGCACAATGTTCTTTTTAACGATTAAAATAGTTGCCATTGTTTGAGTGTGGTAAATCCTAGGGGTGTTTGTTCAGCAAGTGGTATTTTAAAGTTTGTTTCATATTGTCAGTGTAGCTGTGGTTATATCCCATCTACCATAGCTGTGGTTATCATTCGGCTAAAAGGACATCATGTATGCTCTGCTGGCTTTTATCCCCGCGGCTATTATGGTTTGAGTATTGCTGCGGTTACCTCGCAGGCCAATGGACTGGGCCTCTCATAGCCATGGTTATGTGTTGTGGAAACAACAAAAGACACAGAAAAAAGGATACATCTTCCTTTTACTGATTTAAATGAGTTGGCAATGGTGTAGTATGGTGTTGTTTGTTTGGCAAGTGTAATTTTAAAATGTGTTTCAGATTGTCAATGTAGCTGCGGTTATATCGTGCCTAGCATAGCTGCAGCTATCAATTGGCCAACAAGACGTCATGTATTTAGGTGGTTTTCAAATTCCCACGTCTATAACTGGTGCTTTGGTAGCTGTGGTTTTGAGGTGCTACCTTCATATGCAGTAACCACGATTATACAGGAAAAGGTGAAAAGTTTAGACCAATGAGATTGTGAGTTTGAAAAGAATGTGTGATTGGTTGATTCAAGGTAAATTTTGCCAGAAGTAATGGTATTGGAAGGTGGTACCTTTTTATATTCTCTTCAGGAATTGGTGTGTTACTAGCAGATGTGGAGTTGAAGACTGTATACATACTCTTGGTGAACTTTTATGAAATAATTTTTAGAGATAATTTCTGAAACAGACTCTGACTACTCATTCACTGGGTTCTCAAGTGATTCAACTGATTTTTCAGTGGATTGTCGAGGCATATCTAATTTTGAGAATGTAACTAACAGTGTTGCGAAATATATAGGTCAACGTTAGGAAAAACATTGGCAAACTAAATTATTCTGGTTTTACAACATCACTTTAGGCAGAGTATTTGAAGAAAGAGGTATGTGTTCAAGCTTTGGACAGATATTTTTGGCAGGTAGCACAGGATATTTTCTTTTTGGCAAAAGAACATTAATAATCCATCTAAGGGAAGAGCACATAGAAATGTTGATAGTTTTTAAAAATTCTTTGAATGAATGCCATAGTGGAAGGAAAGGGGTTCTCTGAATAAAATACCATTTCTCGGGTATCATTTTGATATAAAACACAACAGCTCTTTTGAGAGCCACCTATAGAACAGATTTAATCATATTGAAAATTTAGTGTGTATTGTGAGATTTTTTAATAGTCGTGCACTAGTAAAAAAAGTTTGCTTTGTAGATTCATATGTATATTTACGTGTGTAATAAATATTTACGTGTGTAATAAACATTCCTTAAAAGGAATGTTTTTGGGTATATCGATCATTGTTTTTTAAAAGAGTTGTATGGTTAACCTAATGTTCTCAAGGAAGAGTGCATTTCCATCATCATTTAGATGTACTCCATCATGTCTATAAAGATTAGACATGTAAAACTGGATGTTGTTATTGGATATCCACATATGTTTATGATCTCTGATGAAAGCAGAAATGACTTTATTCACATTTCTCAGTGATTTCACAATTTTTGAATAAAATATGGTGGTGCACCTCCACTTTTGCCGCTGAGTTATGTTGGAAAAAGTGAAGGTGTTGTGAGGGAAGTGTTCCATGAGTTTTTCCAAATCTTATCTTATAATCAAAGGCAGGGACATGGCTTGTACATCCCCCAAATCATTACCCTTGCAATGAATATGACATCTGGCTACTCTTTGCTTCTCACAGAAATGTTTGTGTGAAAACATAGCACCATCGCATTCATAGCAATCCAAACCATTTAATTCTAAAATCTGGTATATTCAGGTCAATTTCATTATATAGGCTTCTACAAACACTCAGGAGGCTCCTTGACATACACAGTTTTACCTGCAGCCATCACGTCTGTACCCTATACTGTTTTCTTGAAAATGCATGCTTATTTGTAATTCAAGTATTAGTTGTAGTGGGGGGCATGAATGATGTCAGTTTTTCTGTTTATAGTTGGTAGATTTAATTGTTTTCATTATGTTATTTTATGTGAAACATTAAAATGTGTCAGACATTTTGTTAAGTTGGGATGTTTAGTCCTCTTTCATTGACATTGTTTTTTGAAAAGTTTCAGAGGCACCATTTTGATTTGAATTGTCATTCTGCTTGCCATCTCCTGCCATTATCAGCAGTGGTGTACTATCATGTACTTGATTTCTGGCCACCCCTTTGCTTCTTTGCTTCCATCCCCACAACATTTTTCAAACTTTTCCATACTGGCTCTTACAGGCCATGTACTAAAATGTGACAGAATATAGCTATAGTTTTGTCCCAAGGCTCTTGAGTTTCAAGGCGCCAAAACTTTTGAATTTCCTGAATGTATTGAACAGGGTCTTCGTCTTCACACTTTTTGCATGATGTAATTGCCCCGATGTCTGACGTGTCTGGGTATTGTGTTCGTAGTGCTTGCCAAACTGCAGCTCTGCAGTTTGCAAATGGCAACCCATCATGCACTGTGTTCTGTATCGTCACCCCTGGGAAACCCGCCCTCTTCCAGATGTCATCAGCTGCGTCGCCCAGGAGCAAAACAAGCAATCCCTTTACGTCACCCACTGCTCGTCTGTTACCCGCTTTCAGCTTCGCCATCTCATAAATCCATTTCCCAGCCCGCGCACTTAAAGATGGTAATCTACTGGTTCTAGGGTATGTACTTATTTGTTTTCATCATAGGCCCTCACCAGTCGTTCCTGTTAACATGCTATTGCTGTATCGTCCCTCCTACATCCTGGAAACTCTCTAAGTACGTTGGCATATGTGTTGTGTTCGGTGTACCTGTCATTTACTTGTTGTGCTCGCTCTTCTGCATCGCCCCTTCCTTCTCCCCGTCCAGGAGATCTACATTCCCATGAGGCCCACTGATCAATCCCCGTGGATGGTAACCTGCTTCTCACCCCCCTCTCATCTCCACTGTGTTTGTCATCATTGTCAGACCCTGTGTCCATGTTGCTACAGAACCCATCAGTCTGCATTGGGTTTTACGCTGAAGTCAATGGGCCTCATTACAGGTCAGGCGGTCCGGAAATAACGGTGGCGGTAAACCCGCCGCCACCATTGTTTCCGGACCGCCTGATCCCGACTCCTGCAGGCGGGAGGTGATGTTCCCGCCAGGTCTGACTTGGCGGGTTTAACACCGCCCGCCTGCAGACGGACAAGGAAACACTGGCAGCATTACGATATGCTGCCGGTGTTTCCATGATCCCCAATCCCATTGAGTACCATAGGACTCAATGGGAATGGGGATTAACACCATTCCGCCTCCGTGATTCCCGGAAAACCGGGGTTGTAATGCCCCGGTATTTCCGGGAATCACGGAGGCGGAATGGTAATACGAGTTCGGCGGTAACCAGGCAGTTTTACCGCCTCGGTTACTGCCGGACTCGTAATGAGGCCCAATGTCTATTAGATTTTTTTTTTTAAAGTTTATTTACAAAACATCATGTTACAAATCACTAGACAATCTCCATAAAACAGTTAGAAATTCTGAAAATGACTGCATTTTTCACAGAACTACGTACAGAATGAGAAGCAAATTTCAACCAGCCCCCCACCAAATCAGTTACTTCTCTTAATTACCCAACACCCAACCAATGTACAACGCCAAGTTTAATATAACTTAAGAAATCTACCCCAGATTTTCTCAAACAAACACAATTTTCCACTTCTCCTATGCACCCTCTCCACACTTGCCAAATCATGCATTTCAGATATCCATGTCGCTATATTCAATGTCAAAGCAGTCTTCCAATTCCGCAAGATAATCTTCTTACCAGTCATTGCCCCTCTGAATAACCACTTCTTCTCATTCTGACTTAAACCATCCAAAGGCTCATCACTCCCAATACCACCACACTAAAATCAAGGCAGGCAGCCCATCAATCACCTCACCACACACCCGTCCAATCTCACCCCAAAATAGTCTCACCAATCTACAATCCCATAGTAGATGCTCCAGTGTACCAATCTCACACATACATCTCCAACATTCTGCACTCTCCAACATCCCTCTTTTACACATTTTCTCTGGCGTCCAAAAAATCTGATTTAGAATTTTTATCTGTCTCGACCTCTCTGTGCGACCCAACGAGCACAATTTCACATTCACACACATTTGCTGTCATAGATCCTCTGTGATGTCCAACCCAATCCTTCTGCCCCATTCCTCCCGTAGTGAATCATTGCCTTGATAATGTGATACAATCACCTTATACAGGCGACTGGCCAGCCCTCCTTCCGTCCCAACTGCACTTCTTGAAAACAGAGTTAAATCAACCTTCCGTTCCAAATTCACACTCCCTATCGCACGTTTAAGTTTCACAAAATCAGATGCTCTAAAATGTTCAATGTCATATTGTTGCAGCAATTCCCTCGCAGTCATCCAATGATCATTCCTAAACAGATCCGTCACCCACCTCACCCCACCCAGAAACCAATCTGCCCAAAAGATCACTTTGCCATCTATTTTAGTAGCAGGATTCAGCCACACCGAAGCACCAGGCCCTCTTAAAGCATCCACACCCAAGTATCTACATACATTCTTCCACGCATCCCTCAAGCTCTCAATCAATAGGTCTTTCCCACAACTCCGCCTCGATACCAAGGTCAATGCCGCTCGCGGAGTTAGAGGCCCATGAAAACTAGTCTCAGCAACCACCCAAACATTGTGCAATTCTTCCACAAAAGGAACCAAGAAATCCGAGATGAAAGCCAGGTGATACACCCTGAAATTCGGCACTCCAAGACCACCCTGATAAACGGCAACTGCAGCTTCCACAATTTCAGCTTCGGGGGCTTCCTATCCCACAAGAACTCCTGTATCATCCTGTCAATGTCCTTCCAAAATGTCATCGGCAACATCAAAGGGACCATAGTCAGCACATAATTAATCCTTGGAGCAGATACCATTTTCAAGGCGTTTACCTTGCCCCACAGAGAGAGATTCAAAAGACTCCATCTCTCCAGATCAGTCCGCAGCCCATTACACATGACCCGCATATTTTCTTTAACCATGTCTCCAAACTCTGAAGTTAACCGACTCCCAAATATAACAATTTATCTGGACACCATCTGAAGCCCAATTCCATCACAAATTTCCTATCAACAGAATGGGTCAAAGGCATAACCTCCGATTTTGTCCAATTAATCCTGTACCCTGAGCACAAATGGAACTCGGCCATAACATCCATCAGAGCCGGTATAGATTTCTTAAGGTCACCAAGGATTAACAGCATGTCATCCGCAAACAGCCAAATCTTCTGTTCAATTCCCCAACACGAATGGCCCACCACTTCATCAGCCCTCCTGATAAACTCAGCTAATGGTTCCAAAGCTATGACAAATAACCGAGGTGATAAAGGACACCCTTGCCTCGTTTTTCTCTCCAACACGAACTTTCAAGACCTCACACCGTTGGTGATAACCTCCTCCGTCGGATCAATATACAGCAGCCTGCCCCAAGAAACAAATTTCTCACCAAAACCCATCTTGTTCAGCAGTGAAAATAAAAAACTCCAGTTTACTCTATCAAATGCTTTCTCTGCATCTAAGGACAAAACAGCACTATCCCCTTCCTGATCTTTCACCTCAGAAATAATATTCAAGATTTTCCTAATGTTGCTGGAGGTCTTCCTACCCTTCACAAAACCGGATTGATCCACATGGATTAAAGAAGGAAGCAGACACTCCAATCTGCTTGCCAACATTTTCGCCAGAATCTTATTATCAACATTGATAAGAGTTATGGGTCTATAACTCGAAGGAAGAGTATCATCTTTCCCTTTTTTCAGGAATACCGAAATCATGGTAATTTCGAATCATCGTCAGTGATCCTAGACAGTCTCACTTTTTCCAGAAATTCTGCACCCCCACCCGACACCTCCGGTTCATTTTTGTATAGATCTACATAAAATCCTGGAAAGTTTTGTTAATCTCACCAGGATGATAACTAATACTGCCATCCTGTCTCCTAATTGAAGGTATAGAACGCGCAGCTTCCCGCTTCCTCAATCTGTAAGCCAACCACCTGTCACATTTTTCACCTTTCTCATAATAGGCACATCGAAGATAAAAGTTATTTCGATCAGCACGTTCATCTATTAGCGCTTTCAGCTCCCTCCTCATCCTTTTAAGCTCGCACGCCATCTCCATACATACTGGATCGGCCATATTTCTCCTTGATAATTCAGTAAGCCTATTCCCTAGCAATGTCTCCCGTTCAACACTTTTTTCCTCAATCCACATTACACTCCAATCAAATGGCCCTGTATCGTACATTTCAAAGCCTCCCAGACTATACTAGGACGCACCTCCCCCTTATGATTACACTCCACAAAACAATCCACTTCCTTCCTCAATGCCTCCACCACTTCATCCTTCTGCAATAGTGAAATATTCATCCTCCAAAATGTATGTACACTCAAGGCATACCTCAACCTCAGATGCAAGACCACATGGGCATGATCGGTTAAAAGTATGCTACCGATCTCACACGTTTTACAACATTTTGTCATCCTACCAGCGGTCAGAAACATATCTATTCTGGAATAAACTGAATGTTCTCCCGAGAAAAAACTGTACTCCCTATTTGAAAGTTTGCTCCAACCTCCAACAATCCACCAAATCATGCTCCAAAAGTAGGTCCGCTAGAGCTAAATGTTGCCTGTCTGCACCTCCCTTATGAGGAATCCCACTTCTATCCAATTTCACGTCCAGTACAATATTAAAATCTCCACACAACACAATATTCCTGGACCCCAAATCCTGCAACAATTGAGCCACTTTTCTAAAAAAAAGACCCATCATCCACTGAGGGCGCATAAATATTACATATAGACACCTCAATGGCCTGTATATCTAGCAGCAGTGCAACTATCCTACCTTCCTTGTCCGACACCTCTTTCAAAACCTTGACCGGAATATTCTTTCTGTACAATATTGCCACACTTTCTGGATTTAGTATTGAATGAGGCAACATACACCGACCCCACCCAACCTTTCTGCAATTTCACAATTTCATCCTTTGCCAAATGAGTCTCCTGCAGGAGACAAATATCACCCTTGAGCTCAACTAACCCACCTAACATCCAAAGTCTCCTTAAATAATTGAAAAGAACTCAGCAAAATATGTATACACACACCCCCAACACCCAACCGACCCCCGCTGAAACAGATGCAGTTCGCCAACCACAACCACAAACCCAAGTAGCAATGCAAAAAATAAATGTTAAAGTCCCAATGCCCCAACCCCCCTCCCATACATCATGAACCCAATCTGTTATTCAAAAGCATAAACCGAAATATCTAAAAACCCCAACTTATATATCATACTCCATTCATTTCCACCCCTATCCCTTTTAATTTAACAAAGCACAAAACATCAAACCCACCTCACTCCGCCCACACATCTTGACACAACGGGCTCCTAATTCTACTACCATTAACATGAATCACCTTAACATAAACATTGTTTGGTGGGCATATTACACTTACACCACAAACACCCAAAAACAATGCCCTTGAGACATACCCAACCAAGAGAAACCAAAAATACATCCAAGACCCCTAGCCCCGGCACAAAAGGTATGAGACCATCTAATATTAATCCACACCCCACCACAAAACAGCAAGATGTAATCTCAAACCACGCAATACACAACCCCAACCCAGATCAGCTCTCTCTCAACACCCATAATCATTCAACGGTTCTATAATAACATCATACCATTTTATGACCAACCCACAACAAACATTGATGATGACCCACAGCTACCTACACAAAATATACCTTGCCTATATAATACAGTAACAGCAATCCCGAATTCACCACATCCGGAGTCAAACAACATGTTATCAATTGACAATGCACAGCTGAACTGATGGTCATAATGACCTGAAGGCACTAGAGCTGTAACCCATAAGACAACATAAATATGCAGTCCAGTATATATACATCCCTCACCCTCCCACCATAGACAACCCTCAATAACAACGTATCAGCCCCCAGCTCCCACACAGTAAACAGGGAGATCCACTGATCCCTGTGAAGTAACCAAGTACAGATCTCACATCCCCTCCAATTTATCAAGAATGAGACCCCCTTACCCAATGCACTGTAATCAAAGACATGCAATCGTGGGTTCATTGTTCAATCCCTAAATAAAATGAAAGCCAGTTCTCACTCTGCACTCAGTGACAGAGTTCGTTTAAGCCGGGAGGTGGGGTGTTCACCACATAGAGTGAAACCACACTACAAGCAATCAGAACCATTTTAAATTCCTACAGTTCGCCTTCACTGTGACAATGCAATCAGGGACAGAGCTTTCACCCCCAAAATTGAGATCGAGCACACAGAGCCACTGAGCATGAGAGTGCATCTGTCAGTGGGATTGTGTACCGTGTAATCTCCCTCTGTTACGCTCACCTGGCTCCCACAGAGGCGTCGATCTGAACTGGACAGCTGCGGTCTCCACCAATGTGACGCGTAGGGCCGAGATGATGGACTGGACTGGCCCACCTAGCTTTGTTTGCTTGGCCCGTTGGAATATTCTTCTGCAAATGGAGAAAGGGGATTAACTACACATGGAGTTGAGCGTAAATCCCCCCACCCCCGCTGTTCCCCCCACAGATCACCTTTGATGTCCCCTCTTATAGTCTCACCTGATGGTTTGAAAAGATGAGCTCTCCATCCTGCATTGAGCGCAGGGGCACGTTGATAACCAGTTGCTTCACTGGCTGGAAGGAATTGGTGAGTTCCAGAACAATATTGACTCCGAAAAGTATGTAGTTCGTAAGAGTTCACATGTCTGACTTTCACTCTTGCCCGATTCCTTGCAGTTTGCAGCTTGACCCCAGCGAAGAGTTCCTCGTGGTTGCTGACGAAGTTCAGGTAAGGATTTGGCTTATCCTACACAGTTCAATAAAATAAGGCCAGAATGTAACCTGTTGCTTGCTCCCTTTTTCAGGTGTGGAGAGAAAATATGAAGTTCGGGGAATAATGTCTCCGGCGGTAAAATTAGGTAAGTCTATTGTGGTGAGAAGAGTTCCGCTTGTTTGTCCCTTTGTCTCACCTTGTTGTCCTTTTGCTCCCCTTAGGGGCCGGGCTACGGCAAGGATGCAATGGAGACTGCTCCGACCCGTGAAGAGGAATAGTACCCCCGGCGGTAATCAGGTAGGTCTATGGGGGTAGTTACTATTGTCTCTGTATATTCCCTTGGCTCACCTTTGCTGTTCTTGTGTTCCCCTTAGGTGCCAGACTGCGGCGGGAACGTGCAGAAGGATGCGATGGATCGTGAGGATGCTGCGAAGGCCGGTGAGTTCAGCGCGGTGCTGCAGCAGGCGTGGCGGCACGCGTAAAATGCTTCTTTCTACCAGCTCGAAGGTGCGGTGGTTCCGGAATTCAGGTAAGGATCGAAGGTTTTGCTCTTATTCTAACCTCTTCTCCTTCTGTTCCTCCCTTTTTCTAGGAGCTGCAGACTCGAGGCGGGCGTGGCAGAAGACTGGATGCAGGCTTGCAGACACAGTGAGCGTTACGCTGCTGGATGCAGAATAACGGGAAGCGTGTGCTGCTCTTCCGGCGTGGTTTAAATAGCGTCCAAAGTAGTCCCAGGTAAGTATTCCTCCCCAGCCCCACCCGAGTAAAAAATAGTCCCTAGGTAAAATAGTCCCTTCCAAGCCTCATTTGGCTTGGAGCTCTGCAGCATGGTCTGCATCAGGTAAGCTTGCAGCATGGGCTGCATCAGGTAAGTTCTACTCTATGAGCCTTGCGCCTATTACTCCAGGACTGACTCTCCATATGAGCCTGGCACCATGGACGCCAGGACCACATCCAAGCAGCCCCTAGCAGGGGTTTTTGGGCTTGTTCAAAATAACTTGATGCTTGCTTCCGGGGTTGCTGGACCTGGTCTGCTTCCCCGGGGGTAGGCATCATGACACCCTCCCAAACTGTATTCCCAGTGATTCACTTCACTGGGCAGGAAGTAAGGCTGCAGCTCCCGGGCATGCTATTAAACACGCCCATCAAAGCAATCTTCAATGTTCAGGGAGGGAAGAACACTTGACCTGCCGATTCCCAGCATTCATGATGCCTTCTCCTGGGGAACCGACAGTCTGCACTCAATCCGCTTTATAACCCCTAAGCGGCATAACTCATAACTTTAAAAGTCTATAAGCCATCAGCGGTCGTGGTCACGTGGTCAAGGACAGAACATCAACGGAGCTATAAATATCCCGGGACCGACGGCCGCCGCAGCCAGGAACCATAAACAAATGCATTTCCCTGAAAAACAATTCCCACATACAGACGTACTTTCCTCGCATATCCGCTCCTACCTCCGCAAACAAATGGTTAGTGAAGCCCGGTGCGCGACTGGTGCAGGAGTCCACAGACCTTCAGCAAGTCCATCCGTAGCAAGTCCATTCACAAGTCCATCCACCATCATATTACGAACGGGGCCGTACAACGAAGTATACGAGGACATGCCACGTCATGTCACGTGATTCCGCCAGCAAACAAGGTCCCTTCCTCTTACATCCTCCAGCAATGTCCGTGAGTGAGCCGATGCACGAGCAGAGTGAGTGCTTTTTTTAAAACAAAAACGTTCAACTGTGGCAATTTTGAGGCGCCATTTTGTCTTAACAATACCAAATCAAAAAAAACAAAATACCAAAAATAAATCAATAAAAGTACCTTTAAATTGTTTTATTAAGCAATGGCTCCAGCCAGCTTACTGCTTCTTTACAGTCTGAGGTGGATTTATCCCCTCCAGGAAGGACAAGAGTCAGCACATTATTCCTATTCAGGAAAGCTTTCACCCCAGCCAGTTTAGCCATATCTTTAGCCTCCTTAAAAGATTTCCTTATGGCCAGAGATGCCTTGGGGAAATCAGGGTAAAGGAAAATCTGTTTCCCTTTATAGTAGGCTTTTCCTTTCATCCTTGCCAGCCTGCACACCTCCTCCTTAATCCTTGTGCAAGTGAAGGAGATGAGGATTTGTCTTGCTTTGAGGCCATTCTTCCTGCAAACTCTATAAGCATTATCCAGGTCACCCAGAGTAATCTGATCATAATGAAGGGAGGTTGTAAGAATGTCCATCACAAGTTTCATCAAATCCTCTGAAACATCCTGCTCAACACCAACCAGCCTCAGGTTCCTGGCTCTAATTTTCAAATCAAGCTCCAGATGTTTATCTTTCCCTTTCTGAACTTCCTCCTTCAAGCTGTTATAGGCTCTGAAGCTACCAGCCATTTCAGTGGAGATGGAAGCTGACCCACTTTCTAAGGCTGAAACTTGACAGTCCAGTTGTGAAACCTTCAAAGAAATATCTTCCATAGTAGACTTGACATCTCCCACATCTTGCACAACCTTTCCAAGATCCTGGGCCATCTTCAACAGCAGAGAGTATATATCTTGTGTGCTCGGAGTCTCCTCCATCCCCAATGCAGATTTTGGTTTCTTGTGAATTGGTTTTTCCGCAGTTTCTATTTTCTTTTTAGAGTTCATAATCACCAATAATCATAAGGGAGGAGGGCCAGGAGCTACAGGATTATGCTGCTGCTCCTGCTGCCTGCATTCTGGAATCCGAATGTCTATTAGATTGTATCTACTGCCTCCTTCCCAAGCCGCTAGGCCTGCCCCACTGCTTCTGTACTGTCAGGCTCTGCTCACCTTGCCTCCTACGTTTATTCCTCTCTCAGTCCATTGTTATCTGTGTTTTTACTGCCCTAATTGCTTGCTAGTCTTCCTCTTTACGCGCTCGTTCTCTCACCAGTCCCTCCAATTGCAACTTTCTCTGCTCCCTATCTGCTAACTTGCGTTTTTCTTGCTCTGCTATCTTCCTACTCCTCTCTGGCTTCTCCATCTCCCTCTCCTTCTTTTCCCTCATCTCCCTTTCCAGTCTTTTCCTTTCCTTCAGATCCCTCTCTATCCTTTCTTCACGCTCCCTTTCCAACTGTTCCCTTTCCTCTTCCCTCTCTGTCTTCCCATTCCAAATTTCTCCTCTCTTCTCCCTTCGGTCCTCCTCCTCCATTATGTATGCCCAGTCAGATATATCTCAATCTTTTTCCAGCCTCTCAAGCGCCCTAGTTACCCTACTGCCTCCCCCGCGGTCTTCCCTTTGAGTTTCAAGAGTATCTGTGCTGCTATCCAATTGTCCGTAACTATACCCTCAAACTCTGCCTTTGCACACTGCAGCCCCTCCTTGCTCGCTCCGACGCCACTCGCTGGCTGCCCTGCACCTTTCAGTTTCTCTTCTCTAGTGTAGGGTGGTGGCTTATATGTCAGATTTGAATACCCTTCTGCTGCTCTGAGTTCTCTGATTTGGTACATCCCCTGTCCATTGTCTGTGTCATTCGAATGCTCGGAGGGGAAGTGGGAAGTGTGGAGGGACGGTTCCCTTCCTCCTTCACCTCATGATGGTTCAGCATCCACTGACACTTCAACGTGTCCTCCTCTCCCTCCTGAAACAGGTGCCACAGCTCAAATATGGCCATACATTTGGACAATTTCTTGCCTTTACAATTACCCTGTATGTGTGATAATAGCGATTGCTGCACGTCTCTGGAGAAACTGCTGTAAGGCAGCCATGGTTTGGTTAATTTTCCTTCGGTACCTTTGGACCATTCTACACTGTACTTAACAATCTTTTCTTTATAAGGTGGTAATGTCTTACACAAATGCTGAAGGAGGGTTATTCCCCTGCTATTTCCCTGATACATTTTTGGTACCTTTTTACCTGACCTCAAATTGAGGCTTTCAATAATCTGCTGTTCAGATAAAAATCACGGTACAATAACAAAATGTTCCAATTTTATGAGCCTCTTTGGCTCTGCACCTTACCAGGCATGCTCCGCGCACCACACCTCCTTCACAATCTCTGCCTCTCTCCGGCACACTAGCACAATTCTGCGCATGTGCCTTCCGCACATCGCCACTGGTTCACCTCGTCTGCCAATCCCAAGTCCACAAAACTAGCTCCTCGTGGTCCAAAATGTCTCTCTCCTTTGTGCAACCTAAGGGTGACATCACCAAGCTAGAATCACAATACAGGTAGATGGATGACTGTGAACACACAACAATGACCCGTTACTCCAATCCCACACAAACCCCACAGCTGTCTTCCTACCTCTCCAGGGCATAGTATACCTCTATTTTCTTGTGATCGAACTTCACACGTTGCATCGCCAAACGTGTGAAACGCCTCTCTCCAGGAGACTTAACCAGTCGACTCACTTTCCGCGATCTAGGATAGCTCCAGCTAGCCCTCACGGGTCATCTATGACCCAAGCTAGAACGCCCAACCCACAGGAATACTTTGTTACAAAACTCTTGTCATCGGAATCCTCTCGGCTACTTAATTCACACTGCTTACCAAACCTTTGCCTCAAAGACCGAATATGCCCTAACAAGAACCATAGACAAAGGACTTCTACCTCTGCTCCTCATCCATGCTCACCACAATAATACTAGACAATACTATGACACTACTAGACTACACTTCACCAACATCTGACAATATCCCTGAATACCACACAATACTCAACACTCTCGCTCACACCAGAATTACTGTTAGCCTGGGCTAATACTTAGGTTCTGTGTTCGCTGACACTGCTTAGCTGCCGGCTCCCTGTCAAGATGCTTGCATCCCTGTCATGCTCTGCTTTGACAAATCGCTGATTACTGTCGGGATGATTTCCAAAACGCCTTTTGACGGCCTTTAGGAACAGGTACGCGTCCTTGTTCTTCTCAAAATACACGCGAGGGTCCCACAGCCTGTCATGTTCAGCCGGGCTGGTGCCATGAACCACCCTCTGCCTACCAACTTGTTGAGTTCAAACTCCCAGGTAGGTTTGAGGGCCACTAGGAGTTTGCGAACCCAGAACTAATGGAAGGCTCAACTCCTTCCCTTTCCCAAAAGGAATGCAAGCTCAGGCCGACTGCAAGTTCAAGCTGCAGCTTATTACGGCCAAAAGTAACAGGGATCAGTACATGGACAGAAGAAATCCAGGAACATCTCAGTGAGCTCTGGCTCACAGGCCAGTTTTGACAGATTATTGCTTCACGAAAACATCCCAACCTGGGCCCGTCTAAAGAAAACCTATCGAGCGAGTGGATTGGGCATTGACTAGTAGTCCACCTATAGTGGACCATATATATGTTAGTTCACTGGCTCTCCCATGTCAGATGTCAGGCCTGGCCTGTCCCATTATTACTACACCTAAAACAATGGTGCAGTGTGGGGGTCTGATCATTGGTTCTTGCCCATTGCTACCCACCCGTAGGGTGCTGAACAGTGATTCGCTAGAGCTGTCGCCCCCAGGCCTGGGATCCGAATCGCTTCTCAGCTCGAAGTGTACCTTTTCAGGGTAACAAGAACTATGTGTCTGCATTGTAACGTGTGTGCACCACCAATGACTAGGAGATCACCTGTCCATATCATGCAACACTCAGCTTCTACTGTAACTTCTGGCTGAGTGAGATCTTTTTTTTCCCCAGCTGCTAGCTTCAGTTCATCTTTGGCTTGGCTGGGTCACATGCTCCGAGACCATGTTTTGGGCTTCTGGAGCTCTGAATGACTCCGATTTATTCATATTTACTGTGCCGGTTTTACTGCAGTTCAGGGAATGGAATGTCCCTCGTATCTTGGTGGCCTTGCAGCAATCCCTGTCTTACACGATTGCTCCTCTGGGCAGCATCAGCCATGGGTCTGTGGCCTGTTGTAATTTTCCTAAGCCAGAACATGGCTTCTACGTTGTGCTATTCTATATTCTCCATATGTTAGTCGTACATGGTTCTGTCAGGTCCTGTAGGTGCTCAGGTAGTTCCATAGGGTTATTGCATATAAGCACCTGCAATCTTGTTCAGGATCTCTTGCCTCTTGCGGTTTCTGCATTGATGCAGTTAAGCTAATGACAAAATAATAAACGTGAAGACAGTATGTATGTCTCTGTCCTCTACCTTATAGAACTGTACGCATGTGTCTGGTGCGTGATTGTGTCCCGGTGTGCAGATAGCACGTATGATTCATGTCTAACACTGCTATGTCATGATGTCTCTAACAACATCATGCATGGCTTCTTGGCTCTTTAGTCAAGACTGTCAATGGAGGTTTCCTTAGTCGTGTCCTGAGGCTCCTCATTCACTTTGAGCAACGTTTGCACTGCTCCTGGGCTGTAGGGTTGACTGAGTGGGTACCTTTTCATGGGAGCACTAGGAATCGGTCCAACCTGGTACAAACGATCATGGTATCTTCGGTTCTTCTTCCGTGCTCGCGTGTCTTTTGGGAGGGGAGAGCGGGGTAAAGATTCAACCACCCCTCTTCAGGACTTTGTAGCACACAATTCAGAGTTCGAATTCCAAATCACACTTTAAATGAAAAGATAATTTGTTGTTTGAGCAGGGTAGTACATGACCATAGACTTAGCTACTGCAAGCTAAACAGAGAAGCCCATTTTGTATGAAAATGTGTTTTTAAGTGCTTAAAACTATGCAATTGTTGACCGTGTTTTACAAATCAAAAAGAAGATGCTAGGGGCACAGATAAATGATGTAGCAACAGTAGAATCAAAAGTGAAGGATGATTTCAAGCTGATATGCAATAAAATGTGAGCGCGATGCCATGCCATGTCACCTCTTAGCATGTATTGCCAGAAAAAAGGGACTATGAGCAAATAGCATTATATACACCTACGGAAGAATCTATAAGAGAAATGCTTACAAGGATGTCCATGTAACACATAGCACAGTGGTATGGCAGAGGACTATGAAGCAAGCACTAAGTACAGAGTTCTAATTCCAAAATGTACTTCTTGAAAAATATTTGGACATTCATTGCATCTTATTTAAAAGTAAATGAAAAGATTATTTGTTGTTTGTGCAAGGTTGTACATGACCATAAACTTAGTAAATGTAAGTAAAATCGAGGAACCCGTGTTTGAATGAGAATGCATTTTAAGTGCTTTAATCCATGCAATTGATGAAAGTTGTTAACTTAGAAAGAAGATAGGAGTACAGATGTGTAGCACTACTATAATGAAAGATACGGATGATTTCAAGGTGATGTGCAACACAATGTGAGTGGCATGCCATGACACCTCTGGCATGTATTGTACTCAGTTTTGGAACACCCTATGAGAGCTATGAGCGCTATGAACCATCAATTACCAAAAGGTGCTAGTAGCACTGTGGTAGAGTATAGCGCTACAACACTCACAGACCAGTATTCAAATGCAGGAACAAATGTTTCTTTATACATTTTTTAAAACAATGTACTTTATAACATCCCACAATGCGTCAGAGAGTACTATTTCATTTTTTTAAATATGTTTGAATGTATTACAACTTTAGAAATAAGAATGATGTCATGTTGTGACATACTGTGGCACATGTCGCATTCAGCTCCTTTCTCTTCCCGTTTTTGTGGCTATTTTTTTTTTTTACATGATGCTATTACAGGATGAAGAAATTAGGACCAATGGGTTGAGAGGTTAGGGGTTGTAGACTGCTGCTTAAATGCTGCGTCCACTGGGATGCCCAAATATCTAGCAATTAGCAAAGAAATGTAAATGTAAGTTAAGAATACAAGACACAGGGGAAACATTGGTTTTAAAACAAAATGTTTCTTTCATTTTAGGGTAGAGTAATTAATGTAGGAATGGTTGGCCTGCACTGCTGAGCCTTATGGAAATTGAACAGTTAAACTGTCCCTGTGTTTTGTTTGGAAAGAAGCACAGCTTTGTTGCCTGCAGATGGGCTGTCTCAGTGGAAGAGAATATCACCTGTTTGCAGGATGTGACCTTCCTTTTACTGGGTTAGTCCCAACCCCATAGAAGAAACCATTCACTTAGAAAATTGGAACGTGAAGGGGGAGATTTATTTAGAGTGGGTGATGTGTGTTTTAAATGTAGGGGGGTTATCGTGGAAGTAGCTACTTGTAATTTGTTTAATGTATATAACTACAGTTTTCACTGTTGCTTTAAAGATTATTGTTCAATTTGTGTAAAGGATGGAAGTGATCTTATACCGCAGTGCAACACTAAAGCATAGTACATGCCATGGTAGAAAGGAGGGTACTCCTGGCTATAAGATGAGTAAAGCCTTGTAATCAGAGCAGTTGATCTGGGAAAGAGAGCTGGTTGCCGATGATCTTTGCCCATCCCTAGGACTGAGAGGAGGTACTCTGCTGGATTGTGAACAACTGGCCCAGGACTTTAGTACAGCTGGAAGGTTTGTTATATCAGCTTTTTTGTTTTGTTTCCTGTTTCAGACAAGCAACACATGTGCCATGTGACTTTTATACATGTTCTGGCAGTTGTGAAGTACTTCTCTCCAAGCCACCCAGTCAACCACAGTCCTATTCTTGCTAGTCCACCTACAGCATTTTACATTTTTTCATTTGATTTATTTCTATAGCGCCGACAGCCCACAGGCATCAGAGCGCTGACCAACACAAACACAAGGACAGGGACAAAAATTAAAATCGCCAGTACAAAAAATGAGCAGCAGGAGAGGCGCTTAGGGCCGAATTATGCAAATAACCAGGTTTTTACATGTTTCTTGAACAGCGCGTGGCTTTCCTCGATGTGACGATTCAGAGGGAGTGTGTTCCAAACTTGGGTCAAAAGCACATTAAAGGAAAATCCCTGCCCCCTTGTTATTTTTTGCCCTGGGACCATTGATTGGGGAATGGTCACTGGATGTGCCCATTGCTGGGCATACCCCTTTTGGTTTTTCTGCAATCATCCTGTCAAACATGTTTTGTGGTGGTATACATGCGGTTGACTTTGTGCAGAACTGTCACTCAGCCAGCTCCCCACCACACACACACACACACCATATGTACATCTGGTCCTTTGCCCCGTAGCCCCCTATTTAAATGGGGGGGACTCCTCTGATTAATGACAGATACACTGCAGACGCTTGTGTGTTGTTGTAGTTATTCTATGCAACCTTTCGTTTTTGAATGTTTAATTGGCTGCTCATTTGTTCAGAAGGATTGGAGGCCAGACCACAATTTGGTGAAGCCCGCCCTTCCCATAAGCATTCTCAGATTATACCTTGGCTCTGTGGAACCAAGCACCATGCAACTTTTTGTTTGGTTTGTCTCACCCCCTTTTTAAACCATTTAATTAGAAAACTTGAGGGATGACACACTCTACTATATGAAGAATCATGTGGTGCCCAACTGTGGAACAGGAGTGAGGTACCTAAAGTACCTGAGTTCTTCAAATACCAGCAGGACACCAGGGAACTCTGTGTAAAGTGAAAGTCCCTGAAGTACACTGTTGCACAAAAATATACATAATGCCTCCACCTGCCAGTAGTTAATGACTTTCAAGGTAATATGCAAGTGGAATGCCATGTCACCTTCTGGCATGTATTGACAGTAAAAATGACTATTACTTAATGGAAGTTTCTCAATTGTGAAAAATAAACCTACTAGAGCTATTAACAATCAATTTCCAAATGATGCTAGTAGCACAGTGGTAGTGTGCAGCCCTAAATCAAGCACAGTCCAGGGTTCAAATCCAGGAGCAGATGCTTTAAATAAATGTCTAAACCAATTTACTTTATAATATCCCACAATGCGTCAGTCATTGTTATTTCATGGTTTACCATGCAACAGAATGGTGGCATGTTGTGACATATTGCGGCATATCACATGTGAGATTCAGCTCCTATCCCTTTTAATGTTTTGTTTAAATTTTCTTACTATTTATTTTTTTACATAGTAATGTTGCAGGCTGAGGACATTAGGACTGAGAGGTTAGATGCTGCTGATTAAATGCAGCATACACCGAGAAGCCCACCTAGAAGCCCATCTAGAAGCCCACATATTATCTCATTTAGCAAAGAAAGTTAAATGCAAAGTTGTTTATGGGATAGATGTGACTTTGGATCTGTAGTTTTAAAACAAAATGTTTCCTAAATTTCAGGGCATTGCAAGTCATGATCATTCTTTTATATTCTTTGAGCTTCCAGTCCTTGATCTCATACCGCAAGTATATCCTAGTAGAGTCTCAGCTGTTGAATGCAACCTGCTTGAAATAACATCTATAACAATTGCATCGTTTATGAACCCTTAATAATGTACTCTCCACTATCATGCCTGATGTATTTGCTGCCTACAACCTTGTTTGCTTAGCATCGGAATTGGGAGGTATTGTTGCTCCGAGGTTGTGCAAAGTTATTGGTCAAAAGGCCAACATTGTGGCACCGTTAACATTTGTTCACCCACCACAACCGCCATTTGATTTTTAAAAAGTGACAGATAGTGAAATAACAGAAATACTGCAGAGTCTTAAGCCAACCAGCTGTCCATGGGATAATTGCCCCTTGAAAGTGAAAAAAAGTGTGCTTTAAGTTTTGCTCCAGCAATTTCAGGGTTTGTTCATTCATCTTTCAAGAATACGCTGGTTCCTATAGCTGTTAAATGGGCATGAATTACTCCCCTGTTGAAGAAACCATCTCTGGACCCGAATATCACAAAGATCTACAGACCAATCACTATTGTGCCATTTCTTTTAAAGATCTTAGAATGAGTAGCTTATTGGAAAATGCAAGCATATTTGGAATTGCACAATCTTCTAGGCTCAAGACAGTCTGGCTTCTGGGCATATCAGAGCACTGTGTTGGCATTCCATGATCTAAAAACGAATCTGTTCATGAATATGGATCAGTGTCATGTCTCATTGCTCTTACTGTTAGATGTCTTTGCAGCATTTGACCTGGTGGATTTAGATGTTCTTTTTAATAGAGTTTTATATGAAGCCTTTTTGTCTAGATCAGGAGCCGCTTGGATTTTATCTTTTTTGACAGATAGAAAGGTTAGAGTGTTAAATGGTCAAGTGTTAGCCGATCCTTTTAATCTTCAGTGTGGTGTTCCTCAAGGTTCGTGTCTTTCTCCCTCCATTTTTTAACATTGCTATGAAACAACTTTTTGACATGCTCGATGAGGAAGGCATCCACTATGCAAACTATGCCGACACGCACATTCTGTTTAAACTGCCAGGTAGTTATGATGATGGCACTGCCAGCATTTTTAATATCATCCACAGATGGATGGTGCACAATGGATTGGCCCTTAATGAATCAAAGACAAAGATGCTCCTGGTTGGTACACGACAACGGCTGAACAAATTCTCTGGGTCCTACGAGAGGTTCACCATATCTGGCTGTCCCATAGAGGTACATTTGAAGGTTAAAACCCTGGGTGTTTACCTCAACACCACTTTGCCAATGAAGCATCATGTCAATTCTGTCACTTCCTCCTCAGCATACTATTTACAATGACTTGGTAAGATCAGAAGATAACAGCTCTGTGCTCACACAGGCAATTATAGGAGGCAGGATTGACAGCTGTGGGAGTCTCCTGGTTGGGATGTCTGAAACTGAATTTCTGTAGGCTACAGGTGGTTCAGAATCAAGAGGTGAGGACAGCTGCACACCTTAAGTGTAGAGAATATGTTACAGAAGCTTGGACAGCCCAGCACTGGCTTCCTGTTAGGGAATGCCTGAAATTCAAGCTTTTGACAATTATACAGAAATGCCCACAGAGCGGGCAAACATTCATTTGACTATTTTCTCCCTGGTCTCTCGAATGGATAAACCATTCATCTACAGTCCGAGGTCTCCATTGAGTGATTTAAGAAAATGCTCAAAACTTGTATTTTACCTTAAACTGGGGTCTCTTCCCCTTTATATCTTGTGTGCTTGCATATTTCCACCTTTTAATCAGCAACTATGTTTTACTATTTTTACTATATGGCTCATTTCTTTGCCTTTTAGTGTTTTCATTCTGTCACATCTGTTTTTGTTTTTGCTTCTCTTTTTTTGTATATTTGTTTTATCTCTGTGGTCTGGTTCCTAATTTTTGTATTTGTCTTCAGCGGCTGTTTGCCTTTGGGACTAAGATGCTTTATAAATGCATAATGTGATGAATCCAGCAATATCATCACTCCCTCTCTGGGGAAAATCTCTTCGCATATGGCCAGAGAAGGGCAGCCACACTTCATCTGCACCCTGTGGGTGGCTGCCAGAGGGAGGAACATATGGGAGGAGAGGACCCTCATGAGAGGGAGTAAAACTGGTCACAAGAAAAGTAGCACCAACCTTTCCATTCTGGTCAAAACCCCCCCTAAATTGACAGACTGTTATGGCTTATTCTGATATTGAATCCATCCAACCATCGTATACTGACAGGGTTCTTTCTGACAAATTATGCCAAAGTATTGGGACAAGAAAGAAGACCAGAGTGATGAAGATTACTAGAACTAGGAAGCCTACTCTGCGTTCTAGTTGTTTGTGGGAAATACATACTATAAGGATGTTCAGATACCCATCAGCTGCACAAATGAAATAAGCCACCGGGAGAGAGACGAAGCAGAGAGTACCTCGCTGAATGAAAAGCCGGTTGGAAGCTGGACCCTGGAAAGCTGCTGGAAATGCTGCTCAATGAAGCTGAGAAGCCAAAGGTCTGCTGTAGTGAGGTTGAGGGCAGCATGATACTGTCAGGAGGTGCAGAAGACGAGACAAGAAGCAGAGAAGGGACAGAACACTGTACTGACCCGCCAGCAAGCCACAGCAACCGCTGGATGACACAAAGAATGCCAGAGCAGCCAAACAAACCAGTGAGTCCAAAAGGGAAGAGTGTAACACGGGGGTTCTTCAGGGCGAATGCTGTGCACTGTGGGGATGATTAAGCACTCTGCTTAAGCAAGAGAAAAACACTTGGACAGAGAATGAAAGTAGCCAACGAGAAGGTGGAGGGTGGCTGATGCAGTTAATGAAAAGGGCATGGACAAGGATGTTGCCTAGTAAAGTGTGCAAGTCTGAAACTTATTTATGTTGTGAAAAACCAGCATGAAAAGTCCTGGCAGGAGAGTAAACCAGGCACTGTGCAAATATATGTGTGGAACATTGTGAAGATGAGTCTGGAGACCAGTATCTGAAAGGAAAAGTAACTTATTCTGAAGTCATGGCAGGAGATTATACCAGATAAGTCTGAATGCAAACCAAATATCATGAAGTCATGGCAGGAGAACAAACCAGGCCCGAAACTGAATGCGTAAATATCATGAAGTCCTGGCAGGAGAACAAACCAGGCCAAAGTGAATGCAAGTCTGGAGACCTGTATTTTTAAGAGTGTGGAATCTAGGGGAAGGGAATCATACCCGCTGAGTAGAAATGTTGTAAAAGAACTGTAAATAGAAATGTGAATTTTGGAGTAAGTCAAGGGGTGATTAAGAACCATTGAGTGTGTGATACTAGGCGAAGGGGATCACTCCCCCTTCATTTGAAAGTTGTCTTTTGCCAAGGAAAAGAACTTTGGTAGAGAGCTGAAGAGATGCTGAAAATTCGAGGGAAGGGAAAACCATCACCCATCGTTCTGAGAGCTGTGAAACCTTGGTGACTTTTAGGGGCCGATTCATGGAACAAACGTGCGCCGAAAATCTTCGCGCAAGCAGGCGCAAGCAGACGCAAGCGGAAAAAAACAGGCGCACGCGCACGCGTGCGATTCATGGAAGTCCCTGCGCGTGTACACCTCGGGATGTGCGCCAAACCCGTGCATGGCGCACAAGTCACTGCAACATCCCGAAAGGCGTGCGCGACGCGCACAGTGAAAGCGCACAACCTCGGCGCATAGACCAGAAAGTGGGCGGGACACGGGGCGTAACGCGCAGAATGGGGAACAACGCGGGAAAATAAGGGCGTAACTGGGGATGTACTGCAGGGAAGCAGACGGAACGCCCACACGCAATCAAACCACACGTATTCATGGAATCGAATAGGGCAAAGCCAGGCACAGCCAAAGACACGCACAAGCTGAAACACGTCCGCCACATGAAGGCAGGCGGTAGAGTCCCAGCGCATCACAAAAGTGGCAACATACAGCAATTGGGCCTGTGCGAGCAGGGTACGTGTATTTCGGGGGCGCGCGGGAAGTTACACATGCGATTGAGCGAGGTACGTGTATTTCGGGGGTGCGCGGGAAGTTACACACGGGATTGAGCGGGGTACGTGTATTTCGGTGGCGCACGGGAAGTTCCACACGCAAACTCATCAGGGTACATGTATTACAGGGGTGCGCCTGGAGCAGCACACGTGAATTGCACGTGTTGGTCCTCCCAGGTGTTCCCTCTACAGCCTCCACGGCCCTGGCAGGTGGCTCACACCAGAGGGGCATACCCAGCACATGTCCTGCAGGCACCCCATCCACCATGGCCATGCCCACCAGCCAACCCACATGTCAACTTGCACTACTGCCCACCAACGCATGTCCCCCTGCACCCCCAGCCACCAGGGGCACCCACCACCAGGCCCCCACCCATGTCTCCCACCACCCCACCCCCCAGCAGTGCAGGGGCAGCCTCCACCAGGCCCCCACCCATGTCTCCCAGCACCCTCACCCCCCAGCCACCAGGGGCAGCCTCCACCAGGCCCCCACTCATGTCTCCCACCACCCCCACTCCCCCAGTCACCAGGGGCAGCCTCCACCAGGCCCCCACCCATGTCTCCCAGCACCCCCAGCCACCAGGGGCAGCCTCCACCAGGCCCCCACCCATGTCTCCCACCACCCCACCCCCCCAGTCACCAGGGGCAGCCTCCACCAGGCCTCCACCCATGTCTCCCACCACCCCCACCCCCCAGCCACCAGGGGCAGCCTCCACCAGGCCCCCACCCATGTCTCCCACCACCCCCACCCCCCAGCAGTGCAGGGGCAGCCTCCACCAGGCCCCCACCCATGTCTCCCAGGGCCCCCACCCCCCAGCAACCAGGGGCAGCCTCCACCAGGCCCCCATCCATGTCTCCCAGTACCCCCACCCCCCAGCCACCAGGGGCAGCCTCCACCAGGCCCCCACCCATGTCCAACTCATGTCTCCCAGCACCCCCACCCCCCAGCACTGTGGGGCACCTGCCAGCAGGCCCCCACCCATGTCCAACTCATGTTCCCCACCACCCCCACCACCCCAGCACTGTGGGGCACCTGCCAGCAGGCCCCCACCCATGTCCAACTCATGTTCCCCACCACCCCCACCCCCCAGCACTGTGGGGCACCTGCCAGCAGGCCCCCACCCATGTCCAACTCATGTTCCCCACCACCCCCAACCCCCAGCAGTGCAGGGGCAGCCTCCACCAGGCCCCCACCCATGTCCAACTCATGTCTCCCAGCACCCCCACCCCCCAGCACTGTGGGGCACCTGCCAGCAGGCCCCCACCCATGTCCAACTCATGTTCCCCACCACCCCCACCCCCCAGCACTGTGGGGCACCTGCCAGCAGGCCCCCACCCATGTCCAACTCATGTTCCCCACCACCCCCACCCCCCAGCACTGTGGGGCACCCACCACAGGCCCCCACCCATGTCTCCCACCACCCCCACCCCCAGCAGTGCAGGGTTAGCCTCCACCAGGCCCCCACCCATGTCTCCCACCACTCCCACCCCCCAGCAGTGCAGGGGCAGCCTCCACTAGGCCCCCACCCATGTCTCCCAGCACCCCCACCCCCCAGCCACCAGGGGCAGCCTCCACCAGGCCCCCACCCATGTCCAACTCATGTCTCCCAGCACCCCCACCCCCAGCACTGTGGGGCACCTGCCAGCAGGCCCCCACCCATGTCCAACTCATGTTCCCCACCACCCCCACCCCCCAGCACTGTGGGGCACCTGCCAGCAGGCCCCCACCCATGTCCAACTCATGTTCCCCAGCACCCCCACCCCCCAGCACTGTGGGACACCTGCCAGCAGGCCCCCACCCATGTCCAACTCATGTTCCCCACCACCCCCAACCCCCAGCAGTGCAGGGGCAGCCTCCACCAGGCCGTGTATTTCGGTGGCGCACGGGAAGTTCCACACGCAAACTCATCAGGGTACATGTATTACAGGGGTGCGCCTGGAGCAGCACACGTGAATTGCACGTGTTGGTCCTCCCAGGTGTTCCCTCTACAGCCTCCACGGCCCTGGCAGGTGGCTCACACCAGAGGGGCATACCCAGCACATGTCCTGCAGGCACCCCATCCACCATGGCCATGCCCACCAGCCAACCCACATGTCAACTTGCACTACTGCCCACCAACGCATGTCCCCCTGCACCCCCAGCCACCAGGGGCACCCACCACCAGGCCCCCACCCATGTCTCCCACCACCCCACCCCCCAGCAGTGCAGGGGCAGCCTCCACCAGGCCCCCACCCATGTCTCCCAGCACCCTCACCCCCCAGCCACCAGGGGCAGCCTCCACCAGGCCCCCACTCATGTCTCCCACCACCCCCACTCCCCCAGTCACCAGGGGCAGCCTCCACCAGGCCCCCACCCATGTCTCCCAGCACCCCCAGCCACCAGGGGCAGCCTCCACCAGGCCCCCACCCATGTCTCCCACCACCCCACCCCCCCAGTCACCAGGGGCAGCCTCCACCAGGCCTCCACCCATGTCTCCCACCACCCCCACCCCCCAGCCACCAGGGGCAGCCTCCACCAGGCCCCCACCCATGTCTCCCACCACCCCCACCCCCCAGCAGTGCAGGGGCAGCCTCCACCAGGCCCCCACCCATGTCTCCCAGGGCCCCCACCCCCCAGCAACCAGGGGCAGCCTCCACCAGGCCCCCATCCATGTCTCCCAGTACCCCCACCCCCCAGCCACCAGGGGCAGCCTCCACCAGGCCCCCACCCATGTCCAACTCATGTCTCCCAGCACCCCCACCCCCCAGCACTGTGGGGCACCTGCCAGCAGGCCCCCACCCATGTCCAACTCATGTTCCCCACCACCCCCACCACCCCAGCACTGTGGGGCACCTGCCAGCAGGCCCCCACCCATGTCCAACTCATGTTCCCCACCACCCCCACCCCCCAGCACTGTGGGGCACCTGCCAGCAGGCCCCCACCCATGTCCAACTCATGTTCCCCACCACCCCCAACCCCCAGCAGTGCAGGGGCAGCCTCCACCAGGCCCCCACCCATGTCCAACTCATGTCTCCCAGCACCCCCACCCCCCAGCACTGTGGGGCACCTGCCAGCAGGCCCCCACCCATGTCCAACTCATGTTCCCCACCACCCCCACCCCCCAGCACTGTGGGGCACCTGCCAGCAGGCCCCCACCCATGTCCAACTCATGTTCCCCACCACCCCCACCCCCCAGCACTGTGGGGCACCCACCACAGGCCCCCACCCATGTCTCCCACCACCCCCACCCCCAGCAGTGCAGGGTTAGCCTCCACCAGGCCCCCACCCATGTCTCCCACCACTCCCACCCCCCAGCAGTGCAGGGGCAGCCTCCACTAGGCCCCCACCCATGTCTCCCAGCACCCCCACCCCCCAGCCACCAGGGGCAGCCTCCACCAGGCCCCCACCCATGTCCAACTCATGTCTCCCAGCACCCCCACCCCCAGCACTGTGGGGCACCTGCCAGCAGGCCCCCACCCATGTCCAACTCATGTTCCCCACCACCCCCACCCCCCAGCACTGTGGGGCACCTGCCAGCAGGCCCCCACCCATGTCCAACTCATGTTCCCCAGCACCCCCACCCCCCAGCACTGTGGGACACCTGCCAGCAGGCCCCCACCCATGTCCAACTCATGTTCCCCAGCACCCCCACCCCCCAGCACTGTGGGGCACCTGCCAGCAGGCCCCCACCCATGTCCAACTCATGTTCCCCACCACCCCACCCCCCAGCACTGTGTGGCACCTGCCAGCAGGCCCTCACCCATGTCCAACTCATGTTCCCCACCACCCGCACCCCCCAAAACTGTGGGGCACCCAAAACCAGGCCCCCACCCATGTCTCCCAGCACCCCCACCCCCCAGCCACCAGGGGCAGCCTCCACCAGGCCCCCACCCATGTCTCCCAGCACCCCCACCCCCCAGCCACCAGGGGCAGCCTCCACCAGGCCCCCACCCATGTCTCCCAGCACCCCCACCCCCCAGCCACCAGGGGCAGCCTCCACCAGGCCCCCACCCATGTCTCCCACCACCCCCACCCCCCCAGTCACCAGGGGCAGCCTCCACCAGGCCCCCACCCATGTCTCCCACCACCCCCACCCCCCAGCCAAAAGGGGCAGCCTCCACCAGGCCCCCACCCATGTCTCCCACCACCCCCACCCCCCAGTCACCAGGGGCAGCCTCCACCAGGCCCCCACCCATGTCTCCCACCACCCCCTCCCCCAGCCACCAGGGGCAGCCTCCACCAGGCCCCCACCCATGTCTCCCACCACCCCCACCCCCCAGCAGTGCAGGGGCAGCCTCCACCAGGCCCCCACCCATGTCTCCCAGCACCCCCACCTCCCAGCAGTGCAGGGGCACCCACCACCAGGCCCCCACCCATGTCTCCCACCACCCCCACCCCCCAGCAGTGCAGGGGCAGCCTCCACCAGTACCCCACCCATGTCTCCCACCACCCCCACCCCCCAGCCACCAGGGGCAGCCTCCACCAGGCCCCCACCCATGTCTCCCACCACCCCCACCCCCCAGTCACCAGGGGCAGCCTCCACCAGGCCCCCACCCATGTCTCCCACCACCCCCACCCCCCAGCCACCAGGGGCAGCCTCCACCAGGCCCCCACCCATGTCTCCCACCACCCCCACCCCCCAGTCACCACAGGGTAGCCTCCACCAGGCCCCCACCCATGTCTCCCACCATCCCAACCCCCCAGCCACCAGGGGCAGCCTCCACCAGGCCCCCACCCATGTCTCCCACCACCCCCACCCCCCAGCAGTGCAGGGGCAGCCTCCACCAGGCCCCCACCCATGTCTCCCAGCACCCCCACCCCCCAGCCACCAGGGGCACCCTCCACCAGGCCCCCACCCATGTCTCCCAGCACCCCCACCCCCCAGCAGTGCAGGGGCACCCACCACCAGGCCCCCACCCATGTCTCCCACCGCCCCCACCCCCCAGCAGTGCAGGGGCAGCCTCCACCAGGCCCCCACCCATGTCTTCCACCACCCCCAGCCACCAGGGGCAGCCTCCACCAGGCCCCCACCCATGTCTCCCACCACCCCCACCCCCCAGCAGTGCGGGGCCAGCCTCCACCAGGCCCCCACCCATGTCTCCCACCACCCCCACCCCCCAGCCACCAGGGGCAGCCTCCACCAGGCCCCCACCCATGTCTCCCACCACCCCCACCCCCCCAGTCACCAGGGGCAGCCTCCACCAGGCCCCCACCCATGTCTCCCACCACCCCCACCCCCCAGCCACCAGGGGCAGCCTCCACCAGGCCCCCACCCATGTCTCCCACCACCCCCACCCCCCAGCAGTGCAGGGGCAGCCTCCTCCAGGCCCCCACCCATGTCTCCCACCACCCCCACCCCCCAGCAGTGCAGGGGCAGCCTCCACCAGGCCCCCACCCATGTGCCCCAGCACCTCCACCCCCCAGCCACCAGGGGCAGCCTCCACCAGGCCCCCACCCATGTCTCCCAGCACCCCCACCCCCCAGCCACCAGGGGCAGCCTCCACCAGGCCCCCACCCATGTCTCCCACCACCCCCACCACCCAGCAGTGCAGGGGCAGCCTCCACCAGGCCCCCACCCATGTCTCCCAGCACCCCCACCCCCCAGCCACCAGGGGCAGCCTCCACCAGGCCCCCACCCATGTCTCCGAGCACCCCACCCCCCAGCCACCAGGGGCAGCCTCCACCAGGCCCCCACCCATGTCCAACTCATGTCTCCCAGCACCCCCACCCCCCAGCACTGTGGGGCACCTGCCAGCAGGCCCCCACCCATGTCCAACTCATGTTCCCCACCACCCCCACCCCCCAGCACTGTGGGGCACCTGCCAGCAGGCCCCCACCCAATTCCAACTCATGTTCCCCACCACCCCCACCCCCCAGCACTGTGGGGCACCTGCCAGCAGGCCCCCACCCATGTCCAACTCATGTTCCCCAGCACCCCCACCCCCAGCACTGTGGGGCACCTGCCAGCAGGCCCCCAACCATGTCCAACTCATGTTCCCCAGCACCCCCGCCCCCCAGGCACTGTGGGGCACCTGCCAGCAGGCCCCCACCCATGTCCAACTCATGTTCCCCAGCACCCCCACCCCCCAACACTGTGGGGCACCTGCCAGCAGGCCCCCACCCATGCCCAACTCATGTTCCCCACCCCCCAGCACTGTGGGGCACCTGCCAGCAGGCCCCCACCCATGTGCAGCTCATGTTCCCCAGCCAACATGTCATCACAATCTAGATCCCTGGTCCCTATGGTCAGCCTCCAATTGCAAAACACCCACCCGAGTATTGCATCCACCCACTCATAATTTGCAATTACATCACAGAACACCAATTGCAAGTTCCGAAACAAACACATTTCCCTCACATACACCCAATGGGTGTCAGTGAATCTCAAAACACATATCATGAAATGCATGAAACCAATGAGATACCACACATTGAAGTTCACCAAAAAAAATATGTATTAAAGGAAACATAAATAGAACAAAAAATGAAGAAACAGAAATGTGAATGTACAAAAATTAAAAGAAGCATGTCCGTGAAAAAAAGCAAAACCAAAAATAAAATCCCAAAGTAATGTTGTCCAAAGTCAATGTCCACAAAACAAAATCCAATGGGAAATAAAAAAGAAAGCCATTGCTCCATGGTTAAAAATTGAAAAAAAAATACAATCCAACAGTGAACTATGTACATGTGAACAAGCCAGGGTCCATTATCCCAACAAAAGAAAGGAAACCTATCTCACTACACTAACTAACAAAATAAACTATATACAAAAATGTGGCCAATGTCCGAAAGGTCCAAATAAAAACAAAACAAAAATGAAACCTAACACTACCTACATAACTATGTACCAGGGCAGCGGGCTAGTTTCACGGCTCACTTGTGGATGTCCTGGGCCAGGGCATCATCGAACTCCTGCTCAATGTCCCGGAGGCGGTCCTCCTCCATGGCCCCGAGGGTCCGCAGGGCCGTCGCCGTGTCCACCTCCAAACCCCTGCGGATTGCCTCGAGGCACTCGGTCCGCCTCAGGGCCCTCCGCATGGAGTTCTCCGCCCTGACCATTGTGAGCCGTGCCTCTTCCGCCCGCTGCCGCTCCGCATCTATGGCGTGGCCCAACCGCTGCCACACGGAAGACACTCTCTGTCCTGGGTCCTCCTGCCCTCCGGCCGATGCCTGCCCCTCCGATGTTGAAGGCCCCGAGCCTTCATGGCTCCCACCACGTTGCTGCTGCTGCTGTGCCTCTGCCCGTGCATTGCCTCCTGCTGCCTGCACATCCTCCGCCGGCTGTGGTGCAGTCGTAGATGTGGCCACCCCTGCTGGACGTCCGACTCCCGACTGTGGCAGGGATGCCTCCTCCACCAGCCTGGCCGCACCGTCAGAGGCAGCTCCACAGGGCACCCAGGTGACTGATGGGTGGGAAGATGGCACAGAGGACGACTGGCATGTAGGGGGTCAAGTTGAGGAGTGGGTCGTAGCAAGCCCTATCAGACGGAGGAATCCGGCCTGGGTGATCTGTCCCAGCAGGCTGACGTGGTCAACGAGCCATTCGAGATGACGTGCAGTCTCTTCATGAAAAGACTGCAGGTCACCTCGCATGGCCCGTTGACGCAACGCCACACCAGCCAGGACAGGCTCAACCCGGACCTGGATAGCCACGTCCGCAGGCAGAAGAAGGCCAGTTGATGTGAGCTCATCCCCTGCCTGAAAACGGGTCTGGACGTAGGCATCCCTGCTGGTGCAAGAGGATGCAGGGACAGGATCAGGGACAGGACTGCACACAGGCACCTCTGCGGCAGCCTGTGCTGCCTCCTGTCCCTGGTCCTGCACTGCACCACTAGCACCAGTGGGATCCCCACCTCCAGACCCCGTCTCTGGTGCTTGCACGGCCTCCTCCTCCACCAAACCCCCCACCAACCTGGATGACTCTGTGCCATCTTCCCCTGTTGGGCCCTGTGGGGACCCAGCTGCCCCTTCTGCTGCCTAGGAGTCCAACTCCAACTTCCGCCTCTTGGACCTCCCCCCGGCAGCTGCGGCCTGGGACGCGGCACCGGAATCCTCACTCCCCGACGAGATCACAACCTGGGAGGGGAGCCGGACCTTGCGTCTCCGGCTGGCGGTGGGATCCCCGCCGCTGTGCTCCACAGCACCTTCTCCGCCCTCTTCATCAGTTGACGCTGCAAACAGGGAGAAACAAAACACAGGCATCAGGGCACTGTACAATGGACACATACACACATGACAGTTGTACATGAGTGGCACTGGCAAACCTCAGACATGTCATCACAATCCCCAACACACATGTCATTACGACTCGCACACATGAGCCATACCAAAGCCATATCGCAACTGCCACCACCATCCATACACATACAACAGCATGAGCAGCCAAAGGTGAGCCAGACATCACATGCAACACAGGAAGTGCACCACACATGTACACACACCACCACACTTGCATGCATGTGTACACCTCTGCCAAGTGTAGCAGTGTTCAGACGGGCATCCATGTCACATCTGCCAATCAGGCTTCCACATACCGCTGTCACATGCATCCATGTTGCATCACTGTTGCACCCTTGTCAAATACACACACATGCACATGTACACAGTGCTGATACATGCAGCCGAAAACAACATACATGTGTGACATCACGGACATGTCTACTTACATACACATTCATCCAAACATGTGTGCCCACACAACTGCATTTGGCATGCAAGCCTACACACACAAGCACCATCCATGTCTCACACATTCCAGCCCTCGCATGTGTTAGCCCCACGGCCCTGTACACCCCCACCCATACTCGACCCCATACAAACAGATGTGCAAACTGCACACTACTGAATAATCACCACAAGCACTGCTCACAATCAGGATGCATGTACACTCACCGCTCGACTCCAGACGGGTCTGCCTCTCAAGGACCTGGACGTGGAGCGCTGGGGATATGTGTTCCAGGACCCTCATCTGTTCTTCCGACAAGTGGCCCCGGCGCCCCTTGGTATCCGCTGCCTTCAAGAGGTGCCGGGCCTTGTTAAGGGTCCTGGACCTGAAGTCCTCCCAGCGCTTCTTGACATGTTGTAAGTCGCGGACTGCCCCCCCTCCGCGTTGATGGCAGTCACGATGTCAGTCCAGATCCGAGTCCGTCCTTCCTTGTCGGCGCGGGAACTTCCGAAGATGGCATCATACTGCCCCAGGACTTGCTCCACCAGGACACCAACTTCAGTGGCACTGAAGCTGGTGCCCCTCTGCCTCTCTGGCCGGGGTTTGTCAGTGGCCACAGATGGTGTTTGCCCTGACATGACAACCCCAGGGGCAGGAGTGGGTGGGCCACTGGGTCCTGGGGCTGGGCTGTGGAGCGATGGAATCCCAGTCGGGAGTCTTCGGTTCCAGCAGGGGTGGTCACAGCAACAGCACCCCTGGCTGATGTGCAGGCAGCAAATGGCAGGGCACGTGGGCAGCAGGCAGTCAGGCAGCAGCAGATGGCAGGTGGTAGCGTGCTCGGGGCTCTGGGGGGCAGTAGTTCGGCCTTCTGGGCAGGAGCGTGGTCTTCCGTGTGCTTACGCGTGGCCAGCTTGATACGGAGTGATTTGGCACGTGAAAAATCTGCACGTCAGCGTGTAATTCGAGGAAAGGCCCTTAGCGCGTAAGCGCGTCTGCACGCATACGCATTTTCATTGGACAGAAGGCCCCTCAAGCGCAAGCGCCCCTGTGACGTGACGCGTACAGACGTGCATGGGCATTTCAGCGTGCGTGAAAAAATGCACGTCCGCGTGTAATACGAGGAAAGGGCCCATGCGCGTAAGCGCGCGTGGAAAACTGCACGTCCGCGTGCAATACGAGGAAAGGGCCCATGCGCGTAAGCGCGCGTGAAAAACTGCACGTCCGCGTGTAATACGAGGAAAGGGCCCATGTGCGTAAGTGACGTGACGCGCGCGTGCGTTTCCCTCAGCACGGGTTAAAGGTGAGCGGGCCCAGCAGTTCGCTGTACGTGCCTTTCGTGGAGACCGACGTGTGTTGCTGCTTCCTGTTGTTTCGCGTGCCATCACAACTTCACAGCTCTCAAGGACGTATCTCTTCTTTTGGCGGGGGTATTGGCTACGCGTGTTTTTCTGCATCGCGCTAGTGAGACGGTGAGTCGCACAAGCTCTTTTTCCCACTGCGGATGGCCCTGTGTATCGCACCCATTTTCGATGTCATAGTAGCCTGCGTGTCCCACGCGTACGCGTTATTCGTGTTACTGGGTGCCACTGCGTACTGCGGGAGGTTGAATCCATGCACGTAGGCTGCAGGGTTGCGTGCACGGTTTTACTGCAGTTTTGGGGTGCCTGAGCGTTGCGTGACCCGTCACCACATCACCGGGGTCACATACAGCCTTGCAGGTGCTGGGGGGCTGTTAACATATTGCTTCCCACCCCCTTCACCCCAATTGCCCAGGTCAATTGTGGTGTACACCTCCCATTGGCACCACTCCATCTGTGCCAGCACTACTACATCTGTGCCATGGTTGGGAGGCCACCAAAGGTGAGGGGCGCCTCAGCTGGGCATACTCCTCGTGGCGGGCATGGTCGGGGACGTGGCCGTGGTGACCAGGGAGTAGGGGGACTCCAGGGTGTCCAGGGCAGCCACAGAGGGGGAAGAGGCAGGGGTGCGCCACTTGAGCACAAAGTTGTGCCATGTGTCGGTGCAGCCATGCCACCACCCCCTGTGGTTCCGGGGGATGCAGCTCCTGCATCTGGCACTGGCACCCATATGACCCGGCAGTCCGTTCCATCGACTGCCACGGGCCCAAGGGTAGTGGTAGCTGTAGGTGCAGCTGTGGACACCGCCACCCAGGCTCAGGGTCTGCCAGCGCAGGCTGCGTTGGCACTTGAAGAGCCCTTGGTAGATCTCCAACAGGCCATGGGGGAAACCATAGGGGCAGGCCGGGCTGCTCAGACCAAGACACGTGTCCCTGGGGCAGTCATGTCATCTGCTGCCCCGAACAGCCGGGTGTTGGCAAGTTCAGGGGCAGATGCACCCAACAGCACCCCGGTTGTGAGTCTGCCAACCAGGACCGTTGCGGTCAATGACCCTGCCACAGCTGATGTTGCTGCGCAGGGTCCGTTAGTGGGCACCCAGCTGCCACTGACACAAGTCAGGCCTTTGGTCATCCCTCCACCTGCCGCTCCCTTGGCTCAATCCACCGAACCCACTGGCCATACTGGTCAGGGCGGCATTAGCCAGCCAGGGTCTGCGCCATAGTCCGAGAGGAGGAAGGTTGCACCTGCAGCACAGGCTGGGACCCCACACACAGCCACGACCTCCTGCACGTCGAGGAAGAAGCCTTTCTGTAAGCAGGAACTGGACTTCCTCGTGGACTACGTGCGGGGCCACAGCCGTGACATGCTAGTGGGTGCCAATAGTCAGACTACGGCTGCCCAACGTGACACCCACTGGAAGCATGTTGTGGAACATGTCAGTTCATTCGGCCATGAGGTGCGCACGGCGCAGGAGTGCAAAAAGCATTGGAATGACATAAAAAGCAGCACTAAGGCCAAGCGTGCCTCAAATTACAACTTGACTCTGGTGACTGGTGGTGGGCCTGCACCAGAGGAGGAAGAACTCACTTTGAATGCGGCTCTCGTTGCGGAGTTCATACCACCTGAATTGGTCGAAGGAGTGGGAGAGATGCTGGACTTTCATGCCCAGTCCAGTGAGTGTTGATGCGTGTTTGTTGAGGACGTGTGTGTTTCACTTGTGGGATGTGTTGTGCATGATTGCTGCTACATGTGACGTGTACATGGTTCAGATGTGTAAGTAATGCAATGCTACCGTCATGCATGTCTCCTCTGCCTGCATGCGGGACTCCATGTGGGCATGCTCCCTTGCCCCTCCTCTGCCACTCTGCACTCCAGTTCCACCTTTGCACTGGTCTGCTCCAATCTTGCCAATGTGTAGTTTCTTGTTCATGTGTCCTGTGTAGATGCTAACTTCCAGCGTAGAAACTGCCAGACATATGCCGTGTGGTACAGCCTTAGTACTCGATGCAGGGTATCTCACTTGTACTGTGCATGGGTCAGATGTCCCGCAGGGACATGAGTGCCCATTCATGCTCCATGTGCATTGCACGCATGCCCCTATGTGTCCTTGACTGGATGATCACTGTAATATGAGTCCTTGGTTACATACATTGCCTGCCATCTCATCGGCCTCCCCATGTCAACTGTGGCTCAGTCCTGCGTTGCAAACATGTTTAGGCCCTGACAATCTGTGTGGCTCACAGGCCTCAGCCTGTTCAATGGCCAATGACTCTGTCCAACTCTTGTGTCTTCTTCACACGTGGGCGGCCTCCGGAGTTTTCATCATGTGTCCTGCCCACTGTCCCAGCATCATTTGCAGTGTTGTAATTTGAATCACATTAAGCAGTTGATGCCAGTCAACACTGCCTGTCAATACACAGGTGTATGGTCAGCCTTTTGATACCATGCTAGGCATCCCTGCTTTGGTACTGGGGTGGAGGGGTGCTTGGCTTCTAGACATGGTACACATTGAATGCACAATGCACGTGATGTCTGAATTTGACATTGCACTGCCTTCACATTTCCTGGCACACACCATGTAGTGCTTGTACATGTAGGTAGTGAGTGGCGTACACATTTTCTGCACTGCATAGACCCACTTCCATGGAAACTGCCACCTTTCAACAGGTCTGATCACAGAAGCTATTCAAAGTAGACCCAGCATGCATGCCAGGTCATATGTTGTGTGTCACATGTCTGCCGGATGCCTTTGCTGTCGGTGTGTGTGTGTCGTGTGCTTCTGACATGTGTATTGACCTTTTTCTCTCTATTTTTCAGGTGATGACGCAATGGAGGCGGAGGATGGTGTTGTCATGCCAGACACAGGGTTGGTAACACCACATCAACCCGGCACTAGTGGGGGTTGTGGGGTGGTAGGCCACGAAAACCCCCAAGTGCTGCAGTCCATCTTGTCTCTGGCTGCCTATGAGTCCAGCCTTGATGACGACTCTGACGTCCATGTTGAGTTGGATGAGCATCAAGTCCATGTGTCAGGGGTGAGTGATTCTGATGTGGACACTCCTCTGTCTGCGACACCTGCACTGAGGGATCAGACAGTCTTGGTTCCTCCGCCCGTGGTGGATCGGGACGCAGGGTCACCCTCCACACCAGTCACTGATGTGCCTGGAACATCACGTCGACGGGGGCATGTAGTCCTGCAGCCGCAGCCGGTGCCAACACAGCGAGGACCCCCGGTCCTTGGGTCCCGCAGGGGTCAAGCCCGGCAACGCGGTCGCCGCGTGCAACCGCTGTATACTGAGTGGGAGCAAGACATGACTGCCAATTCCGAACAGCAGGGGGCAGCAATGGAGAACATCGCTGAGAGCATGGAGCGTGTGGCCCGATCTGTGCTCCCCCTTCTAGACAGGTGCTTCTCCAGCAGCAGGCGGCACGGTCCACGGCCCGCTCGCTCAGGCTGGGCATGGCGGCCTCAGACAGGGCACGCCAGGCTGAAATGTCGTCTCTGCATCAAGCAATTGCTGCTCACGCAGAGGCGCACATGGATGCACTGAGGGAGGAGTATGCTTCCCTCAGATCTACTCTGGGTGTCCTTATGATGTCCCAGAGGCAGCAGGCAGAGGAGAGGTTTGCACAGCTTGAGCGTACCATCTCGGCTGAGCTACAGGCTTGCCCGGAGGTGCAGCAGTTATCCAGCCAGGCCTTGCAGGAGGAACTCCATGTTACACGTGCTACCTTGCAAGAGGAAGCACGTGTGTCACGTGAGGTTCTGCATGCAGACCTACGTCACATCGCCACACAGAACCAGGCTCACCCATCCGGCAGACTTGCTGCCGACGAGGGGCAAGCTGCGGCTAGGCGTGGCCAGGATACTGTGCCACGTCCTCCTTTCCAGGATGAGCCAGACTCAGACGACCATCTATCTCCCACATAGGTCGTGCTGTGCAGGCGTTGAGCCCATGGAGGATTTTTTTTTGGCTCAGCATCATCGCATGTGGATGTTGAGCAGCACCCTGTACCTCCCCCCTCCTGGGTGCCTCCCCTCCCCCCCGGGTCGTATCTGGCCATTTTTGATTTTTCTTTTAGTTTAGTTAGTTAAGTTTCTGTTTGATAGTTAGTTTAAATAGGTAATGTAGGTTTTCCATAGTTAGTGTAATTAGTTAATAGTTGATTTAGTTTAAAATTGCTAGTCTATTGTGCTTTCATGTGACGGTGCAGTGCTTTGTGGCTTTTGAAGGCATCCACTGTCTGTTCCAGCTGGGCCCTTCATGGTTGTCTTGTGTATGTGTTTGCTGCTTGGGGTCCTTGACTCACATATGCCACTCCTGCCTCCCTTATCCATGGGCTCGCAAGGATGGTTTGGTGTTACAGCATTTTACACAAGGGCTTTGGACTGTCATATCTGTGGCATGTCTGGTGCTGTGTGACTTGTGTTGACACCCCTAGTGGGGATGATTTAGGTGTCATTGTCCACTGTTCAGCTTTTGCTAGATGGGGTGTGTCATGATTAATGTGGACATTGATTGCTATGCATTGTGTAGTATGTTTCATATCTTTCCTGTACATGTGCTTGTTGCAATTCATGCTGTAGATAGTGTTCCACACTTTGGAGGTGAAAGACGGACTGATGGTGTGATTCGTGATGTGACTCTCTGACATGGTCAAGTAATGAGATGCCTGATGAGACACACACAGATGACTTTGAAGCATTAATCATGTGTTTCAAGCCCTTTCTGCAGGGGGATGAGCCTCCAGAGCACCTTTGCCAGCAGACACGGCCCATTGGACGACGGAATTCTGGACTCGTTTGTTGGTGCCCACATGCACATGTGTGCACAAGCAGAGGCACAGTGATTGCAGACCCACATCCTAGAACTGCTGACATGTTCCAAGGAACTCCAGGCAAGGTGAGCATCACAGGGGGGCCACGACACAGCAAAGCTTGCACCAGGCGAGTTGCACATGCAGGCTTAGTCACAGCACTGAGGGTGAGCTTAGACGAATATTGGTGTTGAAGCACACAATGCAGCTCAGATGTGTTTGTGGACTGATGGCTTTTGATAGTAGGGTTGTCTGGGACACATGCAGGGGCAGTGGCATATACCCTCCGGTACACCAAGGTCCATTGAGGCACTTGTATCAACCATGTAGCCTTCCGAGACATGGAAAGGGGCAGCTCACAGGGACATACAGCAAGGGACATACTCGGGTGCAGTGCATGTCTTATCCACGTACTTCATGATAAATGCACTGCCAACTTTTTTTCGGTCATGGTGGTACGCAACTTGCTCTGTAGTCATGGCTTGCTATATGGGTCTGTCTGCTTACCCAGGGAACATTGCATGTTGTGTGAATTGTGACACATTGGTGTTCCATTTGCCACGCACCCACCAGCGGCTGACTTACTGCATTGACTGTGTATGACCCGTCACAGGGGTGATGTTATATATGGGTACGAAGCATCGAGCACAGAGTGTCTGTTTGTAGAGTAGTTTGTTGCTATGGGGCATGTTTGGTGTTGCGTTTTTGTGTAATTGGCATGTACAGGTTGTTGACTGTGGCTCTCTTTGCAGCATTGCAGTGCTCCTGTAACCGGACCTGAGAGTGCGCAGGCAGGAGGCCAGCACTCAAAACCAGAGCTAAGTGTCTTGTTGTTTTTCTTACGAACTGCTCTGCATAGGCTTGCTGGGGAGTGTACTGATGCATGGATGTATGTGTGGTTCAATATGGTATGTTTTGGTATGCAATTTTGAAACCTGTAACCTCTACCCGGTGTTCCTGCTTCCCGTGCCTATCCAAGCAACGTTCCCTGACCCTCTTTCCCCACTGGGGTTGCGGATGCCTGTGTAAGCCCCGAACTTGTAGGCGCCAAAACCCTAGAGGGGGTGGTTGGTTCGTACCACTCCTGAGCCTGGACTACAGAAGGCCATGACAATGATGTCCAATTTTGTTTGGATTGTGTATGTGTTCATGCAGGTTGTACATTTTCGTGCATTCCCTAGTTTCATGTGTCATTCATCCTCCCCTCTCCTGCCACTCATTCCAGTCATCCAGTGTGTCAACACCTGTCCCGACTGCATATCCCTGAACCTCATTCCCCACCAGGGTCTCAGGGGCCTGTGTGAGTTTGACCTTGCAGGCACCCGGGACATGGTGGGGGTGGTTGTTTCGTGACACTCCTGCGCCTGTACAGGGGACCTGTGACAGTACACATCCATTCATGGTGCATCATCCTATGTCATGTACCACACATGTCTCACATCCTGTCGTGACATTGTTTTGCTGTGCTACCTTGGTTGTTGCATCATTGTGGTAGTACTTTGCCTTTGTGAGGTACTGCTACGTCAAGTCATCTACTGGAGGGTGTTCAGGTTCGTTTTTATGCCTTGGATTTTGTGATTTTGGAAATGAGTGTGGATTCTGAGGGTTCAGGCATCTTTTTACACACAAGGTGGGAGATGGTGACGAAGGGTAAATGTGATCCTGTGGCCAGGTGAATTGGGGTTTGGAGGCTCCATGACCCAGGTGCAGTTGTTCAGTGGGTCATGGTCATTTGTGAGGGAGGGGGGGTTGTAGTTAAAAGTTGCCTTGCCCTGCAGTGTGATGGGAACTCTGACATAGTAATGGTGGTATCCTATGTACATGTTGTGTTCTGCTGATCAATGCCTGTTCATGTGTTGTGTTTTCCTTTCAGGTGCGAGGGGATAGTTGTGGTTTGACATGCTGGGGTGTACACATGGTGGATGTTCACATGTGATGTGTAGGGAACACTGATGGTCACTTGAGTGCACATGCATATGTGGAGTGCATGTCCTTGCAGGACCACACACTTGCACTCTGATGCACTACATGTACTCCCACCCTTGCATATCCACATGTACACTGTTTGCCTTCTGGTGCCCACCGTGTCCCGGCAGCACATGTTCTGTGACCGATTATGGATCCAGTACATGCCTAATTTGATGTTGGACGTGGTCTGTCATTTAGATGTGATGCTCAGGGTGTGCATCACACACAATGGCTGTTCACTGTGCTGTGCGCTGAGCAGTGTGATGCAGGAGTAGGACACTTCACACATGAGCTGCATTGTTGATTTTGCAATGCATAATGTGCATGTAGACAGGCATTCATTGTGATGTTACGTCTACGACTGTTGTAATGCATTTGGAAATGACTTATTTTGGGTGGGAGATTTTGTTGGTCTGTCATTTCATCTGATTCCGGGTCAGGCAGCAGTGTCCGATGCCACTGTACATTTAGGACATGGCAATGTGTACCTTATCGTTACTGCGTTGGTGTATGGGTATTGCTTGCCATGTCATGTTGATGTTTGGGAGGGTTTGAGTGACATGACAGTGATGGCCATGGCCTGTTTTGCAGGTATGTGTGATGCACACCTTGCATGTCCGGGTCATCCGCTTCTCAGAGCAACTAGCTGGGGGTAGATTTCTCTCTGCAGCAGGGCCCTCCCCCTGGAACAGACTTCCGGCCTGACTTGAACTTGAGGGGAACCATCTCCAGATCTGGAAGCACCTCAAGACCTTCCTCTTTGCTTCTGCTTACTCTCTGCCTCTCCCTTGCAGAATTCTTCACTGGAACTGCACAGGAGCTGCAACTGGGCCACTCTCACCGACCTCGATCCCTGGCCCAGCCACTCTCCACTTGCACTGCCTCCCTGGCAACCCCTGCACTGCAGTACTGTCTCTCTATCCCTACAGCCCTCCCTTCCCAGCACTTGTCTGCACTTACCTTACTAGTTGCCACCAGGCGACCTATGTATTGTTTTTTTGGGCTACTTCCCCTGTACTGGACTCCCCCCCACCCTTCCCCTTGCACTTTTCCCATTCCCCCTACCCCTGCACTTGCACGATCTCAATGACACCTGGACTAGTAGTACCGTTTTCTGTGTTCCCTTGTTCCCCCCTCCCTGCCTCATTGCGCCTTGGAATACTTCTGTATGGCCCATATCATGTCATATGTCATATGTGTGCCTTTTGGTCACACAGGATAGCTTGTGTTTAGTAGCTAGGGATGCAGACGATGTGGTACTTCCATGGCAACTATCTCAGGGTGGTAGGGTTGTGACAGTTGACTGTCTCTTTGTCATCATTGATTGTCACCTGGTATGTGCCAGGCCTGTGTGCACTCCGCAGGGGTGGGAGTTTAGGTGAAAAATGTGGCCACAAGCTGGGTCCGGGCTTCCTCGCCACGTGCCCTGTCCCCTCCCATGGGCAGCGCCTGTGCCTGTGGTTGGGGATGTGGGGGCACCACCATGTCCACCGGGACGCCCTGCCGTGTTGCAACATTGTGCAGGACACATGCTGCCACAATGATCCTGCACACTACTGGTGGTGCATAGAGTAGTTGGCCACCAGAGCGGTCAAGGGAGCGGAAACGTGACTTGAGCACTCCGAATGTGCGCTCCACTATGCCCCTGGTTGCAATATGGGCGGCGTTGTATCTTACCTGGGGTGGGGTGGTGTGGTGGGGTTCCGGATTGGCGTCATCATGTGGTTGCTCAGAGGGTAGGCACTGTCCCCTGGGGAGGTGATAATAGTTGAGATTATTAGGGTTTGGATGTTTGTTTGTGTGTGACTTGCATGCATGTGCAAGGGCATTTGTACTGACCTAGGAGCCATGTGTCGCCATGCTGCCCAGCTTCCAGGTCCCGGCTCAGGGCGGACATTCTGTATATGAAACTGTCATGGTTGGAGCCAGGGTAGTTTGCATAGACAGAGGTGATGATTCCCTTTGCATCACATACCACCTGTACATTGATGGAATGCCAGTGCTTGCGGTTTCAGTAGATGTGCTCAACGGCGCTAGGTGGACGTAGGGCCACATGGGTGTAATCTATGGCACCGAGCACTTTGGGGAAGTGTGCCACCCTGAAAAAATCCAGGACAACGGCCTGCCTTTCTGCGGGTGTTCTGGGCATCTATATGTGCCTGCGGACTGAGGGGCGCGCTGTCACGATTGCCAGTACCAGGTGTAGGCAGCGTGACTGCGTGGCCTGTGAGACCCCCCCCACTATGGCAGTGGTCCGCTGAAATGACCCAGTGACCAAAAAATGCAGGACATTGAGCAGCTTCTCCAAGGGGCTCAATGCTTGGGAGCAAAGGGTGGGGGATGTGAGGTCATCTTCCCACTCCCTGACCAGGTCTAGGATGATATGGGGTGGAAACCTATACCTGCCGTAGACCTGGTCGTCAGGCATCCCAAAAAGGCTTGTCCGTGGTGCGAAAATGCGTGCCCTGGCTATTCTCCTCCTCCAGCGGTGTCCCACGATCAGTGCAGCGACAAATGGGGCATTCATCGTAGCTGTATATACGCGTTTGTTGTTTGCGCGCACTTTTATGCTGTGCGCGGGGACGCCTCCGCCTGCCTTCGTGTGGGCGGACGCGTTGACGCCTGTGCACGTCTTTTGCCGTGCGCGGGTTTCCCGTATTCGGATACGTGGTAAGACTGTAGGTCCGAGTGTCATCGCGTGTGATCGGAGGGGAGTGAGCGTACACCCGATTGGCCTGGGTACGTGTGTTTCGGGGTGCGCGGGAAGTTCCACACGCGATTAGCCTGGGTACGTGTGTTATGGGGTGCTGGGAACTTTCACACACGATTGGTGGAAATCCACGTGTGTTCTGTCATCACGTGCAATGAAGGAAACACCCGCGCGCATCACGTCACAGACGCGCTCACGCGCTGAGGGCCTTTGGTCCAATGAAATCGCATATGCGTGCTGCCGTGCATACGCGCTAAGGGCCTTTCCTCGTATTACACCCGGACGTGCATTTTTTCACGCGCGCTGAAATGCCCATGCACGTCTGTACGCGTCACGTCACAGGGGCGCTTGCGCTTGAGGGGCCTTCTGTCCAATGAAAATGCGTATGCGTGCAGACGCGCTTACGCGCTAAGGGCCTTTCCTCGAATTACACGCTGGCGTGCAGATTTTTCATGTGCCAAATCACTCCGTATCAAGCTGGCCACGTGTAAGCACACGGAAGACCACGCTCCTGCCCAGAAGGCCGAACTACTGCCCCCCAGAGCCCCGAGCACGCTCCCACCTGCCATCTGCTGCTGCCTGACTGCCTGCTGCCCACGTGCCCTGCCATTTGCTGCCTGCACATCAGCCAGGGGTGCTGTTGCTGTGTCCACCCCTGCTGGAACCGAAGACTCCCGACTGGGATTCCATCGCTCCACAGCCCAGCCCCAGACCCAGTTGCCCACCCACTCCTGCCTCTGGGGTTGTCATGTCAGGGCAAACACCATCTGTGACCACTGACAACCCCAGGCCAGAGAGGCAGAGGGGCACCAGCTTCAGTGCCACCGAAGTTGGTGTCCTGGTGGAGCAAGTCCTGGGGCAGTATGATGCCCTCTTCGGAAGTTCCCGCGCCGACAAGGAAGGACGGACTCGGATCTGGACTGACATTGTGACTGCCATCAATGCGGAGGGGGTGGCAGTCCGCGACTTACAACATGTCAAGAAGCGCTGGGAGGACTTCAGGTCCAGGACCCTGAACAAGGCCCGGCGCCTCTTGAAGGCAGCGGATGCCAAGGGGTGCTGGGGCCACTTGTCGGAAGAACAGATGAGGGTCCAGGAACGCATATCCCCAGCGCTCCACGTCCAGGTCCTTGAGAGGCAGACCCGTCTGGAGTAGAGCGGTGAGTGTACATGCATCCTGATTGTGGGCAGTGCGTGTGGTGATTATTCAGTAGTGTGCAGGTTGCACATCTGTTTGTATGGGGTCGAGTATGGGTGGGGGTGTACAGGGCCGTGGGGCTGACACATGCGAGGGCTGGAATGTGTGAGACATGGATGGTGCTTGTGTGTGTAGGCTTGCATGCCAAATGCAGTTGTGTGGGCACACATGTTTGGATGAATGTGTATGTAAGTAGGCATGTCCGTGATGTCATGCATGTATGTTGTTTTCGGCTGAATGTATCAGCACTGTGTACATGTGCATGTGTGTGTATTTGACAAGGGTGCAACAGTGATGCAACATGGATGCATGTGACAGCGGTATGTGGAAGCCTGATTGGCAGATGTGACATGGATGCCCGTCTGAACACTGCGACACTTGGCAGAGGTGTACACATGCATGCAAGTGTGGTGGTGTGTGTACATGTGTGGTGCACTTCCTGTGTTGCATGTGATGTCTGGCTCACCTTTGGCTGCTCATGCTGTTGTATGTGTATGGATGGTGGTGGCAGTTGCGATATGGCTGTGGTATGGCTCATGTGTGCGAGTCGTAATGACATGTGTGTTGGGGATTGTGATGACATGTCTGAGGTTTGCCAATGCCATTCATGTACAACTGTCATGTGTGCATGTGTCCATTGTACAGTGCCCTGATGCCTGTGTTTTGTTTCTCCCTGTCTGCAGCGTCAACTGATGAAGAGGGCGGAGAAGGTGCTGTGGAGCACAGCGGCGGGGATCCCACCGCCAGCCGGAGATGCAAGGCCCGGCTCCCCTCCCAGGTTGTGATCTCGTCGGGGAGTGAGGAGTCCGGTGCTGCGTCCCAGGCCGCAGCTGCCGGGGGGAGGTCCAAGAGGCGGAGGTTGGAGTTGGACTCCTCGGCAGCAGAAGGGGCAGCTGGGACCCCACAGGGCCCAATAGGGGAAGATGGCATGGAGTCATCCAGGTTGGTGGGGGGTTTGGTGGAGGAGGAGGCCGTGCAAGCACCAGAGACGGGGTCTGGAGGTGGGGATCCCACTGGTGCTAGTGGTGCAGTGCAGGACCAGGGACAGGAGGCATTACAGGCCGCCGCGGAGGTGCCTGTGTGCAATCCTATCCCTGATCCTGTCCCAGCATCATCTTGCACCAGCAGGGATGCCTATGTCCAGACCCGTTTTCAGGCAGGGGATGAGCTCACGTCAACTGGCCTTCCTCTGCCTGCGGACATGGCTATCCAGGTCCGGGTTGAGCCTGTCCTGGCTGGTGTGGCGTTGCGTCAACGGGCCATGCGAGGTGACCTGCAGTCTTTTCATGAAGAGACTGCACGTCATCTCGAATGGCTCGTTGACCACGTCAGCCTGCTGGGACAGGTCACCCAGGCCGGATTCCTCCATCTGATGGGGCTTGCTATGACCCCCTCCTCAACTGGACCCCCTACGCGCCAGTCGTCCTCTGTGCCATCTTCCCACCCATCAGTCACCTGGGTGCCCTGTGGAGTTGCCTCTGACGGTGCGGCCAGGCTGGTGGAGGAGGCATCCCTGCCACAGTCGGGAGTCGGATGTCCAGCAGGGGTGGCCACATCTACGACTGCACCCCAGCCGGCGGAGCATGTGTAGGCAGCAGGAGGCAGTGCACGGGCAGAGGCACAGCAGCAGCAGCAACGTGGTGGGAGCCATGAAGGCTCGGGGCCTTCAACATCGGAGGGGCAGGCATCGGCCGGAGGGCAGGAGGACCCAGGACAGAGAGTGTCTTCCGTGTGGCAGCGGTTGGGCCACGCCATAGATGCGGAGCGGCAGCGGGTGGAAGAGGCACGGCTCACAATGGTCAGGGCGGAGAACTCCATGCGGAGGGCACTGAGGCAGGCCGAGTGCCTCGAGGCAATCCGCAGGGGTTTGGAGGTGGACACGGCGACGGCCCTGCGGACCCTCGGGGCCATGGAGGAGGACCGCCTCCGGGACATTGAGCAGGAGTTCGATGATGCCCTGGCCCGGGACATCCACAAGTGAGCCGTGAAACTAGCCCGCTGCCCTTGTACATAGTTATGTAGGTAGTGTTAGGTTTCATTTTTGTTTTGTTTTTATTTGGACCTTTCGGACATTGGCCACATTTTTGTATATAGTTTATTTTGTTAGTTAGTGTAGTTAGATAGGTTTCCTTTCTTTTGTTGGGATAATGGACCCTTGCTTGTTCACATGTACATAGTTCACTGTTGGATTGTATTTTTTTTTCACTTTTTAACCATGGAGCAATGGCTTTCTTTTTTATTTCCCATTGGATTTTGTTTTGTGGACATTGACTTTGGACAACATTACTTTGGAATTTTATTTTTGGTTTTGCTTTTTTTCACGGACATGCTTCTTTTAATTTTTGTACATTCACATTTCTGTTTCTTAATTTTTTATTCTATTTATGTTTCCTTTAATACATATTTTTTTTGGTGAACTTCAATGTGTGGTATATCATTGGTTTCATGCATTTCATGATATGTGTTTTGAGATTCACTGACACCCATTGGGTGTATGTGTCACTGCTCAAGGCTCCTTTCCCAGGGATCACCTCACCTGGATCTTCACTGTGGCTCAGTACCTTCTGCCTCCTTCTCCGGTCCTTTGAAGTTTTCTCCTCTTCCCCTTCCTTCTTTAGGGATCCTTTACCCTTCTTACGTTCAAAGAGATAGGGACGGTCTCCTCCCGAGGCCACTTTGACCGTTAATAGAACAAACAGTCAAGTGAACCCTGGGGAGCCCGCTCCTTAAAACAGGGAAAAAGCCGGATTTGCAGAAAAAACCCTGTGTAGCTGCAGATGACGATGGCCGAGAAACCTTGAAAGTCCAGAGGCAGGTGAGGACTTTCAACTTTGATCTTGTTTGTAAATCCAAAGGATAGCGGGGCTCTACAGGAGGAAGGAGCCCGGGAAGGAAAGGTAAGGAAGAGTCGCTGTAGAGGGCCTCCGCAACACACACGGACGCGGCAAGAAGAGTTAGCATGGGAAAAGTACTCCCGGAGAAACAGGTAAGATCTGAGAGAACGAGAAGTCAGAACGAGAGAGAGAGCACAAGAGAGAATGAGTGAGAGAGAATGAGTGAGAGAGAATGAGAGAGCGCGAGTGAGTCCGAGTGAGAGAGAGTGAGAGAGCGCGAGTGAGTCTGAGGGAGAGAGTGAGAGAGCGCAAGTGAGTCTGAGGGAGAGAGAGTGAGAGAGAACGAGTGAGTTTGAGTGCGAGTGAGTGAGATAGTGAGAGCACGGAAATGTAGTGAAAGTAACCCCGAGCGGGTGGGAGCCGACAAGTCGGAACCCCGCCGCCGGGGAAGGCAGGTCTGCGGCAGCTCGAAGCAGATAGTTGAAACAGACCTAGACAAAGTCGGAATACGTTACCAGAGTGATATGCTAGGATAGCAAGGAAGAGAACCGCATACAGGCGAGAGGGATAGGGCAGCAGAGAAAATACAAGCAGAAAGGGAAAAAGCTGAAACGGGAGGAATACAAGGAAGGCACTGGTACGGATCAAAACGAAAGTCAGCGAAAGCGAGTTGCAACGCGACTCGCAGGGGGCGTGGCTTCCATATATGCCTGTAGCAACAAAAAGGCTAGACCGCTAACAGACAAGCCGTAGAGTCCTAATAGCGCCTCCATCTTGCCCATAGCTTCCATGGACGCATCGGTGTGACAGTATGCCCTCTCCTTATCCCTTCTCCACCAGGTTTACCTGGGTGACGGCGATGGAACAGTCTAAGTAGACGTGGGGCGTGAATGTTACGTCTGGGTTCCCAAGATCGTTCTGCAGCAGAGTACCCTTTCCAGTGGACCAAATACTGTACGATGCCATGTCTGTAGCGGTCATCCACCAGCCTCTCCACCTCATACTCCTCAGGGTCAGGATCCTCGATCCTTGAGGAGGAGAGTCCACGACGACTCATGGGATCGGGATGATAAGTCTTCAGAAGAGAAGTATGAAATACAGGGTGTATCTTCTTCATACTAGGTGGTAGTCGTAAGTGAAAAGCTACAGGATTGACCTGAGACAAAATAGGGAATGGACCTATGAATCGGGCCGAGAATTTCCCTGGGTGAACCCAACGTGGAAGATATTTGGTTGATAACCACACCTTAGTTCCTACTGTCCACCTGGGATTAGGTGATCTCTTCTTATCGGCGTATTTCTTGTAGCGGATCCTACTATCCTCCAACTTCTGCACATGGAGGCGTTGATCAACCGAGGGCACCGTAGTAGGAGGTACCCCAAAAAGAGGTATGTGTCTCGGATGATACCCATAGGTAAAGAAGAAGGGACTACACCCTGTAGCAGAATGTTGGGTATTGTTGTAGGTGAATTCGGCCAATGCTAGATAAGACTGCCACATGTCCTGTTCCTGATGACAGAAACAGCGGAGATATTGTTCGAGGGTGGCATTTAAACGTTCCGTTTGACCGTTACTCTGGGTATGGTAACCAGAAGATAAAGCTCTCTTTATTCCCAACGAGCTACATAACGCTGACCAAAATCGTGAGGTGAATTGAGTTCCCCTATCAGACACAATGGTCCGGGGCAGGCCATGTAATCTCACCACATCTCTTAGAAATACTTCGGCAGCAGCAGGAGCAGAAGGCAGACCAGGCCAGGGAGAAAAATGTGCCATCTTGCTCAGGGTGTCTACAGTCACCATAATAGCTGTGTACCCCTTGGAAGGGGGAAGATCTACAATAAAATCAGTAGAAATATGTTCCCAGGGTTGAGACGGTAGAGGTTCCTGTTAGAGCAGGCCTAAAGGTCGGTGAGTGGTTTGCTTGTTGGCGGCACATACTGGACAACCCGTCACATATGCCGTAATGTCCTTTGTCAATGTCGGCCACCAGAAATATCTGGAAGCCAAATGTAGAGTTGCTGTCATGATCTCTGCTTCCAAAAGGTCAGGGTTTTCCCAACTCCCTTGGAAGCAGATCCATAACCCAGGTTCCGAGGGCCAACCAGTCCCAATTGGGACCTTTTGGACCCAGTCCTGGCGCCAGTGGCACCAGGCTCATAAATATGCCCAGTCCCAGCGTTGGAAGAGCCGGGCTCATAATGCTTGGGTGGACTTACCTGCAGCAGACCATGCTGCTTACTTGCCTGCCAGTTGAGCCTCTGATCCTCTTCTGTTTGGAACTACTTTTCCTGTTGGGTGGGGCAGTAGCCACTCCCTAGGTTCAGAACACTGGAACTCTTCTGGAAAGCAGGAACTCTTTTCTTACCTAGGCGTGGCTGTGGAAGGAGACACCTAAGCACTACAGGAGGCTATTTAAACCACACCCGATGGATGAATCTTGCTTTGCGTTATTCTGCATCCTCTGCAGCAGAACGCTCATCGTGTCTTCTGCATCTGATCCTGGGCCTAAGGAAAAAGGCTTACCATCCTGAATCCAGTCTTCAGCAACACCTATAAAGACAAGAAAGAACAGGTTAGCATTACGGTCTTCAGTGACAGGCTTCACTTACCTGATCCATCGGCTGTCATCAACGCCTCGCGCTGCATTCCGGCATCTGAAAGACAAAGGCTTACCTACTCTTCGTGCGCTCCGGAGGTCTTCGCACTGCATTCCGGCATCTGAAAGACAAAAGCTTACCAACTCTTCGCACGCTCCGGAGGCCTTCGGCGCTGCATCCTGCATCTGAAAGACAAAACAAGGTGCGTTTAAAGACATTGGGGAACTTTAATACTCACGTGCCATTACTCCTTTCCACATCTAACCCAGTGGGTATTCCGGCACCCTGCAGCCGCTCCGAACTTGTACCTGCAAAGACAGTTAGAGCGCATCGTGAAGCAGGCAACAAGCGCTTACTTACGTGATTCCAGGCGCTTCAATACATCACACGGGCTCCATCTTCAACTCACTTCAGCCCGTCATCCGCCATCGCCGGAACCCTGCAAAACAAGAGACATCATTACTAAAGACTTTTAAAGACATTAGAATTACTCGAAATGTACCGTTCGTGCAGTAAACGACGGACAGCAGTCCTCTGAAGTCAAGAGGCCTGCTCCCCTTATCCAGTGAAGAAACTGGTTACAGCACCCTGCCCCGAGGCAGATGGAGAGCACGGCGTTCACTTATCTAAGGTGAGAGCGTTGACCTTTGGGGTTCTACAGGAGAAGAGAAAGGGAAGAAGAGAGAGACATTCAATAACCCAGTTCATTAATCCCATATTTTCTATCTGCAGACATCTTACCCTTCGAGTCAGACATACAGTGCACAGAGGTCCAGCCCAAAGAGCCAGCCGTGTGTTACACATCACCTTTGAAGATACGGTATACGCCCAGTCAAGACCGGCGCCTCTACGGGAATCAGGTGAGCGTTACAGAACGCAAAGCCTACCGCAAAACTCCCGTCCAGGCGCTATGGAAACCTCGGATATCGACCAGCTAGCCCAGTTACTTGGGAAACTAAGGGCAGAAGTGCATGCAGCCCGTCAGGAAACGAGCGCTCTAAGAAGGGAATTGATTATTTCCAAGGAGCGAACAGATGATCTCGCTAGACAATTGCTACAGTCACAAGCCGGACAGACCCCGTTACCCGCATCTGGGGGAAATCTTCCTTCTACATCCTCTATGAATCCAGTGCAGATCAACCTACCTGGGAATGTACCTCTGGCTCCGCCCGAACGATTTTCTGGTGACCCAAAGAGGTTTGCAGTATTTATCAATCAGTGCCGGTTGCATTTCTTATGCCGGCCAGCAGCCTTTCCAACTGATCAAGCTAAAGTAGCTTTCGTGCTTTCGTACCTTAGTGGCAATGCGGCAGACTGGTCGATCCCTCTAGTAAATCAAGATGATCCGGTCCTCCATGATTTTCAAGCTTTTCAGCTCAGTATGGAAAAACTGTTCGCAAGACATTTCCAGGGGCAGGCCTTGGACAATGAGCTTCTTTCGTTGCGACAAGGTAATCAAGACCTTTTGGCTTATATTGCGTCTTTCAACAGACTGATTGTGGAAACTCAATGGCCTGAGGACAAAAGGATTACTCTGTTTTATAGAGGTCTACGTGGAGAGCTCAAAGATGTGTTAGCCCAAGTAGTGAATCCCCCACAAGATTGTTCGGACTATATAGACTTAGTCGTTCAAATAGATCACAGACTGCAGAACAGGAAGGCTGATCGTTCCAAGCTTGATGCTTGAGTATTTTCCAAACCGCCAACTCCTTCCAAAGGAGTAGACTCCGGGGAACCCATGCAAATAGGGGGCCTGAAAGGTCCTCTAACACAAAAGGAGCAGGGAAATGACCTCGCCCGACAAGAATAGAGGTCCTCTTGCCGAGCGTGAAAACCAGTTCCGTGACCTCGCATTTCGTGATACCTATGGTCCTCATTAGCCCTGATAATTCAGATCGATTACATGCAATTGAAGCTTACGTCGACAGCGGTGCCATCGGCAATTATGTAGATCATGAAATGGTTTTGAGGATGAATCTAACTCTTTGTCCCAAGGCTGTAAAGGACGTCATTACTACGGTGGATGGAACGGAGATAGCCTCCGGACCAGTAACGCATACCACTCAAGAAGTGACGTTAGTAAGTCAAGATGGACACCATGAGAAGATCGTGTTTGGTGTGATCAAGGCTCCTCAGTTTCCGATTATTCTAGGAATACCTTGGTTAGAGAAACACAATCCTCTGATCGATTGGCGAGCAAGAACGGTCCAGTTTCCAGAATGTGTCTCTACTTGTCTCCCTCCACCTGGTGTTGCACTGGCAGCAATTTCTTCAGAGACTCCCCAGTTACCTCCCGAATACCTAGAATACCAAGATGTTTTCCGGAAGGATCAGGCTAACTCTCTACCTCCTCATAGGTCTTATGACTGCCAGATAGACCTGATACCTGGATCTACTCCTCCTTGTAGTAGAATTTATGCCCTCACCGAGCCTGAGAACCTTCATCTTCGACAATACCTGGATCAATACCTGGCAAATGGGTTTATTCGTCCTTCCAAGTCCCCTGCTTCTTCAGCTTTGTTCTTTGTTCCAAAAAAGGAAGGAGACCTTAGAACTTGAATAGATTATCGCTCCCTGAACCAGATCACCGTCAAGAATAGATATCCGTTACCTTTGATCCCTGAACTCCTGGACCAAGTCAGAAAAGCATGCATATATACAAAGCTGGATCTTAGAGGAGCCTACCACCTGGTACGAGTAAAAGAGGGCGATGAATGGAAGACGGCCTTCTGCACCAAATATGGGCTATTTGAATATCAGGTCATGCCCTTCGGACTTTGCAATGCCCCGGCCGCCTTTCAATATTTTATGAACGATGTCCTCAGAGAGATCATAGATGTGTGTGTTGTTGTTTACATTGACGACATCCTCGTTTATTCTTCATCAGAATCTGAACATCGGAAACACGTGAAAATGGTCCTCGAAAGATTGCGTCAACACAAACTTTTCGCTAAATTGGAAAAATGTGTTTTCAACGTGACTGAAGTTGAATTCTTGGGATTCATATTATCACCTAGCGGAGTGCGTATGGATTCAAAGAAGGTCGATGCAGTTCTCAAATGGCCATCACCATCCTCCGTAAAAGGTGTGCAAAGCATGTTAGGCTTCGCTAACTTTTACCGCAGGTTTATCCCCGAATTTTCTCGGATAGTCCAGCCCATCATTGCCTTGTTAAAGAAAAACAAACGTTTTGAATGGTCTACCGAGGCGGAACAAGCTTTCCAGGATTTGAAGACTAGATTTATCTCTGCACCAATCTTAAAACACCCTCGCCCCGAACTCCCCTACATCGTGGAAACTGATGCTTCAAGCCTTGCCATGGGGGCAGTTCTATCACAAAAGGACCCGGTAACCAATCAGTTGCATCCCGTGGCATTTTGGTCCCGCAAATTCTCGCCTCCTGAAATCAATTACACGATTACTGACAAGGAACTTCTGGCTATCAAGTCTGCCTTTAAGGCTTGGCGGCATTATCTGCTGGGGGCCCGACACACCGTTACTGTGATTACGGATCACCGAAACCTGCAATATTTGAAAACCGCAAAAGCCCAATCCTCTAGACAACTCCGTTGGGCATTATTCTTTGCCGAGTTTGACTTCATAATTACCTATCGACCTGGTACAAAAAACGGTAAAGCTGATGCCCTTTCTCGGATGGGAGTGGAAGAACACTTGATCAACCCTAAACCTGTACCAATCATTCCCGAACAAAGAATTCTGGGTGTAATCGCCACACAATCCATAGAGGAAGTTAAGGATGAAGCCATGCAACTTGTAACTCCAGCAGACATACAGAATTGGCATCTGCAGGGAAAGGACTTTGCAGTAAAGGACAACTTATTGTATTTCCAAGAACGATTATACCTGCCCAGCACAGATTTACAGAAAAAAGTAATCTCTTGTTATCACGATTCTTTAATGGAAGGACATCCCGGTATGGCCAAGACCTCAGAAAAAATCAAGCGCTACTTCTGGTGGCCGTCTTGGAAAAAAGATATCAGAGACTTTATAATGTACTGTGGAGTATGCGCCCAAAACAAGAGTCAAAAGGAAAGACCAGCAGGCCTCTTACGCCCTATTGACATCCCACCTCGCCCTTGGCATACGCTTTCTATGGACTTCATCACCGATCTACCTCCATGCTCCGGATACAATACGATTCTAGTAATCGTGGACTTATTCTCCAAGATGGCGCATTTCATTCCACTCAAAGGCTTGCCAACAGCAGCAACTCTGGTCCGAGAATTTCTCGAAAACATCGTCCGACTGCACGGTTTTCCTTCGGTTCTAATTTCGGATCGAGGTAGTCAATTTATTTCTCATTTTTGGCGAAGTTGCTGTCGGTCGGCTCAAATTGATGTGAGACTATCGACCAGTCACCACCCTCAGACCGACGGACAAACAAAGAGGACCAATCAAACTCTGGAACAGTATTTACGCTGCATGCCGCAACAAACTGAAAAAACTTGGAAAGACATCCTTTGGATAGCCGAATATGCCTAAAACAACTCTGTCCATTCGGGAACTGGGAAAACCCCGTTTTTTCTTTTATACGGCAGTCACCCTCGAACCTCGGAGTTGGATCCCCTCCAAGATCTTGAAACACCAGCAGTTGACTACCTGCATTCTACAATCACTCAAGCCTTTAAGGAAGCTGTTTCTCACCTTCAAAGGGCTAAAGAACAATACAAGAAAGGAGCAGATCAACATCGGAAGGAAGCCCCTCAATATCAAGTAGGGGATCAAGTCTGGTTATCCACCAAATATCTACCTCTAAAAGGGCCACGCACATTCAACCCAAGATACCTTTGTCCCTATTCCATCACTACCATAGTAAACCCAGTAGCGGTCAAGTTGGACTTGCCCAAGCACATGAAGATACATCCGGTCTTCCACATCTCTCTATTAAAACCCGTGCAACCTCAAACCCGACTAACTAAATCTCCAAAACCCATCCTAGTTGATGGAGAACTCGAGTTTGAAGTCAAAAGCATTCTGGACTCCAAGATCTCCAAATCTAAACTATTTTACCTAATTGACTGGAAAGGCTACGGCCCCCAAGAGAGATCCTGGGAACCTGCTGAATATGTCCACGCTCCTCGCCTAATCAAAAGATTTCACCAAACATTTCCTGACAAGCCAAAACCCCCGGGGAAGCCCGGTTTGGGAGGGGCCTTGAGGGGGGGTACTGTCATGATCTCTGCTTCCAAAAGGTCAGGGTTTTCCCAACTCCCTTGGAAGCAGATCCATAACCCAGGTTCCGAGGGCCAACCAGTCCCAATTGGGACCTTTTGGACCCAGTCCTGGCGCCAGTGGCACCAGGCTCATAAATATGCCCAGTCCCAGCGCTGGAAGCGCCGGGCTCATAATGCTTGGGTGGACTTACCTGCAGCAGACCATGCTGCTTACTTGCCTGCCAGTTGAGCCTCTGATCCTCTTCTGTTTGGAACTACTTTTGCTGTTGGGTGGGGCAGTAGCCACTCCCTAGGTTCAGAACACTGGAACTCTTCTGGAAAGCAGGAACTCTTTTCTTACCTAGGCGTGGCTGTGGAAGGAGACACCTAAGCACTACAGGAGGCTATTTAAACCACACCCGATGGATGAATCTTGATTTGCGTTATTCTGCATCCTCTGCAGCAGAACGCTCATCGTGTCTTCTGCATCTGATCCTGGGCCTAAGGAAAAAGGCTTACCATCCTGAATCCAGTCTTCAGCAACACCTATAAAGACAAGAAAGAACAGGTTAGCATTACGGTCTTCAGTGACAGCGCTTCACTTACCTGATCCATCGGCTGTCATCACGCCTCGCGCTGCATTCTGGCATCTGAAAGACAAAGGCTTACCTACTCTTCGTGCGCTCCGGAGGTCTTCGCACTGCATTCCGGCATCTGAAAGACAAAAGCTTACCAACTCTTCGCACTCTCCGGAGGCCTTCGGCGCTGCATCCTGCATCTGAAAGACAAAACAAGGTGCATTTAAAGACATTGGGGAACTTTAATACTCACGTGCCATTACTCCTTTCCACATCTAACCCAGTGGGTATTCCGGCACCCTGCAGCCGCTCCGAACTTGTACCTGCAAAGACAGTTAGAGCGCATCGTGAAGCAGGCAACAAGTGCTTACTTACGTGCTTCCAGGCGCTTCAATTCATCACACGGGCTCCATCTTCAACTCACTTCAGCCCGTCATCCGCCATCGCCGGAACCCTGCAAAACAAGAGACATCATTACTAAAGACTTTTAAAGACATTAGAATTACTCGAAACTTACCGTTCGTGCAGTAAACGACGGACAGCAGTCCTCTGAAGTCAAGAGGCCTGCTCTCCTTATCCAGTGAAGAAACTGGTTACAGCACCCTGCCCCGAGGCAGATGGAGAGCACAGCGTTCACTTACCTAAGGTGAGAGCGTTGACCTTTGGGGTTCTACAGGAGAAGAGAAAGGGAAGAAGAGAGAGACATTCAATAACCCAGTTCATTAATCCCATATTTTCTATCTGCAGACATCTTACCCTTCGAGTCAGACATACAGTGCACAGAGGTCCAGCCCAAAGAGCCAGCCGTGTGTTACACATCACCTTTGAAGATACGGTATACGCCCAGTCAAGACCGGCGCCTCTACGGGAATCAGGTGAGCGTTACAGTTGCCTCTTGGCCCTTATGTCCCGCCGAAGGAAGGTCGTGGCACCAATACAGGGCTTGAGTTTGGAGTTCCTTAGTCGGTAGAAACAGTGCGCCCTGATGAAAGTATAACATACCCCTCTTAACCAGGAGTGGATGGTGCTTCGATAACACTTCGGAACGACAGGTAGCAATCTCTACATCATGCAAGAAGGAGCTAATCATTCCCAGGATTCTCTTGCCCACAAGTATTTAATCCTGGCCCTGATTCTCTTGGTACTCCAGGCTCCGAGAAAGAGCATCTGGTAAGGCATTGTCCTTTCCGGGAAGGTAAGTTATTTCAAAATCAAATTGGGAAAAGAAATAGGCCCAACGAGCATGTCGGGAGTTCCGACACTCCATCTGCTGTAAAACCTTCACATTTCGATGGTCTGTACGGACCAGAAAAGGATGGGCAGCCCCCTGTAATAAATGTCTCCATTCAATACAGGAATGGCGGATGGCTAATAGTTCTCTGCGTCTTTTTCGTTCCTCAGGAGTCAACGGACCTCTAGTTGTTCCAATTTGCATATGCTCTTCTGTCTGTAGTCTGGTAGGGGTATTTGCCGTTGGGTTTCCTACAGACTGATGAAGTCTAAACCTCCTTCTTTCAGACCTTCTCTCATGCAATCTGTATTCCAACTGCAGAGACATCGTGACCAAATCCTGGAAGGCAGCTGGACGTGCCATCCGAGCAAGCTCGTCCTTAAGTTCATCATGTAAGCCACGACGAAAAAGGGTCTGCTGTACAGAATCCGGCCACCCTGCCTCTGTCGCCAAGTTCATAAAGGTGGAAGCATAAGTCTGGACATCCTGGTTTCCTTGACGGAGGTCTAGGAGGGCTTCGTAGGAAGAATATTGGACCTCTGGTGTTTCAAACCTGGCACGCAACAATTGAGTGAACTGAGTGTAGTTATTAACAGCAGGATTTGCCTGAGCTATCAGTGGAGTAGCCCAAGCCAAGGCATTACCCACAAGGTTGGAGACCAGAAACCCTACTCTGGCTCTGTCAAGTTCATAAGCTTAGGTCGAAACGTAAAGTATATCATACAGGCATCCAAGAATTCTTTCAAGAGTTGAGGACTGCCATCATATTTCCCAAAGGAGAATGTCAGTGGTGGTAAATCGCCTCGGAAATCTTCTCGAGCCGCTACCTGTTGACGTAGGTTGATATTCTCTGTTCTGAGGCTCTGAACCTCTGCCGGAAGGCCTTGAATCGCTATCACCATCTCCTGGTATTGCTCCAAGGAGGCCATAGTAGCTGTTTGGCGTTGCAAACTGTCACTGCTCAAGGCTCCTTTCCCAGGGATCACCTCACCTGGATCTTCACTGTGGCTCAGTACCTTCTGCCTCCTTCTCCGGTCCTTTGAAGTTTTCTCCTCTTCCCCTTCCTTCTTTAGGGATCCTTTACCCTTCTTACGTTCAAAGAGATAGGGACGGTCTCCTCCCGAGGCCACTTTGACCGTTAATAGAACAAACAGTCAAGTGAACCCTGGGGAGCCCGCTCCTTAAAACAGCGAAAAAGCCGGATTGGCAGAAAAAACCCTGTGTAGCTGCAGATGACGATGGCCGAGAAACCTTGAAAGTCCAGAGGCAGGTGAGGACTTTCAACTTTGATCTTGTTTGTAAATCCAAAGGATAGCGGGGCTCTACAGGAGGAAGGAGCCTGGGAAGGAAAGGTAAGGAAGAGTCGCTGTAGAGGGCCTCCGCAACACACACGGACGCGGCAAGAAGAGTTAGCATGGGAAAAGTACTCCCGGAGAAACAGGTAAGATCTGAGAGAACGAGAAGTCAGAACGAGAGAGAGAGCACAAGAGAGAATGAGTGAAAGAGAATGAGTGAGAGAGAATGAGAGAGCGCGAGTGAGTCTGAGTGAGAGAGAGTGAGAGAGCGCGAGTGAGTCTGAGGGAGAGAGAGTGAGAGAGCGCGAGTGAGTCTGAGGGAGAGAGAGTGAGAGAGAACGAGTGAGTTTGAGTGCGAGTGAGTGAGATAGTGAGAGCACGGAAATGTAGTGAAAGTAACCCCGAGCGGGTGGGAGCCGACAAGTCGGAACCCCGCCGCCGGGGAAGGCAGGTCTGCGGCAGCTCGAAGCAGATAGTTGAAACAGACCTAGACAAAGTCGGAATACGTTACCAGAGTGATATGCTAGGATAGCAAGGAAGAGAACCGCATACAGGCGAGAGGGATAGGGCAGCAGAGAAAATACAAGCAGAAAGGGAAAAAGCTGAAACGGGAGGAATACAAGGAAGGCACTGGTACGGATCAATAGGAAAGTCAGCGAAAGCGAGTTGCAACGCGACTCGCAGGGGGCGTGGCTTCCATATATGCCCGTAGCAACAAAAAGGCTAGACCGCTAACAGACAAGCCGTAGAGTCCTAATAGCGCCTCCATCTTGCCCATAGCTTCCATGGACGCATCGGTGTGACAGTATGTGAGGGAAATGTGTTTGTTTCGGAACTTGCAATTGGTGTTCTGTGATGTAATTGCAAATTATGAGTGGGTGGATGCAATACTCGGGTGGGTGTTTTGCATTTGGAGGCTGACCATAGGGACCAGGGATCTAGATTGTGATGACATGTTGGCTGGGGAACATGAGCTGCACATGGGTGGGGGCCTGCTGGCAGGTGCCCCACAGTGCTGGGGGGTGGGGGTGGTGGGGAACATGAGTTGGACATGCGTGGGGGCCTGCTGGCAGGTGCCCCACAGTGCTGGGGGGTGGGGGTGCTGGGGAACATGAGTTGGACATGGGTGGGGGCCTGCTGGTAGGTGCCCCACAGTGCTGGGGGGTGGGGGTGCTGGGGAACATGAGTTGGACATGGGTGAGGGCCTGCTGCCAGGTGCCCCACAGTGCTGGGGGGTAGGGGTGGTGGGGAACATGAGTTGGACATGGGTGGGGGCCGGCTGGCAGGTGCCCCACAGTGCTGGGTGGTGGGGGTGGTGGGGAACATGAGTTGGACATGGGTGGGGGCCTGCTGGCAGGTGCCCCACAGTGCTGGGGGGTCGGGGTGGTGGGGAACATGAGTTGGACATGGGTGGGGGCCTGCTGGCAGGTGCCCCACAGTGCTGGGGGGTGGGGGTGCTGGGAGACTTGAGTTGGACATGGGTGGGGGCCTGGTGGAGGTTGCCCCTGGTGACTGGGGGGGTGGGGGTGCTGGGAGACATGGGTGGGGGCCTGGTGGAGGCTGCCCCTCGTGGCTGGGGGATGGGGGTGCTGGGAGACATGGGTGGGGGCCTGGTGGAGGCTGCCCCTGGTGACTGGGGGGTGGGGGTGGTGGGAGACATGGGTGGGGGCCTGGTGGAGGCTGCCCCTGGTGGCTGGGGGGTGGGGGTGGTGGGAGACATGGGTGGGGGCCTGGTGGAGGCTGCCCCTGCACTGCTGGGGGGTGGGGGTGGTGGGGCACATGGGTGGGGGCCTGGTGGAGGCTGCCCCTGCACTGCCGGGGGGTGGGGGTGGTGGGAGACATGGGTGGGGGCCTGGTGGTGGGTGCCCCACAGTGCTGGGGGGTGGGGGTGGTGGGGAACATGAGTTGGACATGGGTGGGGGCCTGCTGTCAGGTGCCCCTGCACTGCTGGGGGGGTGGGGGTGGTGGGAGACATGGGTGGGGGCCTGGTGGTGGGTGCCCCTGGTGGCTGGGGGGTGGAGGTGGTAGGAGACATGGGTGGGGGCCTGGTGGAGGCTGCCCCTGGTGGCTGGGGGGTGGGGGTGGTGGGAGACATGGGTGGGGGCCTGGTGGAGGCTGCCCCTGGGGGCTGGGGGGTGGGGGTGGTGGGAGACATGGGTGGGGGCCTGGTGGAGGCTGCCCCTGCACTGCTGGGGGGTGGGGGTGGTGGGAGACATGGGTGGGGGCCTGGTGGTGGGTGCCCCTGGTGGCTGGGGGGTGGGGGTGCTGGGAGACATGGGTGGGGGCCTGGTGGAGGCTGCCCCTGGTGACTGGGGGGGTGGGGGTGGTGGGAGACATGGGTGGGGGCCTGGTGGAGGCTGCCCCTGGTGACTGGGGGGGTGGGGGTGGTGGGAGACATGGGTGGGGGCCTGGTGGAGGCTGCCCCTGGTGACTGGGGTGGTGGGGGTGGTGGGAGACATGGGTGGGGGCCTGGTGGAGGCTGCCCCTGCACTGCTGGGGGGTGGGGGTGCTGGGAGACATGGGTGGGGGCCTGGTGGTGGGTGCCCCTGCACTGCTGGGGGGTGGGGGTGCTGGGAGACATGGGTGGGGGCCTTGTGGTGGGTGCCCCTGGTGGCTGGGGGGGTGGGGGTGGTGGGAGACATGGGTGGGGGCCTGGTGGAGGCTGCCCCTGCACTGCTGGGGGGTGGGGGTGGTGGGAGACATGGGTGGGGGCCTGGTGGAGGGTGCCCCACAGTGCTGGGTGGTGGGGGTGGTGGTGAACATGAGTTGGACATGGGTGGGGGCCTGCTGTCAGGTGCACCTGCACTGCTGGGGGGGTGGGGGTGGTGGGGAACATGAGTTGGACATGGGTGGGGGCCTGCTGGCAGGTGCCCCACAGTGCTGGGGGGTGGGGGTGGTGGGAGACATGAGTTGGACATGGGTGGGGGCCTGGTGGAGGCTGCCCCTGGGGGGTGGGGGTGCTGGGAGACATGGGTGGGGGCCTGGTGGTGGGTGCCCCTGGTGGCTGGGGGGTGGGGGTGGTGGGAGACATGGGTGGGGGCCTGGTGGTGGGTGCCCCTGGTGGCTGGGGAGTGGGGGTGGTGGGAGACATGGGTGGGGCCTGGTGGTGGGTGCCCCTGCACTGCTGGGGGGTGGGGGTGCTGGGAGACATGGGTGGGGGCCTTGTGGAGGGTGCCCCTGGTGACTGGGGGTGCAGGGGGACATGCGTTGGTGGGCAGTAGTGCAAGTTGACATGTGGTTTGGCTGGGGGTCATGGCCATGGTGGATGGTGTGCCTGCAGGACATGTGCAGGGTAGGCCCCTGTGGTGTGAGCCACCTGCACGGGCCGTGGAGGGTGTAGAGGGAAGACCTGGGAGGACCCACACATGCAATTCACGTGTGGTGCTCCCCGCGCACCCCTGTAATACACGTACCCTGATGGAATCGCGTGTGGAACTTCCCGGGCACCCCTGAAACGCGCGTACCGTGCTCGCATGGGCGCAATCGCGTGTGGAACTTCCCGCTCACCCCTGGAATACACGTACCCTGCTGAAATCGCGTGTGGCACTTCCCGCGCACCCCTGAGATACGCGTACCCTGCGGAAATCGCGTGTGGAACTTCCTGCGTACCCCTGAAATACGCGTACCCTGCTGAAATCGCGTGTGACACTTCCCGCGCACCCCTGAGATACGCGTACCCTGCGGAAATCGCGTGTGGAACTTCCCGCGCACCCCAGTGATACACGTAGCCCGCTTGCCGTGCTGGTACAGGGTTAGCGCAGCCCTTTGCGCTGGATTGGGTATATTGATGGCTTTTCCCTGCGTGAGCGGCGTTCTTGGAGGCGTAACTAGCGCTGCTGCAGGGTCGCTACGCCACTGTGCGCCACGGCTGGTTTTGGTGGCTGGAATCCATGAATACGCTGTGCGCGGAAATGGATTTTAGCGCACGCGGCTGGCGCAGGGATTCGCACGCGCACACTGTGCGCCAGCCGCGTGCGCCACTTGTGCGCTGAATTCTGTGAATTACCCCCTTAATAATTTATTAATTTGTGCATCTTTTGGAACTTTATTTTGAAACATTAAGGAAAACTACAAGTTGCCAGTTGAAAGACTTTTTCCCTTTGCACTTTTTCTTCGGTTTAGTTTGTAAGGGTCAGGATAGGATTTTGGAGACAGGATATTTTTGGACATTCTGACACTGACATCTTTTAGTTTCATTAAGGCAGGGAAAACCCTCATAGTTTTAGGGTGAGATCGTTATTTTTTCAACCCTTCTTATACTTTAATATAACTATATAAGTATAAGTATAGGTATATAACAACCACTACAATGTCTATGTGTCTGGGTCTTACTCCTAATTCATTACCAAAAATAAATTAAATAAATAAATAAACGTAGGATTGGTTACCCTACAATAATGTTCTACTTCTATTATTTCTACTTCTTCTAGTTCCCCACCGTGATGTACAGCGGGAAGACCTACGGGTATCGCAGCTACTGCCAAGGAAAAAACCCTGCTGGGCTCAAGGTTGAGAAGAATAGCAGGGAATCCAGTAGCAGATAGTTCAGGCCTCCAGGTGCAATAAAAGTAGAATACAGGAGAAGGAGAACAAGATGGGAAAAACACAAGCAGAATGCCAACAACACAGAGAAGAAGGTAGGAGCATGGAGGGGGTAACAGGAAGCATCTGCACAAGAATAAGTCCACCTACGCGTTGCAACTCGAGGCTCATTGGGAAATGATCCAATTCATAGCCACGATCCTCCATGGTCTGGGAACACAGGGACATTTTGATGACATAATCGACGTATGTAACACCAAGTCTCCAACTTGGTGTTGGCGGTGTGGGACTGACATCAGCCAACTTTGTTGACACACCCATGCATGTGCCAAGAACGAAAGGACACGATCTTCCAGCATTCCCATAGGGACCAGTTGGCCCACATGACACAAATGCAGACATTTCCTATTGTCAATCATAGAAGAAAGAAAGGCATTGACAAAAGTGACATTTTCAGGGAAGGCAAAGGATGTCAGAATTTAATTTGAGGAATGAAACATTGTTTGATCTTTGTGGAAGGGAGGGGGAGCTTTGAAGCAGAACAGCCAGAAAGAGAATTTCCAGAGAGCTTCTACTCTCTTTAGAATCAGAACTTCATTCATATTCCCCTTCAATTTGAGGCAGCCTGCTTTCTTTCAAGATTAATTTTCAAGCAAGCTTTATATGTAATGTGGTAGAGAGTGTATGATGGCAGAGCATAGGCATGCGGAGCTGTATCTAATATATGGAGATGCTACCTGACCTCCAACATCTTAAAGTCTTACTTAAAAGCCTTGCTTATGAGGTTGGAAACCGGAAATTGTGACATGCACAACACAAGTATTGATCCCTATAACGCAAAGAATCTTCGAAACAAGGTATCTATTGAGAAAGACCTATAAAGTGTACCCGCAGAGGGATGAAAGTCTCTTAGGGGAGATCCCCGAAGAAGTGTAAAGATGAATGAAAGGAAAGATTGATGACGTCACATGAAGTAAAGACGATGCGCCAAGAAGTGATGACAAAGAAGAGAATGCATAGACCTTATAGAATCTGATAACAAAATAAAAAATCAAGTGACCTTTCATGTGTGAAATAAGGATAGCACGTCCGAAGAGCACTGAAGAAAATGAAAGCCGTTTTATAATTTACAGACGCTGCAACACAAGTAGACTACGTAATCATGAAGGCTGGCTATAAGTAGTGAATAGACTGCAGGCGGTGCCACCAACATATATATATGTATAGAGTCTGGATATTCGATGTCACAACTTTAGTAAGCCAGGACCCATGGAAGAGAAGGGCTGAAAGTGTGGCACAGCAGACAAAACAGCTGCAAATCGAGGAAGGTTCGAGAAGGCTGTCTGGCCCAGTGTCAAGGTTTGGGGCAGCCAAAAATTGGTTATCTATTCAAGGAGACACAAAGAACATGAGAAGCGAGGCGAGATCCTGTTAAGGTGTGATGGAAAGATACTATGAGTGCCACGTTTTGTTCATTTCCTAACATTAAATACGAAGAAGGAGCTAAAACATGGTCTCCTTTCACATGGATGGATGGAAATAGAAAATGGGCAAGCTGCATCGAGACTTAAAGATAAGAACATGCTCAAACTCCCTTTTTTCTCAGGAGCAGTGATACTTTGCAAGGCCAAGTTCAAAGACAATTCAAATGGCAGAAGGCATGAGTGATGATGGATGATGGGCTAATTGGGTGGGGAGGCATGGTCAAGTCCACCCACCAGCACCTGGGGTACCAGCTTGCGTGCTGCTAGCGAGTTGAATATTCCAGAAGGCTAAAAGCGTGCCAAACAATTATAAAGGGCGATGTGAAGAGCCTTATAGTTTAAGAGTCAATGTGTGTCGTGTATCTAACACATATTGAGAATGACTTGAACAAGGGGTGGGCATACATTGTCCACCTGACTATAGAGTTCCAATCACAAGCCAATCCCCTACAGAAAGTACACCTAGATGTTCCCTGTAATCCTATCACAATCCTAATTAGGTTTTCTTAGTTTGCCACGAAGTATGATATCACGAATGACGGGTTTTCGCTATAAAAGTATTATTTTTATATGATGCGTTGAGATTATAGATACATAGAGTATTGCCCCTCGCCGTGGGGTGATGGCACTTAGTACAGGACATGGTTGTTGATTGCAGGTTAGAAAATGCCAATGGTACATTAAACAAGCTTCTTCAAGAAAGCAGTACTGAAGTCCTGCAGAGTGGCCACTCAACATGGAACAGTAGGTGAGCGTGGTGGGCATTGTTGGGTTAAAATAGGTTTTAAACCCAGGTGTTTTCAGCAATTGAAAACCATCTTGAGGTGGTGTTAAAGGAGGAAACAGAGCCAGCATCTACTCTACAATCTGTAACAGAAATGCTGGTAGTTCCAAAGACAACCTTCCCAGCAGGAAAGCCAAGGAAGAGAACAACTAAAAGCTAAACATTTCTTTCGCAAAACAGAAAGAACATTTTATAGGAGGACCCTGGCTTGCCCAGAGCCCTTCAGGAGCAAGGTTTCAGTTATAGGGCCCTGCTCAGAAAGGCTAAAGGAAAGGGTTATGCCTGGGGTGGTTTGGGTGGGGTTGTTATGACTGAAAGTGGCAGGTGCTTTTAAGCCTTGATAAATAGAGCTTTAGAGGATTGTATCCCATACTCGAAGGTCAAAATTAGCTCTAAAGAATGGAAATCATATTTTAGCTACTTGTACATACTGTTGAAATGCTTCAGACCATGAACAATTGTGAATGAGGGAGTTGATGTCTCCCCTTTTCCCCCTCGGAGGTATATTGGTAATTCAATTCAGTCACAGAAAACTGGAAAGGCAAGAGGTGTGTTGGAAAGAACTCTGAATTATGCCAGAGAGCGGCTGGGAGTCGGCAGACTCTTGGAAGGCCCAACACCTTCCCCAGGATAAACGGAGGACTAAATCAGCAGCAAGACAAACTGCAGTTTATTACAGACAAAACCAACAGGGATCAACACAGGAACAGGAGAAATCCATGTATGTCTCATATGTCCTCAGTTCGCTGGCCGGCATCAGCAACACGTCGCAACTTGGGCCCTTCTCCAGAAAACCTATCTGGCCTCTTAATTTGGTACTCAGTATATTACCACCTATAGTTTAATCTATAGGTGGTAATATACTAGACTAATAAGAATAGTAATACTGAGACTAATAAGAATAACCTAAGCAAGCATCGTCCCTCTACAAAAAAGAAATTATCTCCGCCAAACAAACCTCATACAACCTTCGAATTACGCAAGCTAAGTCAAATACTAAAGAGCTTTTTGCAATTCTGAAAGAGGTAGAATCTCCCATCCAAACTCCAGACACCTGCCTTAAGGACAAAAATTGGTGCACAAGCATCCAAAATGCCCTGTCTAACAAAATCACTACTTTACAAACAAACATTAACCACAAAAAGACTAAACTAAGCAACAGTAATGCGACAGCGACGCATTCCACCGCGACCCTCCCACATGAATCCACCCCACACTTCAACTTCCGTAAAGTTTCTATCAAAGAGGTTGAGAAAGTTATCCTCACCCTCAAACCTTCAAACTGCCATGGTGACCTATGCCCAGCACAACTAATAAAAGATGCAGCTCGCAAACTCACCTTTTATCATGAAACTAATAAATGCATCCTTCACCTCAGGCATGATACCCAGCAATCTGAAACAGTCTTGGGTCCTCCCACTCCTTAAAAAACAAAACTTAGACCCGCCCATTCCACAAACTACCGTCATATTACCACTGTGCCATTCCTGCTCAAAATCCTCGACAAAATGGCATACCTACAAATTCAACATTATTTAGAACATAATCACCTCCTAGGAATCCGACAGTCAGGTTTCAGACCTCAACACGGTACCGAAACCGCTCTGGATGACCTCAAGACACAGATAGATGAGTTGAGACACAAGGGCAAGACAGCACTTCTGTTGCTCCTTGATCTCTCAGCAGCATTTGGCTTAGTTGACCATGAGATCTTGTGAAATCACCTTGAATCAGCCGCGCACTTCTCCCAGGAGGCAATCGACTGAATTCAGTCCTTCCTCAGTAATAGAACTATGCGAGTCTTCTCTCCGCTTGCAGCCGCTGACCCTACGCCCATCACCTGCGGCGTGCCATAGGGCTCATGCGTCTCTCCCACCTTGTACAACATTTTCACGAAGCCCCTTTTCGATGATCTCGACGGTTTGGGTATCACCTACACGAATTACGCCGATGATACCCAGATCCTCATCCCGTTGACGGGGGATTATCACAAGGATTTGGCCTTTGTAAATACAGTGTACCTCATCATCCAGGCATGGATGGCCTCACATGGACTATGCCTGAATGATGACAAAACAGAACTCCTCATTCTCGGCACTACAGCTAATATCAACAAACTTGACCAAAACTACTCATCATTTGAAATTGACAACAACATTATCAATGTGGCCAAGGAGGTAAAAACTTTAGGTTTCTACCTAGATTCCACGTTATGATTAAAAAAACAGGTAAATGCAATGGCCTCCGCCACCTCCTATACCTGCAAACTAATCAGAGCAGCCAAACCATTCTTATCTTCCGACAATTGTATCACTCTGGCTAGAGCTCTGATCCTATCCAAATTAGACTACTGCAATGCCCTATATGTAGGTAGCAACAAATATATCACAAATAAGATTTAAATCCTGCAAAATAACGCTCTAAGAGCAGCCCTAAGTCTCCCGAATAAAGCACACATTTCAGACATTAGAAGATCTGTCAACTGGCTCTCCACGAAAGATAAGATCTTCCTTAAATCTGTCTCTTTGATTCATAAATGCCTTCATGACTCGGCCCCTCAATATCTCATAACGGGATTTACTAGACAGTCATCCTACTGCTCCTCCAGAAAGGCCAATGCCAACCTACTATTGGTTCCTATATTCAAACTCACTCTGACCGGAGGGAACAGCTTTCTTGTCAAAACAGCTCTACATTGGAACTCACTACCGCCTTACCTTAGAGAAGACCTTCCTTATCTACAATTCAGGATGAGTCTTATTCAATGGATTAAGGATCACGATAAGTAATACACTGGCACTCACTCCTTCCACCCTGTGAACTCGCTACAACTTAAACTTGTAAACTGTAAATTGTAAATTATGTATGTCTCCACTTGTTCTATTGTAACTATTATCTCTATGTGCCCACTGTGATACCTGCTTCCCATGTTTATTTGTGTCCGCTATTGTAACATTTTGGGACACTTTCAAATATGTTCTATGTAACCTAAGCTATACAATCCTCTTGCTACTCCTGCGCCTTGCTACCCTTGGGTTATGTGCGCATTACATAAAAAACAAACAAACAAACATATATGTTATTCTACTGGCCCTCGCATATCAGGTGGCTGGCCTGGTCCATCCCCAAGTCACTATCTATAACAATGTTGCAGTGTGGTGGATTTACCATTGGTTCTTGCCCATTCGTACCCACCCCAAGGACATTAAACTGTGATTGGCTAGCGCTGACGTCCCCAGGTCTGGGATCTGCAAAGATTCTCGGCTCTCTGTTTACCTCTTCAAGGTAATAAGAATGACTATGTGTCTGCATTGTAACCTGTGTATACCACCTTAGTCTCTGAGAGTGCTCCTCTGCTTGGTGCAACACTTCCCTCCTATTGTAGCATATTTGTTGCAGTCTTCTGTCTGGTAGCCTGAGACTGGATTCCTTTCCCACCGCTGGTCGCTGTTGATAGTCTGCTTTGGAAGCGTCATGTGTTCAGAGACCACGAATTTGAGCTCTGCAGCTCTGAATTATGAAGAATTATTACTGCAGCTGGTGCCTTTGTCATCTGTGAATTGAAATGTCATTTTTATCTCTTGGTCTTGGCAGGGGGTCCTGTCTAACATGTCTTCCTCTCTGTCCAGCCTGAATTCAGCTCAGCTTGGCTCTTGCTGAAGGGTCTTTGGCCTGCTGTTATTTTCCTAAACCATTGTAATGCGGTTTTTACAGTATCCATGTTAAACTACATTCTCTATTGGTTAGTCAGACTTGGTTCTGTCAGGTTCCATAGGTGCTTCTGCAGTTCCATAGGGTTATTCACATGGACGCATCTGCAAGCTGTGCTCAGGATCTCTTGCTTCTTGTGGTTTCTGCATAGTTGCATTTGGCTAGTGGCAAAAATAATAAAATCAATGACAGTATGTCTATGTGTCTGTCCTCTAGCTATAGAACTGTACCCCCATGTTCTTCATGTATTGGAGTGCGTGTTTGTGTCCCGAAGTGCGGATGGCATGTATGCTTCATATCTATCCCTGCTATGCCGTGGTGTCTCTAACGACATCAGCAACATGGTTTCTTGGTTCTTTAATCGAGACTGTCAATTGAGGTGTCCATGGTTATGATCTGGGGCTCCTGATCCACGTTGGGGAAAATGCATACCACACCTGGCCTGTAGGGCTGGTTGAGCACATATGGCTGGCTGAGGGAGTACCTCTCAACATATCAATCATGGGACAACTGGGAATTGATCCGAAATAGAATGGGTGATTGCAGTGTTTCTTGGCCTTCTTCCTTGTCATGAATTTCGTGGGAGGGGCATGGAGAGGTAGCATTACCCATCCCTTTTCAGGTATTTATGAAATTCCTGAGGGTGTGCTAAAGTAAAATATATATATATATATATATATATATATATATATATATATATATATATATATATATATATATATATATATATATATATATATACATATATAGTTATGGTTAAGTTGATGTTTCCATAGGAAGAGCACTATTTGGGCAGCCTATAACTCCGCTCCCCCTCGACGAATCCTCACCAAACTTTGCAAAAAAAGTATATGGGCCACTCTGATTTTCTTTTTGCAAAGTTTGGTGATGTTTGGTCCGGGGGGGCAAAGTTATAGGGGGGGTCCCAAAATGTCTTTTTTTCCCATAGACTGAATGGGGGAAAACTTTGCGCACGGCTACAGGCCAAACCGCTGAACGGATTTGCACCAAATTTGCGGCAGGGGCAGGGGCTTGGTCGCGAAAGCATGCTTTTATAAATTTTGGGACAATCCGTCCAGTAGTTTCCTTAAAAACAATCAAAAAGTATGTCTTTAAAAATTAGTGATATCTATGTCCGCTCCGCGGTCACACTTCCCTGTTCGCTCCGTGGAGAAGATTTCAATTGGCCAATCTGTGGCGTGCTGCCTGCGACCATGTTGCGCTTTCACCGATTGGTTGTGCCACAGCGTGAAGTGCATCATAATCTTTCGATACGCCCGCCATGTTTACTTCATTTTCTGTTGTACGCGGACATCGCCGCTAACATACATAAACGAAGAAGACACCAATGCATTTGTTACACTTATGGAACACTGTTTCGAAAGGTGAGCGTTAATGAGATGTGGCAGTAGAAAGTCAAACAGTGGTTTATTCCTGTTACCACTGTCATACGGTACAGTGGGACTTGCTACTCATTGTACGACATTAACTTACTGCGTCCATGTTACAATACATAAACAACATTGCTGCGGTCAGACTGGCGTCCTACAGTTTGGAATCTGAGCCAGCCACCTGCACTGTTTCGTATACACAGTACTTGCACGTGTACGGGAGTAGCGGTTCTCATGAATAACTACTGATATGTTGTTGCAAAATGAAAATGTATTTGCATTCGGAGTGAAGGTCACTTGATTTTCTTTTTTCAATGCGAGCTTAGTACGCCCACATATTTGTCGGAACCCATAAGGATCACTTGTTTTTTGACCGTGAGCTACAGGGAAAAAGCAGAAAGAATGCAGGGAGTAATAGTTTGAAAAACATATTGTTTGATAAGGTTATGCTTCAAAAACGTTTGTACGGAACATGAAATATCAGTTCCCGAAGAGGCACTCTTCCAAATACCCTACTGTCTGACAGTACCAAACGCAATGGAGGCGATCCACATCATGTACGTTTATTTTTGACACCTATATACCGAACTGGCATTCAATTTTTAATTTCGAAAAGAAAAAAAATATTATTGCTAATGAATTACAAGGTTTCTGTGCCATTGACATTTTTTTCCCATTATGTAGATTGCACATTGTCACCGTTTGTAGGGTGCCACTACATTTCCCCAAATTAAATTAATATTTAGTAAAAATGGTATATGTTACAACTTTGGTTTGTGCAGAGGTTTCGTATTGATACACGTTTTATTTCTCCTTTCCCGCCCAGCTACTTCCAAACAAAAATGTTATTATTAATAGTGACGTACCATCTTTCGGTACCGTTGCAATTTTTTTTCCCATTATGGAGATTGCATATTGTCGCCGTCTGTAGGAACCCACTACATTTCCTCCTATTAAATTAATTTTTACTAAAAATGTTATGTATTACAAATTTGGTTTGTCCAAAGGTTGCGTATTGATACATGTTTTATTTCCCCTTTCCCTCTCAGCTACTTCCTTCCCTATTGTGATTGTCACGGATTGCAGCTGCCGAGTGACAGCTTTTTTAACCGTCAAATGCAACTGTTCGTCACCGGTTGTCTGTGCTTCATAATTCAGTGCGATGACCGTGTCGGACCTCTATGTCCTTGCACTGCTGTCGCCATAAGGAGTAACATTCCATCCTTTCTGGTGGTGTAAATCACAGCGATTGACGCCGTCTTTCAAATCAATGTGCGAGGAAAACGACTACTGTGCCGACAACGCATAGTTTCTGTGTGGGACAACAACAACGTGGCCATCACCATTAACATTTTCATTGTCGACCAAAGAGACAAACTTACTATTTCTATGGAAATGTGAATAGGGCGATCATTTCGCACAGTTTATTGTGAAATAAAACTACTTTACTAATTCCATAGGGTGATGATTTTGCACAGTTTATTGTGAAATAAAACTACTTTACTAATTCTTAAATGTTAGTGTTTTGTTTACAAATTTACTCTCCTATTTCAAAATGTGGCGTTGCAGGTCGTAATGTGTTCTTTTGTAGGTGATGCATCACGGCACGTAAGTCCTTATGGACGCATTTGTTTACGCTGCCAAGGAACGTTATGGAGAAAGGTATTGCATACCACTTGCTTTGGCTACGAGAGGGTCAGGCCCATATCGCCCAGATGCCCCATTAACCAACATTAGTTCAGAATGATTAGTATCTTTCTAAAAGAGGAAAAATGAGGTAAGGTGCACTGAAAGTGTTTGATGTACAGAAATGTTTGTAAAATAATACATGGTTACACCCTCCCAATACACATATCTTCACACCTTTCGACCTGTGCCACTTACGAAATTATGTGTCGAAAGGTGAGTGGCAATGGTGTTGCTTGCAGTATTTCTGACGTGATTGCGCTTGACATCACAGAGTTTGTTGGGATTTTGTGCAGACGTGAGAAGACTACTCCTTTGCGTTTTCTATGCACATTTTTACCAAAGAAATGACTGCACGTACTACACATGTATGTAAAGGTCATTGCCAATGACCGAAAAGCTTTGTGTTGTGCATGTGGTAATGTTTTGATATTTGACAAGTGTCGTCATGTACATAACAAATCAACGGTACAGCTTCCGTCTCTGAGGGGTAGGCTCTAGGTATGGTTAGTGGCCACAATGTCGGGGATGTGGGTACTGGCCATTACTGGAAGGGACACAACATTGCATTGAAGTCGCCATGTCCACCAGGGACTGGCTTTCTGGTAAAGGTCTTGCTCATAACGACACATTTCACAAGGAAGAAAAATGTGGCCCTGCCATTAGGGTCACACGGTTTCATTTTTGCTTTCTGCAGGCTGCAATAGAAATCGAAGAAGGGTTTCTATCTAACACACGCTAATGGCATTCATCCCCCATTTTTTGGGAGGAATGGGGGTTAATGATCCAGAGACGTCGGTATGCACTCTTGTTTCTATTGTGCTGCAAACCTGCCCTGTGGAGTTCTGTGCCGGAAATGTTGCAGTTACAAGTTCCTACAAGAATATACAATGTACTTCCACACTATCAACCAGACACACATGTTATTGTGAAGTGTGTATGAGTTTTCGAACACGCCCCCATGCTGTGCGCCAGCATATGATAATGTGGAATTCTTCGGAAGGTGGGCAGTTAATTCAAATGTTCCTTTACAGTATGCTTATGTGTTAATATTAGAACCCTGATAAATGCAGTAGAAAAAATGTGTTAAAGTAATGTTATGATTCAATTACACTACTAAAAACCTATGGAATTCACTACAAAAAAAACTTTGTTAAGGGAACATTATGGTTAAGTTGCCGTACCAAAAACCAGTGCACTTCACTAAAAAAACTTTTGCAGCCTGCCATTACGTTTCACATTACAACCTAAAAACCCCTGAAATTCGCCAGTTATGGTAGGCTAAGCACCCACTCCTGCCATTAGCACTGTGCACTGCTACCACTACCACCCAGAACATGAAAGATGCCATCACAAATGTCATTGATGACATCACTGAGGACATCACATGTTTCGCCCCTTTGTTTTTATTCAGTGAAAAAACTTTGTTACTGGGACGTTATAGTTCACAGTAAAACCAAAAAACACTTGACAATCCCTAAATATGGGACGCTAAACAACCATTACTCGCGCCACCTACGTGCAGTGCTAAGACTAACACCCAGAACATCAAAGATGACATCAGAAATGTCATTGATGACATCACTGATGACATCACATGTCTAGCTGCCTCTATTGTTGTTCACTAACATATCTAATGCAGGTGCATTTCTTCACAGTCAGTCAGTAAGTGAAAAAGTAAAAATGGCTATATTTCATGTTCTGGGTGGTAGTGGTAGAAGTTCACAGTGCCAAAAATTAACCCAAGCACACAAGACCCAAAATCAAGTCATCTTTACTATACCATCAAAGTGCAACACACAACATTGTAGGCACGCACAAATGGTGCACCATCCCACATGACAGACACGTTTAAAAAGTCACTCACCCTCCAGGGTGGACTAGCGCTAGTCCACCCTGGAGGGTGAGTAACTTTTTAAACTTGCCTTCTGTTTATTTTTGCAGTGTTACAACCTTAGAGGAGTGTGTGTTTTGACATCATGTTAAGAAAACTAGCCGGTTTTCATACCCTAAACTACCAGCTACTTAATGTGCCAATTTACAAAGAGGGCGCAATTATGAGCTAAGTAACTATTGGCCCATATTTCCAGTTTGTAAAGCATTCTATAAGGTTGATTGGAGCAAATGTAAGGACTGGTTACCCCGTGGAGAATTGATTGCTAATATATAAGGTGGTTACAGGCAGGGTGCTGCAGCAATAGAGAAATGTTTTTGCATCTCATTGTTTGTGTTGTGATACGTCTACATAGTTACATGGAGCTAACTTTTGTTGTTGGAATATTTGTGCTTAAAGCACTGTGGCCGCTTTGCCAGTTGCCTGCTGGTGATGGTGCAGCAGGGAGCTGGGGTCACTGTGCTGGATCTTACGAGCAATAAACAAGGAAATCACTCACCTGATGTCTGGTGCACTTTATTTCAGTGGCGACAAGCTACTGACCTTTTTTGGTGACACCCGGCTCTTGCTGTCTGCTGTGTTGCTAGGGAAGAGTAAGGTGCTGCCTCTGCTAGAGGCCCTGTGCCTTATGTATACGCTTTGACCGACGTGTCTTTGCACCACTAAGTGCTTTCTGCTGAGCGGGCACCAGGGTCGGAGTGAGACAAGAAATAGGCCCGGTCACCCAAAAAAAAGTGGCCCGCCCCTCGCTTCAAAAAAGTGACCCACCCCTCGCATCACAACCCTTGACTTCTGACGACACCACCAGAAGTGATGTCATTTGACCCCATCCCAAAGTCACATCCTGGGAAGCGATGAAACACAACCTTTCACCCCTTGACAAAACAGGAAGTGGCATCAAATAGCATTGTACCAAAGTACACTAAACTACTGTGAATCCAAGCAGGCGTCCAAGGACAAATGATAACATGTTATGGAATAGCACTTACGCTTAAGCTCTTTTTTTATAGAGCAAATGTAAAAAAAAATATATATTTTTTTTTCTATTTTTTTTTCTTTCAAACCAGCCCAGGCATGGCCAGAAACCGGCCCCCGCTCCCCAGGGATGATTTCGGCCACGGGCCAAAAGGCTGAGGGGCCAAACCAATCCTGGCGGGGCCCGCTCGGAGGGCCAGGACCTGAGCATGGAGTCCCCTGCGCTTCACTTCCTGGAGAGATCCACTTTGGAAGAACAAGATAGGGGGACTGTTGATGTCAGTGCTGCTGCACTATATGTGCAGCAGCACTGACATTCACAAGGGTTCTTTCCTGTTACAAAGGGCTGAACAGAGAAATATGCTGGCACACGCTGGAAAGAGATATGTTGATTTAACAGGCCACCAGCTGCAGCAACTCGTTGAACTCGTCAAAGTTACACACGGCAGCAAAGGAACCATAAACCAAGTGAGTGGGCAAAGGAGGAATGCAAATAAAAATATATTTTGCTTTGCTTTCTTCTACTATGTAGGCTGTGTTTCCCCCTGTGTACAGTGTATTAGGGTGTCAAAGTGCTCAAATGGTGATGCCTGGTGTGCCTGCCCCCTGCCCATTTTTATGGCATACCCGCGTCCAGTGAATATTAAATGGGATCAGTGGAAAAAAGTGTTCCTACACTACATGCATGCTGCATACAGAAATACCATTTCTACTGACTGTAAAGTATCCCTATTGATGCATTTCCTTCACTATGAGGTGCAACACATATAAGAGACTCTACCAAATGTGAATCAGGTGGACAAATCTTCTGCTTCTAATTAATTAGACATGGTGTTGTGTAAACTGAATGCCAACTATAATCCCAATACTAGCACAATTATTGAAAGGTACAATTTTGGGGTTAGGTTAAAAGAAGATGGAGAAAGTGTGAAGGACAGAGGAACGTTTGTGTTTCCGATGCGCTAGTGCAACAAATTTTATGGATTCTCCTGTTTGCCCAGGGAGAACAGTGACATGCTCGAAATGCAAAAAGTGGGGCCACTATGAAAATTGTGGTTTAAAAAATTCTGTGGGAGGAAAGAAAGTGTTGTATGTTGCTGAGGAGGGCCAAGCATCGTCAGGAGATGACGAGGACGAGCAAGTGGAAATAATGACTGTGAATATGGTAAAATGTTTGGATGAAGACGTCTGTTAGAGTTCTTATGTGGAAGTGAGCATTGATGGGAAACATGTGAAAATGATGGCCGATTCATGCACCAAAGTTTCTCTATTATCTTGAGACATGTTTGAGAGGGATGTTGGTGGGATAATGCGTTACCTCTGGACATAAGGCCTGCGGGGGGGTACAACCTGGGAAGGATTGAATTACTGGGCTATTTTGTTGCAAGACTGGACTTCCAGGCAAGTGTATGGAAAGATGTATGTCATAAAGCACAGATAAACAATATTGGAGTGGAAGGAGCAAAAGAGATTAGGAATACACCTCAACCACAATTCTGTGGAGCAATTGTTGCATGTGAATTTGTCCTTGATAAATTGGTTCCAAAGTGTTTTTGCCAACAAGATCAGATACGTGAAGGGGATGAGACATGAGATTACCTTCAAAGAAGGGAGTGTTCCAGTGGCAGCTAAACTGCAGGCTGTTACCTTGGTGCTGAGGGATGGTGTTAAAAAGGAACTGAAGAAGTAATAGAGCGAGCAGGAAGCTTGGCATGGATATCTCCTCTGGTAGTGGGTAAAAAACCAAACAGGGAGTTAAGGTTATGCATAGATTTGCGTGAGCTGAATAAATGCGTGGTAATGGAGAGGCATCCTCTTCCTAACATGTCAAAAATGTTAGCAACGCATGGCAAAGCACATTTTTTTTCCAAGCTGGATATGGCTTCTTTATACCATCTGATTGAACTGGTTGAAAGATCTAGAAAGTTAACGTCATTCATCAAACATGAAGGAATTTTTCAATTCCGTAGAATGCCATTTGTTCTAGTATCAGCCTTGTCAGTGTTTCAGGAGATGCTGGATATGTTCTTCAAAGGTATGGGAGGAGTGTGCTGTTTCCAAGATGATGTTTTGGTATGTTGGTATGTGGGGAGAACTTGGAGCAACATGAGAAGAACTTAGAATGGGTGCTAGAGATTTTGAAACAGAGAGGCATAACTCTTAGAGGAGAGAAATGCATATTTAGGGTGGTGTGGAGGTCCTGGGCCACAAAATGTCTGTGTTGGATCCTACACCAACAGCCGACATGGTGGATGCCATAAAGAAAATTCAGACTCGGGAGGATAGTTCAGCAGCAGCATGCTCACCTCGGAAGCCCGACGTCATGGAGCAACACAGGTTCGATCCCCGGGTCCGTGCTTAGATACCACTGGGTATTAAGCGTGTTATAAATAACCTATCATATCATATTATATCAGACTCCAAAAGATAAGGGGCAGTTGAGATGCTTTTTGGGAATGATTGAATTCTACCAAAAATGTGTACACGATGTTTGATGATAGAGTGGTGAGGATGAGGAGGTTGTTAAAAAAGGAGAGGAGTTTGTCTGGGATGGAGAGTGTAAAAGGGAATTTTTGGGAATTAAAAGTGAGATCAACATGAAAAGCCACATGGACAGTTTGACACAAATAAAAGATGTATTATCACAGTTGATGCTAGTGATACGAGTGTTGGGGCAGTACTGTCTCAGAAGGGTAGAGATGGTAAAGAATGTGTCATCTTGCACGCCTCAAGGATGTTGAGGGGTGCAGAAAGGAATTACTCTGTGTTGGAGAAGGAGGCCTTGGGGTATTACTGGGCTGTAGAAAAGTTCAACAACTTTGTGTGGGGAGCAGAGTTTACTGTTAGAACTGATCATAAGCCACTGAAGTTATATTTGAAAAGAAAGGCTTGGATAACATTTTGAGGAGAGTTGCTGGGTGGGTGGCTAGGATACAGGGCCACAAATACTTCATGGAAGTAATTCCAAGATGAAACAATGTGTTGGTGGAACATCTGTCTAGAATGGGTGGTATGTAAGAAGATGGTCAGTCAGAAATAATAGGTGCTGTTTATGTTACCCATGAAGGCATTGGGTCGAGGGTGGAGTGGAGAGAGACTGCGGTCTGGAGCCTGTGATGAAAAGAGTTGTGGAATCAAGGATGGCCAGAGAAAGACTACTTACTGAAGAAGAGAGAGCATATTGGGAAATTTGAGCATAATGTAAAAAGAGGAGTATTGTACTAGTGGGACCATACAGTCATGCCAAGGTCAGTGCAAAGGAAATTGGCCATGAAGTGCATTTAGGAATCACAAAGAACAAAGCAGTGTTCATAGGTGAATACTGGTGCCAGGATTTGATCGTGAAATTGAGAGATAGCTAGGAGAGTGTATGGAGTGTGAGAAATCTGTAATGAGAGTGGTAGTGCAACCTTAACAGACAGTAAAGTTGCATTTCCTGAGAGAGTGTAGAGTGATTTGGCCATTGATGTGATGGGCCCAGTTGATTTGGATAGAGGACATGGAAAATTCATCCCGGTTATGGTGGATTTACTGTCGCGACTATAAAATAGTGCGAGAAACTACTGGTGAAATGGTCGTGGAGTTCTAGCAGGGTGTGTTTGAGAGAGAAGGTTTGCTTAGCTTAATTCTGATGGTTAATGGTAGGCAGTTTGTTAGGGGCTATTTTGGAGAGTATTTGCTGCAGTACAGGATAAGGCACAACAAGACTGCTGAGTACCACCAGGAGGGAAACGTAACAGTTGAAAGAATGAATAGGTGCAAAATGGAGGCTTTGAGAATGGCTGGTGTCTGTGGTAAAGACAAAAAAATGGCTGTGCGAGAAAGGTTGTATGAGCTGTGCCTGGCACCTCATGCTGTTACCAGGTTGAGCCCATTTGAGCTTATGAGGGGAAGGAAGGAAAACTCTATGATTGCGCCCCCCTGGCTAAGAAGAGCGAAGGAAACTGATTGTGTGGTGGAGGAGTTGAGGAAAAGTCTTGACAAAAAGAAGGAAGCATGGGCGAGGGAGGAAAATGAGAGGAGTTGCTGGAGATGGGTGGAAGTGTGTGCAGGGGTTTGGGTGTGAATAAAGAAGGGTGTGGTGAGCAAGAAAAGGGAGCTATATTCAGGACATTTACATTGGACTGAAGCGTTGAAGGGAGTTGTGAGAGTGTGAGGGGGTTAGGTGTGGAATTTGGGTAAGTTTGCTGTGATTAAATGACATTAGAATTAAAAAAATGAAAAAAATGTGATGTGTCTCCATAGTTACATGGAACCAGGAATAGTTAACCTCAGCGGCCTCATTCTCCAGCCAAGCGGCAACCTGGGTCAACTCCTTCCTGACGGACATCTCTATGACAGTCTTCTCCCCTATTGCATCAGTCATACTGTCACCCATCACCTGCGGGGTCCCCCAAGGCGCTTGTGTATCACCCACCCTCTATAACATATACACTAAGCAACTGTTTGACCACTTAGATGAGCTAGGCATCTCTTACACAAACTACACCGACGACACGCAGATTCTCATCACTCTGTCTGGCAACTACCAATCTGACTCTACCCTTCACAATGAAATTTACAGTAAAATACAGGGATGGATGGCCAACCATGGCCTCTGTCTCAATGACGCCAAAACTGAGATCCTCCTCATTGGATCCAACCTAGCACTCAGCAAACTAGGCCCCAAATACTCCTCATTCTCCATTGATGGAAACCTTATCAAAGTAGACAAGGTAGCTAAAACCCTAGGTTTTACCTAGATTCTCCCTTAAACCTCCAAAGACAAATCAGTGTCACTGCCTCATCCACGGATTACACCTCCAAATTGATCAATGCTTGCCGACCCTTTCTCAATGCCAACAGCAGCCTCACTTTGGCCAGAGCCCTCATAATGTCCAAACTGGACTACTGCAATACCCTATACTTGGGCACCAGGCAAAAGAATCTCCACAAACTCCAAGTATTGCAAAATAATGCTCTCAGGGCTGCACTCAATATTCCACCCTCCAATCACATCACACAATCTAGACAAAACGCCAACCAGCTTCCAATCCAAGTCAGCATCAACTTCCGAACTCTTGTGATTACCCACAAATGCCTCAGTGACTCTGCACCCAAATATCTGATGAACAAATTCTCCAGGAGAGAATCCATGAGACCCACCAGATCTTCCTACTCACACTGCCTAAACATTCCTTCTTTTAAACTAAAGAAAGCAGATGGCTCCAGTTTCCCTGTGGTAGCAGCCAAAACCTGGAACAACCTCCCTGTTGATCTAAAAACTGACACTGTGTTCCTCTCTTTTCGGAACAAAATAAAATGTTACTCCTGCAGCATCCAACCTAATTAATTAGCCAATAACATCTTAACTTACCTATCGTGATCTCTAGACTTTCGCTTCCCACCTGACCATGCCTAGAGCCACAGTAGGCATTACCCACAGGCTATGGCTATTCTTGCCAGAAGCTATCCTACTAGCTCTACCTTGTCCCAAAGAGATTGTATGTTCTGTAAACCTCAAAACTGTGTATGTATTGTATATATTCTCGCCTTTATACTCTACTGCATTTCTCTGTATACTTGCACTTCTCTGTACTCTATGTTCCTCTGCATATTCCATTATATTTATATTATGTATCATGAACCTAAGAAAAGGGCCCAGATACCCTAGCGCTTGGTGCACTATACAAGCAAATAAAACAAACAAACCAACCAACTTATGTTGTTGTGCTTAAAGCACCATGAGTGCTTTGTCAGTTGCCCGGTGGAGATTGCGGAGCAGGCAGATGGCTGTCACTGTGCTGGATCTTATTAGCATTAAACAAGAAAATTGCTCACCTGATGTCTGGTGCACTTTTTTCAGTTTTATATATAAGAAAATGATGTATAGAGGGGGAAACCTGTTTGCGGACTGTGTGAACCTGAAAACTAGGTTTGATTTTGTAGATTGGGCACATCTCTGTAACTCCTTAATTAAGGAGGGGCTGTAAAAAAGATTGCTAGGACTCCCTCAAGGCGCTACACAAGAAAATTCATGGAAACATGTGTTTTGGTCTTAACAGAGGTAATCTGTGAATGTCCTGATCACCAAAAGTAAGTGTTGGGGCCCACTCTCTTTAATTAATTTCTTAATTATGTAAATGAGAGGCAATTATATGAATTAATATGATATGATATGGCATTTATAACGCGCCTATACACAAGTGTTTCAATGCGTGACGCAGCAAGGGAGGGGGAACATAGGGAAGACAGAGACAGTGACCCTACTAGGCCAAGTGTCAGATCGTGCAAGTGCAGAGGAAGGGGGAGCCGGAGAAGTCCAGAGTGGGAGGGAGGGTGGGCACAGTGCAGTACAAGGGGTAATAGAATAAATAAAACAATAAGGGAAGTAAGGCCAGTTGGTGGCAAGTGCAAGGATAAGTGCAGACATCAGGTGTCAAGTGCTGGTGGGGGACTGTAGGGATACATAAACAGTCCCCAAGTGCCGGGGTTGCCAGGGAGGCAGTGTAGGTGTGTAACTGGTGGGGAGGGGACCTGGGCCGGAGATCAGAGGGTGGACAGGTTACCAGTACAGTTTCAGCCAGGAATTCAGCAGGGGAGAGGAGGAGAGAAAGCAGAAGCAACGAGGAAGGTTTTGAGGTGCTTCCGGAACTGGAAATGGTTCTCCTCAAGTTTCAGGGAGGCAGGGAGGCAGTTCCAGAGGGAGGCCCCAGCCGAAAAAAGAGATCTAGCGCCAATTTGCTGCTTGGAGAAGCGACTGACCGTGAGGGAGTTGGAGGCGGATGAGTGAAGAGCTCGAGAACAAAGATATTTAGGAAGAGAGAGTTGAGGATATTCAGGCACCAGGCCCCAGAAGGCCTTGTGGACAATGCAAAGGGTTTTGAACTTAATCCTCGCAGACACTTGAAGCCGGTGCAGAGATTTCAGTCCTGGAGAGATACGATCCCTGGGTTTGAGGCCAAGGACAAGTCTCGCAGTCCTGTTCTGGATGAGTTGCAGAGGGCGGAGAGTAGAAGCAGGCAAATTTAGAAAGAGGCTTTTGCAAAAATCCAGCCTAGAGAGCACCAGAGCTCTGGAGACAGTGAGCTTCCGGGGTAAAGAGAGGAAAGAAAGTATACCTCTGAGGAGGTGCAGTTGGTAATGTGACTTCTTAGAGATGTTTAGCCTCGCAAGTGGGAGCAGGAAAAGGGCCAAGAGAGGCCGGCCAGAGAGTGACAGGAAAGGAGGGAGCGGGTGTGCCGATGAGGAGAATCTCAGTCTTACTACCTTTAAGGCAGAGATCATTGGCGGCACACCACTCCTGGATAGCAGACAGTCAGAGATGGGAGAGGAGGTGGCCGAAGGAAGCCTGAAAATGAGCTGAGTGTCATCCACATAGCACTGAAAGTTGGGGCAGAGAGCTGCAATGCAGTGGGCTAGAAGTGCCAGGTATTGGTTGAACAGCCAGGGAGAGAGGTTAGACTCTTGGTGGACACCACAGAGAGAGATAAAGATAGAGGAGAGGAAAGACCCAAGTTGGACCTGGGAGGGTCGATCAGAGAGGAAAGAAGTCAGCCATGCCAGGGCCTGACCGGTGATACCCATGTTATCATGGAAATGGTTGAGCAGGATGGCATGGTTGACAGTGTCAAAGGCAGAAGGGAGATCAAGTAAGATGAGGACTCAGGGGTGTTGGAATCAAGGTTTGAGAGCAGGTGCTGCTGCTATTTATTTATTTATTTATGTATAGTTGATTTACAAGGCGTGCTCTGAGAAACAAAAAACGTTGTGACATCACACGTGGGCGGGGAAAGGCAAACGATAAGGATCTTTGAAGATAAGTGCAGGGGAGAAAGAGTGAGAAACGGTACCGTGAGGCGAATGCAGAGACTGACAGAAAAGCATCCACAACAGGGAACCAATAAGTATGTGGTCAATGCATCTATGGGAAATATAGATGCCTGTCTGACAGAGAAGGTTACGGACTGATACAAGGCAATAAATGGAGGAGAGTGGTCAATGCAGAGACCTGGGGTTTAAGGCTAGGATCAGATTGCAATACCCAACCCCCAGGAAACAGATCTCAAAGGGGTGCTACCCTGCAGATCAGACATTGGCATGCCAAGGGTGGAGGCAAAACATTTAGTCTTTTCCTGAAATACAGGTGGCTTTTTTTCCTCTTTGCACAATGGAAGCAAAGTTTTCCAATGACAGATGACAGCAGCACACAGGGTCCTGCCCAACGTTTTTACTCTCCTAGACCACCCAACAAGAGACCAGCAAAAGGCTAATCTTAAGGGTGCTGTAGAGAGATACATGGTCACTTTACACTAGAGGTATCCAGGCCCAGGTCCCATCAGGCCTGTGGGGTGATACAAAGAGGTTTGAAGGAAAAACTGGAATCCATTCAGGGGGTGTCAAGGTGGGAGTGATGTGATCACTAGTCCAAGGGCCAAACTAGCTGACTGGTTCTCAATGACCTATAGCATATGTGAAGGAAGTTGAGGAGGCGGAGGTAGAGGCTATTATAATAGTTAAATCTAGAGAGGACCAGCACCCTTGCAATCTCTACCTTATGAGTAAAATTAAGGAAATGCAGAATGTGCTTGAAAACATGATACTGGAAATCAGACTTCTTTGATGGATCAATAATCTGGGGAGGAAACGAGAGTGAGATATTGAAAATAACAGCAGGTTCTTGGCTGAAAGAGCCAAGATATGTGAGCAGCCAATAGAACTGGGCAAGGAAAATGGTACGGCGAGAGGAATGGTAGAGCCCAAAAAGATGATTTCAATCTTAAATACATTGAAACAAAAAATGCTATTAGACATGCAGGTTTGGGCACAGGAGAGGCAGGAGGTAATCAGTCTAAGAGCTAGCGAGAAGTCAACACCCAACTTAAATGAAATCTCACTGTCCCCTGAATAAGACTGAAAGGAAAAAGAGAAAAAGACACTAAGAACTGCAGTAAGACACTAAGAACCAGTAAGGGTTGAAGAACCCAGGGGAGAAGATGAAGCCTTCAGTGTCCCCACCATTAGAAATGGTTGGCGAGAGAACAAGGCTCCAGGCCTGCCCTGAGCATCTCTCTCTCTCTCTAGGATCAAGGAGGAAATCTACTTGAGTGCCCAGTCTTTACTGCCAAAGGAGTGTTTCATGTAGTCAAGAAGAGGGGCTCGATTGACACTGTTGAAAACAGAGGATAGGTCAAGAAGGATGAGGAGGGAGTAAAATATCTCATTGTTTTCATTAAAGGTCAGGAGTTGGAAGATATCCACCTTCTCAAGAACGTTTCAGATAAAAGGTTTTGGCAATGCCGCAGTAGTTAAACAGTTAGGCCGGGCCATCTGATGGCTTCTTGAGAAGAAGTAAGATGCAGGAATGCTTTAACTCTTGGTTGAAATACACTAATTTGAAAAAAAAGGTGTTGCACAGGTCAGTCAAGGAGAGGGCCACAATCTAAATGTTGTCTTTTTTCATGTTTACTCATGTTCAATGCAGAAGACAAAGGCATAGTAGAAATCAAGAAAAAATCTGTTTATTTTGTTTGAAGGGGTTGAATTCCCTCAGAACAAGGATGCAGTTTGAAAAAGATCAGATGCTAGCCATGAAATCAAGCAATTCCTTTAAATAAATTCCATTGTCTCCTGGTGGCCTGTAGATAGTAACGACCAGAAAGTGAGTGTGGCATCCAGGAGACATTTCCAAGCCATGCTCTAAAAAGGAAGAAAATGTCACCTTTGCAATAACAGTGGTAGTGGCAGAAACAGGATAAGTAACGGTGACACCTCCGCCAGACCTGTTGTTTTTTTTTTTTACAGTGGTCTTGAAGGCATCCCAGAGCACAGAGTCAACTGAGTCCAATTATTTGCCAGAGAACTTGGTCTTTGTAAGACTATGTAAGCCAACATCATACCCCTCAAAACCAGTTGTGGATATTAGAGGCATGTTTATTGGTGGACCTTGAGAGTACTGACAACACAGTAGCTCTGTACCTTGAGGACTTTGCAAGGTGGTCAGCAGGTCAAGGTTAACAGTTTTTTGGACGGCTTATAACTTTAGCCCCACTCAATGCAACTGCACACAATTTTGCAATATGACTTTAGTCCCATCTCCAAATGGTTCTGCAAAGTTTGGTGATGTTTCACCAAGAGGGGGCACAATTAGATTGTGTTCCCAAAATATCTGCAAGTCTTATACATTTGGTGCAGTTTGATGAATCTGCACGAAGGTTTGCAGAAAGATTATAGTTATTGCAAAGTTTGAATGGATTTTGACAAGTGGGGGCTAAGTTGTATGACTATTTATTGTACATACATTTTGAAACTTAAAAAAAAATATAACATGGATGGATTTGCAGCACAAACTCATTTAAGGAGCATTGCCAAGGACCTGAATGCCTGGTTTTGCAAATGTGTCAGTGTTTTATTTTTTGAAATGTGTCATAATGCAGGTACAAAAAATAGTGATATACCTTTGGTGACTGAGGTACAGCCTGTGGCCATGGCCAGTGGCCAGATTGTTCGGGTGATGGCCATGACCAAGACAAAATGACTACTGGCCATCACCATGAGGGACCGGCAATGGGGTTAAAGTGGGCATAGTCACCATGAACCGGCTATGCAGTAACATTTTTCAAAATCAGAATATGTTTGAATGGGAAAACAATCCCACTTGTGGCTACAGCCCGAAGCGCTGAGAGTGATTGCAGCAAACCTGCACAAGGTACATCAGCAAGGACCTCAAAGCACGGTTTTGCAAATCTGTCCTGTGTTTTATTTTTTCCAAAGTGTCAAAATGTAAGTACACAAAATAGTGATATAACTTTGGTGCCTGGGCAATGGGCCTAGCCCTCGGCAAAGAAAAATGTGTACTCTGATTTGCTTATTGGGGCATGAGGCATGACCAAAGCCCTAGGTTTGAATCGGAAACAAATGTCTGGTACAGCCTGAAGTGCTGGTCTGGATTACAAAAAACCTGCACGAGGGGCATCAGCAAGGACTTGAGAGCATGCTTTTGCAAATCTCTCTTGCATTTTATTTTTTCCAAGGTGTCAAAATATAAGTACAAAAACTAGTGATATAACTTTGATGCCTGGACAGTGGGCTTGGCCCTCGGCAAGGACAAATGCCCACCCTGATTTAATTAATGGGGCATGCGGCATGGCCGAAACCCTATGTTTAAATGGGATGAAAACTTCTTGCTTGCGACTTCAGCCTGAAGTGCTGGACCGGATTGCAGCAAACTTGCGTGAGGAACATCAGCAAAGATCTGAAAGCATGCTTTTGAAAATCTGCACTGTGTTTTACTTTTTTGAAATTGTCAAAATGTAAGTACAAAAATGGTGATATAACCTTGCTGCCTGGGCAGTAGGCCTGGCACTCGGCAAGGACAACTCTCTACTCTGATTTGCTTATTGGGGGATGCAGCATGGCCTAAGCCCATGCCCCATGGATTGTGGGGACTGGCCATGGTTGCATGCCATGAGCACTGGCCATTGGTCACATTATGAGGGTACAGTGGACATTGAACTAGGATGCACAGTAGATTCAGGGAATAACAGAGGTTGTTTGGTGGGTCTGGGGTCATGGTCGAGCCTCATGCCCTAGGCATTTCAACCATGACTTGCGTCCCCAGCATTCGCTGCTGAAAACGACACGCATCAGTATGCGTAGCAAAAAAATGTTTGTCAAAGGAGTTTTATAGTTCTTTCACATATGTTAAAAGAGGAATTATTAATAACATATACACAGTGATGTATCATCATGAAACATTTTCATTCATAAAAACCTATGAAATTCACTGAAAAAACAGTGTTAAAGAGACGTTATGTTAAGATGCACTAATAAAAACCTATGAAATTCAATGAAAAAACGTTGTTCAAGGGACGTTATGGTTAAGTTGCACTAATAAAAACCTATCAAATGCAGGGGAAAAAACTTTGTTAAAGGCACATTGTATGAGTAAAATCGAAAAACTCTATGCCACCATAACTCGCGCCACCGCCATGCACTGCTAATACTAACACCCAGGACATCAAAGATGACATCACAAATGACATTTTACTTTGATTTTACTTCTGACCACAACGTCCCTTTAACAAAGATTTTTCCCTGAATTTGATAGGTTTTTATTAGTGCAACTCAACCATCACGACACTTTAACAAAATGTTTTCACTGAATTTGATAGTTTTTTGTTACTGCAACTTAACCATAACGTCCCATTAACATTTTTTCACTGAATTTCATAGGTTTGTATTAGTGCATCTTAACAATAATGTTCCTTTAACAATGTTTTTTCAGCAAAAAAAATAAAAAATAAATATATATATATATATATATATATAATTGTTGGCAGCATGCACTGCCCTCAGTCAACCATACCATCCTGCGCAACCATCTCCGTGATAACCTGGGTATCACTGATCAGGCTCTGGCCTGGCTGACCTCTTTCCTCTCTGATCAACCCTCCCAATTCCAACTTGGGTCCTTCCTATCATCTATCTTCCTCTCTACATGTGGTGTTGGTGTTCCCCAGGGGTATAACCTCTCACCCTGGCTTTTCAAGCAATACCTGGCAACTCTCGCCCACTGCATTGCCATTTTCTGCTCAAATTTCCAGTGCTACGCTGATGACACTCAACTCATTTTCAGGCTGCCTCGGCCACCTCCCCTCTCTCTCTCTTCTCTGATTGCCTAACAGCCATTCAAGATTGGTGTGCCGCCAATGATCTTTGTCTGAATGCCAGCAAGACGGAGATCCTCCTCATCGGCACACCTTCACCATCCTTTCTCCTTACTCTCTTGCCAGCCTCCCTTGACCCTGCTCCTACTCCCACCTGCGAGGCTAAGAACCTCAGGGTCATCTTTGACTCCACACTTTCCTTCTCCGACCACATCTCTGATGTCTCTAAAAAGTTAAACTTCCTACTGCACCTCCTCAGAGGTCCTCTCCTTCCCCCAGAAGCTCATGGTCTCCCAAGCTCTGGTTCTATCTAGGTTGGACTATTGTAACAGCCTCTTTCTAAATCTACCTGCCTCTACTCGCCACCCTCTGCAACTAATCCAGAACAGGACTGCAAGACTTGTCCTTGGCCTGAAGCCCTGGGATCGTATCTCTCCAGCTCTGAAATATCTCCATTGGCTCCCAGTGGATGCAAGGATTACATTCAAAACCCTCTGCATTGTCCACAAGGCTTTCTGGGGCCTGGATCCAAAATACCTTCAGCTATCCCTCCGCAAATACCTCCCCTCTCGAGCTCTTCACTCATCTACCTCTAACTCCGTCAGGGTCAGTCGTTTTTCAAAGTAACAAGCTAGGGGTAGATCTCTGTCTTCGGCTCGGGCATCTCTCTGGAACAGCCTCCCTGCCAGTCTAAATCTTGAGGAGAACCATCTCTGGTTTAGGAAGCACCTCAAGACCTTGCTCTTTGCTTTTGCCTTTGCTCCCCCACCCCCCTGCTGATCTGTTCTCTCTTGGCACCGTGCACATGATCACCCTCTGTCCTCCGGGACCAGGTACCTGCTCACTCTGCCACCATCCCGCACTGCCTCCGGGCCACCCCTTGCACTGGGGTTTGTATCTTGTCCCATACAGCCCTTTTTTCTTCCTGCACTTATCAGACCTACCTTGTCTGCTGCCTTAAACCCAGCACTTGCAAATTGCTGGCTGCACTACCACTGTTTGTTGCCTTTATTCTTAATTAATTTATTTATTATTATTTATCTGTTTCTCCGCACTTTCCACTTCTCCCCCCTTTTATTCACTTTTCCCCTCCCCCTCTCCCATGCACTTGCGTGTTCCCAATGTCACTGGGCATAGGAAGATCGTTGTTTTGATCTCCCCTGTTCCCCACCGTTGCCTTGTCGCGCTCTGAAACACTTGTGTATGAGTGCGATAGAAATAAAATATAAATATCAATGAAGGGATGCAACAAAGACGAAGGAAAAAGAGAAGAAGTGGTTCTGATCCAAGGTTTAACGATGTTACTATCCCTGTGGAGAAATCCAAGTGGGAAACTTTGCCCAACAAATGAATGAGTCACCGAAGTGACAGTTGTTTTACTGGGTTCTTGGATGATAACACCACATGTACAACAGATACCTAAGAGGTATATTGCCTCACCTGGATTGTAGCAAGTATTGCATGGCTGGGTTACCTAAAAGGCACACCCTGGTTGAGTTGAAGTGTTTCTTGGCAAACTTTGACAATGTCTTGGCATGTGAGTTGGATAGTCTCATGTACATCCTTCTAATGGGTCACTTTAATGCCAAATTGGGTAGTGCTTATTGAATTGATAAATGCATGTTACTGGACGAAGAAGGGTAGGGTGTTTTAAGGAAGGATAATCACCTGTCCAAAGGGGGTCATGCCAGGGCAAAGTCTCTGGGGCATCTTTTTTAAAACTGTCACAAAATCCCTCAATGTATGTTAATGTATTCTCTAATTCACCAGATCACTATACCTTGGTTTCCCCACTTTAGATTTTATTTGTCTCAATTTAGAATTATTGTTCAGACTAGAGGGTTGTGCGGTGGTGCAGAAGATTAAAAGTGACCATGATCCTCCAGTCACTGTGCAGGGTTGTGTGAAATGTCCTGCTGTGTTTATCAAAGAGGTGGAGAAAGAGGAAGGGGAGGCCTTGTAAATAGTTGGAGTATGAAAAATATTAGCTGATAGGTGGATTGTGCCAATTGGGCCAATGAAGTTAATCAAGGCATGTCTTCACAGTATTGAATATTGAAATAATCGTAAATAATAGTGCCCAAGGTATGTAATTTTGAAAGCCATCCCATTTTTATCATCCTTGGGTGACATCTGGTTCATGCCCATTGATATCAATAAGCACACAGGTGGGGTCAAGTCAGGTGGCTTGTGAAATCTAAAGGCTGGCATAATGCCCCCTGCAGAAAGACAACATGGATGCCAGTAAATGCCATTAACGAAGCACAAGATCCAATGGTAATTCAGGTAATGAGAAAACTGCCTACCAATAACAATGTCCTTGTTCATGCCACATGGTATACTCTCTATGAGGCCACATCTGGAAAGTATCAAAATCAATTGTGGGTTATCATCATAAGACGTATATAGGATTGATTTGGAAGTAATTTAAAACATGCAGTGCCAACAAAGAATAGTTGATGCAAAACAATCCTAATAGCAAATCATGTGTTGGTCACAAATACACTAGTATAGATTGGAACAAAAACATTTTAATCAGGTGGTGGACAGCCGACACGTGTTTTGACCTAAACAGGTCATTCTCAAGGCCTTGTCAAATTCAGGATTAGATTGCAGATAATGGGCCTCATTACAACCCTGGCATTAAGGGGTTAACGGTGCCGTAAAAGGCTGCGGCGCCGTTAAACCCTTAACGCCAGATTCCCACTTTAACGCCTGCTTTTTGCAGGCGTTAAAGTCCATCCCGCTAAGGGACCTTGGTGCTAATTACGGCACCGTAATTTACGGTGCCGTAATTAGCGCCTTCCCCATTCCCATTGAGCCCTATGGGCCAAAAATGGGAATGGGGAAGGGGCCATGGTGAACCAACCTTGGAATGGGGCGGTAAATCCGCCATCCACCATGGCAGAATCCGGCATGGACCATGGTGCTAATAGCACCATGGTCCAACGCCAGGGTTGTAATGAGGCCCAATTACTTTTTCCAGATCTGGGCTTTGTTTGGGGCAGCCCAGTGGAAGAACCTATGCAGCAGGCCACCCATTTGACACAGCTTTTTCCTTTAGATATTTCCTAAAGTGGAGTTCCTAGCGCACCAGTAGCCTTTGGCGAACCCCTTACTTCCCCATTTTTTATCATCATAAGACATATGGGGCCTAGAAACATGTTGAGAATCGGGTAAGATTGACTGGGCCTCATTACGAGGTTGGCAGAATGGGTTTACCGGCACCGGTAATGGTGCCGGTGCCGGTAAACCCATTCCGCCCTATTACGAGGTTCCCTTGGGGGACCCGCACAGAACGTCTGGTCAGACCAGACATATTTAGCAGGTCCCACAAGGGGACCAAGGTGCTAATAACGGGCCCGTTATCAGCTCCATCCCCATTCCCACTGAGCCCTATAGGGACTCAAATGGGAATGGGGATTGGTTTTGTGAATGAGGAATTACCGGGTCCTCCAATGTTGGAATGACCCTGTAATTCCTCATTCACAGAACCCGGAGTTGGAACCCGGTATGGAGGCAGCCATATCAAGAACAAGACCCAGTAAAGAGGTCCGTTAAGGATTGAACCAGCATATCTGGAGAGCAGCAAAGGCTGGAATCCCTGTTCCCTGCACACCTTTGGACTAAGAGAAGCCAGTCTTAAACTAATTGTAGGACCAATATAAATGTAAAATAAGGATTCAAAGAGAATCATTTGGAAATACAACTACAGAGAAAGTCAAAAGCAGTTATTTAACTCCAAAGTAGTTCAAACAATTACGCGGTTTATTCAATATGTGCTCAAAGCGTTTTGGGAACTATTTTCCTTCAGAATGAACAATTGAATGATCTATTTATAATATAGAAAAAATAATTTTAGGACAACGTTCTGATGATAATTAGGATAGTATTTTAAATATCACGCAGTAATCCAAGCCATAGTATTCAATGGTGATTTATAGGAAGAGTACCTTAACATTTACTTCATAAATCCAGTGCATACTCAACGATTTCACAACTCAACAAATATACAATCAATTCAAAAGGGATAAGCATACAATTCTCATAATTGTTTTCTCTTGATGATAATTGAAGTAATTCAATTCAATTTATTATAATCAATTAATGTACCTTAACATACAAGTCAATAACGTTTGGGAAATAACTAATCTGCAAGGAACAGAGCTGGAGCTATGAGTAAGAAATACAACTTCAGATGACACTGGGCCTAATTATGACCCTGGCGCTCCCGTAATGAAGGGTGCCGGTACGGGACCGGCACCCTTCATTACGGGAGCCCCTATTATGAGGTTCCCTTTGCGGGACCCGGAACAGATGTCGGGTAAAAGCAGACGCTCTTTCTGGGTCCCGCGAGGGGAAGAGGGAGCTAATAACGGGCCATTTGTAATGTGCCTGTTATTACCTTCCTCCCCATTCCCATTGAGCTCTATGGGGGCTCAAATGGGAATGTGGAATGGTTCCTTCAAGGAGGAATTACCGGGTCCTCCAATGTTGGAATGACCCGGTAATTCCCCATTGAAGGAACCCGGTATTGGAGCCCGGTATGGAGGCAGCCATGGTGCTAATATCACCATGGCTGCCTCCATACTCATAATGAGGCCCACTGTGTGTCAATAGTAGTGACTACGGGCCTCATTACGAGTTTGGAGGCAACCATGCCCTTAATAAGGGCATGGCTGCCTACAAACTTGGGTCCGGGTCCGTGGACACTGAATGGGGAAATACTGGGCCATTCCGACCTTGGAGGGCCCGGTATTTCCCCATTCAGGGAACCCAGACCCGGACCATCCCCATTCCCATTTGAGCCCCCATAGGGCTCAATGGGAATGGGGAGCATGCTAACAACGGGCCTGTTAATGACGGGCCCGTTGTTAGCATGCTAGGCCGCTCGCGGGACCCACTAAGGACGTCTGGTAAAATCAGACATCCAGAGCGGGTCGCACGAGCGGCCCTCATAATAGGGCGGTATGGGGTTAGCGGCTCCGGCACCTTTACCGGCGCCATTAACCCCTTAACGCCCACCTCATAATGAGGCCCTAAGTTTTAGAAAGAATGTAAGTACCTTCAATAGTGTGTAGAAAAGCTCCCAGACATGGTTTAAATCAGCAATATATTGCAACAAAACAATAATTAGAAAAAGAGACAAAACAATCTTAAGTAAGCAGATTGGAAATAATATCAAGTTCTGGAACGTAAAGAGATATGTCCTAGATCTAATAGGTAAAGAAGTAAGTATAGTGGTTACAAACCAAGGTCTGGTCCCATATGTATTCACAAAAGAGATGAAAAGGTTCACAGTCAAACAAGTTACTCTGTGGAGGCCAATCTTAAGTAGCCAAAATGGCTGAAATCGTGTGACGAAATGTAACCGGTGTGTTGACGTCATCACTGTGATGATGTCATCATGCTACTGACACTGAGAAGTGCCACAACATGTTGCAATGCATAAAAACACTAGTGCAGTAATGTGAATAAGTTATGCAAAGGATTTAAACTTTTTCAATGAAGTTTGAAACGTAAACTAGAATTCCAAAATAGCAAAGAAGAGAAACAAGTATCAGTAGAGTTGGAGAAGGGGTACAAATAAGTCTGAAATCCAGCTAAGGATATTCAATAAATCATTATAGTTTTAATAGGAATCATGCAAATGTTGAATATCATAGAACAACTTTAATCATAATCACTTGCACTCTAAGGATATTACTTCTATCAACATCCAACTGATGAATTAACTTTGGGTTTCTCTTGTCACAAAACGATGTCTCATTTGCAGCCACCAGATACAATCTCCTAACTGCCTCCAAAGAATTCTGGGAAGTTCTTTTCCTCAATCTGACAGAAAGGTTGCATATGTTTATGCCATTCAAATTGGTTACTTGGATGTGCTAGTCACAAAAATATTGCATGGCCTTTATCAATGTTCTACCTCTCCCATAACTACATCCTTTTAATGTCCTACCACGCCTTCAACTCAATCATAGTCATTGTTGACCTCTCCCCCAAACATAGCCTATACCCTCAATTGCTTACGTAATGTCCTGCCTCTGCCCAACAAGACTAATGGCAAAAGCGAACCACTCATGCCCTTGGTATACTCAGTGGCATAGACAGGGTAGGGCCTGAGCGGGCAAGGCCCACCCAAACTATGTAAATGCCCACTCAGCAGTGTTGTGTGGACATTTACAGATGTTAATGTTACTGCAGTGGGACCAGCTACATTAGCTTCAGAGGCCACTTGTTAGACAATCCTGGCTGTGCCTCTGTATACTGTTTTTACCCAAAACAACTAAACGTTTTGACTGAACCCTGGTTTATGTTCTTGGAAGCACGATTCTACAGAGATCCCTAATATTTTTGTGGTTCAGAATATGGCCAAACATGTTCGCCCATGATTACTATAGAGCAACAATATGGGAGGTGCATCTTTCCACATCATTCTTTACTGAACGCTAACAAAAGGACTGTAACCGAATGCTAGCTCGATGTTTTTGCGTTCCTATCAATTTGTGACATTAAAATCCTCTGCTGACTTTTATAGGTGGAAACAAATGAGAGAAAACCTGACAGTAGCTATATATTTTTTATGCTAATCCCTGGCTTAAGGCAGAGCCATCTGTGCTCTTGTGTGCTCTCCAAAGGCTCAGTTCGGTGGCCTCTCCTTCCCAGCTGCTCGGGTTACTCGCAGATGGGCTGCTCGTCTTCCCTGCTGCCGCGGGCCTTGTGTTTCCCAGCAGAACGTGCGTTTTGATTTCCGCGGCTTTTGTGGGAATGATGAAGAAACCGGGCATGCCTCAAAATGGGCGACATTTCGAGATGACGTGGATAATATAAAAATCAACAGATGCAAATGCGAACTTTAAAAATGCAAAACACCGTCAAGTGAATGTATAAAAGGTCAATAAACGAGTTTTCATTAACTATTTCTTTCCATAAAACAAAGTTTGCTATATGTAGCTTTTATAGCAAAAAAAAATAATCATGCGTTTAAATAAATGTTGTGTGAAAAATAGTTGCACACCATAAATAACCGATCATGTCGCTTGAACATTTCTTTCATAATGACCTGCTTTCAACATCCATCTGTATCTTTTAAGTGTTCTATAAACGTGTTCATTGTAATAATTACATTAAAACAGACATCCGTCACAGCCTATTGCAGGGTTGCAAACATTATTTCGCTCGTGGGCCGAATCTATCACAAAAGTCTCATAAAGAGGGCTGGACTGTGGTTGGAACGTCTGTGTCCAAATGTCAGTACAAACATATAACACATACGTAGAAGTGTGATAGTTGTTTATTGATATATTGTGTAAAAGGAACCTGTTTGATGTATTGCCTTGTAATGACATTACCAATTTGATGCATTTGTATTATGGGACTTACACCATGTTTTAAATAGAAGTAAAACTGCATATACCAGGAAAACAAGCATTGGCAATGCCAATAGGTTGGACTTTTGTGTAGGCATGGGAAAGGCACTGCCATAGTGGTATTGACTAGTCATTAATGGTACAAGTATCTGGGCATCTAATAGCAGTGCCTGACAAATAGCTAATGCGTATACACAAGCCCAACTGTTGGCTTAGCCAATGCTTGTTTTTAACAGGACTTCGGAGAAGAACGTGCAGGACACTTGATGTCATAGTGCTTTTTAATGGAGTCAAGACATTCTTCTTATGCATAGCTAAGAAACATACTGATAATATTGAATGAGTGTCATGGTATAAAAAGAACAACATAACTTCAGCACTACTAGTGAAATAGTATAACAAAGACCTGGAATTTCAGTGTAAAAAACTTAAGTTGAATCAGTTCAATGCAACAAAACCCTTGACATTCATTGAAAATTTTTAAGTTGAGGTGATAGTTCAATGCAACAGAACCCTTGAAATTTGCCAAGTGTTGGAAGCTATGCCACTAATTTTGGGTAGCCTAGGAGAATACTCATGACAACACGGATGATATCACCGAGGACATCACCTTTGACACCACTTATTACAGCATCGAAGATGTCACTGGAACGAGAACCTACTGATGACCTCACATATGACAACACCAGATCATATCACATATGACATCACGTACAATATCACTAGTAGGAGGGATCACATCTGAAACTGTGAAATATGCAAGAATTTTACAAACTGAATTCTGAAATCAAATAGAGGGTATGGTGTCACCTGAAATATGTTGCTTCACTGCACATTTAAGACTACCCAGTGGCCTCTTTACCTGCGTAGCGGGTCCACTGGTCTCTGGCAGCCCTGCTCAAGGCTACAGATAAAGATTGAAAGAAACAACCTCCACCATGAGTCACAACATGGATTCAGGCCAATGAGTAGAATAGAATCTATACTTTGCTTAAAATGTGGACATTCTAATTAACAATGTGGACATCGACCCACTTAGTGCACTCATTCTACTTGGCATTTTGGCCACTTTCAAAACCATCAGTCATGACATCAAAGACTAGTGGGTGCAGGAGTAAAGGATCAAGATAACAAAAACAACACTCCTGCACCTTTTCAGAGCACAAACCTGTAACCTGACATGTGGAGTATCCCAAAGTTCCAGTCTCTAGACTCACCTCTTCCACATGTACATGGCCACACTTCTGGAGCACAACAATTCAGGCCTCAGGTGCTGAAGCTAAAATGACATCCAAATTGTTCACAAACTCACAAATTGACTAATAACAGACACACTAGAACTCACGCATGCTTCACACACGTGGATTCATGGATGACATCAAATTAATTTAAACTCAATTCAACCAAAACAGAACTCGTGATCTGCACCACTGCTCCTCCTAGTAACCAAGCTCTTGAACTCTATCCAGACGCCTCCACACAGAAGAAGAGCACATAACCTTCCGAACACAGCTAAAAACCTGACTAGTCAACTATCTCTTTCCCTAGGCCAGCACCAAAACCTTAACCGACTATGCAACGTTTTGCATAAACTTTGGTCCAAACGAAGATTCCTTCTTAAATTATAAGAAGATAGTAGGAATCCATAGCCAGCCCATCGACAAAGACTATTGCAAAATAGGCTCACCTAGGTTGGAAGGCACCCATCTTAAATTATGGGAAATTACCAGAAATGTACACACAACCCACTGAAAAAGACCATTGCAGAAACGGATACTCTTCAGCTAAACCCACCACAATTGACATACAATCAAATGATGCTACCAAAAGCCTCTAGCAGATCCATATCCCTTCCCTGGGTGACCTACCCTCCCTTGCTACTGGAGGGTGCCCTCCACTCTGTACCCATCGTTTGCCTACTCCCTTCATATCCATGACTAACCAACTCCCCTATAGAATCTCCTACATCTCCTTAACACACACACAAATGACCACACATGGCCATGACAGGCATACCCGTTACAGCACAGCATTAATGGAGCTATAACTAAGTTCTCCTCTTCAGCCCATCACACTCCCCCCACATCAGTGGCTTACTATATCTAAAGCCCTGTAGTCGATCAGATCTTGGAACCTTCCCTTTGGATGGTGTATTCCCAAGTGCTTCCTCCAAACATCAAGAAGCAGAACGGACGAGGGTCACTGGCACTTCTATCCTGCAACCATCAATTTTGTTAATATTTCATTGTAATCCTACAAATGTTCACATTTCCTGTCATCAAACTCTAGTACAGTTGGTTAAAAACAACTGCAGCTACTGTGATTTGAAGATTTGGGGCCTCATTACGACTTAGGCGGTAAGGGGTGCACGGCGGCGTAAACAGCGCCGACCCTTACCGCCTGATTCCGAGGTCCCTTAGCGCCATGGAGGTTTTAACACCTGCTTTTAGCAGGTGTTAAAATCCATGGCGCTAAGGGACCTTGATGTTATTTACGCCACCGTAATTTACGGTGGCGTAATTAACGCCTTCCCCACTCCCATTATGCCCTATGGGGCAAAAATGGAAATGGGGAAGGGTAAATGGGGATTGGGGACTTACCGCCCCGCCAACCTCGGAATGGGGCGGTAAGTCCGCCAACCACCATGGCGTAAACGTAGTTTACGCCATGGTGGTAAAGGTACGACCCAGGCGGTAACTTACTGCCTGGGTCGTAATGAGGCCCCTGGTCCTACTCATCTAGGTGGGGGGAAACTGTGGCCCTGCACTGCCCAATAGGGTCCTCACAAGAATACATCTCCGATCTTATCCATCCTCTGGTACAGTTTCACTTAGAGATTAGTTATTGCTATCTTCTCATCTCACATTTATTTTCATTTCATATCCTCTTTCTTCCTATTTCTCCACATGTATTTCTACTGTCTTTGTCTCCCCCTCTCTCTTGTCTGTCATTAGTTTGTCTCCAAGTGGCAATCGGGGCAAGCAGTACTTGGGTGGGGCATGGGGCAGTAAAGGAATAGTGAACAGGGGAAGGCATAATGAAAGAATGGTAGAGAAATCTGTTATTACTGTGAAAGTGTAGCACAAATAAGACAAGTAAAGGAGAACAGATCAAACAAAAGTGAATAGGTCAAACAGTGCAAACCCTCAGAGTGTAACAACCCAACCAAACTAATGCCACTGGGATAGCAGTCCCACATAGGAATATTTATTCACATCCACACAATAATAGTTGAGCAAATTAAGTGAGTCATAAAATTTGATTTATGTCTAGTTCAACCGATCTAGCTTTCACCGGACATCAACCAAACAATGAAACATAATCCATTTTACGAAGAATAATCTCTAGGATAAATAAATAAACTAAAGGAGCATTTAAGACAAACAGCCGGATTAAATAGAGATCACTGACAAAGGGGAGATTGCAGAAGCTCTCCAGCCAACAGAGAATAAAGTGACAAACAGACAAGCAATTAAATAAGCAAGCCAAGTAAAGCAAGAGCTTCAGGAGGAATAGCAGAGTCTGAATTAGATGGCAGAGGGGGCATGAGCGTGGACCCACAGAAACCTGCTGGAGTTTTACGATGACAGAACAAGGGTACTGTAAGGTGGCAGCAGCAAGGGCATTAAAACCAAACACAGTGTACTCAGAGTCCTGCTCAATAGCCACAAGAATTAGAATTGTCTGGAACTGCTCCAGATAGGATCACATCTTCCCTTTTCGTTGGCAGTCAACAGATCTGAATATGCGCCTGTCAACGAGCCTATCAAGGGAGACACATGGGGTGGCACAGGGCTCCCATTCACTCCACGCATGTTCAAAGTGTACACGTAACCTCTAACAGAGGTCATCAGTTTCTTCCACCTTCATTTCGAGATGACTCTGGACGGCTGCCAGATCCTTCTCTGATTGGAGTGGGGTTGTACACAATCCCACCACAATCCGAGAACGTCTGCATCACGCATATTTCTTGAATAAGGAAAGCATTGTCTGTCTGAATAGATTACAAACAAAAGTCACTGAATGGGGAAGGATCCTACAAGAGAATTAGCTTCCAAATGATCGGATCCCAGGCCCTCATTGAGAAAGAAAAACCTAGCCTCAAGTTCTCAAATCTAGCCACCGTGTCCATCTAACTTAATCCATCGTTTAACACAAGTTGACTATCACAAGTTTATATACACTGAACTCCGCAAGTGACAAAGTCAAATTATAGAGAGCAAATTATTGAGAGGATCCGAGTCTAAGGTGCCTGGTCGCATCCCAGTCTGGAAAAAGCATGATCATGTAACCCCTCCGCCCCCGATCTGGGAGGGTGCTTTACATTCTCTAATAGACTGTTCAACACTACATCTTTACCAGAAAAATGTTCTTGAGGCACACCTCCAGTATAAATGGGATAGGCCTTTGACAGGCACTGTTATAATGCTGCTACTTGATCATACACTGGCAACAATTGGAAAACGATGTGAATACCTGAGCATATGATAGCAGTACCCGCCAAATACAAATCTAATGACTACATACAAGTCACAACTGTTGGCTTTGTCAATGCTTGCTTTTACCAGGACTTCAGTGCAAAGAATAAGATATAAATCAAGCGGCTGAAGGCACACTTGCTTAAGACATTTGTATTACCCCTGTAGTGCACTTACAGCTGCAATTAAGTTACTAATGTCAGTAAACTGCTTTGAAATAACACTGGCAGGACAAAGTGTGATTTTATGGGGGAAGACCCAGGATACAGAGATACCAAGAGGATGTGGTATCTGTGGGACGGGGCAGTGTGATGCTGGAAATGCATCGGAGGGACAGGGCCTCCGTATCCTTGTCCTTTATGGCTTTTTATCGTGTCTTCTGTCGTGTTTTCCACGCAGGAGTTCAGGTGGGACTCCTGGCGGTGCACCTCTCTTTCTTTTGGTTTGGTGACTGGACCCGTGGAATACCCTTATGGCACCCATGGGTGGGGGTACAACCCTGTGCCCCTAGTGTATGTTTTTGGGTACCTGTGGGTGGCCCGCAGAGCAGGGTATGGGCTGGTGGCAGCTCCATGCTGAACTTGACAGGTGTGTGGAGTATCCTCCATTTTGGGATACCCTGGCCCTGCCATTGGGATCAGTTGATTCCTGATGGAAAACAAGATGGCCCCTGTGGCCTCTTGCTTTCTATTATATATTACCTTGTTTTCCCAAAGTCCTGGGAAGCCGTGACTCTGTCCCTTCCCCCTGACTGGCTGTTGGGTGGAAATGCCATGTATGGTGTTATTGTGAAGGCCCAGCCAGACTAGCTGGAGCCTTCCCGGTGATGTATGTTGTGGGTACCTCCTGTGGGTGGGACCGGGGTGAATAGAGTGTGTGACGAATATGCATTCTGTGTTGTGGATGTCTAGTATCTGGTGGTTGACACAATGACTGAGACAGCCCTGCCCGAAACCGGTATGAATGCAGCTTGGAGTGTTGAATGGCTCGGTACTTGTCCCAATACACATAACTTGTTGTGAGTGTCTGGACAGAAGTGAATGGGCTGAATACCCCGTGTGTCTGATTGGTTGCCTGCCTGCATGAATGCCCGTAGTCGTGATTGGATGCTTGAGTGTGACCCAGCGGAATGAATGGGAGATCAACAATATATCTGGGGACCTCTCATTGCTAGGAATCGTGTTCAGAAGCTGAAGTCCATTACGACGAGTAACTGGAGTAACTGACGCTTGACCTTGAAGCCCTGCTGGACGAGAAGAATTGCTGTTGCTCTCCTTCACAATCTGAAAGCTGCTGTGCCTCCAAGGACTGACCCAGAGAGGACCTGGTAAGGCGCCCTCTTCCCGAGCTACGAGGGACCATCGTGCACAGCTGATCTTTGCCAACGCTCCCTGGTAGACAGACCTTCGACAGGCTGCCGACCCGATACGAGGACTGCTGCGGAACTCCAAGGAGAAGCACTCGGACTGTTGTCCGCCACTGTCGACGACGGCCGTCGCCGACTGGAGCCGCCATGCTCCCGTTTGCCTAAGAACTTCAATTGATCATCGGATGCTCTCGCCTGCATCGTCATCCACTTGTCTTCCGCTGGAGAAGGCCCGACCGTCGACGCGCCAAGGAGCATCCACCAGTGAATTTCCTGCCACCTAAAGACCACAGAGACGCTGACGACTCGACGCCCTTGCTGGGCCACAGTTCATCATCTCTTTGCGGTCCAGAACTATCGTCACCGAGGGGCCCCGCATGCCTCTTCCTTGCAGGACGCCAACGCTCTGTCGTCGACGAGCACCGCTAGGAATGCAGCGGCCACTTCACTGCCGTAGTTCAACCTGTTCACCGTCGGACGTTCGACGACCCGTGACTCCCGCCTTAAAGGGAGGGCACTCAAGAAGGGCCGTCGATTCCCCGACACCAAACGCTGAGGTCCTCGACACCTCTCGACGATCCGTGGCTCCTGCCTCAAAGGGAGTCACTCAAGAAGGATCGGTCGACACATCGTCGGAGAACTCTACTTCACCAGGTACATTGGGGGGGTAAAACATTAATAGGAGGAAGTAAGACTATTGAACATATGGACTGGGCTTGTGCTATATATCTTTATTTACAGGTTGCCCAGGTGGGGGGATCTCCACACAGAACTGTGTCTAGGTAACGGGGCCAGTATTCTGCCTACTGGTTCAACCATCTTACGTTCCTGCCTATCTCTATTGCTGGTTTCTTCGTTATTAATCTGTGTGACATTTTAACTGTACAGTTGATGCACTTTAATGAGATTCAATAACATTAGTGGTACCACTTTAGAATTGTATATATTTATCATTATTGACTTCCGAGTACAAAGTGCGTTACTGTGATTGTGTACATACCCTTGAATATTAATTATATAAAGACTGTGTTTTCAGTAATACAGTGTGTGGACATTCCTTTGTGGGGGTTCGGGGACTACACTGTACTTAAGAACCAGCCTGCATCACCTCCTGAGAAGCTAGGCCTTGATTGCTCGACCACGTACCAATAATAGAGAATCTTGGCTGGGGTCCTCTGTGCCTCTCATCTACCATATAGAGAGCGGAGGTACAGACACCCCCTACCAGTCTTTACACTGGTGGCAGCGGTGGGATGCTTATGGTTTTAAGAATCAGTGTATAACCGTGCCACTTACAAAATATCTGCACTTTATTAGATTAAGGTTTGGGTGTGTACAAAATAACTGCATTACAACAATGGAGTCTATTGCGAATGGTAAATCGACTCGGATGAGCTTAGAGGCTCTCCAGAGTGCTTGTGAAGGCAGGGAGTTAGACTTTGTGGATAGGTCTAGGGCTGAGCTGATAGCTGCCCTGATGGACTACCTGACCGATGGTGAAACTCTTGATGAGGGAGGAATGCAACCAATGAGGACTCTGCCCCTGGGGTTTCTACTGAATCTGTTTCTGGGAATGCCACCATTCCTGCTGCCTCTGTTCCAAACCCCAGCAATTCCCTGGAGCTTGAGTTAATAAGGATGAAATTGGCCTTTGAATATCGCAAGTTATAGATGCTGAGCTTAAGAAGGAGGAGTTGGCTCAACAAGTGGAGCTCAAGAATAGGGATCTTGAACTCAAAGAAAAGGACACTGAATGTCAGAGAATCCAGCTAGAAAAAGCTCGAGTGGAGACTTCAGCGAAACCCAGTGAGAGTTTCAGGTCCCCGGCAACTAAATTTATGAAGGATTTGGTTGGTGTGTTTTCGGAGGGTTCTTATATCCTCCAATGGATTGAAGCGTTTGAAATGGCTTGTGCAATTCATGATGTTGACAAAAGAGATTGGGCTAAGTGTTTGCTAAGAAGAGTGCCTCAAACTGGATATGACTGTATTCTGAAGCTGAGTGTGGAAGAAAGGGGTCAGTATGAGTGTATGAAATCTGCTTTGATTGCCAAGTTTGGCAAGACGCCTACCCAATACCTTAAAAGGTTCAGGGATTTTAAGAAAAGAGAGAATGTGTCTTGGGTTGACTGGGTGAGTGCTGCGCACATGAATATGATGGGGTGGATTGATGGTTACAAGGTGAAAACTTTTGTTGAATTGTCCCACTTGTTGTTTTTTGAGCATTTTTCAGAAGCCTGTTCACCAGAGCTGCGTCAGTATGTTGCTGACCAGAACATTTTGGATCCCTGTAAGCTGGCTAGGTTGGCTGACAAGTGGGTCTCCCACCGGGTGTCCCCTAAGGACTCCAGTGGGAAGGACAAGGACAAAGAAAAGGGTGCCTCTCAGAAAGCTGAGGAGTCCCAAAAGCAGTCACAGTCGAATAAACCTAAACCCTCCTCTCCTAAGACCCAAAAATCTAGTGGGGATAAGTTATCTGTGGGTGGGAATAAGAGCAGTGGTCCACCTGCTGCAAAGCAGGCTCCCGGTGGTTCAAGTACCGTACCCCGCACTCCCGGCACTTGTTGGGACTGTGGGGCTCTGGATCACAAAAGGGGTGACTCCAAGTGTAAAGGTAAGGCACTCGGAGTACAGGCTGTCAGCCTGACCTACCCTTACCCCATGTCTGAGGTGGCGGCCACTGTCCTCCCCTCCTCTACAGGGATCACTTTTGGTGTTCCTGTAGAGATTTCCTTAGTGTCCCTTGGGGCCTGGGACCAGTACGCAGAATACTGGCGACTATCCCACAGAACACCCCGTAGATTTTTGAGAAGTGTCCTCCTGAATGGCCAGCCTTCTACTGGTTTGAGAGACACTGGGGCAAGCATGACAGTGGTGGACAGGACCCTGCTCAAGCCAGAGGACTAAGTAGATGCTCCTCTGAGAACCACCAGGTTAGCTGTTGGGCCTCCCAAATTATCGCCTGTAGCCCGAATCACACTCGTAATTGGAGACAAGACAGCAAAGCTTCCTGTCCTGGTTCAGGACAATGTCCCTGCTAACATTCTGTTAGGTAACGATCTAGTAGAGATGGGATTGATTGCAGATGGTCTTACTATGACTGCTGCTGCGCTCACTAGATCACAGGTGACACCGGGTCTGGCTGTGAGTCAGGTACCTGAGCCAAAGGTGCGCCCTAAGGCAAGACGAAGGAAGAGCAAGAAGGCCACCTCTGTGGAGGGAGCTCCTTCTCTTCCTGCTGTTTCTACAGCACCCATTGGGATCCATGCTCCAGATGGGCTGGGTCCAGTGGTAAACCCCGTCTCAACTCCTGTGGGAGAAAAGCCAGAAGACTCTCCTGTGGGAGAGGTTCTCAACCCGGAGGATCATCCCGATCTTCAATGCTTGTTAGCTGAAGGGGGACCCTCCCGGGCAGACTTCTGTAAAGGATGGAGAGAGTGTCCCTCTCTCGAGGGTCTGAGAAAACAGGCCCTGTCACAGGCACGAGGAGAAGTGCCTAGGACATTCCGGATTTATTGGGAGGGTGAGCTCCTTGTTAGTGAGCCCACTAAGCCTGAACCTGGTGCCCTCAGGAGGTTGGTGGTACCCCAGGTTCACAGGACCTTCCTACTGCAGTTGGTGCATGAGGTGCCCTTGGCTGGTCATCTTGGTACCAAGAAGACTAAGCAGAGGCTCTCTGCCCATTTCTACTGGCCTCGGATAGGAGTAGAAGTGGAGTCCCACTGCAGGACCTGCCCAACTTGTCAGTTGTCTGGCAAAACTGGAGGCAGTGTCATCGCCCCACTGCAGCAATTGCCAGTGGTTGGCACACCGTTTGAGAGGGTGGGCATCAACATCGTCGGTCCTCTTGATGCTCCCACGTCAGGTGGACATCGGTTCATCCTGGTTTTGGTAGATCATGCCACCAGGTACCCTGAGGCTATTCCCCTTCGGACTGTTACTACCAAGGGGGTTGCCCGCGCCCTCCTGGGCATTTTCACCCGTGTTGGATTCCCCAAGGAGGTTGTCTCTGACCGAGGATCCAACTTCATGTCTAGTTACATGAAAACCATGTGGAAAGAGTGCGGGGTAACCTACAAGTTCTCCACTTCTTACCACCCCCAGACCAATGGTCTGGTTGAGAGATTTAATAAAACTCTCAAAGGCATGCTAGGTGCTTTGGAAGAGCCCCTAAGGAGGAAATGGGATCTCCTCCTGCCATGCCTGCTGTTTGCTTATAGAGAGGTACCTCAAGAAGGCGTTGGTTTCAGCACCAGTTACTCTTTGGACATCCCGTGAGGGGGCCCCTCGCCTTGATTAGAGAAGGTTTGGAAGCCACCCCTCCCGGTCCCGCCAAGCAAGTGGGGGACTATGTGTTAGGCCTCAGATGGAGGATGACACAGATGATGGGTCAATCAACGGCGAATCTCAAGGCCAGCCAGGAATTGAACAAATACTGGCATGCCCTTAAAGCATCGCAAGTGGATTGGACTCTGAGACAGGAGGTCCTGGTGATGGAGCCTACCAAGCCTCGGGCATTGGCAGATAAATGGACTGGACCCTTCAGGATAATCTCCAAGATGGGCGAGGTCAATTATCTGGTTGACATGGGAATCCCCGGGGTAGCCCCTCAGGTATTCCATGCCAATAGGCTCAAGCCTTTCCACAGGCGAGCAGAAGTCTCACGTCTCTTGCTAGCTTCAGAGCAAGAAGAGAATGAGAGTGATCACCTTCCTAATTTGCTGAATAGCAACCCTTAGGATGGCTCAGTGGAGGGAGTGCAGCTCTCTCCAGATTTGACAACCGAGCAGCAGAGGGCCTGCAGGACTTTGCTCCAGCAGTATGCCTCTCTGTTTTCGCTGATGCCAGGCCTTACACCGTGGTGTAAGCATGAGATTGACACTGGTGACAGCGTGCCTGTCAAGAGCAGGAGCTACCGAATGTCAGATACGGTTAAGAACCACATCCAGGCTGAGGTCGCCAAGATGTTGGATCTGGGTGTTATTGAACCCTCAACCAGTCCCTGGTCCAGTCCTGTGGTCCTTGTCCCCAAGGCAAGTTCCCAGGCAGGTACCAAGGATTGGAGGTTCCGTGTGGACTACCGAGGAGTCAATGCTGTCACCAAAACTGACGCGTACCCCTTGCCCAGGGCTGATGAGCTCGTGTACACCATAAGTGCTGCCAAATTTGTGAGCACCTTTGACCTCACCTCAGGCTATTGGCAAATAGCTCTGACAGACCATGCCATGGAAAAGATGGCTTTCTCAACACCAGAGGGGCTCTACCAGTTTAGGGTCATGTGTTTTGGGTTGAAGAATGCCCCTGCCAACTTCCAGAGATTGGTCAATTATGCTCTCAGTGGGCTGGAAGCCTTTTGTGTGGCTTATTTAGATGACATTGCCGTCTACAGTTCCACTTGGAAAGAGCACTTGACACATCTGGGTAGAGTGTTGCAGGCCTTAAAGAGGGCTAACCTCACTATCAAGGCCAGCAAGTGCCAGATAGCTCAGGGGAAAGTCACGTATCTTGGTCATGAGGTAGGAGGGGGTCAAATCCAACCTCTCCACAGTAAGGTGCAGGATGTACAGGACTGGGAGACTCCCACTACTCAAACCCAGGTGAGAGCCTTTTTGGGCCTCACCGGGTATTATCGCAATTTCATGGCGGACTATAGAACCATAGCTGTACCACTGACAGCTCTGACTTCACCCAAGCAGCCTAGGAAGGTCAATTGGACTGAAGACTGTCAGAGGGCCTTTGATGGCTTGAAAGAAAGTCTGTGTCGGGCACCCGTGTTGTGTGCGCCTGACTACAGCCGACCCTTTATCGTCCAGACGGATGCCTGCGAGACCGGAATTGGCGCTGTCTTGTCCCAGTTAGATGATGTCATGAGGGCTGGAGGCTGGAAGTTTTGGTCCCGATGGAAGCACCATTAACATACACATTACAGCGCCTCCTGCGCCGTTCTAGTAGTTACGTTTTGTGGCATTCATAACGAGGTTAGCCACGCCCCCTCAGTGCGTTGCAACAATCTTCGTTTTCTCGCTCCACTGAAGCCGTGTACTTCAGTGCTCCTGGCGTTTCCAGCCTCGGATTCTCCTTCCCTCCTGTGTTTCCTTTCCCATCTGATTCTTACCCACTTTGCCCACCAGACTTTCAGCTCCATTCGTTCATTGGTATTTTTCTGTGTTACCTTCCGTTTTTTCCAGGCTTGCGTTTGGTCTATCCCTATAGCTTTTCTTTTCTACCGGCAGCTTTCTGCCATCTTTACCGCCTCCTTTTCTTTCCCCCTGCTCTCTCTCCTATGCTTAAGTATTTCACGACATTCGGTTTTCATGCTTATCTTTAAAGGCTCCGGTTTCATCACGGCTCGGTGAGTTTTTCCGTGGAGATTGGGGGTTTCCTTTCTCTTAGTCCATTTTCTTTCCTTATTCCTTTCTTCCCTGTTTTGCTTACGCAATTTCTTCTGTTATACTCGTTTCGCCTGTTCGCTTACCTGAAGCCCCTCCTCCTTAGCCTCCTGTGTCACTGGCTTGCCTTCCATCTGGATACCGGGTGGTTTTTGAATGCTTCAGCTCCTGGTAATACAGTCTGCATACTTGGGAGACTCCGGCCCAGCCTCTACTAAAGAACATTCTTGGAAAACTCCGGCCCAGCCTCTACTAAAGAACATTCTTGGAAATCTCCGGCTCAGCCTTTGTTTAAGTACTGTTTGCGGAATCTCAAGACCAAGACTTCGGTCTTGGAGTTGAATACTACTGGGGTTTTTTATGCCACTGGCTTTTTCCCCTATATTGGGCTGTAGAGGGAAAGTGCCATAAATTATTGCAGTCTGTTTCCTAATAGCAACCATTGTGGCGCATTCCCAAAACAGACCCTATCTCTTCTATAAAAAAGGAAATTCCGAAGAGATAACAGAACTATCTGGATCGGAATTATCCTCCAGTGAATCAGACATCGAGATACAGGTGAGCCCCACTCATGACAGATTGCAACGCCCGAAAATGGCCACGGCTGAACAAGTCCAGGAGCTAATACAAGCTGTACAGAACTTTTCCCTCGAACTGCAGGGAGTTAAGGCAGAAAACGCCGTTCTCCGTCAAATGGCAGTCGCTAGAGAAGCCCACCAGATGGATTTACCACCATTGTCCTTGGCAGCAGGAAAGTTTGATGGCTCACCCAAAAAGGTTAAGGAGTTCCTGGATGCGTGCATGATATACTTTACTTTCAGACCTACTACTTACGCTCTAGATCGCACTCGTGTAGGATTTCTCATATCCAACATGATCGGAAATGCCCCCGCGTGGGCAACTCCGTTGGTCACGTCCAACAATCCCGTCTTACAAGACTATAATGCCTTCACAACCCTGCTACGCCAAACCTTTGAAAGACAAGAGATCGGATTTTCTGCAGGAGAAGCCTTGTTTGATATTAAACAAGGTTCGATGGACCTAATGTCTTATATTTCTACCTTTAAGAAGCTGGCGGCGGAAGTGGGCTGGCCAGACACAGTGCAATACACGGCGTTCAGAAGAGGTCTCCATGACGACCTGAAAGACGAATTGGCACGAGTTCCTAGACCGGCGACATTAACCGACTTGTAAGAATCCATGCAGATTGGTATGACCAGGGGTCCTCTTTCAACCACAGAAAGAAACCGACGGAAGGAAAAGGGCTTATGTATGTACTGCGCGTCGGAAGCACACCTCCTCAGGGATTGGCCGGAGGTTCCTCCGAGACGTCGGGGAAACGACGGACCCCGGTCTTAGAAGGAGCCACTTACCGGGGTTCAGTGGAAGGCTCACATTGTACTCAGACGTCAGGAGAAGACGCCTGACTTATGGTCCTTCAAGTGTCACTCAAGTGGAAGAATTGTCCAAAAAAGAATGCCTTAGCCCTCATTGACAGTGGGGCGGCTGGTAATTTCTTAGACATCAATTGGGCTAAACAAGAAGGTATTCCCCTTGTAGATAAGACAGAGGAACAAAAGGTGGAAGGGGTGGATGGCCGTCCCTTATGTTCGGGACCTATTGTACAAGCTGCACTCGACATCAAGGTATGCATCTCTCTTCATCAGGAAACCCTCACCTTTGATGTGATAAGAGCAGCACATTTCCCCATAATATTGGGAATCCCTTGGCTCCGCCAACACAATCCTGTTATTAACTGGTCCCTCAACACCTTAAAATTCGACTCTGAGTTCTGCTTCCAACACTGCTGCTCTTCTAAACAGACGGAAGCAACCGTTATCTCTAGCCCATCAGGAACTTCTGGTTCCCTTCGGGTTCTTAACATTCACCCCGTTTTTCATGAGTTTGCTGATGTGTTTGAAGATAGGTTACCCAAAGACTTGCCCCCTCATCGGTCCGAAGATTGTGCTATCGATCTCGTTCCAGGTACAACTGTACCCTTTGGACGTATGTTTTCTTTAACCTTACCAGAAAAACAAGCATTGAGGACATACCTAGACCAAAACCTCCAAAACGGATTGATTCGTCCTTCTAAGTCTCCAGCAGGGGCTTCCTTATTCTTCATAGCCAAGAAGGACACAAGTGAACTACGCCCATGTATTGACTATAGGGGCTTAAACAAGATCACAGTGAGAGATCGCTACCCGATGCCTTTGATAAAAGATATCTTGGAGGCAGTTGAAGGATCATGTATATTCAGCAAGCTAGACCTTAGGGGTGCTTATCATCTCTTAAGGGTCAAGGCTGGGGACGAATGGAAGACGGCATTTCGTACACCCTTTGGGTTATATGAATATCGAGTAATGCCATTTGGCTTAGTCAATGCCCCTGCAGGCTTTCAGAGGTTTATGGACCGTCTTTTTGCTGATCTCTTATTTGTCTCAGTTATAGTGTACTTAGATGACATCCTGGTCTTTTCTTGTAACCCTATTCAACATCAGGTTCATCTCACTGAGGTCATGGAACGCTTGAGACGCCATCAACTCTTGGCTAAACCGGAAAAATGTGTGATTGCAGTACCTTCGGTACCCTATTTAGGTTTTATCCTATCGGAACATGGTATCGAGATGGATCCCAAAAAGGTCTCAGCTATTCTCTCCTGGCCAGCCCCCTCTTCGGTAAGGGAGGTACAGGCCTTTTTGGGTCTTTCAAATTTCTACAGACGATTTATCGTCAACTTTTCTGAACAGGTTCTTCCGATAACGGCTCTACTCAAGAAGGATATTCCCTTTGTTTGGAATCACAAGGCAGAACAAGCGTTCCTAGGATTAAAAAAGGCGTTTTGTTCGGCTCCTATCCTCAAACAGCCAGACCAACGAAGGCCCTTCGTTGTTGAAACTGATGCATCTTCAGGGGCACTGGGGGCTGTTCTCAAACAGGAACACGATGGTAAGGAACACCCAATAGCCTATCTCTCTCGCACGCTTACGCCTAGCGAAAACAACTACTCTGTTATAGAGAAAGAGCTCCTGGCCATTAAGCAAGCATGTTCAGAATGGAGACATCTCCTCCAAGTGTCAAGACATCCATTTGAGATTCGCACAGATCATAGCAACCTCAAAGTGCTACAACAAATGGAGTGTAAAAATACTCGACAAGCCCGATGGGCTTACTTCTTCGCCCAATATGATTTCTTTATTACCTACCTCCCGGGCAGCAAGAATGTCCTAGCGGATAGTCTATCTCGTAGCCCCTCCAGTTGGGTTAATCCACCCTTTAAGGGGGAACTTTTGTTACCTGAGGTCCGAATCGTCCATACCATCTCAAGGTTTTTACAGGACGTTAAGGAAGCGACTCCGGTTGCTATACTACCTCTTTCCAAGCCGGTTCAGGAGCAATTAATCAAGAAAGAAGGACTGTGGTTCTACAAAGGAAAGCTTTTCATTCCCAACACCAAGCTACAGTCACGAGTCCTTCATTGGGGTCATGAATCACGGATCGCTGGTCACAAGGGCTTAACAGCTACTTCCGACCTAGTCAGACGAATGTTCTGGTGGCCTAACATGCTGTCTGACATTAAACTGTATGTATGTTCTCGTCCTATCTGCGCCAGGAGCAAAGGTCTGACTTCAAAACCTGCTGGTTTATTGCACCAACCAAAATTTCCAACAACTCCGTGGGCACATGTCTCTACCGACTTTGTGGTAGATCTCCCTAAGTCTCAAGGATACTCAGCAATAATGGTAACCATAGACAGCTTCAGTAAGATGGGCCATTTCTCACCGCTGAAAGGAGTGCCTTCTGCACCTGAGATGGCGCAGGTATTTCTAAAGGACATCGTCCGACTCCATGGTATCCCAGAAACTATTCTTTCGGACAGAGGTTCTCAGTTCACCTCAACCTTTTGGAAAACCTTATGTGATCTACTGGGAATAGAACGGGCCCTCACTTCAGGTTACCATCCACAGTCTTATGGACAGACGGAACGTCTCAACGCCACTATGGAGCAGTATCTTCGCTGTTTTGTTAACGAACAACAAAATAACTGGGTCTCTCTTCTTCCAATGGCCGAATTTTCTTATAACAATACCCTTTACTCGGCTATTAAAATGACACCTTTTTTTTGTGTGTTTGGTCATCATCCCCGTTCTTTTTCCCTGGATAATATCCAGGCTTCATGTCTACCCACGATAGACTCTCTCTTGGAAAACATTACCAGAACACAGAAGAACTCTCTTATCAACCTACAGGAGAGTAGAGCTCGATATAAACATCAAGCAGATACACATCGGATCCAAAATCCTGATTGGCAAGTAGGTGATAGAGTCTGGCTCTCAACCAGATACTTACCTCGTTGGACACATCCTTCCAAATTCTCTCCCAAATATCTGGGCCCCTATACCATCACTGCTCGCATTAATCCTGTGGCTTTCCGATTGAAACTCTCTTCTCAGCTCAGCAGAATATATCCGGTCTTCAACTCTTCTCTGTTGAAAAGGTTCATCCCAGACCCACACCACAGGAAAAGAAGAACCTTTCATTTAAAAGACACAAATCCCCCCGCAGATGAATATGAAGTGGAGAGAATAATGGATTCGAGATACTACAGAGGTCGACTCCAGTACCTAGTGAGATGGAAAGGATACTCTCAAGCCGAGGACTCTTGGGAACCTGTGACTAATCTCTCAGCTCCCAGATGTGTACGACAGTTTCATACCCTCTATCCGGGTAAGCCTGGGGTCGGTTCCCCAAGAAGGAGGCATACTGTCATGAGGGCTGGAGGCTGGAAGTTTTGGTCCCGATGGAAGCACCATTAACATACACATTACGGTGCCTCCTGCGCCGTTCTAGTAGTTACGTTTTGTGGCATTCATAACGAGGTTAGCCACGCCCCCTCAGTGCGTTGCAACAATCTTCGTTTCCTCGCTCCACTGAAGCCGTGTACTTCAGTGCTCCTAGCGTTTCCAGCCTCGGATTCTCCTTCCCTCCTGTGTTTCCTTTCCCATCTGATTCTTACCCACTTTGCCCACCAGACTTTCAGCTCCATTCGTTCATTGGTATTTTTCTGTGTTACCTTCCATTTTTTCCAGGCTTGCGTTTGGTCTATCCCTATAGCTTTTCTTTTCTACCGGCAGCTTTCTGCCATCTTTACCGCCTCCTTTTCTTTCCCCCTGCTCTCTCTCCTATGCTTAAGTATTTCACGACATTCGGTTTTCATGCTTATCTCTAAAGGCTCCGGTTTCATCACGGCTCGGTGAGTTTTTCCGTGGAGATTGGGGGTTTCCTTTCTCTTAGTCCATTTTCTTTCCTTATTCCTTTCTTCCCTCTTTTGCTTACGCAATTTCTTCTGTTATACTCGTTTCGCCTGTTCGCTTACCTGAAGCCCCTCCTCCTTAGCCTCCTGTGTCACTGGCTTGCCTTCCATCTGGATACCGGGTGGTTTTTGAATGCTTCAGCTCCTGGTAATACAGTCTGCATACTTGGGAGACTCCTGCCCAGCCTCTACTAAAGAACATTCTTGGAAAACTCCGGCCCAGCCTCTACTAAAGAACATTCTTGGAAATCTCCGGCTCAGCCTTTGTTTAAGTACTGTTTGCGGAATCTCAAGACCAAGACTTCGGTCTCGGAGTTGAATACTACTGGGGTTTTTTATGCCACTGGCTTTTTCCCCCATATTGGGCTGTAGAGGGAAAGTGCCATAAATTATTGCAGTCTGTTTCCTAATAGCAACCATTGTGGCGCATTCCAGAAACAGACCCTATCTCTTCTCTAAAAAAGGAAATTCTGAAGAGACAACAGAACTATCTGGATCGGAATTATCCTCCAGTGAATCAGACATCGAGATACAGGTGAGCCCCACTCATGAAAGATGACAAAGGGAGAGAACATCCTATCATATTCATCAGTAGACAACTCAAGGGTAGAGAACTTAGGTGGGCTACGGTTGAAAAGGAATATTTTAGTATAGTTTGGAGCCTTAGGCGTTTTAGGCCCTACCTTACGGGGTCTACCTTCAAGGTCCAAACAGATCATAAGCCCCTGAAGTGGCTTATGCAGATGAAGGGTGAAAACCCGAAACTGCTCAGGTGGTCCATTAACCTGCAAGGGCTAGACTTCACCATAGAGCACAGACCAGGGAAGAGTCACGATAATGCAGATGGCCTTTCCAGAAGGTATGTTGACCGTCTGGATGAGGGTGTCTATCCCGTGGGAGATTAGGCACCCTCCACCTCAGTCTGGGGGGAGGTGACTGTGATGTTGGAAATGCATCGGAGGGACAGGGCCTCCGTATCCTTGTCCTTTACGGCTTTTTATCGTATGTTCTGTCGTGTTTTCCGCACAGGAATTCAGGTGGGACTCCTGGCGGTGCAGCTCTCTTTCTTTTGGTTTGGTGAACGGATCCGTGGGATACCCTTATGGCACCCATGGGTGGAGGTACAACCCTGTGCCCCTAGTGTGTGTTTTTGGGCACCTGTGGGTGGCCCGCAGAGCAGGGTATGGGCTGGTAGCAGCTCCATGCTGAACTTGACAGGTGCGCAGAGTATCCTCCATTTTGGGATACCCCGGCCCTGCCATTGGGATCAGTTGATTCCTGATGGAAAACAAGATGGCCCCTGTGGCCTCTTTCTTTCTACTACCCATTACCTTGTTTTCCCAAAGTCCTGGGAAGCCCTGACTCTGTCCCTTCCCCCTGACTGGCTGTTGGGTGGAAATGCCATATATGGTTTTGTTGTGAAGGCCCGGCCAGACTAGCTGGAGCCTTCCCGGTGATGTATGTTGTGGGTACCTCCTGTGGGTGGGACCCGGGTGAATAGAGTGTGTGACGAATATGCATTCTGTGTTGTGGATGTCTAGTATCTGGTGGTTGACACAATGACTGAGACAGCCCTGCCCGAAACCGGTATGAATGCAGCTTGGAGTGTTGAATGGCTCGGTACTTGTCCCAATACACATAACTTGTTGTGAGTCTCTGGAGAGAAGTGAATGGCCTGAATACCCGGTGTGCCTGATTGGCTGCCTGCCTGCATGAATGCTCATAGTCGTGATTGGATGCTTGAGTGTGACCCAGCGGAATGAATGGGAGATCAACAGTATATCTGGGGACCTCTCACTGCTAGGAATCGTGTTCAGAAGCTGAAGTACACTATGACGAGTAACTGGAGTAACTGACGCTTGACCTTGAAGCCCTGCTGGACGAGAAGAATTGCTGTTGCTCTCCTTCACAATCTGAAAGCTGCTGTGCCTCCAAGGACTGACCCAGAGAGTACCTGGTAAGGTGCCCTCTTCCCGAGCTACGAGGGACCATCATGCACAGCTGATCTTTGCCAACGCTCCCTGGTAGACAGACCTTCGACAGGCTGCCGACCCTATACAGGGACTGCTGTGGAACTCCAAGGAGAAGCACTCGGATTGTTGTCCGCCACTGTCGACGACCGCCGTCGCTGACTGGAGCCGCGTGCTCCCGTTTGCCTAAGAACTTCAATTGATCATTGGACGCTCTCGCCTGCATCGTCATCCGCTTGTCTCCCGCTGGAGAAGTCCCGACCGTCGACGCGCCGAGGAGCATCCACCGGTGGGTTTCCCGCCACCTAAAGACCACAGAGACGCCGACGACTCGACGCCCTTGCTGGGCCACAGTTCTTCATCATCTCTTTGCGGTCCAGAACTATCATCACCAAGGTGCCCCTCTTCCATGCAGGACGCCAACGCTCTGTCGTCGACGAGCACCGCTAGGAACGCAGCGGCCACTTCACTGCCATAGTTCAACCTGTTCACCGTCGGATGTTCGACGACCCGTGACTACCGCCTTAAAGGGAGGGCACTCAAGAAGGGCCGTCGATTCCCCGACACCGAACGCTGAGGTCCTCGACACCTCTCGACGATCCGTGGCTCCTGCCTGAAAGGGAGTCACTCAAGAAGGATTGGTCAACGCATCGTCGGAGAACGCTACTCCACCAGGTACATTGGGGGGTAAAACCTTAATAGGAGGAAGTAAGACTATTGAACATATGGACTGGGCTTGTGCTATATATCTTTATTTACAGGTTGCCCAGGTGGGGGGATCTCCACACAGAACTGTGTCTAGGTAACGGGGCCAGCATTCTGCCTACTGGTTCAACCATCTTACGTTCCTGCCTATCTCTATTGCTGGTTTCCTCGTTATTAATCTGTGTGACATTTTAACCGTACAGTAGATGCACTTTAATGAGATTCAATAACAATAGTGGTACCACTTTAGAATTGCATATATTTATCATTATTGACTTCCGAGTACAAAGTGTGTTATTGCGATCGTGTACATACCCTTGAATATTAATTATATAAAGACTGTGTTTTCAGTAATACAGTGTGTGGACATTCCTTTGTGGGGGTTCGGGGACTACACTGTACTTAAGAACCAGCCTGCATCACCTCCTGAGAAGCTAGGCCTTGATTGCTCGACCACGTACCAATAATAGAGAATCTTGGCTGGGGTCCTCTGTGCTTCTCCTCTACTATATAGAAAGCAGAAGTACAGACACCCCATACCAGTCTTTACAGGCAGGTAGTGGATGGTAATGGCTTTCATGATTAACATGACCATGGCCAGTCAATGGGATGTAAAATAAGTAGGCAACACCCACAAACTGTGTGTACCTCCTCACATGTCATCTCCCCCCTACCTGTGCTCCAGTGCAAAAATAGAGGGCAGGAGTTGAAAGTGTCACAAACAATATGTATTTGGGGGTGCGGCCAAAGAAGCATAAGTAACTAAGGAATCATTATAAAAGCTATGACCTATGTAACAAAGTGAGTGACCTATCAGGCCGGTCGAGTTTACTATCTAATACAAAATACAACTTATTGTATTCAATGTACTATCATTAATCAGTAAAAAAAAATAATCTAATACACAATTATTTAAATAAAAAGTAAGTAAAGATAAGTCAATTCCTTTGCCAGTTCATAAAAGATAGCTCAGATTGTTGGAGGAACAGTATGAGATTGAAAGAATAATATGTCATGAGAATTGAAATGAATGTTTTTTCTTCAGAGAAACCATTTTGAAAATACTCTGACTTTTTGTTATGCGCAGGTCCTTGGCCACGCAGAAACCACGGACGATATTTAAGATCGGTGCTCACTCCCGTGGTAAGTTTCTTTCCAGAAACCCTTCCTTATGGAAGAGATGGAGGTTGCCATGGAGAATATCAACAAAGGCCCGTTGTCCGAGTCACGTGAGGACCCGACATACGCCGCGGCGGCTTACTCACGTTCATGCTCCGCCCAGTTCAGGAAGTTAAATAGGTTCTCTTCCTGCTGTCCCATGCTTCTAATTGAAGTTATTCCTTGGACTCTTGAACTACCTTTCGTCTTCTTGTTTGATCATCCGGCTTCCGACCCTGCTTCGTCCTCTGACCAGCTCCTGCCTTCCGAATTTGTACAGTCTTTGTCTTCCTGGTAACGATCCCTGGACTGCATTCGACCTGCTTTCTCTTACTGTTCTGGTCACAACGTTTACCTCTGCGGGAATCCTTCCTTCTACTTGTTCCGAGTACTGCCTGCACTGCAGATCTCATTAGGACCCGCTTTCAATTGTCTTACCTGCTGCACGCGGCATCAGAAGAACAGCATTGCCCAATTTACATCCTCGGTGTCTCTTGAATAAGAGCCGGGTTCTTCCAGCAGTGGTAAGCTACTCCAAGTTTTTCTGGGAACAGTGTATATTTGTTTGTTGCTCTCCAGTTTACTCTTACCAGTGCATCCAAAATACTTTTCCCAGAATCCAACTTACTATTTCCTGAAATTCAATTATTGTCCCAAACCTAGTCATACTGAACTACCAATACTCTGACTAGTCAAGTGCACTTAGAACGCTCTGCTGAACCAATGCACCATCCTGTCACCAGTGCGTCCCTCGTGCCGCCCGGGTCACGTTCCCATACTAACCTTCCCTTTTTTTTATTTTTTCCTGTCGTTAATTCCTTATCTGGTTTGGCCTGTTCTTATCACTTCACCTGTGGCATCATATTAGTTGGTAAGAACTAAATTCTTGAGTAGGAGGGGGGTGGCGTTTAGAACTTCTATCCATCCAGTAATATTCTCCCTTTACTAGGTCTGGGAATTCCCATCATTAACAGTGTATTCAAGGTACCTTCTCTGTTCTATAGGGGGATTGCATTTGAGGATACTTGTGCAGACCATTAACGATTGTTATTTCTTTTTCAGCATTGGTGTAAGCGGTGCATGTATTCCCCGCTCTTTTGTGGGATCAATTCCTCTGTCTGTCTCTTTACAATAGCAGAGGGGTGTATCGTAAAAAAGAGTTTCCCTCAAGTTGAGGAGGCCTGTATTCTGGGAGGTCGTTTTCGAATCAGGCTCGGTGTCGATCTGGGCTTTTGTGGCTTCGCCTACCTCCAAGACAACTTCGCCCTTGGCAGTATAGGCGTGGTGAGTAACAGAATTAGAAGCCTAATATGTCTACGGATCCTGCTGAGGCTCTGACCCAAATTGCACAAATGGTGTCAGAATTAGGGACCGATATGACAAATGCACAAGAAGAACTTCGACAGCGTATTGACGCTATCCAGTCTCTTGTCACCACTAATGCTGCACAAAGGGCTGATTCAGCCATGGCCTCTGGTTCTGTGTTTCCAACCCCCAGACAAGAACCTAGTCCGGTAGTAGTGTCTACAACCGAGTTTCCCCTAGCTGAACCAGAGTGGTTTACGGGGGATCCTAAGACATACTGCACCTTTGTTAACCAATGCAGACTGCATTTTTTATGCCGTCCTGATTCATTTTCTACTTCAACCACGAAAGCTGCTTTTGTGTTATCGCATCTTAGTGGCACAGCTGCTCCTTGGGCTAATCCCTTATTGGAAGCCAATAGCAACCTCCTTTACGACTGTGATGCTTTATTGGAGAAGATGAATAAGGTATTTGATACCAGATACACTACCCAGGCTTCCGATTTGGAACTATTAAAGCTCAAACAAGGCAACACATCTCTGCTCACCTATCTGGCTCATTTCAATCAGTTGACTGCTGAAACAGATTGGCCGGTAGAGAGAAAAGCAGCAGTCTTCTATCAAGGGCTATCTGAAGAACTCAAGGACACCTTGTCCACGGTTCCAATCGTGCCCACTGCATTTCCAGAACCTCTGGATATGATACTCCAGATAGATGCACGGCCTTCAGAGAGACGAGGTGAAAAGAAACCTGCGTTCTATCCAATTGCTGTTGAGTCAGCAGCAACTTCTGTACCCGTGGCAGAGCCTATGCAGATTGGGGCTGTCCGGGGTCCACTTACCCCAGCTCAACAAGAGCACCGCAGGACACACAATCTTTGTATGTATTGTGGTGCATCCGATCACCTGTTGCCTGATTGTCCTAAGAAACCCAAAAGGAAGGCGGGAAATGCCAAATCCCAAACGTAGACAGAGCCCCTACGTCGGGAAAGGGTTCCTCGGACTCTCCTTTGGATAATCATCCCATGCTTTTTCATCTCCCAGTAGTCTTCACTACTAAAACTGGAGTTTTAGGGCCAATGCAATCTTGGATTCAGGTGCCACTGGCAACTACATTGACAAGCATTGTGCTGCCTCGGTTGGGATTTCCTCTACATTGAAGGCACAGCCTGAAACTGTTAGTGCCGTAGATGGTTCCCCTTTGGTGTCAGGCCTAGTGACTCATCAAACCGAAACCTTGGTGATGTGTATTGATGAAGGCCATTCTGAAGAGATCAACGTTGATATTATTATGGCACCCGCTTACAAAGTAATCTTGGGAATCCCATGGTTACGGTATCATAATCCAGTTATAAACTGGGTAGGTCAGACTGTTCAATTCCCTTCAGCAATCTGTAACGAACAATGCATGACCTGCCATATTGTGGTACCCTCGAGTCCCAGCTCTGTGTTAGTCTCTGTCCCTTCCCAGATCGGGACCATCTCTAGTGTGCTTGTGGTCAAAGTTCCTACTGAGTACTCCGATTATCTGGATGGGTTCGACAAAGTCAGAGCAGAAACACTGCCGCCTCATCGTCCATACGACTGCCCGATTGACTTAATACCAGGGGCAAAAATCCCGGCGGGTAGAGTGTATTCTTTGACACTTGAGGAAGAAAAAGTACTGAAGGAGTACATCGATAAGGCTTTAGCAATGGGTTTCATTCGCATTTCTAAGTCTCCTGCAGCCTCGCCCCTTTTCTTTGTACCAAAGAAGGAAGGGGATCTCAGACCATGCATTGATTACAGGGCACTCAACGCAATAACGGTAAAAAACCAATACACCCTGCCACTGATATCGGTTCTACTGGATCAACTGGGTTCCTCTCAAATATTCACCAAGTTGAACTTAAGGGGGGCATACAATTTGGTTCGAATAAAGAATGATGACGAGTTGAAAACAGCCTTCATGAATGGCCTATTCCATGATGTTCTGGATCAATTTGTAGTTGTCTATTTAGATGACATCCTGGTTTATTCCCGCTCCATATCGGAGCATATAAGTTATGTCCATAGGGTGTTATAGTGTTTACGAGATAACAGTCTCTTTGCAAAAGCTGAGAAATGCGTGTTTCACGCCTCAGAGGTCGAATTCCTCAGCTATGACCTCACCGAAAATGGCGTTCGTATGAGCAAAAACAAGGTAAAAGCCATACTGGAGTGGCCCGCTCCAAATTCAGTGAAATCTCTGCAGTCTTTTTTGGGATTTGTTAATTTTTACAGGCGGTTCATTCATGGTTTCTCTGCTATTTCGTCTCCTCTGACTGACTTGACCAGTGGACTCCAGAAGCACAGACAGCCTTTGACACCTTGAAAACAGCCTTCACTACGGTGCCTGTCCTGAAACATCCAGATCCGGAAGAGCCGTTCTTTGTGGAAGCTGACGCTTCTGGTTTTGCTATCGGTGCTGTTCTCTCTCAAGTATGTCCTCAATCAGATGAGACTCAACCGGTGGCCTTCTTTTCTCGGAAACTAACTCCTTACGAAAAGAACTATACTATAACGGAAAGAGAACTACTGGCCATCAGGGATGATTTTGCTGAATGGCGTCACCACTTGTTGGGAGCTCGCCATTCGGTCACCGTTTATTCAGACCATCGCAGTCTCTTGGCTTTTCAATCCATGAAATGTCTTACTGCCAGTACCATTTTTCAATCACCTACCGGCCCGCTAAAGCTCAAGCTTCAGCAGACGCGCAATCTCGACTGCATTCTGATTCAGGGAATATTTGTCCTGATCCGTTGCCGTTGTTATCTGGTAAAGTGATCTGTGCCTGCTCTGTGCAACCCCACATGAGAAAACATATCGAAGATTGGGTCTTGTCCCATCCAGAACTAGTGGCAGAGCTGAATCTCAATGGGGTTGGTGGTCTTCCCTATATTCAGGGTTGAGTGTTCATTCCTCCTGGTCAACCACGTCTTTGGGCCTTGCAGTGGGCTCATGATTCGGTTATGGCAGCTCATCCTAGGCAACAGAAAACATTGGAAAACCTGCGACGCTGGGCCTGGTGGCCCTCTATGTTTCGTGATGTCATGGAATACTTGGCTACCTGTGCAGTTTGTGTGCAAAGTAAGTCCATCCGGGGTAAACCTATGGGGCTGTTACAACCTTTGCCAGTCCCCCATAAACCATGGCAAATTATTTCTATGGATTTCATTGTAGAACTACCTGAAGTCAAAGGCTTCAACACAATTTGGGTGATAGTAGACTCCTTCACGAAGTACACTGTCTTCGTACCATGTGTAGGGTTGCCCTCAGCACCAAAACTGGCAGAACTCTTTCTGTCTCATCTCTTCCGGAGATTCAGCCTCCCAGCAATTATTGTCACCAACCGTGGTACCCAATTTACCTCCCGCTTTTGGAGGGCTCTCACGAAGACACTGGATATTGATGATCGTTTTTCATCGGCATATCATCCACAAACTGATGGCCACACCGAAAGAATCAATGCCACGTTAGAACAATACTTACGTTGTATATGTCTTCAGTTCCAATTGTCCTGGCTGTCGGTGTTGTTCCAAGATGAATTTGCCTACAACAATTCTTTGCACACCTCTACGGGGTAATGACAGTGGGAGTCAATGGGCTTCCACTATCTGTCTTTGCCCAAACAGTTATAGCACAAAATAGACAGTAGTTGTTTTGTTAAAAAATATATGTATACCTAGGTCTAAGTCCCTAATGCTAGCTTTCTTGCCCTGTGTGTGAATAACTCATACCCCCATAGTGTAGCACACCCGTGCCTAGTTGGCGGTGGTGTGCCGCCTACAAAGGGTATGGGAATCCTTGCCCTCAACTCTCTCACTACTTTCCTCATTCTAGGTAATAGGTGCACATGTCCTGGGGGTCGGTGTCTTTATTTATTAATGCCGCCTCCAGTCTATGTGTCTTATAGTTAAGAAAAATATGTTATGACCAAAGCTGGTCAAATAAACAGCTAAAAAGAAATGTTTCTATCAATCAATAGGATGACTTTATATTGTTTTGATAGGGTTAAAATGATGAAATATAGTTATTCAAGCCCATTCTTCAAGCTAATGTAGGGTCTTGGAGTTGTGGTCATCAACCTAGCAACTCTTAAAAATAGTCAACCGGCTTTAGCGGTTTTAGCGGTTTTAGCGGTTCTTATAACTAGCCGCCTTCTTCAGGATGGAGAATCTTGCATTCTCATTGGCAACATGATTTCTTCACATGTCTCCACATCTTGGAGGGTTTTGAGAGGTGCTTCAGGTTACCCACAGGCATTTTGCTTGTGTCCCGATCCCTATTGGGTTACAAAAATGGACAGAGGGGAATTGTAAGTGCGGGAAGTTCTAGATCAATGTTGGATTTTAGGAACAACCATGCGGGTTAGGGGATGTTACCTGTGGTTCTAGTTTCTGTTCTCTGGTCTTAGCGGATGCCACTATGCTCTTGGTGACTTCCTGCATTGGTAACCTAAAGAACAGATAACTGGGTATGTCTTATACAGTACCAACTATTGTATAAACTTGTTATCAATCTTTGGGTGTACAGATTTATTCATATTCTGCTGTAATACCTGTCTGGTGGGAATCCCACGTCTCAGGCTCTGTGGATGCTGGGTCTGGGTGCTGGATGTGCAATTTCTCCAGTCTTCTTCGTTAGCTGATATTGGGTGCCTCTGTGGAATTAAAGGGCCACAAATGAGGCATTTACTTTTGAATGTGAGATAATGCGAGGTCACAACACATGTAAAAGCGGAGATCTGTTATAACTACAACAGCTCATGTGTGTTGCAATCTCCTGATTTAATTAACCGTATTAGCGCCTGACTATTGTGCAGCACAAAAACACACTAAATGGTAATTGCAGACTATGAAATATACATAGCATGCGTGTAATGCTCTTTGCTTAAAGATGCTTAACTAAAGCCTGCTGATTATCCTTATAACTTGCGCTGTGCATCTTTGTGTTCGTGTCGCTAGTTATACAGTAAAGATACATCAGTTAATCGAGCCTGAAAGTGCTCAATTGAAACCCAATCCTGGTCATCTACTCTATGAACGGTTCGGGTAGTTTAGTAAAAGTAGTGTCTTCTGACTGAAAAAGGCCCTTGTTGCTGCAAATGTAACCGATTAAGCTGTCTTACCTGTAGACCGCGGGATAATGTCTCTCATAAACGGGCTGTTTGTAAATCGGCCGCGTTAGCGTCCGCCATCTTTGTTGTTTTATATATGGGCGGTGGCTGTTTGTAGTCGTGTGCGAGTGCAAGACTACAAAAATCCCACGGGGAGGGTGGGAAATGTAGTTGCCTCGCTTGCATCAGCCCAATAGGTGTTCATGTGCATATTAACTATGTCAGTGCATGATCACGTGTGGGTTTGACCGCTACGAATAGTGCTTAATTCTATAAAGGGGTTCTCATTCATAGTTGCAAAATGTATGCATAAGCCGTGGTATGCTACTAATTATTACACATGGCGGACAAACCCTGTATCTTTGAAAAGGTCTGTCTGTGGTTGTATAAGTCTTCAGGAGTTGTAGGCCATCTGGATGCATACATGCCACTATTCTGTGTAATTATAAGCACTGGGCTTGGATTCTGAGTCTAAAGGGCTGTGAGTTTGTGGCACCTATATCCTAAAGTTGTATGGGGAGCTGTAGTAGAACTCCAGCCTTATGCTGTTACAGGCAAAAAGCCATGTGTGTCACAGCTCGCTCCCTTCGCTCCCGTTCCCGCCACTTGGGGGCATGTTTTGGGGTTTATTCCCTACTGGACATTTCCTCCGAACCTTATGCTACAGTGTTGTGATGAATTGGGAGCGCTAAAACCTTATTTTCCAAGTTACTTCCCTTCCGGATCCATTCCAGGTGTTTGGCAGCCAGCATGCTACTTTAATCAAATGACTATGCTTCCCAGAATGCCTGGCTCACTGCTTCACCTCCTCCCTTGCAGGACAAGGTTGGGTGGAGGATAGGCAACACCTGTGGCTGCAGGTGCAGCAGGCGGCTCACCTGAGAGGTGTGCTCATTAAGCAGCTTTAAAAGCCTCGGTTTGCTTCAGTCCAGCGCTGGTCATTGTTGCAGTGTTCCTGTTGTGACTGGTCCCTTGTTCCTTGTTCCTAGTTTTTGTGCCTAGTTCCTAGTTCCTGTTTCTTGTTCCTCTGCCCTGGATTTCGGATTTATGTGCTTAATTGATTTCTGCTTTCTGGATTTCCCTTTCTGTCTTCCTCTGTCTGCAGGCAGCCTTTCTCTGTGCTTTACCCTTTGATGCTGCCCAGTTTGCCTGTGTTCTCTGTTTCTTTGATGCTGTCCTTTGCTACTGAAAAACCTGATGCATTAGTCTTTCCCTTTATAGATTTAGCTTCCTGCCTTTTCTCCTTGGATGGGTGGGAGAGGTTTCCTTTTGTGATATCATTTTCCCTGCTCCTGATCCTTACTTTCTATTGGGATCCATTCCATGTTTTCCATTGCACTTCTGCATTTATTTCCCATTTGATTATTAGGTGTGGGGTGCTGTTGTAACTAGTCCCTGTGTGAATGCCTTTTGTTTTCCTCACTATTCTACAATCACAATTCCTACTTGCCCCTTGACTTGGGTCTTATGAATTTAGTTATCCTACACCCATTGCTATTATAGCCTTCTGGGTCCCTGTTTGATCTACTGGGTTCGTGAATTTACTGACATTCAAGTGGTCTTTCCGGTCCTCGTGAGTACTGTTTCTAAGTTCCTTATTCAGTATCATCCAGAGTGTCAGCTCACAGATCCTGTCCTTGCTTGCCCTCTACGTGGGCTTAGCGCTGTCAGTATCTGTAATAGCATAGTGGGTAAGGAGTTTGCCGACTTTCCTTTCAGTCATAAGGAGGTTCTAAGTGCTTACCCCACATCCCTTTTCATATATTGGTATTATTGTTTCACTCTATTTGCACTCCTGGGTTTTAGTATACACGAGTCTTGGGTATTGTATGTACGTTGTTAGATTCAAAGTTGTTCACTGTGCGATTCCGTGCACATTTCCCTTGCCATATTCATTGCCTTCTTCCTTTCTTAACAGAATGACCAGCCGTTATTCCCGTTTGAATATGGCCAGTTTAAGAAAGAAAGGCAGCAAGGCCACTAAAAAGTTTGTACAGAAAGCTTCCCTTACGTTTACCTGTGACAATCAAATCACTGATCCTGACTTAAATGAACTCCTTGACACGAATGGGTATTTACGTGCAAAGTATTTTTCCCACAGCATGGCCCATCGTACATTGCCTGATCCTAGTTCTGTCTTTAATTTTGATTCTATGTCCGCACAAGCCTTAGCAGCGGAAAACAACACACTGCTAGATTTATTACACACGAGTACCTCTGTTGTTGAACCCCATGACTCCGGTTGTGCTTTATCTCAGATTGAACAGTTTCATGATTCAAACATAAAGAATGGAGGGGTTCCTTGCATATCTTCTGTTTTCAGCCCTCAGTCTACAGCTTACTCCTCTGTACAAGTACTTACTGTAGTCCCTAATGCCAAGAGGTCTGATGTCAATAGTCTGCTTAAGGGAAACACAGACCAAGTCGGTAAGAGAGAGTATAGATCACAAAACCTGCAAGCAGTAAATCACAATGTACAATCAGTGCACATCCGGATGGCTAGGGCAGGATCCAGCCCTGATGCCACCATGCCTTCCCCTGTGCCTACTGGTAGGGATGTACAGTTAAGGCGGGGCATGCTACAAGCTGAATTTGAGGAGTTAAAACAAGAATACATTACTTTACTAGAGGAGAATAAAACCTTACAGTCTTTTCTGAATACACCTCAAACTTTATCCGTTGATGAAGTGAATACTGTTCAGTCCCTGAGTGCGGAGATTTTTGTAGGTCATGATACTTGTCAATATGTAAAATCTATTGGGAGTGAAAGTCTTTTTTCTAGCAGAGCACTTATTCAGGGCACAGGTTCTGACAATTGTTCTACCATTTGTCAGGAATTGCTGTTAGCTGAAGATTTACAAGCCACTCCTTTACCTAAGATTTCCTGTGTACAGTTTGTCATAATTCTGAGCTTGAACACATACATGCTTCTGATTTCCAAACACAATCCACAATGGTTGCATACACAGAATCAGTCACTACTGTAGGCTTAGGTTCTGCCCTTGATCTAGCTGCTGAGACTGAAGTAGACATTCAAGCTGATGTGGAAAATGATGCTACCTCTGTGTTCGCTCCTCCTTCTGCCAAATTTTGTCACAACGAACAGTCAAAGACAGTACATAATTCTTGTTTTGATGGACTCATTCCACAGTATACTAAACCAAAGACCCGGCAGGCGATGCCTGAACTGTTGATTGTTAATATGCCACTTTCAGGAGCTAAGACAGAGGAATGGACACTTGACGAAATCCTGATTAACAGAGACTTTACTATGGTGATTCCTCTGGTTGATTTTGACTTCTACAAAGGAAGAGACTCTGTGTCATCCACTAAGGAGAGGGACGGCATGGGTACAGCTCAGTCTTTGGTTACTGATGCCAAGGAGACAACCGCCCTAAAGGTGCTTTCCATTCCTGAGCCACAAATGTGTCTGTCGACTTCTGGGACTCCAGTCTGTCCTCCTACAACCATGGACTCTTCAATTATCCAGTCCACGGCTCTACAGTCATCGTTGACACACGTGTCTTCAATCAATGAACAATCGCTATGCCTGCCAGTCACTCAAGAGCCTTCACCATGTACGTGGTCAGAGCCAAAGACCTTGACAAGTTTGTCTTCAGCTAACGAGACGGCTCCAGCTTGCATGCCCTCAGCCTCAGAATTTCCTCTGGCATGCCTGTTTTCGGCTACAGTGACTTATCCAGCGGGTTATCCTTCAGCCATGGAGCCTCCGGTAGCACATCCTGAGTGCATGTATTCAGTCCCAGAGCCTACTGCTAGTTTGGCTTCAGTTCATGAGAGACCTGTATCCTGCTCAGCCACGCTGCCAATATCGGAGGTGCACCTGTCTACTCTGTCTGATCATGTTGCATATTCTTCTACTTCAGAGTTACCTCCTGAATCCCAACCATTTCTTACAGATGAACGTCCAGCCTGCCCTTCTTATGCTTCAGGAGGATCACCAGAATGCCTGCCTTTTACACAAGTTGATTCTCCCAACTGCTTGACTGTAGCTCCTGAATATGCAACATCTGAGTCTGAGACTTCTGCCAGCTCTCCCTTCAGAAACATCAAGCTGGATCACGACTCGGGAGGGCCTTACATGCGAGGCCATTGGACTAGCCTGGAGTATTACGAGAGGGAGACGGATACCATCCGCCATGGCCCAGTCACCGAACAAGTAGCCGACCAGGATAGTGGGATGGGCGGTTCGGATTTGGGGGCCGGTTTGGATCAGCCGCTTGACAGCTTTCTTGTTGCCGGATCCCACATGAGCCTGAGGGAGGGGACGGGCACGGCCCCCCAGCTGCAGCACCAGTCGGGTGCAAGTAGCCAAAGAAAGGGTATGACTGCTGCAGTTGAAGATGTGCCTGTTATTGCTCCTGCTGCGAGTGTGCCTGATGTACCAAGTACTGCGTCTATCACTCCTATCGGTAGGCCAAACGTCCCTGCGGTTGTATCCCACGTGCAACAAGGTGGCTACATGACTGACACCAGGAGTGCCAGCCTCGTACAACCCATTGGACTTCCAGGCCCCCAAGGTGTGGAACAGATGCAGTCGAACCTTGATCACCCTCAACCACAGGCCTTTACCCAGATGGATGACGGGAGAAGATCTGAACCTCAACCTCGGCCGCCACCTTCTTTTTCTGAACATGAACATTTCCTGAAACCTGCTATTTTCTCACCTCCTGTGTGTCCGGGGGTTTTTGGGGTTTATTCCCTACTGGACATTTCCTCCGAACCTTATGCTACATTGTTGTGATGAATTGGGAGCGCTAAAACCTTATTTTCCAAGTTACTTCCCTTCCAGATCCATTCCAGGTTTTTGGCAGCCAGCATGCTACTTTAATCAAATGACTATGCTTCCCAGAATGCCTGGCTCACTGCTTCACCTCCTCCCTTGCAGGACAAGGTTGGGTGGAGGATAGGCAACACCTGTGGCTGCAGGTGCAGCAGGCGGCTCACCTGAGGGGTGTGCTCGTTAAGCAGCTTTAAAAGCCTCGGTTTGCTTCAGTCCAGCGCTGGTCATTGTTGCAGTGTTCCTGTTGTGACTGGTCCCTTGTTCCTTGTTCCTAGTTTTTGTGCCTAGTTCCTAGTTCCTGTTTCTTGTTCCTCTGCCCTGGATTTCGGATTTATGTGCTTAATTGATTTCTGCTTTCTGGATTTCCCTTTCTGTCTTCCTCTGTCTGCAGGCAGCCTTTCTCTGTGCTTTACCCTTTGATGCTGCCCAGTTTGCCTGTGTTCTCTGTTTCTTTGATGCTGTCCTTTGCTACTGAAAAACCTGATGCATTAGTCTTTCCCCATTATAGATTTAGCTTCCTGCCTTTTCTCCTTGGATGGGTGGGAGAGGTTTCCTTTTGTGATATCATTTTCCCTGCTCCTGATCCTTACTTTCTATTGGGATCCATTCCATGTTTTCCATTGCACTTCTGCATTTATTTCCCATTTGATTATTAGGTGTGGGGTGCTGTTGTAACTAGTCCCTGTGTGAATGCCTTTTGTTTTCCTCACTATTCTACAATCACAATTCCTACTTGCCCCTTGACTTGGGTCTTATGAATTTAGTTATCCTCCACCCATTGCTGTTATAGCCTTCTGGGTCCCTGTTTGACCTACTGGGTTCGTGAATTTACTGACATTCAAGTGGTCTTTCCAGTCCTCGTGAGTACTGTTTCTAAGTTCCTTAATCAGTATCATCCAGAGTGTCAGCTCACAGATCCTGTCCTTGCTTGCCCTCTACGTGGGCTTAGCGCTGTCAGTATCTGTAATAGCATAGTGGGTAAGGAGTTTGCCGACTTTCCTTTCAGTCATAAGGAGGTTCTAAGTGCTTACCCCACATCCCTTTTCATATATTGGTATTATTGTTTCACTCTATTTGCACTCCTGGGTTTTAGTATACACGAGTCTTGGGTATTGTATGCACGTTGTTAGATTCAAAGTTGTTCACTGTGCGATTCCGTGCACATTTCCCTTGCCATATTCATTGCCTTCTTCCTTTCTTAACAATGTGTGACTGCATGGGGCTGGTGATGATTATGTTTATGTTGTTATCACAGGTGCACCCATATCTGGTTCTGCTCATTATAGTGCCGCCCAGAATCTATGGTAGAATTGTGATTCTGGGAGAGTAACAGAAAAAATGAAAACATGAAAAAATGACAGCCTTGGGTGTGCCAAATCTGGTGCTCTCTTGTGATTTGGTGTCTCTAAATCCGATGATAATCTCAGTGTTCGATGGTGATAATCATTGCACAGCCAAGGTTTGCCAGCAGATTTCTTCATTTAGGCCGATCTTGTGGCTTTGAAGTCTGAAAATCCACATTTGTTCTCTTCGTAATAGCAATGCTGCTATATTGCCTCCTCTTTTTGGTACCGTCACTTTCTCTAAAAATGGTCCATGCTATTTCATTTTCTGAGTGTCCTTTTGTCATGTAATGCTACATTAGTGGGGCAGTGCATCTTTTTGTTCTGATGTTCGATCTATGTTCGCAGATGCGAGTTTTTATAGTTCTTGTGGTCATTCCAATATACCTCAGATTGCATAGACAGAGAATTTGGTACACCACATTGGTTGTGTTGCAATTTGTGAACGTCCTCTGTTCCCACGGGTATTTCCACCCGATATCCACTGTGGTTGTGCATTTCGTGAGTTGGCACACTGAGCAGTTCCCACAGGGGGCATGTCCCACCATTCTTGGTGTATTCCAGAGGGTGTTCATCTCTGGAGGTTTTGTTTCTTGATAAGTGTGTGTGAGACTGTCCCTAAGGTTTTTCCTTCTTTTAATTGCAAAGAGAGGTGATGGTAGATTATTATCATCTACATTTAGTAGGTGCCAGGATTTTTGAATTTCTTTTTTGAGAAGATTAACCACAGGTGAGTGGCTAAAGACTGCTGTAATTACATCCGGTCCCCTTTCTTTTTTTCCGTGTTGTGTGAGGGTAACTTCTCTAGGTATATTCATGGCCCTTTTGCACGCTTGTCTTATGATTTTATTGGGATAATTCCTTTCCCTCAGATTAGATGAGAGTGTTTTTGCTTGTACATCATATTCCTCTTTGGTGGTGAAATTCCTCCTGAATCGAAGGAATTGCCCAAAAGGCAGGTTTTCCTTTAGAGTCCTTTGATGAAAACTGGAGTACTCTAAGAGGGAATTCCTGTCTGTGGCTTTGCGGAACACAGTGGTTTCAAAAGTATGTCCTGTTCTTTTTATACTCAGATCTAGGAACGTCGCTTCGGTTTTACTTGCCTCATGGGTGAACCTGAGGAATGGATCTAGTCCATTGACCCATGTGATGAAATTAGTGAGAGTGTTCGGATCAAAGGACTCTAAAGGAAAACCTGCCTCGGGACAGTATATATTAGTTTATTGCTCTCCAGTTTTCTCTTACCAGTGCATCCGAACTACTTTTCCCAGAATCCAACTTACTATTTCCTGAAACTCAATTGTTTTCCCAAACCTGGTCATACTGAACTACCAATACCCTGACTAGTCAAGTGCACTTAGAACGCTCGGCTGAACCAGTGCCCAATCCTGTCACCAGTGCGTCCCTCGTGCCGCCCGGGTCAGGTTTCCATACTAACCTTCCCATTTGTTATTTTTTGCTGTCGTTGATTCCTTATCTGGTTTGGCCTGTTCTTATCACTTGACCTGTGACATCATATTAGTTGGTAAGAACCAAATTCTTGAGTAGGAGGGGGGAGGCGTTTAGAATTTCTATCCATCCAGTAATATTCTCCCTTTCCTAGATCTGGGAATTTCCGTAATTAACAGTGTATTCAAGGTACTTTCTCTGTTCTATAGGGGGATTGCATTTGAGGATACTTGTGCAAACCATTAACGATTGTTATTTCTTTTTCAGCATTGGTGTAAGCGGTGTGTGTATTCCCCGCTCTTTTGTGGGATCAATTCCTCTGTCTGTCTCTTTACAACAGCAGAGGGGTGTATCGTAAAAAAGAGTTTCCCTCAAGTTGAGGAGGCCTGTAATCTGGGAGGTCATTTTCGAATCAGGCTAGGTGTCCATCTGGGCCTTTGTGGCTTTGCCTACCTCCGAGACGACATCGCCCCTGGCAGTATAGGCGTGGTGAGTAACACTTTTGACAGAATCACTAAAAAATATCAAAATGACTCCATGACCCCATGAAATTGCTACATAGTTTTTTTTTAAATATACCAATGAGTATTGCATTGAAGGGTGAGTACACTACGCTATTTACAGATTCACTCTTTTCATCCAATTCAGCAAATTCAATCGAATTTTCAAACTTGCATGTTCTGCAACATACTGAGTGATCATGGATACACTCTTTGTTTTTCTGGGTAGTTCAGGTCAAACCGCTTCCTTCATTACTTACTGCTTCAGATTGTTCCCTGGTGCCGGGAACCAGCACCCCACACTTCTTCTAAGACCACCAAAGAAAACACAGTATTACCAGGGTATTAAGGTAAAAAGGTTGGGTGGATGACTCGTCAAAATATCAGAGACCACACAGTGCTGTGAAGCAACAAAATTAAAGGAAGAGTTATTGCATGAGACCAAATTAAATTAAAAGGATATGCCAATATATGGTACATTGATTATCTGTTATGGTGGTTGTGACGGCATGGCATAGTCATGGATCTGGAATTCAGAAGATGGAAGATGGAAGGAAAACAGTAAAGTAACTCTCAGAATGGAGTAAATTAAAGGGGAGTGAAGTCCTTGGAACGCAATGTGTCAACAAGACGGACAATTGAAAATACCCATAGGCACGTAGCACCAAGGCTGAATCACTGTCCACAAGGAATCGAACCAGCAAGCCAAGAGTCCAAGAAGACCAAGAGATCCAGAGGATAATGTCCCTAGAGGCAATACCCATCTGAAAATCCAGGCGAAGAAGCGGAGTAGGCCAGGTTAGTCAAACCACCAGAAAACTGAAGATTCTGAGAGCATTGCACAAGGACAGATCCCATTGTGGAGCACGTTTCAATCTTACCATCTGGTTTAAATAAGGTTTCTAGGGTAACCTGACACCCACACATGACAGTGTAGAATTTCTGTGTAAAACAAATAATGTTCTAATAACAAATGGCTGCTGCGAAAACCGGTGAGAAAAACCCCCACAGTCAATGACATTTTATTGTACAGTGGCCACTGTGCATGCCAAGTAGAGTGGGGTATGCAGAGAAATGTAGTAGATATGTGGGCATGGTGCCCATCTCCGCTCGCAGAACCACAGCCCACCAAAGACCTTCATGGAAATGCACCAGTCCTGCAAGCCATCTCCAGAATGGTTCACTGATCCTTGTCTGGATCAAAAAATGAGCCACATGGTCATGCCCCAGATCTGGGTTTTCCATGCCATGTCCTCATACTGGCATAGCAGGCAGTATTTACTTTTCATTGTGAGCGCCGCTTGCCATGCTCGCATGTCGGCAAGGTTTAATTGTGTTTGTGAACACTGCTTCAAATGCAGCGAATCGCAAGCAACGTTCACAAATAAAATTAAAACCTGCCCGACATGCAAGCATGTCGAGCACGGTTTAATTGTAATTGTACGCGCTTGCTGCCAAACTTGCCTGAGAGGGGGCATGTACAATGGATCCCTGTGGGGTCCGCCTGCTTATACTGGTGAATAAAGCAGGTAGGTCCCACGGGGATCGCCAGCATTTACGCTAGCATGAAAATCCGTGGCGGTGCAGATGTTGAAGCATTTGTATGGTGGTAGGGAAGGGAGCAGTGGAAATGCAAGTTGCCTTCCACCACTCCTCTCTTTCCTCCAAATGTGTGAAATGGAGTTGCGGTGTGAATGGAAGGCGTTAAAGCCTTACTCAAGGCTTGTAAGCCTTCAATTTACGTTACGGCACTCATGAACATGAGCTCCAGTGTGTGATGGACAGAGATCCATATGAGGCTACATCTGCTAGTACTATAGGCAGAGGAACCACTAGGATTCTTCCTATGTGATACTGGGAGGTGGGTAGGCAGTAGGTTTTGTTGATAATGTATTCTTTTCTGCCTTGTATGCCTTGTATGTGTTTAATTAAATAATTTGTGCTGATCAAAATAAAGAAAAAGAAAGCCCGGTATTCACATTTAAAGAGTGTGTGTAAAAATAAAGTGTATTTTATCGGGTTTGGAATTGCATTAGCAAAAAACTATTTGGCTGCGTATTCAGCTAAGTCTGAATACTCGTCAACCTATGCGATAATTGGGCCCAGTTCCAAATACTCTATTTGGTGCCACTTCTAATTTGAATCATGACTAACTCCCAATCTGCTTTCCTCTCCCATTGATTTAACCATGGGCCATCTCTGTTAAACCCTCTGAAGTGTCCCTGACCAATACATTTAGCATGCCATATAATCAATACATAAAAAGGCCAGTGTATGGTATTAATGCCTCTTATAATTGATTTTATTCCTCATAATTATTGGCATGACCTCTGCTGAGCTGGTTTGCTTTCACCTTCTTTACTATACCCTGATGACCTATTTCCACCCTCATTCCTACCAAATCCAGAAAAGGAACGTGACATTAAAATAATTTGCTAATAACAAAGTTAGTTATTTGTCATAACGATCAAACCGTTATGCAGTGGTCTGAGTGATGCTGCAGAGCAAGGATTAGCATGATGAAAGCTTTCATGTTTTCCTTGTGTTAGCTTCAGCCCTTGGGCTGCAAGTGTCTGAAACTAGGTCACTGTTGATGGCTTCTTCTCTTTTGCATATTACTGTGGAGAATTGTTTTTTGTATTTGATTAATACATTTCTTAGATCTGGTGAAAATGCCTGCGATTGTTCTGCATATTTCTGACAGCTTGTTAAAGTAGGGCAACGCTCTCTGGAAGATCTGGATCACGGAACTAAAGAGAATCCGAGAACTTTTAAAGTGTAATAGCCCACCCCAGTTAATGGTTCTGAATCAAGGGCCAGTAACAAGGCTACTGTTTATTTTACTGACCTTGCAAACTCGGGCTGTAATGCGACTAACACACATGGAGCAAGGTTCTTACCTCAGAACTTGTGTAGCAAACCTCAGATGTGATCTCCGTCATGTCACTCTACAACGGTGAGCTGTGCCATATGACATGAGAAAGCACACAGTAGAGTTCAGATGTATTACATATTTATTACACAGATTTGAGATTAAAGTATCTTTCACCAGACTTTGGAAAACAAGTATATGGCCCCCTTGAAATGATTCACAAAGTTTGGTGCGGTTTCGTCAAAGGGGGGCAAAGTTATAGAGGGGGTCCCAAAATCTGTGGAAATCCTCATATACGCGATGGCAAAAAATGTGCTCACGTACAGCCCAAACCGCTCGATGGATTTTTACCAAATTTGCAGCAGGAGTGGCGGCCTGGTCCTGAAAGCGTGCTTTTGTAAATTTATTGTAAATTCGCCCAGTAGTTTGTAAAAAACGGCCAAAAAGCAGGTTAAAGAAAATTAGTGATCTGGGTTTGGTCCATGGACTCACTTCCCTATTCGGTCCACTGACACCCCCCTGGACCAGTCAGGGTCTGGCGTGATGTCCACAAACATTGGACGTGCCCGCTGATTGGATGGTGAAAAGTGTGAGGTGCGTCATATTTTTTTAAACGGTTGCCATGTTGGATCTACGGACAGCCGCTGATATCCGCGAGTAGTATGGTTGGGAAAAAGTCTGGAAAACACATTTGGGGTTATTTGGTGGTTGAAAGAGGGGCTGGAGGGGCTCAGGGGGGAGCTGTTTTTCTAGGTGAAAAACGTGGGTGTGGGTGCCGCCCAGTCCATGGGCACAGCAATAGTCCACGAACTGCTCTCAGAATGAAAAATTTGGAAAACACATTTGGGGTTATTTGATGGCTCAAAGAGGGTGTGGAAATGGTAGGGGAGTGCAATTAAGATAATATGGAGCAGTTTATGCAGGTGAAAAAAGGGTATGTAGGTGCCGCTGAGTCCACGGTCACCTCTTACTGTCCGCTGACATTATATGGATGGGATGGGAGTCTGGGTGAGTTTTGTTGTTTGAAGGTGTATTGTATGGTTGAAATCTATTATGGTGGCTGTGGCTACTGGCAACACATAGTATAGTAATATATGTATAGTAATTATATGTAATGTAGTGGGAGTATACAGTATTTGTAATATGGTGGAATATCATTAAAGTTCATATAGTATTTATGATTGCAGTACAATTGAGCATAGTGCTCCTTGATGTTTCGTCAGCCTTTCATACGGCGAACCATTGTATCTTTATTAAACAGTTACATGATACATTTAGCATCATGGACTGGCTGATCGGTTTACCTCACTAACCGCCCTTCCCATATGCAACTGGGCTGTGTGTACTCCACCACCTCAATGTGTACCTGCAGAGTATCCCAGGGCTTTAACCTATCATTGTGGCAATTACATATCTATTTCCTCCCGCTGGCTCACCTGATGTCTTTCTTCTTTTCTCATTTCCAGTGTTATGTTAATGACACACAGATTTCCTTAAACTTCCCTGAACTAATTTGTTGTCCTTGTTTTTTATGCCTGACCGCCATTAAGGCATTGTGTGTGGCTAACAATATCTGTCTCAATGCCACTAAAACAGAGATCTTTCTTATTATAACACCTCTACCCTGTTTTTCTCCTACCCTGTGGCTGCTGTCTTTGGGCCATCTACTCTTACCATTGTGTGAGGCCAAAAACCTTGGTGTTATCTTTAAATCTTTTCTCTCTTTTACTCCTTTGGAGCTTATAAAGAAAGCCCATGGTTTGAGCTTAACCTCCTACAGGCATTGTACCATTCCTTACCTTCCCCCAGAAGATCAATGTCTGTAGAGCCCTGGTACAGTGTAGGCTGGACTACTGCAACAACCTCTTCCTTAACCTCCCCATTTGTGGTCTATACCCCCTTTGGCAATTCTAGAATAGGGATGCAAGACTTACCCTTGGCCTGAAGCCCAGAGATGGTATTGCTGCAGCCCGGAAATGTGTACATTGGGTCCTGCTAATTGCAAGGACTATAACATGTCCAACTTTTTTCCCTAAATACTGCACTGCTACAGCGCTCCATTGCTGTAACTCCAATTCTCTGCTTGTGAAATGCTTTTTGAAAAAGAGAGCAGGAGGCATGTCTCTGTCTTTGGCCAGTGCCTCTCGTTGGAACAACCTTCCTGCTCCTTTTATACTTGAGCTGGACTTCCTTAAGTTCTGAAAACCTCTGAAAACTGGGCTTTTGTGTTCCTGTTTTACTTAATCCCATCCTTGCTAACTCATGCCACTGCCACTGCCACTGGCAGCTTGGTCACTCATAAACCTCACAGGTTCCAGGCCCTATATCTAGTCGACAACCAGTACACCCCTCCACCCTTCAGCACTGCCCTTGCGGGTGTACCGCCTGACGGCTGTGTACCACCCCCTTGGGACTCCTTTGCCCCAGCAGGTAGTTTGTGGCCCCCAGCTCTGAGATGTCTTGGTACTTTCCTTCTCGGCTTCTATGAGAATTTGGCAATCCCTACTCCTCTTTCTATTCATGCACTTCTTTTACTGTACAATGCATATGTGCATTCATAGCAGCCGTGCCTACAATTTTGAACCCGGAGCTTCTTTAAGACGAGGTAACAGTATCTGAGATGGATGGGGATGCAGATCTTACTCATACATCAATAATTAGACCAACTCAGGAAGCTTGGCTAAAACACAACTGTTTTAATTACACTTGTTAAAACAGGGAGTACAACGGACATCAACGGACGCCGCACAGCATTCTCTCTCAAGAGTTCTCAAACATTTCATTAAAAAACACATCTTTATACTAAGAATTCATCATGAGTGAAGTCATACTACGTTTCAAATGAGAAAACCTATGGGGGTTTGTGATATGCTTAAAGAGAATATCCAAGCATACTTTCTATAAGGGCGGGGATCGTGATTGGATCTCTAAGGTCAGGTGGAAAACTAAGCACACCCCAAGTGCAAATCATCTTCCGTGTCAGACTAATACACAACGTTCTATTGGCTTCTCAAACTATAGGGCTCCTTGCTACATGGCCCTCTATAATTGGTTGGCACACTTGTACCCTTCTGGAATATTGCACTTGCTAGCAGCACGCAAGCCGGTACCTAAGGTGCTAAGAGGTTGGCCTGGTCACGCCTCCCCAGCCAATTAGCCCAACATCCATCCTCACCCCTGCTGTCTGCCAGTAAATTAGTCTTTGAGCTCGGCCTTGCGAAGGCTCACTGTGCCTGAGAATAAAAGGGAGTGAAGGCATGGCCTTACATTCTGGTCTCGGTGTAGCTCGCCCCAACGTCTATTTTTATCTGCCCATGTGATTAGAGACCACGTTTTGAGCTCCTTCATTGTATTTAATGCTATGAAATGAAGATAACCTGGAACTTCTAGTGTTTTTCCATTACACCTCAAACAGGTGCTTGGCTCGCTTCTCACATTTATTGTACCTTCTCGAGTAGATAACAAGGCTCTTGACGGGCCTGACTCTTGAAACTGGGCCAAGCAAGCCTTCTCGAATCTTCCTTCACCGTCAGCTGTTCTATTCTGCTGTGCCGCCCTTTCATTCACGGGGTCCATGTTTGCTCAAATGCGTTGTGGAACATCCAGATTCTACACACACACACATATATATATATATATATATATATGGGCGGCACTGCCTGCAGTCTATTCACTAGACATAGCCAACCTTATGATTACTTCGTCTACTTGCGTTACTGCATCTGTACATTTATTAAACGGCTTTGCATTTTCTTCAGTGCTTCTCCTCACGTGCAATCTTCATTTTGCTCCCAAATGTTGCTTAATTCGCTATTTCGCCATCAGATTCTATACGTTCTTTATACTTTCTTCATTAGTATCTCTTCTGGGTGCATCAGTTCTGCTTCATGTGACACCACCAGTCTCCTCTTTCACTCATCTTCACACTTCTTCCAGAACTTCCTTCATAAGACTGTCATTTCTTCAGGGATACATCAAATAGGATTTTCACAATGGATACCTTGTTTCAAGGACTCTTCGTGGTATAGGTACCATTACTGGCTTTGCACATGTCTCAATTTCTGGCTGACAACATCTAGGCAGAATGGGGGCAGGACTTCCGGTAGAGGTACTTGGCTCCTCCTCTACACTTTTCTTGGATAAGCAAGGCAAATGCATATGGAAAAGAATTGTACCACATTTTTAAGTGGCAGTTGGTGTGTGTAAGTTTAATATGCTGATAGGGTTATCTGTAGAGTTGTTTTAAACTAATTGGTGTATATATATATATGTGACTGTTTCAAAGCAGGCAATGAGGGAGTGGTACAAACATCATAACAGTAAAGAGGGTAGAAGGGCTGTCTTGTGCGATGGTGTGCATGTGGTGCTATCCAGATTTTTTAATAAAGCATGGCCTAGAGAGGGGACTGCAGAGATTGTGGATAGTCATAAAGGGCCATGGATTATGGCCCTTATTGTATGCTAGAGAAAAGTATTTGGGACAGAAAATTGTTTCAATGTTTTTTTGTTTTTCTCTAGTACACTATTGTCCATTATTTCCATTAGCATAGTAGAAAATGCTAATGGGAATGTTGGAGAATCTTATTGAGTCTAACTACGTCACCGAAAAATATAAAGTAGATGGAGTCTACAAGCTTATATTTCTTTACATCTATTTTTTAACTGTAAAAGGTGGTTCCTAAAGGAATCTTTTTTTATTTTATTTTTAATATTTTGTTTTTATTTGCAGGAGAGGCCAGGGAGTAAGGTGGGGGAAGTTAGGGAAGGGGCAGCAAGCACAGCTTTGGGCGGTCAGGTGAACAGGGGAAGATGTTGGTCCTGCATTAAATCTAAGGTAGGGGGCAGTGTTTCTAATGCTTCTTGTTTGCAGCCTTGAAAGCACTTCGAAACGTCTCCCACCACAGAGTGGTGTGTTGCAGTATATACAGAGTACAGTTGTCTTCAAAAGATATGGATCAACAGCCTCTTTTATATCTTGCAAAGTACCTGGTGGGATCTTGTGCCCCACAGTAGTAGCCTGTGTGGTGGCAGTATTGGGTTAGGAAGTTAAGGTAGAAGAAGACAGCCTAATACTTCCTAAGAAAGGAACAGCTGTTCTCAGAGCATCCCAGTGGTTGGATTTGGTGTGGTGGTGCATGGAGGTGGTCCTGTAGGAGTACTGGCCAGGTTGTCTGCGACTGAGTACAACGTTGCACTCAGCGCATTTTACCTTTGGTAGCTTTAGCCTTTAGTACACCCCTAGTGGTGGTAAAGAACTGACACACCCATGATTCTCTCTGGGTGCTAGAGGTACGCATTTCCTCTACCTCATCTTCCTTGTCCTCTTGATTGTTTTCTGAACTATTGCACTTCTTCTGTTGTCTACGCCCTCCAGCTGGTGGTACTGGTAGTTGTGGTAGCTCCTGGGGAGGAGGGATGGCAATAGCTGACACTATTTCTGAAGATAAATAGCAGGTCTGCTAATATTCTTTGAAGCATGCTGTGTTCTAGATTGCAAATGGATAATCAGTCAAAATAGGTGTAGGAGCTGTGCAAGAGTACATTTTCAGTTAAAAACTGCCTAGATCAGATTGAAATGCCATTTCAAACTGTTCACAAAGCACAGACCCGTTGGCGAAGTGCAGACGTATTCGTGAACATGCCGTCATGCCGCACGCGCATGAGATCAGGTTACACTGTCTGGAAAAGCACCGATGAAAGCTAGTAAAATTCAAACCAAACCTTCGGCTTCCTGGTATAATGGCAGATTAAGAGCAATGAAGCAATTATGTCACCAACTGGAGCATAAATGGAGACTGGAATATGATCCCGTCTCCAAGTCCAGTTACAAGCAGTCAGCGTATCGATATCAGGAAGCCATGCGTGACGCTAAGTCTCATCATTTTGCTGAGAAGATTATTTCAGTTTCCTGCTCAGCTCTCATCTACAACTCCATCTATTGACCCCTCACAATCACAAGCAAAATGTGATCTTATTAGTTTATTTTTTGGTGGAAAGATCCCAGAAATGTGTAAATCTATTGTTATTAATGGGACTGATGAGTCTGATGACAGGCCCTCGGAGCAGCTAGAAAATGGCAAAACCACGACTGGATGGATCAGTTTGAGTCTGTTACTGATAATATGATCGGGGGGCCCTTCTGAATTTGAAATCATCCCCCCCCAGGTGATTTGATTCCTTTATGGGTGCTCAAGTCCTTACTTTTTCACTGTAGCATTGCAGATGTCTTTCTCCCTGGGCTTTTTTCTTGAGGCTCTGAAACATGCACTCATTTCACCTTTATTGAGAAAGCCTCAGCTTGATCCTGCTCTGGCCTCTAACTATCGGCCAATCTCACTTTTACCATGTGTCATGAAGATTATGGAAGTCATTATCTAGCCTTAAATATGCCTCTAGGGTAAAAAATCTTGGATGTATCTGGCAGAGCGACCTGGCTTGTGATGGCCAAATCTCAGCTAAAGTACAATCAACTTTCTACAACATCTGCATACTGTGGCAAGCACTCCCTTATGTACTGAAGACTGGCCGTGCTCTGGTTGTGGGAGCCCTAGTCAATTCCACATTAGACTACTGTAATGGACTCCTTGTCGGAGTCCCGGCAAAACAGATCCATTGCCTTCAAAAGGCAAAACATGCAGAAGTTAGATTGGTATTTGGCGTACCGAAAAACACCTCAACCTCTGGCCTCCGCTGCTCCCTTCATTGGTTAGCGGTAGAGGACCGCATTAAATTCAAGATTGGTTGTTTGGTGTACAAATGTATTAATGGCCTGGCACCAAGCTATTTAATGAACACACTCAGCCTGTACCATCCTGCCCGGGCCCTACGGTCAGAAGATGCATTTCTGCTCACTATTCCAAGGACAAACTGTGTTTCAAGAGGAGATTGCAGATTTTCAGTTGCTGGGTCCAGATTGTGAAATAGTCTTCCTCTGAATCTAAGGAGGGCCAATTTCCTTTCGAGCAGGTTTAAAGACCCATCTTTTTAAATAAAAGGTCTACTTCTTTTCTGATTTTTTTCTGTTTTTTTTCTGTTCCTCTGCACCATGATTCGATTTATTCTGTTGTGTGCACGTTTACAAATAAATCAAATTCAAATTCAAATTCAAATGACATTGTTACTCTACAACTCTCACACTTTTAGAATCCAGAGACCTGTTACACCTGTTTCAATCATGAGGGGTACAGAGTCGGTAATGATCTCGGTTATGGCTGACCTGGTGTGCCTTCAAGACCAGTGAGGTTGGAGTGCTGATTTTGCTTGACCTCTCTGCGGCCTTTGATACCATTGACTATGGTATCTTGTTGAAAGGCCTGGAGAGGGAAGGAGTTTCTGGGGCATCTCTTTCTGGTTTTTATCTTTTCTCTCGGAGCATTCGCAGACAGTGTCACTGTTTCCTTTTCAATCCTCCCCAGGGTCCTTCTCATGTGGGGTTCCTCAGGGGTCATCTCTGTCCCTGTCGCTTTTTATCCTGTAGCTATGTCCATTGGTAGATTTAATTGAGAGCACAGGGTACGGTTTTATGGTTATGCCGATGACATAAAGCTTCTTTTTTGCCTAGATTCTCCAGAACGTAACCCCCATCTCAATTGAGGAATTGCCTCATAGCATTGGGGGAGTGGATGGCCAGAAACTGGGTGAAGTTAAATGGTGCAAAGACCGAGATCATGGTGACAGGCGTTGATGAATCGCGCGTAACTTCAACTATGGACTACTGGCCCGCTTCTCTTGGTCAGTGCCTAGTTCCTGCTGTTAAAAGTCTGGGTATTAAAGTCCAGACCTTCGCTGGAGGGGGTTGCTGCAAATTACATCAGTATGCAAGTCTGGATTTTTGAAGCTTAAAGTTCCGAGGAGGATGCTGCCATTGTGGTTGTGGCCTCGATTCTCGTGTCTATCGAATATTGTAAAGGAATCTACCTTGGTCAACAAGCTTTTTTGGTTCAAAGACTGCAGCTTCTTCAGAATGCTGCAGCTTGTCTGGCTCTTAGAGCTGGTTGAATTTCCCACTCTCTAGGCCTTCAGCGGCAATCGCACTGACTCCTGGTGCATAGCAGTATTACTTTTGAGACCCTTTGTATTACTCATCAGGCCTTTTATCAGTTAGGAGCTGAGTATTTGCAGACAAAGCTTATTCCCTACATTAACTTAAGGTGTCTTCGTTCAGTGTCTGAGAGACTTTGATGGTCACACGTTTTTGAAGAACTCTAGTGAGTGGCCGAGCCTTTTCTACTCTTGCGCCTGGTAGGTGGAATGCGCTACCAAACTATTTGTGAAACATTGATGATCATCTGGCTTTTCGGAAAGCCCTCAAAACGTATCTTTTTTAGTTCTTGTTCTGTTTGAGGGTTTCCAGAGTGGATCTCCTTTATGGTGTTTCTTAGCCCCTAGATGCCTTTCAGCCATAGTTTTGTGCTTTAGAAATGCCATTACATTATATACATTACATTACAAAGTCTGCAGTCACGTCAGCTGCTCACGAACATCGCGAATACAGTATAAAAAGTTGCAAAAAGTGTATAGAAGTGTTAAAAATGATGCTAGGAGGTGGGGAATGCCACAGTTAAAACTTTGTGCATAGGTCAAAAATACAGCTATATTGGGGGTAAGTATTATATTATAAAGTTGGGTGCGCTGGTAAACACCCATGACATTCAGTGAAAACCCTTTGTTAAAGGGACATTTTGGTTAAGTTGCATTAATAAATCCTATGAAATTCAGGGAAAAAACTTTGTTAAAGGGACAAGTAAAACCGAGAACGCCCAGAATAAGCTAAGCAACCATAACCCTCAACAGTGTCACCACCTGTCATGAACTACAGAACACACCGCTTTTGGACTTCCTGGTCCTTGTCTCAACGAGGCTTACACTCCCTTGTACTTCCAACATGACCGTCCACTGTGAAACACCTTCCTCGCTCTACACCTTGGACGTAGCGTGTTCTATTTATAGACCATGCCTCCCGCGGCTCTGCGCGTCTCAATGCTATTGCGAAGTAGCGACCAGACGTGTGCTCCGTAGCTCGCAGTATTGTTTCCCTTGCTTCTTCCAGCCATCCCCATTCCTAGTCCCTTTCCTTCCTTTCTTGATTCCTGGATCCTTGCATCCCGGAACTTTGAACGCACGCTGGAGTTGGAAGAGATTTGTGCAGCCTTATTCAAGACTCGGTCCGTCCGCATGAAGGCATCGATCAAGAAATCCAGCAAAGATCGAACTCAGGTGAGAAGGGGGGAACTCCTGGACACCACCATCATGCACTGCTAACACTAACATCCAGGACATTGAGATGACATCACAAATGTGATGTTGTGCGAGCACATAGGTCACCATCCATGCACCACCAAAAGTATCTGTAGAAAAATAAGTTCCTTGGAAAAATCTGTCAGGTTTCATAAGTTACCTTTATTCCAGTCACATTACGATCCATTAAGATGACTAGTATGAACCACTGGTTCCCATCACCCAGGTAGGAGCTCTCCAACTGACATACTATGGAACCTTCACTACAAACATTCCTGCGCTCACAGTGTAACATTCTCTCAGGCACACCAACATTCTCTCGTGCATTCCCAAGCACCTGCATTCACACCAAGCACAATACAACACATCTCCCTTCTTCACACACCCAATCCACACGAGGGAAATGCACAGGGAACACTCACACGGGGCACCTTTTTTGTGAGAGGTGCAACTCAAAGATAAGGCTGAGGGTGTACCCCTCTAACACACTGGCTTTGCCTCCAATAGCAGCCACTCACTCTTAAGGAAGGCGTTACCCCCCTTTCTGGCCATACTCCACATCTCCTAGTCACGTTCCCCCCTTATCCACTCACACATCTGACCCATTCCTCGCTTCAATTAAAACCCAGCCATGTCCAAAAGGCGTGGTCCAACAGTACCAGTGACCACACCTCACATGGAGGAAAGATCCCACTCCATACTATACACATACTTGGTGCAGTGTCACCACAAACAAGTAACCCACCCTCACATAGGGGAAGTACAATACCATACCATACATATCTCACCCAAACATCTTTGAAACACTCTACAATACTTATACAATGATATTTTAACGTTTAGATATTGCCCTATGAGTCCCCAACTGAAAACATCTTTTGCCCTGAAATTCACTAAACAGGTCAAAGTACCCATACTCTTAACTTTTACTTAAAGGATCTCAATCCTCTGACTTTTAATGGCGGTACAGTTCACATCCTAAAAGTCCCTGGCTCAACACAACCGTGAACCTGTAAATCCTCTGTCTGTGTTAGTCACTTGCATTAACTGAAGGAATCTTCATCCTTTGCTTGCAGTAATGTACACACCCTAAAAGTCCGTAGCCTAACACAGGGGTAAACCTGTAAATACTCAAAATGCGTTGAGTGCCTTGCATTTTCCCCATATAACCTTGCATTTTCCTTAGGATTACAAATTTGAACAACTGTAAGTAGTCAAAAGACTAGAAATCCTTGATGCAGACAGCAACCTAAAGAAATATCTTCTCACAAACGCTACCCATTCACTTATTGCCATCCATTACAACAACTAAATACTTGGTGTGCAATACCAACAACTATCCTACACATTAAACATAATGCTATATTTACTCCACACACCACATTAACTGTTTGCTTTAACTACCTCACCAACCCCTTTATTCACATAAAGAAAGCATACTGGCCGTGTGCTGCACATCGATCATGCACCTCACCGTGGGCTTCTCCTTCTTGCTCAATGTCTCCTCATAGTTTGCCGGTTGAAGCCACCACGCCTCCCCAATACCACCCCTCACGCCGACGGAATTGCAGCATCTTCACTCAGTACCTTAACTCTCCATGCCGTCCCTTGCTCTTGATGTGCTGCTGCCAGTAGAATGATCCTCCAATTATTCCTGTGATTTCCACCGCTTCCGAAGTCCCACATGACACGGATCCCACACCAGCATTATACCTCCTCCAACACAACTTGAAATCGCACAAGGAAACAAAATATCGACAAGCATTGTATGCTCTAATGCTGCACATCTGCGTTATAGTCACTTACATTAGCACCTACGACCTCCCTCCTGATGCCAAGCCACGGCACAGTATGGTGCTCCCACACCGTAAGGTCCCTTACCCAGAGCAATGCAACCACGCTTCCCATTAAAAGACAAAGGACGTTGATACGTCCCCTCTTCTAGTTCTATGCAGCATCACCAACCGCAATACGAATGCAGAGAGAAAAGATCGGTGACTCCCTCACCAGCCAGGTGACGTCACCACTTGCTTGCCTGATGAACATCGACTGTTGCAGATCTCCTTTGCTCCAACCGTCACTCACGGCAGCTGCACTTCAGGTGAGCTGGGTTTGCTCCTCCTTGCCACACTCTCATGCGCAAAATGATTACGGCCCTCAGGTTTCTCACTGCGCACTGGTCCCACTGGCAGGGGTACTGGATCCACTTTGCATTGCACTCCCTGCTGGGAACGTTTTCCTCATAGTGTCCCGACTTCACACACGGGTGCTACATTGCTCTTCTTCCACTCACTTTCCCTCATTACAGTGACTCACATTACATCGAGCATCAACAACAGCCCTTCTCCCTTTCCATCTGTTGGGCCAGCCTCCCCTTACTCAGCCCTGGGTTGTCGGATGGGCAGCAGATCTCCCTTTTTCCTGGCCATGGGTAATGTCTCTGTACTCTGGGGAATGTCCCCTTTTCTTCTGTCTTCGGGATGGGACTCTTGTTGGGGTGCAGCTTCCCTATTTCTTACTTATGAGATGCCAGATACAGCTGCCCCTCTTTCCTCTACCAGGGTATCAGAAGTGCTGAAATTCCCCCTTTTTCTTGGCCTTGGGTGATGGGACATACTTGTGCGGGGGCAGTGGTTCCTTTCCTTCTTCTTTGCACCACCCACAGCAGACTGGTCACCTTAATCTTCATTTTTATGCCACGCAGGTCAGTTTCTTTCCTTAGAGAAGACCAATTCATCGCCAGTGTAGAAAAGTAAGTTTCTTGGACACATCTGTCAGGTTCCACCAATCAATGACCAGTCCATCCAAGGTTCCTCCCCAGACCCAAGCCCATTTGGGCAGACACCACTCCAACAGGACATGCAATCTCCACCACTATCCCTCCAACAGGCAACTATGGAACATATGCCCTAGGTAAGGCCTACCCGTGTCAGGTTAAACTACCCACTTGATCTTAAATAAGACTATACCTAGCAAGAATGTACCAGCATGTCATACTTACAATTAACCTTTCTCTCCTCCCTCTCCTTCCTCCCTCTTGGCTGTTCTTAACATGCCAGCCATGTTAACATTGTAACTTACATTGTCAAATTCACTGTTCAAATGTATATTACATATATGTTGAACACAATGTACACATCACTTTCACAACGTATCACAATGTTACACTATTTGTCTTAAAATGTAACTACCCCAGCCTTGATAAAGACCCATAAGGGGTCAGAACACGTTTTGGCTGACCACAAAAACTTTATAATAAAATATACACATTGCACTACAAATAAAGATGCAAAGAATTAAAGTAATTTAACAAAGCACAAAGTATCCGGGTATAAACAAATACTTATGCTGTCAGGAGATGTGGGTAACATCTCCCCAACACGTGACCTTGCAGCTCACAAGTCCCAAAACACACCAACTAAATAATGAGTGGAGCACAAGAGAATTCTAAAACGCTAGTGCCCAAACACACATACTGATTATATACATAGGTTTTTATTAGTGCAACCTAACTATTATGTTTCTTTAACAAAGTTTTTTTCTGTGAATTTCATAGGTTTTTATGAATTAAAATGTTTCATGATGTTACCTCACTGTATATAAGTTATTAAGAACTCTTTTAATATATGGCATATGTGATGCCATTAGCGATGTCACCAGTGATGCCATCAGTGATGTCATCATTGTGATCATAGGTTGCACAACAGAGAGTGTAAAGTTAAGGATGCTTTAGCTGAATTTCAGTGGTTTTGGTGCCTTAACATCCATGCAACTGCAACTGAAGCCTTTCCTTGACATTCAAAGGCTTTGTTACAATGTATTGCTCACCTTAACAGCCCTGAAAATAAAGTTTTTTCCTTGTACTTTAAGGGTTTTGTTATTCCATAGATTTTTCACACACATGGCCAGTGGCCACGGCCTATGGCCGTATCCACTGTATATTTTAGACACTACCAGACCACTTGCCATGGCCGACAGTGGGCCCGGCCTTTGGTCATGCCCACTGTCCATTTTAAAACACTACCAGACCACTAGCCATGGCCTTTGGCAATGTCCGGTGGGCATGGCCACTCTATATTCTAAAACACTTGCAACCCATCACTCAAAGATGTTCATCAATCACAAACTGATTTTGACCTGTTTTGACAGTGGTATTGTTATGTCTAAAATATTACAGACTTTGAGAACTCACAATGTTTTTACGCAATGTGCAGTGAGATTAAATTATTTCCTGAGGATCTGAGGATCTCTCACTTTGGTTAAGCAGTGTGCTACAATACCTTTGTTTTATGGTTGTCTCTTGGTGACTATTGTGATACATAGCTTGACCCCAACTAACTGCATTTAAGCAGCACGGAAAAGGGAAAGAAATCACTGGCTGCAAGAATAACATGCACAGGGTACTTTTACTCCTGTTAGAGGTATTTTGTGCTATTTTTGGTGAGCTTGTTGGGGTATTGCATGGTATAGTGGTGAGCCCTAAATACACAGGAGTGCCTTATATTGTTCTTATACTGGGACAATAAACAGTAAGCCACAACCAGACCTGGTACACTCTAACTCAACTTCCTGTGGTATTTTATTTACAATACCACTTTGGCCGTAAACCAGAACACACTTACCAGGTCCTCTGAATACTGTCATCTATGTAGACAGCCCCTGTGATGGACCCAAAGCACAGTAACCAACACTGTTATGCGTTTTACCACAAGCAGTAATATGAGTTTACCGGCTGCAGTAAAATGAGTTTACCACTTGCTTTATATCAGTCTGAATACTAATTAGAGAAACTAGAACACATAATAATTAGACTAAGGCTAACTTGTTTCTTTCTTTTGGTGCTTCATAAAATGAAAATTCTTATGATGTACAAACACATGTCATGTACTAAGCTATTTTGCAGGACGTCTCTTGTAATTCAAAACAAAATAAACAAAAATATGCATACATTAGCAGAGTTCCACGGGAGTAACTGACTGCTTTTTTCTAATAGGCTTCACACTCCCTTGTTTTAGTGTTGCAGTTTAAAAGGTTGTTACTAAAAGACCTTGGGCCACAATATCTGCTTTTCACAGCTTAAAGAAAGCTCCAGCTATATTTTACACTTTTACATGGGATGAGTACACAACAAAAGTATATTGGTTTACGTTTATAAATATGACCATATCTTTCCTGGCTACAACTGTCTACAGAATGCAATTGTAATGGAAATCAACACGCACCTCAATTTTACTAGAACTCACCCAAAATAATGCTTGATTCTTTGTGCCCTCAGACTGCAAAACGGTATTCCCAAGCAGCTGCCAGGACAGGAAAAATGTTCTATTTGGTTTTCTTCCTACTCATCAAAGAAGCCAAGAATTCCTCACGGCCTGCAAGTGTAGCCAGTGGAGTAACTTTGCAGAAAAAGTTGGGGGACATGACATCTGAAGAAAAGGTGCAGCAGCCAAATTAATGGGGACAAAATGGTGTGCCATGAAAGTTGGGGGGACAAACACCCCTGTACTCCCCTAAAATGACACCCATGAGTGTAGCACCCTTCTCCCCAGGGACAGAGTGCTCGAGAGCCGCACACGAGAGAGAGAGAGAGAGAGACACATCAAACTGACAGCTCTTTTTAAACCCTCTGTCAGTGACCTGCTATGAATGTATGTTTTCCTATATAAAATGTAATGAAATATCACCTCGAAAAGTGACCTCCTGTGTCCATTAGAACCACCCCCCTTTTTGCAAACCAACTCACTAGTATGTTCTATAAAACACGTGATTAGCCTATATTTTAGAAAGCCAGGAAACAGACGAAAGTGTTACATTACTCCACTCTGTTTTCCTGTTCTGAAAATGAACAGTGGGGCTACATTCCACATCTACAACTTGTCATGGATTCCCCGCAAAAAAAAATCTTATTCTTCATATTTATTTTTCTTGCATATCCTGTGTTTGTCTTCACATTCAGTTTATTAAATTTGCACCAACGTTTATACCCAATAGTCATGGACTGATCTGTCTTGAATATTAGTACAGGGATGTGTTAATGGTTAAGAGTTAGGGTTAATAATTATTAGTCTTTATGCTTCATTGCACTCAGTCCATAATTGTGGCTTGGTGCAATATGAAAACATCATATTATACAGTATCAAATTCAATTCCCCCTTTTTAGCTTGTATGTGTTTTGCGCATTTACTACATTGACATACACTAGATTCAGTCAAAGGTCTTACACCTGAGTCTCACACTCTTGTTGACAAATGGGATCAGTTGTCATCTTTGTTGAAATTTGAAGCCTTAGTTAACATTCAGAGCCTCTTCTCATACACTCCTGGGCAAATATTCAAAAGCTGGAACCCATGAATAAATGCACTGTAAGTAAACATATTTACCTTCCTCTTACATGAAAGTGTGCATGACAAAATAGCATTAGACATTTAAAAAAAGTAATCAACACCAGAAAAATAACTTGAGAGAGGAAGTATTCCAATATGCTGGCCAAGTATAAAAAAGTGCTCACCTTTTAACTACAGCAATCTATCATTAAATATTCCCTGGAAAACAAAATCCCAATACGAAACCTGTGCTTCTGGTCTTGTGAGTAAGCGTCTACACTGGGAACATGACAACCTGAGTAAAATCCTGGTAGCTCCCATTCACGTTGGTAATTCATTATCTGATCACAGCCCCCAGTTGTTGAGTGCCTCTCCCAGACAATCACTGGTCTTCTGTGCTGTTTCTCTGCGGCTCCGGCTGCATCTTTCCTGCTACCAATGTCAGAGGGCCAGCTCTGGCCAGCTCTGGGCAGCCCTACTCACACACCAATGTCTGCCTGACACATGCTAGTTTCTCCGCTGCCTTGGGATGGAAGTGGACAGCGTCCTGCTATCTTCTGTACTTCGCAGCTCTGGCTGCTAAATACTCGCCACAGAGGCTCTCTCTCTGGACTGCTTGTTGACATCCTACCTCCTCCATATGTTCCACCATGGCTGCCTCCTGTGAAAACAGGTCCCCTGCTGGTCTCTTCCCCACAGGCCTCCCTGATTCTCCCTGTGGTGTACTCTGGCTCTCTCTTTATACACATGCAACCCCTTAACAGGTTGCAGGGGTAAACCTTTCATTAGGTCTGCCTGACCATGATTAAGGGACATGCCTGACCCTCACCATACTCTGCAGGCATCTTCCCTGTTCCAGTACCAGAGTAGTAAAATGAAGATGCCATGTTCATTACTCTCAGTCTCCTTTTCTTCCTCGTCCCAGTACTTTCAAAGGTTACATGTGGGGAAATGAGGGGAGAGGTCTTGTAGTAGTCTATAAAGATTGGGGGCAGGGCTAGGTTGGTCATCTATATGGAAGGTGGGTACCATGCCTTGCCTGTGGGTACCCCACTCCTAATCCCTGAGGACCCTCCACCCAGGTTATCCTCCCTTGCTTCTCCACCCCCAGGCTCAGGATCCAAAAGTGATGGCCTTTCCTTGGCCACCTGAGAAGAGGATCCAGGGGGTTTTAGGAGTGAGGTTACCCTTAGGAGTCTCACAGGTGTAAATTGCCAACTTTAACATCAGGAGCGGGCAAGTGGATTTAGGGATTAGAGAGACTAACAGCAGGAATGACGTTAGCGGTGGGTGACATAAAAAGCTTGCTTGCGGCCATAATTGGGGAGAGAGCTGACAATATTTGGAAACAAACGCAGTATCCCGGGTTGACAGCTCAGAATACTGTTCATGATATGATATGGAATTTATAAAACGCCTATACACAAGTGTTTCAAGGCGCGACGAGGCAAGTGAGGGGAAACAGAGGGAAGACAGAGACAACAATCATACTAGGCCAGGTGACTTTGAGATTGTGCAAGTGCTGGGGAGGGGGAAGGGGAAAAGTGTGGGGGAAATGGGAAAAGGAGGGGACAGTGCAGTACGTAGGATAACATTGAATAAATATAGACAATAAATAAAAGTGCGGGCAGCTGATGGCAAGTGCAAGGGTGAGTGCAGACATCAGGTGTCAAGTGCTAGTAGGGGCTGTAGGTATACAGAAACAGTCCCTGAGTGCAAGGGGTTGCCGGTGTGCAACTGGCGGGGAGGGCACCGGGTCCACGATCAGAGGGTAACTGGGTAACCAGTGCAGTTTCAGAATCAGCCAGGAGATCAGTAGGGTAGAGGATGAGCTAAAGCAGAAGCAAAGAGGAAGGTCTTGAGGTGCTCCCGGAACCAGATAAGTTCTCCTCAAGTTTCAGAGAGGCACAGAGGACCCAGAAGGCCTTGTGGACAATGCGGAGGGTTTTGAACTTAATCCTCGCCACCACTGGGAGCGAGTGCAGAGATTTCAGTACTGGAGAGATAAGATCCCTGGGCTTGAGGCCAAGGACAAGTCTTGCAGTCCTGTTTTGGATGACTTGCAGAGGGCGGAGAGTGGAGGCAAGCAGATTTAGAAAGAGGCTGTTGCAGTTGTCCACCCTTGAGAGAACCAGGGCTCTGGAGACAGAGAGCTTCTAGGGAAGGAGGGGAAAGGAAGAATACCTCTGAGGAGATGCAGCTGGTAGTGTGACTTCTTAGAGATGTCAGAGATGTGAGGAGAGAAGGAAAGTGTGGAGTTGAAGATGACCCCATGGATTTTAGCCTCACAGATGGGAGCAGGAAGAGGGCCATGAGAGGAAGGCCACAGAGGTACAGGAAAGGAGGGAGTAGGTGTGCCAATGAGGAGAATCTTAGTCTTACTGCCATTAAGGCAGAGATCATTGGTGGCACACCACTCCTGGATGGCGGACAGTCAGAGATGAGAGAAGGAGAAGAGTTGGCGGAAGGGAGCCTGAAAATGAGTTGAGTGTCATCCGCATAGCACTGAAAGTTGGGGCAGAGAGCAACAATGCGGTGGGCAAGACGTGCCAAGTATTGGTTGAACAGCCAGGGAGAGATGTTAGACCCTTGGGGAACACCACAGGTAGAAATAGAGATAGAGATAGAGGAGAGGAAAGACCAGAGTTGGACCTGGGTGGGTCGATCAGAGATCAAAGAGGTCAGCCAAGCCAGGGCATGATCGGTGATACCCATGTTATTACAGAGACGGTTGAGCCAGATGGCATGGTTGACCGTGTCAAAGGCAGAAGAAAGGTCAAGTAAGATGAGGACACGGGGGGTGTTGGAATCGAGGTTGGAGAGCAGGTCTTCACAGATGTTCAGGAGAGCAGTTTCTGTGCTTCTGGCAGCTCTGAAGCCAGACTGATGGTCATGGAGACAACCTACAGATTCAGTGTGAAGATTAAGCTGGGAGATGGCCTGCTTTTCCAGGGGTTTTCCCAGGAAAGGAGTGATGGAGATTGGGCGATAGTTAGCCGGGCAGGAAGGGTCGGCAGAGGGTTTCTTAAGAAGAGGGTGCACACGGGAGTGCTTAAGGGGGGAGGGGATGACTCTAGTGCAGAAGGAGTGGTTGCAGAAGTCAGCCAGAGCAGGAGCCAGGGTGTCAATGTGGTCCTAGATGGTTTTGGAGGAACAGGGGTGAAAATGTTTTAATGAGACTTTCATGGATCGGCCTTGTCTAGAAACCTTGTCTGAGGAGAACAGGGGAAAGGCAGAGAAGGAGGGAGGAGAGGTGGCTGAAGAAGGGCCAGGGGAAGAGCAGGGAGTAGAAGGAAGAGGAGGAGAGGAAGAGAGAGAGGACAGGATCTCATGAGATTTAGAGATGAAATGAGAATCCAGTGCTGTGCAGAGGGCCTGGGATGGGACAGGAGTGGTAGAGACTGCAGAAGGATTGGCCAGCTCCTTGCAGATCTCAAAGAGTTCAGCTAAATTGTTAGATACCACGGAGACGTGGGTTTGGATGTGGGATCTCATGATAGAGCACTTTTTAATATTTGTAGATCAGATATGTGTAGAGCACTCAAAATGTGATGTTCTGATATGTCAGACATGAGTGCAATTATGAGACACAAGATGCGAAATGATGAAGACCCTGTTGGTTATAGTCCAGAAATTCAAGAAAGGTGGCATCCTAACATGAAGGAACTGTGGGACAAACTATAGCTATTTTTCATCATATATTATTTCAGGGGTTACCTGAGCCGGTGCAGAGAAAACTGAAAAAATTGGTGGAATGGAAGTGAAACAATGGCCAGAGATTCAATTAACTATAGTTCACCATTGCTGATTAATGCAGGAGAATGCCAGGAAGAAACTTAAGGAGAGAAAGCTGGAGGAAGTGAAGTTCGTTCAGAAAAAGCTATCAAAGTTTTCACTGGAAGGAGCCATGTTGGCGAGCTGGGAAGGAGTGGTTACACCAAATGGACAACAGGTCCAACCAATGGCTGGAGGGACATTTTTAGGAATGGGAGAATATACTTGCTGACCATAAGGAAGAGTGTTTGAACCTAGAGATAGAGGGGGTAGTTTTCAGGCTCCGCAAGGAGGAGGGTTTCATGGAGAAAAACCCAGACCTGGAGGACAGACTCAGCAGTGCTGGACATGTGCCACAAATACAACAAGCACAGCAGCCACCAATACAAGCACAGCTAGCCCCCAGACAGACTCAACAGGTACAGGTGCAACTGCAAGCACTGGTACAACAGAACAATGTCTTGACATGGAATGCATGTGCAGGAGCACAGACGCCTACACCCAAAATAGAGAGTGTGACAGTAGTGGGAGGGAACCGATACCCACAACAGGACAGCCCACAGACTGACTTGATGTGTTCAATTCTGTTGGTTGCACCAGACACACAAGAGAAACCATGGGTCTGTGTGACCATAGGTGACAACACATTTTCCTTTCTAGTAGAAATGGGGCATACATATCCTATGTTAGGGAGGGGAAGTTCCCAATTTCAGGCATTGTCATGAATGCACAAGGCTCTTCTGGGGCTAGAAATGTGGTTCTGTTCACTGACAATTTACCTCTCATTGTAGGGGAACATGATCTTTCTATGCCACTATTATACTCTCACAAGACACCAGTTAAAATAATGGGTAGGGACATGATGAGCAGGCTCAACACGACATCTCTTTCACTGACCAGTGGATAGTGTGCTCCACTCCAGAGATTCATTCTGTAAATCCACAGGAATCCATATTGTGAATACCTTCATAATTTTTATTCAGATCAGAAGTACCTATGGATGACAAGGAGGGACTGGTTATTCCCATAGAATTACAGAAACTCATAGTGAGAGAAGAGAGAGTGACCATTCATTGAACCGGTGAAGAGGGAAATGCATAGCGAGCAGTTATAGCCTTCGACAAAGGATATAGATTGACCAATTTGACAGATGAGGAACTGTTCAGAGATGATGACTCAGATGATGAGATAGTGTTCTTCAGAAGCCTCACGTATTGGATGAAAATTGAGAGCAGGGGAGTGCCACAAAGAATGGCATTGATAAAAAAGACACCGTAATTTTCCAAGAAGATTTGGCACAGGAACGAAGTACATTGTAGACCAAGAGTCCATACAACATTGGTCTACTAAAAGGAGCAGGTGCAGTTAAAATAAAACTGAAACCAGGAGCAATCTTGCCACGAGTGAGACAGTATCCAATGTCAAAAGAAGCAGATGAGTGCATTTGTGACACAATCTCTGCGTCAGTGCAACAGGGAATATTAGTGCCGTCAGAATCTCCATGTTATGTGGCGGTGTACCCAGTGAAGAAATCAATGGGGGATTGTGGAGGTTTATTCATGATTTAGACCCCCTAAATGAAATTGTTGAAGCAAAATTTCCATTGGTCCCAAATCCAGCCACGATATTGTGCAATATCGCATCAACAGCCAAATATTTCACAGTGGTCAATCTAAAAAATGCTTTCTTTTCAATTCCCCTTTGTGAGAAATCACAAGACTTGACTTTGTTCTTATATAGAAATCAAACTTTTAAACATTCTCCTTTACCCCAAGAGTACTGTGACTGCCCATAAATATTGAACAGGGTCCTTCAGGTGGACTTAGGAAATGAGCACTCTGACAGTGTAGTGATTCAGTACATAGATGACATTCTGGTTTGAAGCGAAACAGAGGAACAGTGCAGAAAAGACACAATACAATTGCTTGCAGTCTTGGCGGAAAAGGGGTACAAAGTAGACAAGAAGAAATTACAATATTTCCAGGAAATGCCTTGACACAGGAGAGCTAATATCCCAAGAAAGCAGAAAGGCTACCCCTGAGAGAGCAGAAGTGATTATGAAAACAGCCAAACTAAGAATGGTGAGAGAAATGCAACAATTTCTGGACCTTTGCAACTACTGTAGGGCATGGGTCTTTGACTATGGTACATACATCTGGCCCATCCTAAAAGGACTCAAAGAAGCTCCAATAGATGACAGAGACATAGCCTGGACAGGTGAAATGACAGAAGCATTCGAGGAATTAAAAAAGGCATTATGTACAGCACCGGCTCTAGGGATCCACGACTACAGTGCAGAATTCTTCCTGTTCTCACATTCAAATGGAGTGGTAATGACAACAGTGGTCACACAGAAGACTGCCTTGAGACACAAACCACTAGCATATTACAGCTGGATCTTAGATCCAGTCTTGAGATACCATTATCCTTGTGAACCATAAGTGATCATTGGCTGTAGCAGCTTTGCTATTGAGAAGTCTGCCAGTATCATGATGAACTGTTCACTCACACTATATATGGAACATGCCCTTTTCACCATTCTTGAGAATCCCAAAAGCACATTGATGACACAGAGAGCATCTGGGTGCAAGGTGATCATCTTGAACCCAGCAATCAAAATTGTCAGATGTAGAGTAGTGTATCCAGCAATGTTCATAGTGGAACCAGTTGGGGAAGGAGACAAAAGGCACGATTGCACCAAGTCCACTGAACAGTACAATGATTTACCACATGTTAGAGAAAAGGCCATTGGGGGAGTACTCTTCATTGACGTTTCATCGCCAACTGTCCAGAATTCAGAGGCAAGACACACATGGACCACAGTAGTAAATGTAAAGCAAAATGGCAGCTTTGAAGTAGTGGCGAGCGCAAGAAAGCCTTTACATTTCCCTGTACAAGCAGCAGAATTAGTAGCGCTTATTGTGGCACGCATGAAGATGAGTAAGTAGCAGTGTATTCAGACGCCGCCTACGTGATGTCAACAGTACATGCAGGACTGTCACATTGGAAAAGGCAGGACTTCTGACGCACAGATGGCACACCAGTGAAGCATGCACCATTATTGGACAGGCTCATATACGCACTACAGCTGCCATTAGCCATTGCAGTAGTGAAGTGCATAGCCCGTTAATAAACATGAACATTTCATTTCCTGCAGCAATGAGTACGCCAACACGGAGGCTGAAAAAGAAGCATATTTTACCCAAATATCTGAATTTGATATAGCACCCAACAAATACATATGAGCCAGCAGCATGGTAATGAAAGAAGGCTTAAATACATTGCCCATAACACAGGTTTCTGAACTACAGGGATGCACTCCACTAGAAGAACAGGAGTTGTGGAAGCTTGGGGGATGCTCACTGTCCCCCACAGATGCAATGTGGTGGCAAGACAGCACCAGCAAACTCGTTATGCCCCTTACATTGCTTAAAGTAGCATTGGACCAGTTGTACTACCCAGTGCACATGACATGAGAGTCTTGCAAACCTGATATCGGAAAAATGGTCTGTGTCCAATTTGATCAAACCCGTTGCAGCATTTATTATAAATTGCATAGTCTGTCAGAAGTTTAAGGCAGGGCACACACTGCAGTGAGAATACCTCATCCTACAGGACCATTTCAGCATTTGCATATCAATTATGTAGATATGCTTGAAAGTTGTAACGGCTACAGATATATGCTAATAGTCATGTGCCCTTTTTCCAGCTGGATCCAATCCTGTCCATGCACACATCCTGATGCCACATGTGCCGCAAAATTCCTTGTATGTGAAGTCTTCCCGAGGTGGGGAGTGTGCAAAGTCCTTCGGTCTGACAATGGACCACATTTTCTAAATGAAGTTGTTGAGCATATCACAATCCTACTGGGGATTAAGGATTAAGTCTCTTTCGTTTATCATACACAGGCAAAGAGGACTTTGTGAGCATCTCAACGGTTTTCTCAAAGAGCAAATTGCTAAGATAAAAATGACCCTGAAGAAAGGATGGCTCCACTGCCTACCCTAGCGCTATTTGTATTGCGCAATCAACCCGGCTCAAACCATCACCTGACTCCTCACAAGCTGGTGATGAGACGCTGTATGCATATATCACCTGCTCCTCCCACTAGAGCGCCAACTGACGCCCATAGTGCTGCTGATGTTTTGGGTTCTGGAATGCATGAATACCTGGCTGCTATGATGGAGACTGTCGCTTTTATGTCTCAACAGCTTCGAGATCGGCTGGTGGGGTCAAAGAAGAATGAGGAAGACGGTGAACAGATCAATCCCTAAGACTTACTCAAACCCCCCACCCTATACCATGGTGATCGTATTCTTATTTAAAAAATATGTCTGTTGATGGTGCAAGCCTCACTTTGAGGGTCTGCTTCTAGTCGAGGAGGTTTCATCTACTGCCGTAAGAGTACATGGCAGAAGAGCTTGGCTCCACCTCAATGACATCAAGCCCTACTAAGGCGAGACCCCCTTGCCGTCAGTCCCTGAAGCTACAGGTGAAGAATAGGTGACACGGATGCAGACACGATCAGTCACAAGGAGCAGACAACTGTCAGCAGACAAACAATAAACTGTCTGTTCATAAAGCCAACAATTGAACTGAAGAGAGTGAACCCCACCCCCCACAAATGTACTCCATAAATGAAAAACAACACTGTTGTAAAGAAGAAGTCAAGCCAGTTGAGGCTGCCATTAAAAGTGATAATATTTGGAATTTTCTTTTACATCATACACAACTATTGCATTTTCAGAACAAGTAATGTGCCGTTTGTCATTCTTTTAGCACACATGAAAACAAGGTTCATTTTTTAAAGAGTCCTTGAAGCTATCATTGTGCAGTTTTTCTTGTAGAAGCCAACAAGTGATGAAACATCCTGAAAGAGTCCTTCCTGTTATGATTGTGCAAATTCTTTTGTAGGTATTAACATTCTGGAAACAAGGCAAGAGACATTGAAAAGAAGAAAATGGGGCTTCTAAATCTTGTGATATATACACTCCTGTCACGCAACGCATGTGGCTCTTTGCGACAGGTGGACATATTAGCAGTAATGGTTGTAGCAAAAATGTTGACATTCTGCTGTGTCTATTTCTTTATCCTCTTACTGTGCGAGTATTGGTCTCTATACTGTATCCAAGTCAATATTTTGCAATACGACCCCTATTCCCATGGTGGATGAAGCAACAACCCAACCCTTTTTGTCACCACTAACCAGATGAAAACGGTGAAAAGAAATGTTAGAAACAATCTCCAAAATATAAATACCTATATGACTGATTCTCCCCAAGTAACCGATAATTTTGTACCACATATTATCGGTTACATTCAGTGTTGTGCCAAAGCAGTGGCTAGCAGCGCAATGATGATTATTTCAATTGGGAAACAAGGGGAACCACGTGGTACAAAAGATAGCACAGTTCAGACTGACGATCTAAATAAGCCATGCATGGTTGCGATAGAGCAACGTATTCACCCTCCAGGCACCACCACAGTCCCTCCCACCTGACCCTGAGAACTACAATGAACACTGGGTCGATTTAGCAGGAGATGGGAGATGGAGGGTATATATATATATATATATATATATATATATATATATATATATATATATATATATATATATATATATATATATATTCAGTGAAGAAACTTTGTTAAAGGGACGTTATGGTTAAGTTGCGCTACTAAAAACTATGGAATTCAGTAAAAAAAACGTTGTTAAAGGGACGTTATGGTTAAGTTGCGCTACTAAAAACCTATGAAATTCAGTGAAAAAACTTTGTTAAAGGGACGTTATGGTTCCAAGTAAAACTGAAAAACCCTTGAAATTCACCAGTTATGGTAAGCTAAGCAACCATAACTCGCACCACCACCGTGCACTGCTAAGACTAACACCCAGGACATCAAAGATGACATCACAAATGTCATTGATGACATCACTGATGACATCACATGTGTATGTACTTCTCATGAAATATGTGTAGAAGGGATTCTTATTATGTTGTGAAAAAAGTGTCAAGAATCATTGCAAGAAATATACCCTAATAAGTGCATTGAACGATGCATTGATATAAATAGCATCCTATTATGGGGTTCTATCTAGTATACTAAGCTACTCATACAGAAACATAACATTGTGTGCAGCGTACAAGATGAAGGTATGATATTCGTAATGTTAATATGTTGAATAATGAAATGATAATTGTTTTCTTAATAGATTTTTGTGTACTGTGAAATATGTAATAAGTAGCTAATAAAACCCATGTATTACATAATTGCATTACTATAGACAAAACACAAAGACACAAGAACACATACCAATATGGGTATATACAGGGAAAGTGAAGTTAGCAAAAAAGCACAAGTAGTAGCAGAAACAATTCATAACTTAACTGATTAGTTTCATGCAAATAAATGATTGCTCTGTTTCAAAGCTGCTATTTACCCTATGTATATGTATCACTTGATGTGATTGGACCCTAAGGAAAGTAGTGTGAGTACAATGTATACAATGTATACAAATATGACCATATACAGGGAAAGTACAGCCATAAAAAAACAACAGAACTATCAGAAAGTGCTCATAAGTCTAGTGATTATCTTTATGCACAAAAAGGATTGCTGTCTTTCAAGCTTGTGTTTTCCCATATGTATATGTTTCATATGATGTGACTGTACTCTAAGGGAATTACTGTAAGAACCTACTAGAAGGATATGTCTACAAATAAAATAAAATTATTAGTTTCTGACTGTTACTGAAGAAAACCATGTGGCCTAGATATGTCAGCAAAAGAAAAAACTTAACAATAATGACTTTGACTTTATATACATGTCATATGGAACTGACTAGATCTCTTCTTATGAACTTGATGTCCGCGAACTTATTTAATGTTCGCGGACATGTTCGGAGAACAGTACCACTACCTAAAAACTGTGGGGGGAGGGTGGGGGGGTATGTTTGATTGTTATATCATAATATAGGAACATTTAACAAATTCAAAAAGCAGCACACAAACACATTATATATAGTAATACATAAGAAATGTAACCCATATATGTAACACACTAACCATTCATTTAAATACAATATGTTCTGAAATGGAATATACCACAAGAAGATAAATTGGCTTCCAACATAATTACCTCACAGACACAACAGAACTGAGAACAAGACCAGACCCACTGAATACATAGGACTTATCTTACCAGAAATAGTAAGTGTACTTCATTTTACTCATATATTTATAAACTTTCTGTATTAGATTAAAAAATATATTATCTTTTTTTTTTTTTCTCACAGAAATGTCTAGTACTCTGGAATGGCTAGAGGACAATTTCCCACATGAAGAAATGTCACAACATAATGAAACTAATGGTAAACACTTTATAATACAAACCATTTATTTATTATTTTTTTATATACATTTAACATATATATTATTTTTTTGTACAGAGCATACCAGAATAGAAAAAACTTCAGAAAACCCTGTTATGGATAACAGTCTTCACAATATAGAAGAAAAAATTGATGTATTGTTGGCTAATTTTAATAATTTAAAAACTTTTGTAGAAAATCATTTCAAACCAAAAACCTCGTACCATTGCCCCACATGTACTTGTCCCTCCTAACCATATCCCAGTCAATTATCCCCAAACCCTCTCCATAATCCAAAACGTTTTGATGAGATTTCCATCCCTTCTTCACCTAATACCAATCATGTTGAAACCCCAAATTCTCCTGTTTTTGTTTCTGTTTCTGCCTCACCTTCTCTGTCATAAATTATTAATATATGTTAAATAAAGTTTGATTTTTATATTGTATTGTGAATAGTTTCCGTTTTTTTTTTAAAAACAATAAAAGTGTACGCGGACAGTGCGAGTGTTCTGAAATGTTCGTACATAAACGAAAATGGAGGTGTCCTGAAGAACACCACACCTGTTCGTACTGTTCGCTAGCAATTTGAAACTGTTCTAAGAACACACGTGTTGTCCTGAAATGTTCGTAAAGAAACAAAAATTAAAGTGTTCTAAAGAACACTATATCTGTCCGTAATGTTCGCTATCAACTTAAAACTGTCCTAAGAACACAATTGGTGTCCTAAAATGTTCGTAAATAAACGAAAATGATGTGTCCTGAACAACAACACTACTGTTCATAGTGTTCGCTAGCAACATGAAACTGTACTAAGAACACACGCGGTGTCCTGAATTGTTTGTAAACAAACAAAAATTAAAGTGTCCTAAAGAACACTATACCTGTACGGTACTATTCGCTAGCAAGTTCAAACTGTTCTAAGAACGCTATTGGTGTCCTGAAATGTTCGTACGTAAACGAAAATGGAGGTGTCCTGAAGAAGGCTATACCTGTTCGTAGTGTTCGCTACCCAATTGAAACTGTTCTAAGAACACAATTGGTGTCCTGAAATGTTCGTACATAAACTTACACGTGTCCTGAAGAACACTATATCTGTCCTTACTGTTCGCTACCAAGTTTAAACTGTTCTAAGAACACACGCAGTGTCCTGAAATGTTCGTTTCACGTGTGATGCACTTTTAATTACTTCAGAACCCGAACAGTGTCCGTAGGACATCAATGCGCATGCGCTAACCAATCTCCGTGCACTTGGTGTCCTGCGGACAGGCTCTTCCTTCGCGGACTAGTTCGCAAACAGATCATATGACCGTGCCCACGCTCATCGTGTGTCCTGAAATGCGGACACTGTTCGTGTCCCCAAACAATTTAAAAGTACATTTTCAGTTAATCCATAATATTTTTCAATAAAATCTCACCATGGCACAAGTCCCACATAGCAATCTTGAGTTTCTATATACCTTTTGAAACTTTCCGATCCTTTTTTTGTGTTCGATCTGTCCGCGGACAGTGCGCATGTCCGCGGACCGCGCACAAGCACCCCTATAAAAGACCACGCCCAAGAGCTTATTCCCATTGTGTTTCTGGCTATTCTTCAGAACACAGTGATTTTTGCTGCCACTTGCAGACTACACCATCATCGAGATGGCATCCTTGGCTGCTGAACTGCCACTTGGTGCTGCACCTGCTTCAGCACCACCCCCACCCCCTCCACCACCACCACCTCCCCAAGGGCCTGAAGAGGGGAACAGGAGTGAGGATGCAGAGGAGGAAGAAGAGGATGATGAGAATGAGGTAGAGGAAATCCCTACTACCCGCACTAGGCGTGAGTCTTGGGTGTGGCGGTTATTTACCATTCATGGGAATGGTCCTAAGGCTCGTGCGAACCGTGTTACCTGCAATGAGTGCAAAATGATACTCAGTCGCGGGAAGCACGGTAAGTACAGCTTTGGGACCACTACTATGAAGCGACACCTGAGGTCATTTCACTCTGGGGCTATTCGCAGGGTTGTACCTTGCGAAGAACGTAGCAGGTTGATTTCCTCTACTTCATCCTCTGTTTCTGATCCTGTCACCACAAGGACCACCTCTGTGGGACAGCATCTTTCTCAAGCTGCCTCACAGGCCATACAGAATGCTGATGACCCTTACCTTTCGAGGGTCACAGTTGTATGTATGTACTGTGACACAGTACTCTGCAGGGGGGAGCGACTTCGGAGTGCTTTTGAGACTATCGTCTCAGAGCACGAGAAGACCTGCTCACTACCCAAATAAAACCCACTCTATATCTTCCTCTCTCAGCTCGCCCTTTCTTATCCCTGTGGTTGGTGTCCCCCCCTTTACCCTCCTTTACCCTCCTCTCCTAGTGTGTCGTGTCTGAAAAACCCCAAAAAATACAAAATTACAAAAATCAAAAAAAAATAAGGCTCTTTTCAGAGCCGCCTTTCCCAGTTAAAAAATAGAAGTGAAAATAAATGAAGCAGGGCTCTTTGTATTTTTTAGAAGTCTGCGGACAGTTCGCGAACATTAAAAGAAATTGGGTTGCTACTCCATCACAAACATTGTAATTTTCTCTGGAAAGAAGTGGTGGCTCTGAAAAGAGCCTCTGAGTGGTGTTTGTAAGTCAAAAATTGTAAATGCTTAACATCTACTTCAAAATTGTTGTTGTGATTCCAAAAAAGGTTGCAATGCATTTTGTACATTTCTCAGAAAAGTCTGATTGCCAGCATAAGTAAGATGGACTCCATCTCTGCGAAAAATGTATGTATTACAAAACATAATATTTTCATTGTGAAAAGAAGACATGCCAAAATCTCTTAGAAAGCCACAAACAGCCTTATTAACATTGCGCCTTGCTTTTTCCATTTGTGGACCAAATGAAGAAGAACGAAGCCACATTTGTCTGTGCGCAATCCGTGAAAATATCACTTGAGAATTAGGAAACATGTCCATAACCTTCCTAAGTCCTTCTTTCATAGCAAATTGCAAAAAAATTCCAGTCACATGTCCTAAACTGTTCCCTCCACAATGAATTACAATTATGTCTGGATGTTGCTCTGTCTCCAAAGTAGCACAGAGAGGTAGCAAGTCCAACCACTTCATTCCACGTACTCCATGCCAGTGTACTTCCACATGTGGGAATCCAAGATCTACAGCTACTCCACAGCTTTCTGCATGCACCTTCAACCAATGTATCCACAAATCTCCTAAAATCCAAACAATCTGTTTTCTGAAACACACAGCCATAGCTATCTTTTGTTCTCTCAGCAAAAAGAGTATCTGAGAAAATCTCTCCTGGCACAACACACCCACCAAACTTTCCTGACCAATCCCTTTCAGTGCTTATTCTCATTTGCATGACTTCTGAACCCAAAAATCCCCGGATGTAACTCCCGATGTCCGCGAACTACCGCCATGTCCGCGGACATATCGTAACATGAACAGCCCTTCTACCATTTCCACTACACTCTCTCTGCCATTCCCTCATTGGATGTACCTCAAAAATCACATGACCATGCACATGACCATGCACCAATCACATTCAAGACCTCTACATCTAACTGCATCATCAAGTACAAGTGTCATATCATTGGCAAGCAGCATCTACCAGAAATAGTGTACAAGTCTTCAAGATTTCTACTTGCAGCTCCATGCATATCCATATGCATGAACATAAACTTCAGGTATGCATATTTTCTGTATAGTAGATGAACACATTTTCAAACAGACTTTTACCTTGTAAAATCTGTTAAATGAATTTACTGTACTTTTTTCAATGTCCTAAAATCAACTATCACTTATAAACCTTTATACGTTTTACTTTCTTTATACACACACACTCAAATCATGTTGAACTAACATTTTTTAAATGAAATATATAGACTACATATATTCAAACAAAATTGCATGCAAACACAATCTATGTTTAAACCTTTATAAAAATACTTATACAATTTCATATTTTTTGTTTTTATTTATTTATTTACTTAATTACTTTAAATTAGACATGACATTGAGGCGCTATTACCTAGAACAGTTTACTTACAGAAATAGTGGTATTCACTAATATATTATAAATTTCACAAGACATAGTAAAGATATTTTTTTTTGCTATAGTTAGTCATTCAATACAATTTGTTCATTAAGAACATATCATATGTACTGAACTGATGCAATGTATCTTATGTAAATAAATTAGTTTAATGGTTTTACAGAAGGCACTGAGGATTTCAATTTAAAAAATCAATATCTAAATTAAAAACAGTGCTATATACAAACAAAGTTACTAATTTGAAGCTTTTACAATTGCAGTGAAGACCAGTTTCCTGAAAAGAAGCAGCCGAATTCGAAGAAGAAAGAAAAACTAAGAAGTTACCTGTTAATTTTAAAAAAAAGTAAGTAAAATATCACCATAATATTTGTATTATTAATCAAATATACTATAACATTAATACGATCTATTTCGGTTTCTAAAAATAGAGATTTTGTACCATTTTGTCCAAAAATGTCCATGTCTTCAAAAGCGATTTACAGCCAGAATGGCCCACAAATTTCTATTTTTGGACACACAAATTAGCCAACTGAACCACTACAATTTTCATATTATAGAACAAACAACTGTTTTAATTGTACCTATCCCTACTAGTTTTAGTTCCCAATGCACAATCACACACCATTACATACATCTTTATCATCTTACTCAAACACTCATGCACACAGCACACATACATTCCAGAACACCCCAACCCATATCTTCTTTATTTTTTTCAACAGACCCTAAAGAATGCCTACCAAAAGTCAAGTCCGTAGAAAGCAACGCAAAAGTAGAGCAAATGAAAATAAAGGTGTCCAACATAAGCATCCATCTCTAGCAGAATTTGTAAAAAAAAGTTGAAACAAAACAGCTAATACAATCATTTAGTGAAACACAAGAAGTTTAAAGTACAACAACTTCGCTTCCTCTATCAAAATGTAAAACAAACCAAAAAACAATTAACAGAAAATCAGCTATCAGTACAGATAAAACTACTTCTTCAAATTTTAATATAGTGCAAAGTAAGCATACCAAGAAAAGTATTTTAGCCAAAATATACCGTCACAAAGTCCTTCAAAATCTTATAAAAACAGGAGAGAAATCAGGTTCAAAGCTTAAAACCTATCATAGGAAATTAATCTTAGAAGCATTGATGGACAGTGAAATTCTTCTCAAAAGATTTTTTTACTGTTAAACAAAATGAAACCACTAACAAAACTAATAACTAAATTACAAAAAAGACTTCTCAATAAGCGAAATATCAACAGAAAGAACTTCTTAAGCATCAGCAGAGGTGAATGGAATCACACTACAAGAACCATATTTTAATGAAGAAGCGTCCAAACAAAAGCAAACTAATACAATTGCCATACATAGCAGTGGTCGAGGTTATGAAAAAGTGAATAATACCATAATGGAACAAGAAGTACTTCTTACAAAAATATGCCCTGAAAACTTAGAATTACCCCTCCATTCAACTGAATCAGAACGTCTAGTGTACAAATGGCCATGCACGTCAATGTGTAACATTCCCAAACAATGTTTCAAATCTTTACGCCAATTCCTCAATAAATATGTAAAAAGCAAAGACAAAATCAAAATTAAATTACTGCAAAATATACATACCTGTCCAGTGCGCAAGTACACAGGACTACAAGGACATTCATTGGCCTGCATTACAGGACCTACTTGTAAAACCACTTTCCATTATATCAAAAGGATATCAACACATCATTCAACTATAAGAAATCTAGTCTATAAACTGTACTATGGTAAAAGTCCTGCTTTAGCACTAGCAAAGTTAAATAACATCCTTCTACATGGTACAGCAAAAGACCTACTTGAAGAAATTCACTATATCCAGAAAAAATATTTTGGAAGTGAAAGCCATTTACAGAATGAAATAGCTTTAAACCAATTAAGCAACAATTCTACACATGGCAACCTTTTGCTAAACACGTACAAAAAAGAAATACTAAAATTTAAAAGTACATCAGCTGAAGTACCAAACCATGTATGTGAATGTTGCCGTAGAATCTTTTATAAAAGTAACACAAAAACTGTGGACCTATCATACAAAATAGAAGACAATGAAGATTCTAAATGGTTTGAATTAGCTCGCTACCTTGTAGCAGAAAACAAATATGAAATAACTGAGCCCTTAATACTTTGCAGTTATTGCACTACAAAACTTGACAACAACCAAACTCCTTCACGTTCTATCACAAATAATTTGGAATTATACCCAGTACCAAAACCTCTACAACAACTTAATTTATATGAGAGCATCATAATTCAAACAGTACACCCATTTCAAGCAATAATGCGCCTTCAACCAAAAACAGCAAAATTACCTCCCTCTGAATTGGTAAAAGGCATTCGTGGAAAAGTAGTTTATTTACCATTAAATCTAAAAGAAAATGTGCATACTCTAGGAGTGCAACGTCCAAAGCAGCAATCTTTAATTATATTAGTAAATGGAGTACCTACAAAAGACAAAAAAATATGGCAACAGCATGTAGATTTAAATAAAGTTAGACAAGCCTTCCAATATCTTAAAGAGAATAATGAATATTACAAAGAAATTAATATTGAAGAAAACTTGAAAGATACAACTGAAATAATTCAAGAAACACAAGAAGCTGGTCAATTTGAGCTACTAGATCCTGCTACAATATCAAATACTTTAGACCATTATACAATTCATCCTTTGCACTGTAATGACACCGTACAAGATGTACTGGAAACTTACCAAATGCGTCAAACAAAAGGATCGCCAATCGGTATATGGGAAAAAAGTATAGAAGCACGTGCTTTTCCTCTACTCTTTCCTACTGGCAAAGGAGGAAGGTATGATGATAGGCCTATTCAAATATCAGCTTCAGAATACCGCTCATTACGGATGTATTCTGAAGATCCCAGATTTAGACAAAATGTGGAATACATATTCCACCTACTCTTTGAAAGTGAACTAGCAACTTTATGTTACGGAGTTGCACACATATTAAAATCAGGATCACACTTTCAAAATATGACAGCTACACAATTATTAGAGAAAGTGCAACAAAAGGATGAGGTTTTACAATCAAATATTACAAATCTATTAGCAAATATGAGTGGTACTAAAGAGTACTGGTTTCGACGTCATGGAGATGTACGTTGTATGATCAGAAACCTTGGCCCACCCACTTGGTTTGTTACATTAAGTTGTGCAGAATATGCATGGGAAGATTTACATGATTTCCTACGCATATCAAATAAAAACAAAACAAACAGAGATATTCTAACACCTGGAGAACTTTGTTCTTTGGATCCTGTTAATGTTTCAAGATATTTTCACCATCGCTTCATTGTTATGCTACATTTTACTTGTAATAAAACTGTTCCTCCCCTTGGAGAAGTGCAACACTTCTTTTTGAGAAAAGAATACCAAGCCAGAGGAGCACCACATATCCACATGCTTTTATGGATTAAAGATGCTCCTAAATTTGGTCAAGACAGTGATGCCACTGTTTTACAGTTTATTGAAAAATATGTCACTTGTGAAATTCCATTAGAAGCCACAAATAGTGATCTTCGTGCACAAATTTTACAATTTCAAAGACACAAATGTGGAAAATATTGTCGTCGCAAATACAAAAACAAAGGCAAATACTACACCAAATGCCGATTTGGTTTCCCTAGACCAGTTATAAATACAGGTCAAGTAAACAACCTCATGTCTTCAGTTAGGCATAGTGTTAAAGTTAAGTCACCTAAAAATACATATGACATAAAAAGAAAAGAAGAAGAAAAATATATCAATGATTATAATGCAATTATTGCCCACTTATGGAATGCAAACATAGATGTGCAGTACATTGCAGACAATTCTACTGCAGTTGCACGATATGTCACAGCATACTTAACTAAAGCAGAAAAGACAGAGCTCCAAGACCTCTGGAATGACCTGTCATCAGATAAAACAGTATCTCAGAAATTATACAGCTTGGGCATAAAAATGCTCACCCATAGAGAATGTGGATCTTATGAAGCAGCTGATCGTTTAACTGGTACTTCATTGTATGGTAAATCTGAAAATATAGTATGGCTAAGTCTTGGTCCAGCTAAATCTAGAAAAAGAGTTCTAAAATCATATGAAGATATAGAAACAATAGCCAAACATGATCCCAACAGCCAAGAAATTTTAAAAAACTATTTATTGGACACATACTACCCAAACAGAAGTAATGCTTTGGAAAACATGTGTCTATACCAAATAGCCCAAAACTACACATGCAAAAATAATATGAAACCTGATGAACAAAAAGGTAAATATAGAGTGACAGACTGTGAAGGCAGCTTAGTTAAACTCACTAAAGCAAATTTAATTAATCATATCAAATTGTCATTGAAGAATCCTCAACATAAAGAAGTATATTACATGTCCCTGCTACAACTCTTAAAACCATGGAGAAAAGAAGAACAATTACTAGATAACTATGACTCATATGAGGATGCTTTCAAAGCAAATGAAAGCACTATAACTGATGTAAACTTTACACAGTACAAAACAATGTTGCACAATGAACAGCAACATGAAGAAGAACTCCAAGCCCAACTAGATAAGGATACTCCTGACAGTAGTCAACTTTCTGTAACAGGAAGCCAAGAACCACTGGGAGAACCACTAATAACAAATGAGGCAGAATTAGCTATGATAGAAGTAGAAAACACCATGTGTCAGTATGAAGATAAGGAAGACTTAACTATACTACAATCAAAACTAAACAATGAGCAAAGCAGCATTTTTCAAGAAGTAACAAAACAAATTGCACATGGTGTAAAACATGAAAATAAAGAATGTTCCTGCCATAATTATAAACCTATACTACTGTACGTCAGTGGTGAAGCTGGTTCTGGCAAAACATTCCTAATCAAAATCATTAGTAAGTTCCTTCAACAATTGACAAACAACAAACTGTCAGCTGTTGTCACTGCCCCCACAGGTTTAGCTGCCTACAACATAGGTGGTGTTACATTACACCGATTACTACTATTACCAGTAGAACACCAGAACAAATTAGACTATTACAAACTTTCTGCAGAAGCTGCAATGGAATTACGCAGAGTATTGAAACAAATGAAAATGCTACTAATAGATGAAGTGAGCATGGTCTCCAACCTGATGTTAGCTTTGATTCACCTCAGATTACAAGAAGTACGCAAAACAGACTATGAAGAGCTCTTTGCAGGAAAACACATTATTGTTTTTGGAGATCTGCTTCAATTAACACCAGTAAAAGGTGAACCTATTTTTAAAACATTAGGGCACAAACTCTGCTGTAAAACTGTTGGCAGCATTGGAAATGTCAACCTTTGGCAACATTTCCAATACAGAGAATTAACAAAAAACATGCGCCAATCTGCAGATCTAACTTATGCCAACATTTTAAAAAGTTTGAGAGTTGGTATACTTTCTAAAGAAGCAGAAGCAACATTGAAAACCCGGCACATTAATGCACTTTATGGCGATAATGCATGTGCTACAGATGTTATGGAACAATTAGCCCACAAAAATGTCAATTGCATGGCCTTAATGCCAACTCTTGCAAGCTGTCTCAAATTCAATGAAATAATGTTAAGTAAAGAAATGCAACCAATAATGGAAATTAGCGCCACAGACAAACTAGATGTACATGGTATGACACTTCCCATGTGTGACCAAGCCACAACAAGACTAAATAATTTAGAAAAATCAATCTCAAACACAGCAGGCTTAGATAAAATTATCCTTAAATTGCAGAGTAATGCTTAAACGTAACCTTGACGTGGACCAAGGACTAGTTAATGGAGCACTGGGTACAGTTGTTGGCTTCCAAACATACCCACGTGACAACAAAATTCAGTTTGTCAATATACTCTTTGACAAACTTTCAGAAGTGAAACGGATAGGACACTCAACAGCTAGATTCCTTCTCTTCAAAGATATGTATGTACGCAGAGAACAATTTTCTCTAACTCTTGCATACGCAGTCACGATTCATAAATCACAAGGTCTTACCCTAGACAAAGCAATGATAGATATTGGTAACACAGTCTTTAAAGAAGGCATGAGCTACGTAGCACTATCACGCTTACGTACACTTGACGGTCTATTTCTAATCAACTTTGATGCAAGTAAAGTAAACGCTGATATTCCTTGCATTTTAGAATATAATAGACTTCGCTCACTATACACTCCCCATCTAAACACATATTCTGTTCCACAAAAACTAAAACGTTGTAAAAGAAAACTAAATCAAACAGAAATGCAACAGGACGTCACTGCAAATCCTCCAAAGAGAGTAAAAGAAACTAATACTTCATCAAGTACCACAAACAAAAAAGAATCAATTAGAGAAAGTAAACCAGGTACTTCTTTAAAGAAGGAAGACAAACTCCAAAAAAAGCAGTTAGATACAGAACTACCTGGACCATTTAAATTCTCAAATATAGTTGGTGTAAGTTGCTATGCAAATTTAGCAATTAATATTCTATTTCAATTACCACCAATTGTTGACAACATTTACTTACACAGTACAGACCCATTGTGTTTGCAAATGTTAGTACTTCACAGAAATGCAGCAAACAATCCTGACAACACATATAGAGTTTTTGGAATAAGAGGACAATTGGACTACTGTGCTGGAATGGTGAAATTCACTATAAACTCACAGGAAGATCCACAAGAATTTCTAATGTACTTACTACAAGTACTGTAAAACAAAAACATACCTATAAATGAAATCTTTCAGATTTCATACATGTGGAAACATACATGCACTCTCTGCAACAATGTGACACAAGAAGAAATCCCCAATGAACGCTTCATATATATATCAATACCAAATTGTGAATCCATTCCATTTCAGCAACTTGTACAAAATGCAAACCATGGTAGATTATGCTCTACCTGCAATTCAGATAATCGCTCCACGTTACTAATACAAACACATAGTAAATACGTAATACTAATGCTTCTACGTTACAATGCAGATGGTACCAAAAACAACTGCAAGCTGACTGGATTCACACATGGTCAAATATAACTTGGTAAGGAAACCTTCACAACAATAGGTATAATCTACCACGCAGGAGCCACAAACAAATCAGGGCACTACACTGCATATATAAAAAAGAAATGTGGATGGTTTGAATGTAATGATAGTACCATTACTCTAAAGCAGAGATTACCAGCAAATCTTACAAACGCTTATTTGATGTTCTTAAAACCAAAATTTGATAAATAAACTGTATTTAAACTTTTAAGTAAATTTGTGTTAAAAAATATAAACTGTTAGAATACTCCAAAAGCTATCTAACAGCTCAAAGATTCTACAACAACTAATCAGATAAATGAATACCACTAAATTAGGCCACAAAATACACAGTTAGAATACGCCAATTGGTATCTAACTGTCCCAAAATGTAACAATATCCAAATAGATAAATCAAAACCACTAAAATATATTTAAAAAATAGACAGTTAGAATACGCCAATTGGTATCTAACTGCTCCAAAATTTTATAATTTCAAAACAAATGAAGAATCTGTTACTGCTCCAAAAAATATATAACAAAGCAAAGTATAAAGCATTAGCCAGAAACAACAAGTGAACACCGAAAACAAAACAAACAAACTGTAGCATAACAGAAAAAGTTTTTTTTTTTAATCCAACATGGATTTTTTTTTCTCCCACAGACCCAATGATTTTACCAACAAATACAGAAACTGAGCAACAGTACTCTGATTTGTACTCTACTAAATATGAGGGTCGAAAAAAAATAAAAGTATATTGCTTATACAATGTAATAAGTCATTACAAAATACTAATACTAACGTGCTATTTTCTTTTATCACAGAAATGAAGAAGAAAAACATGGACTCCCATTACTAGACCAAACAGTAAGTATACAATAATAAGGACAACCATAGCAGCATATCACATCCATAGTATCTAATACCTTTGTTCCTTATACATTTGTTTTTCACCCAAAGTTATAAGCAAATATGAATGTGATATGCTGCGGTGGTTGTTGCCAGGGCATAGAGTCTTGGGTGCATGGCCAAATGGGCATAGAGTCTTGCCAGGGCATAGAGTCTTGGGTGCATGGCCAAATGGCCATGCACCCAAGACTCTATGCCCTGGCAACAACCACCGCAGCATATCACATCCATAGAGTCAAACATTTCAACTATGATCTATGGGAAACTTTTAATGTCCGCGAACAATGTGAGTGTTCTTAGAACACTTTGAACTTGCCAGCGAACAATACGGACACCGTTTTCAGGACACCCCCTACGAACATTTCAGAACAACACGATAGTTCTTAGAACACTTTCAACTTAACAACGAACAATACGGACAGCGTCCTAAGGACACCCCCTACGAACATTCCAGGACACCGGGAGTGTTCTCAAAAACGTCTTCTGAACACCCCCATTTTGTTTATTTGCGAACATTTCAGGACACCGCGGGTGTTCTTAGAACACATTCAACTTGACAGAGAACAATACGGACAACGTCCTCAGGACACCCCCTACGAACACTCCCCGGACACCGCGAGTGTTCTTAGAAGCGTCTTCAGAACACCACCATCTTGTTTATTTGCGAACATTTCAGGACACCGCGAGTGTTCTTAGAACACATTCAACTTGACAGAGAACAATACGGACAGCGTCCTCAGGACACCCCCCACGAACATTCCAGGACACCGGGAGTGTTCTTAGAAGCTTCTTCAGAACACCACCATCTTGTTTATTTGCGAACATTTCAGGACACTGCGAGTGTTCTTAGGACACATTCAACTTGACAGAGAACAATACGGACAGCGTCCTCAGGACACCCCCTACGAACACTCCCCGGACACCGCGAGTGTTCTTAGAAGCATCTTCAGAACACCACCATCTTGTTTATTTGCGAACATTTCAGGAGACCGCGGGTGTTCTTAGGACACATTCAACTTGACAGAGAACAATACGGACAGCGTCCTCAGGACACCTCCTACGAACACTCCCCGGACACCGCGAGTGTTCTTAGAAGCGTCTTCAGAACACCCCCATTTTGTTTATTTGCGAACATTTCAGGACACTGCAAGTGTTCTTAGGACACATTCAACTTGACAGAGAACAATACGGACAGCGTCCTCAGGACACCCCCTACGAACACTCCCCAGACACCGCGAGTGTTCTTAGAAGCGTCTTCAGAACACCCCCATTTTGTTTATTTGCGAACATTTCAGGACACCGAGGGTGTTCTTAGAACACATTCAACTTTACAGAGAACAATACGGACAGCGTCCTCAGGACACCCCCTACGAACACTCCCCGGACACCGCAAGTGTTCTTAGAACAGTTTCACTTTGCTTGCGAACAAAACGGACACATATTGAGTCCTTAGAACACCCCCTAGTCAGTTTATTTAGAACATTTCAGAACACCCGTGATGTCCACAAACAAATCGAACACAAAAAGAACGTCTAACACATAAAAAACACAACTTTCATCCTATCTCATACACTCCCACCCTCCCCAAACACTCCTACACACCAACACACTCTACAAAATACAAGTTTTGAACAAAGTTTCACTGCGCTGTCCGCGGACATCCACGAATCCAAGATGGCGGGCGCTACCAAAAAATCTGACGCGCTTCACGCTCCACGCCGTCCAATCAGCGAACACGTTGCATGTCCGCGAACATCACGCAAGACGATTGGCCAATCAGGACACTGTCCGCGGAGCGAACAGGGAAGTGTGTCCGCGAACCGAACACAGATATCACACATTTTTTTTTACCTACTTTTTGGTCATTTTAAAAAAAACTACTGGACGGATTTTCACCAAATTTGCAAAAGCACGTTTTCGGGACCATGCCGCTGCTCCTGGTCCCAATTTGGTGGAAATCTGTCCAGCGGTTTGGGCTGTAGGCGCGAGCAAAAAAAAATTCCCATTCAGTCTATGGGAAAAAAAAAGTTTTGGGACCCCCCTATAACTTTGCCCCCCCCTGGACGAATCCTCACCAAAAAATTCAGAGTGACCCAAATACTTTTTTTGCAAAGTTTGGTGAGGATCCGTCCAGTGAGAGCGAAGTTATAAGCCACCCAAAAAGTGCTCTTCCTATGGAAACAGAAACTTAACCATAACTACATGGCCACTACCGTGGCCATGTAATATATATTACACGGCTTACACGGCTACGGTAGTGTACGTGTAGTCGTGTAGTTATGGTTAAGTTGCTGTTTCCATAGGAAGAGCACTTTTTGGACAGCTTATAACTTCGCTCCCCATGGACAAATCCTCATCAAACTTTGCAAAAAAAAAGTATATGGGGCTTTCTGGATTGTTTTGCAAAGTTTGGTGATGTTTGGTCCAGGGGGGGAAAACTTATGGGGGGGGTCGCAAAACATCTTTTTTTCCCATAGACTGAAAGGGGGAAAAACTTTGTGCACGCCTACAGGCCAAGCTGCTGGACGGGTTTTCACCAAATTTGCGGCAGGAGCCTGGTCCCGAAAGCGTGCTTTTGTAAATTTGCTGACAATACGTCCAGTAGTTTTTGTTTAAATGACCAAAAAGTATGTCTCTCAAAATTAGTGATATCTATGTCCGCTCCGTTGACACACTTCCCTGTTCGCTTTGCTGACAAGAAATTGATTGGCTAATCCTTAGCGTCATGTCTGCGGACATGTAGCACCTTCACTGATTGGTTGTGGAACAGCGTGAAGTGCGTCAGATTCTTTCGCTACACCCGCCATGTTTAGTTTGTGTTTTGGTGTACGCGGACTTCGGCGGTAACACATATAAAACAAGACACCACTTCACTTGTTTCCCTTGTGAAATACGTTTTTGGAAGGTTAGCTACAAAACCATTACATTAAAAAAAGACAGTCACAAGGGGGAATGGAATGTGGCAGCAGGAAGTCAAAAAGTGGTATTTTCTTGTCACCAAAATCATACGGTAAATTGGAAGTTGGTGCTCCATGTATGCCGAAGAATTACTGCGTCTGTGTTACAATGCATTTACAGTAATATTGCAGTCACACTGGCGTCCTAGAGTTTCAAATCTGAGCCAGTCACCTGCACTGTTTGATGGAAACAGCGGTTCTACAAGTGTATGGGACTAGCGGTTCTCATGAATGGATTCTCATATGTTGTTGCAAAGTGAGAGTGTATTTGCATTCTGAGCGAAGGCCACTTGCTTTCCTTTTTTCATTGCGAGCTCAGTAGGCCCACGCATCCATCTGAACCATAAGGGTCAATTGTTTTTTGACCTTGAGCTAAAGGGAAAATTTAGTAAGAATTCAGGGAGTGAACGTTTGCAAAACATACCATTTGATAAGGTTATGTTTCAAAAACGTTTGTAAAGCACATGAAATATCACTTTACAAAGAATCTTTGGTGGAAATACATTGTTGTCTGACTTTACCGAAAACAATGGAGACGGTACATATCATGTAATTTTAATTTTGACGACTGTACACCGCACCGAGTTTTAATTTTTTACTACGAAAACAATAATTTTGACTATATAAATGAAGCAGTAAATTTCTGTGCAGTAGTTATTTTTTTCTCACTTATGGAGAGTGCAGATTCTCAGCGTTTGCTGCATATGACTACATTTACTCATGGTCTACGCTAATATTTCATTAAAATGTCATGTGTGACCATTTCGATGTGTCTATTAGTTTCCACGTTCTTTTTTTTTAATTTTAAAATTGTTTGGTAAAGGTTGGGTACTGATACGCGTTTTCATTAATGTTTCTCGACCAGCTACATCTTGCCGTACTGTGCTTGCCATGGATTCCAAATGCCGAGTGATTACTTTTTTCCACGCCAGATGCAACTGCTTGTAACCGGCTGCCTGTCCATCACAATTTTTTGGGATGATTGCCCTGGCCCCCTTTGTCCATACGCTGAAGTGGCCATACGGAATAACATAACTTCTTTTACGGTGGTGTAGGGCAAAGGTCATGGCGACGTCTTGGAACTCAATGTGCGAGCAAAGTGGTTGCTTTAACGAAAACGCATACTTTGTGTGTGGGAAAAGAACAACGTGTGCCTCACCATTAACATTTTTAATGACGCCCATAGAAAAAATGTTACAATGTTTTTTAAAAATGGGGATAGTCCTATCATCTCAGAAAGTTTATTGTCAAATAAAACTACTTTGCAAATTCTAAAATGTTAATGTTTTCTTTTAAAAACCAGTTTATTATTTCAAAATGTATCATGCTATGTTGCACATCGCTGTATGTTCATTTTCAGGTTCTGCATCCTTGCACGTAGGTGCTTATGGGTACATTTGGCTACGGAGGAGAGGAACGTCATCCAAAAAAGGTGTACAATATCATTAGGGTGTGTTATATGACGAGATGTGGGAGTGTTTTCGTATTGCACAAGTGTCGTGATGTTGTTCAAAAAACCTAGCGGTATACATTTATTGAATGAAGGGTTGGCTGCAGCTATGGGGAGTGGGCAGAATGTCGGGTTCATGTTATAAGCTCATGATCCACACCATGTGGCTACTGACCATGACCAGAAGGGAGATACGATTGGATAACAGTGGCCTGTCCACCTGGGACTGGGTTTGTGGGAATAGTCCTATTGTCTCAGAGAGTTTATTGTCAAATAAAACTACTTTACAAATTCTAAAATGTTAATGTTTTCTTTTAAAAACCAGTTTATTATTTCAAAATGTATCATGCTACATTGTACGTTGCTGTATGTTCATTTTCAGGTTCTGCATCCCAGCACGTAGGTGCTTATGGGTACATTTGGCAATGAAGGAGAGGAACGTCATCCAAAAAAGGTGTACAATATCATAAGGGTTTGTTATGTGACGAGATGTGGGAGTGTTTTCGTATTGCACAAGTGTTGTGATGTTGTTCAAAAAACCTAGCAGTATACATTTATTGAATGAAGGGTTGGCTGCAGCTATGGGGAGTGGACAGAATGTCGGGTTCATGTTATCATGTTATAAACTCATGATCCACACCATGTGGCTACTGACCACGACCTGAAGGAAGATAAGATTGGATTACAGTGGCCTGTCTACCTGGGACTGGGTTTGTGGGAATAGTCCTATTGTCTCAGAGTGTTTATTGTCAAATAAAACTACTTTACAAATTCTAAAATGTTAATGTTTTCTTTTAAAAACCAGTTTATTATTTCAAAATGTATCATGCTACATTGTACGTTGCTGTATGTTCATTTTCAGGTTCTGCATCCCAGCACGTAGGTGCTTATGGGTACATTTGGCAATGAAGGAGAGGAACGTCATCCAAAAAAGGTGTACAATATCATTAGGGTTGGTTATGTGACGAGATATGGGAGTGTTTTCGTATTGCACAAGTGTCGTGATGTCGTTCAAAAAACTAGCAGTATACATTTATTGAATGAAGGGTTGGCTGCAGCTATGGGGAGTGGGCAGAATGTTGGGTTCATGTTATAAGCTCATGATCCACACCATGTGGCTAATGACCATGACCAAAAGGGAGATAAGATAGGATTACAGTGGCCTGTCCACCTGGGACTGGGTTTGTGATAAAGTTGTTCTACATTACGATAACTTTGAAAGGGAAGAAAAAAGTGCTCGTGCTAATATGTTAACAGGGTTTCCTTTTTGCTTTTTGCAGGCTGCCATGGAAAGCGAAGAGGGGCCCTGAATGGAACAACTGTTTTCCCTTTCTATGGTGGCCATCTTGGAAAGGAATTTTGCTTTTAATCCGGGACACCTGAATCCTGGATTAAAACCAAAAATCCTCCTTTTTCAATACCACGCGTCACTGCTTAGGAAATCTACATTGTTAATGGCATTCATTCCCTGTTTTAGGGGTGGAAGTATCCTTTACTGAGAAATATAAAGTAGATGGAGTCTATCCATTTTTTTTTTACCTTTTAAATTGTGAAAGGTGGTTCTTAAAGGAACCTTTACTTTGTGTATGGATGGCTTTTTTTTTTTTAAACACAGCTCCGAAGGAAAAGTGCGGACGGAAATGAGCAAAGACACATCAAACAGTAATATGGGGGGTTAGGTGGACGGGCCAAAATGTTGTGCGTGTGTTATTTATAAGCTTGGGGCACTGTTTCTCATGCTCCTTCATTACAGCGGTGATGCTGCTTCTTAGGGAGGAGGGATGGTCATAGCTCATGTCATTTTCAGATAAATGGTATTTTTTCTAAAAATATGCACTGTGTTCTGCATTGATAGTGCATGCGCACAAATTAGTGTTGGAGCTGGGCAAGGGAAATGTTGAAGTTGAAAGTTCCTACATCAGTAAAAAATGTATTTTCAGACTGTCCACGAGGCATACATCTAATTGGTAAGTGTGTACAGATTTTCACACACGTCACCATGCTGTGCACCAGCATATGGTCATGTGGCATTCTCCACAAGGTGTGCAATGCAGTCAGATGTTTGTTTACATAATGGTTACGTAGCACTACTAGAAACCAATGACATTCAGTAAAAAAATGTTGGTGAAGGGACGTTATGGTTAAGGGGCGCTACTAAAAACCTATGAAATTCAGTAAAAAATACTTTGTTAAAGGGACGTTATGGTTAAGTTGCCCTAATAAAGACCTGTGAAATTCAGTAATTTAGTAAAAAAAACTTTGTTAACGGGACGTTATGGTTCCAAGTAAAACCGAAAATCCCCTGAAATTCGCCGTTTATGGTAAGCTAAGCCACCATAACTCCCACCACAACAGTGCACTGCTAAGACTAACACCCAGGACATCAAAGATGACATCACAAATGTCATTGATGACATCACTGAGGACATCACACGTGCATTTACTTTTCATGGACAGCCTCCAGAAGTGATTGTCATTATAATATTGGCAGAAAAGAGTATGCCAAATATTTCCATAAGCAATGCATTGCTAGAAATAGTATTGCATTACTGAGTTCTTTCAGTATATGAACGAACTCATGAAGAAACGTAGACATTGTATGCTGCATGCGGCACAGAATTGCCATATAGAAAATCTTCCCATGTTGAATAGTGAAAAAATAAATGCTTCCATTACAGCTTTTTGCATACTGTGAAACACAAGTTCCTACGATGGCATCCTTCATTGCATAATTGAACTTTTACACACAAAACAGAAAGATGCCACAATGCATACAAATAAAAGCATATACAGGGAACGTAAAGTAAGCAAAAAACACTGCAGTTTTACTAGAAAGTGTCCGTACCCAAACTATTTAACTTAATGCTTACAAAATATTCTACTGTTTCACGATTCCTTCTTCTCCTATCTATATGTATCATGTGATGTAACTGTACCTTAAGGAAGTATTGTAAGAATATATGAGAAGGGTAATGTCTACAAATATAGTACTTTTTATTTTTTTAATTCCTGACTGACAGTAAAGAAAGCCACCTGGCTTAGATATGTCAGTGAGCAAAGAAAGAGGGACCTATACATCTGATGTCATCAGTGATGTCATCAATGACATTTGTGTTGTCATCTTTGATGTCCTGGGTGTTAGTCTTAGAGTGCACAGTTGTGGTGTGAGTTATGGTGGCTTAGCTTCCCATAACTGGCGAATTCCAGCGGTTATCCGGTTTTACTTGGAACCATAATGTCCCGTTAACAAAGGTTTTTTTTTACTGAATTTCACAGGTTTTTATTAGGGCAACTTAACCATAACATCCCTTTAACAAAGATCTTTTTACTGAATATATATATATATATATATATATATATATATATATATATATATATATATATATATATATATATATATATATATATGACATGTATCTCTGAGCAATATGCGCTGGTGGGAGAACGTTTATGGGTTGTATGTAAAGCATGGGTGACCAAGGAGGGGTCACCTCCATATCTGGAAGCTGAAAGGTTGGAAAGGGAAAGAAGTAGTGAAAAGGACAGGTGGCTTAGATGGAAGTTTGTTAATGTAGTATTTACGAAAGGGGGGAATGTTGGGAAGGAGTGGGTGTTTTGCCATGAAGCTAGGGCCCCAGGCCTGAGTCACACACATAGAAATAAAGTATATCCAGGTGATTAGGGATTGTAGCTTGGGCACCAGTGAGGCCAGAGCTGCAGAGCTGCAGAGATTCATAGACCCTGCATTGCCTCATGTTGCCAACATTTCCTATCCCAGCCGGAATGTCCCTTTCAAGGCCACAAGGGGGTTGAGAGCTCTGTGTGCAAAGTTTTCCCACAAGAAGGAGGCCACAAGCCTTTGACCCTTTCTGTCCCAGCTCTAAGTAATAGCATCCGAAAGCCCCCGCCCCAAGAACCCACAGCATTCCAAGGTACCAGTGAGCCCCACACCACCAACCATGAAACTGTTAAACCCCCAATCGATCAGAAAAGATCTGAAAACAGGGATTAGTCACCTTCACCATAGGTTGCATGATTTCTGCTGTGAGGTGCGAGGAAGGAAAAAACTAAATAGCTAAAACAAGGGTGAGGAACTTTGGTTGGCCACCAACCTTTCTGAAATCGAGCTGTAATTTGTTAGAAGTAATGGCCTTTAAGTATCCTCTTAGCCCATGTCTGCATTACCAGCTGCACATCAGGTTAGAGATAGAGCCTGCATTGTTTTTCTTCACATAAATGCCAATCAGTGGTAAATTCATGCCCGGTGATGTGAGAGGAGGAACCCACGTGGAAGAAAATGGACAGAAGGGGCCTTTTCCCATGGCCTGGCATCCCTTATGGAGCAGGTAGCCTATGTATAGGGTCTCAACCAACCAGCCACACAGGTTTTCCCATTATGTAATTTACGTCACTAATGACATTGGGCCTCATTACGACCCTGGCGGTACGGAGTGAACGGCGCCGTAAAAGGTGCTGGTGCCGTTCACTCCGTACCGCCGCATTACGATATCCCCTCGCGGGACACGGTAAGCACGCCTGGGAAAACCAGGCGTGCTTACCGGGTCCCGCAAGGGGAAGAGGGAGCAAACAACGGGCCATCTCGTAATGGCCCGTTGTTTGCTCTCTCTCCCATTCCCATTCAGCCCTATGGGGGCTGAAATGGGAATGGGGAAGGACCATGTCTGGGTCCTTGGAGGGAGGAATTACCGGGCCTTCCGAACTCGGAATGGCCCAGTAAGTCCACATTCCGAGGACCCGGACCTGATGCGATTTCGGCAGCAGCCATGCTGGAAATAGCGGCATGGTTACCGCTGAACTCATAATGAGGGCCATTGTATGCCTTCATAAAGTGCTGTTCGTACTGATTTTGGCAGAGCGTTCCATGGCAGCACAGTTCTTTGCTGGTACATTTCTATTTTTATGGAAATAAAACGTTGTTCTCGTTGCAAGAGGCGTGCTGGGCTTTTTCCCTACTGGGTTGTATTTTTTCTGGTGTGAGGGTTGAGGGGCTTCTCTACAAACTTTTCCAGCTGATGCTCACTTGGCAAAAGCTTCTACACTCCAATGCTCGAGGCCGAGCCTGCTTGTTTAGAGCAGAGAAATGTTGATCAAAATGAGGTACTGTGCAATGCCCAAAAAATCATGAAGAATATAATGAATATAATCCAACTGTTAAAAAACTCAGGTATCAGCATCGAGGAACACCTTGAAGCTGTTATTGAGCTATTTGAAACATGGGGCCTCCCCAAGGCTCAGTTTGCCAGATTCTTTCACCTCACTATGGACCCCAGTTCTGCTAGCTTCATACAGAGTTTAAATGAACAGGGGAATTTACCATGGGATGACTTTGGAAGAGAAATTAAAAAACAATTCTCACCATATCGCTCCACCCAAGATGCCAAAAAAGCAGCATACAGTATGACTGCTCAGGCAGATGATTTGCCACGCCATTTCTTCTAAAATCTGAAAAGAGCCTTTTCACATTTTGATGTGGTCTGTGACATTCATTCAGCAGAATTCAAAACCACTTTTTTATGTCTTCCAACAATAGATATTCTTGCAGCTCGCACTTGAGTTCACTAGAGACCGAAGTTTAGAGTGGATTTTCGAGCAGGCAACTAAAATCTATGAAGTAATCTCTCATGAGAAAAATGAGTGTAGGAATAATAAATCAAAGCAAAAAGCGAAATAGTCTACCCCTACAGTATTAGAGACAACGTCTTGTAAAATGCCTTTGGAGAATGCTCAATTAAAGAATGATACACCATATAGCCAGGCGGGCATGGCTATAAAAGGGAAGACAGCAACATCCCAGGCCAGTGTGTTTCAATCCACAGACCCCAGTGACAGAAGCTCGTACATTAGTCCTAGGTATCATGGTATCTCACATGGTGGGATTTCGCTATGAAATGCAAGGGCTTAATAACACCCAGAATCAGATGTATAACAGTCCATACCAGGTATTGGGGGCCCAGAGAAGGCTTGACCCTGCCACAATGGTATATGGAAATTGGCCAAGACCAAGGTATGTAGATAGGTTCATTGAAAATGGAAGTCAACAAAGTGAACAGTATCAGTCAAATGAGAGGCAGAATGCAACCTATGGCCCGTGCACTTATAGTCAGTGATCTCCACAGGTTGACCATGTGCAGAGGATGCTCACCCCATGTCCCCCACCTCCTCTGTCCCCGGAATTCAGGGGAAACACAAACAGAAATCAGTCTCCGGAAAGGAGCGACAGAAGGGCCTGATCAATCTGAATTCAACCAGTACCGGCCTAGAGCACACAGGGATGAGCTTAGGGATATGGACATATTCCAGTGTGTAGAGGTACAAGTGAAAATGTTGGCTGAGCAGTTAACAAAACTATGTGCAGAGCAGAAATAGCAGCTGCGTAAGGTTGCAGCATGTCACAAGAGTGACATTGTGCAGAGCAGTGACAAGTAACTACTCAGCCAGGTTTCCCACAATAAAAGCACAAACAGCAATGGTCCACCATTAAATGAAATAACCAAATTGCCTAGCAATCTAAAACCAAGAAAACAGTCAAATAACAATGACAATGGGAGTAAAAAGATACTCAAAAAGGGAGTGTGGTTTAACTTAGAGTTGAACCAACCCATTACATTATGTAAATATGAGAGAGAAAAAAAGAGAAATGCCCGGGAAGAACCCAAGGAGCAAAGGGTCAGAAGACAAAAAAAAAAAACATGCAACATGATGGTAATGAAATGATAGATAGAAATACAAAATCAAATGAAAGGGTTTCATTGCCTGACAGTGACCATATCTTCACAGAAATTTAAAAAGTTGTGAAGGACAAATATGAATGAGTCCCCTGAGGAGTATTTTGAGCCACAGATTTTCCATGAGGCACAGCTGACAGGTATGGTACAAGAAACAAGTAAGCATCACACACAATATGCTGATTTCTGCCATACGATGCTAATGAAGATATAAAACAATTGTGCTCCAGAGTGGAGGTATGTGATAGAGATCCAAATGATGGGGAAACAGCAGAAGAGGAGTGGGGTGAGAAGACAGGTGGTCCCGATATAGAAGGGGGCAATCAGTGACAAAGATGGAGATGAATACAAGGCCATCTGAAAATACCAGGGGAAGACAAAGAGGGGAATATCAAAGCAGCTCAGTTAGCCAAGATTGGGGCAGTGATAGGGGAATTGTTTCCTTTCAAGCACCTACCTATTGAAGTCCAGGTGGATGCAGTAACACAGTCTAAGTCTTGTGGAGCAAATGTGCTCAGCCTGTGGCAAGATTGAGTTTTAATACCCCTGATCAAGACTTTGTCAAGGCACAAAAAAATACCAATTTTAGGTCTGTTCTAAAACCATTTGTTAGGTGCAGAGCAAAATCCTTTGACAGAGGAGGATTGCAAAGGGAGAGAAGACTTAAGGGTATTGTTAAAGAACAAAAAGAGAATTTGATTAGAAGATGGACTGATGGTTCGGGAGTCTGTGTCAGGGCTAATCCAGTGGCTGGTTCATTTGACCTTTTGGGGGTTCATGCTACATCATGCCAATGATGCAATAACCGCAGGACTCAGAGGTTCACAGAAAACATTGGAAATATTGAAAGACTATGCTTATTGGCCACACATGTCCCAAGATGTCGAGTTGTATACTTGGCATGTTCGGTGTGTGCACAGTTGCAGCCTGCTTCCCCAACACATAGAGCAGCACTTATAGGTCTGACACGACCCTGGTCAGATTTGCAAATAGCTGATTTCATTGGCCCAGTCCAAACATCAGCATGAGGAAGCAGATACATGCTGACAGTTACATGTCTAATGTCCAAATGGTTGGAGTGCATTCCAAAACCTGACCGTAGTGTGCAAACAGTGGCTACCTTGTTAGTGAATCATATATTTTCCAGATTTGATTTATCTTAAAGGATAGAATCAGACTGTGGAAGTCATTTTACTATTGCAGTGATGGCTAAGATGCGGCAAATCTTGGGAGTGAAAAAGGAAACTGCATCTCTCCTATTGGCCATCTCCTTTGGTGGTGTGGAACATTGCAATAGATCAATCATAGACATTTTGAAAATGTGTGTGGCCGAATCAGGGCACAGCTGGGATTTTCAACTCCCTTTGGTACTAATGGCCATTATGTCAACACCATCAAAATCCACAAGCCTCAGCCCACATGAAATTATGACAGGCAGGAACATGGTTTTCAATTTATCAAGAGAAAATCCAGAGGACATCATTTATAAAACAATATCGAAAATGTTTTATTTAAATTGGTGCAAAATTATATGTGAACTATATCATGAACAAATCATAAAGAACAATAACTCAATGCTGGTGAAACAACATATATATATATATATATATATATATATATATATATATAATGAAAATGACACAAATTATTCTCACACATCAGCTGGGTAATCTGCCCTCATCCCAACATTCATATCCACATCTACAACTCACATTCATACAACCCATTAATCAGAATGACATAACATCACAAAACCCCCACATCACAAAGTCTGTTTATAAAGCCAACAAATGAACTGAAGAGAGTGAACCCCGCCCCCCACAAATGTACTCCATAAATGAAAAACAACACTGTTGTAAAGAAGAAGTCAAGCCAGTTGAGGCTGCCATTAAAAGTGATAATATTTGGAATTTTCTTTTACATCATACACAACTATTGCATAAGTAATGTGCCGTTTGTCATTCTTTTAGCACACATGAAAACAAGGTTCATTTTTTAAAGAGTCCTTGAAGCTATCATTGTGCAGTTTTTCTTGTAGAAGCCAACAAGTGATGAAACATCCTGAAAGAGTCCTTCCTGTTATGATTGTGCAAATTCATTTGTAGGTATTAACATTCTGGAAACAAGGCAAGATACATTGAAAAGAAGAAAATGGGGCTTCTAAATCTTCTTATATATACACTCCTGTCATGCAACGCATGTGGCTCTTTGCAACAGGTGGACATATTAGCAGTAATGGTTGTAGCAAAAATTTTGACATTCTGCTGTGTCTATTTCTTTATCCTCTTACTGTGCGAGTATTGGTCTCTATACTGTATCCAAGTCAATATTTAGCAATATGACCCCTATTCCCATGGTGGATGAAGCAACAACCCAACCCTTTCTGTCACCACTAACCAGATGAAAAGGGTGAAAAGAAATGTTAGAAACAATCTCCAAAATATAAATACCTATATGACTGATTCTCCCCAAGTAACCGATAATTTTGTACCACATATTATCGGTTACATTCAGTGTTGTGCCAAAGCAGTTTCTAGCAGCGCAATGATGATTATTTCAATTGGGAAACAAGGGGAACCACGTGGTACAAAAGATAGCACAGTTCAGTCTGACGAATAAGCCATGCATGGTTGCGATAGAGCAACGTATTCACCCTCCAGGCACCACCACAGTCCCTCCCACCTGACCCTGAGAACTACAATGAACACTGGGTCGATTTGGCAGGAGATGGGAGATGGAGGGTATATATATATATATTCAGTGAAAAAACTTTGTTAAAGGGACGTTATGGTTAAGTTACACTACGAAAAACCTATGAAATTCAGTAAAAAAACTTTGTTAAAGGGACGTTATGGTTCAAAGTAAAACCGAAAAACCCCTGAAATTCGGCAGTTATGGTAAGATAAGCAACCATAACTCGCGCCACCGTGCACTGCTAACACTAACACCCAGGACATCAAAGATGACATCACAAATGTCAGTGATGACATCACTGATGGCATCACATATGCATTTACTTTTCATGAAAACTCTGTACAAGGGATTCTTATCATGCTGACCAAAAACTGTCAAGGATCATTGGTATAAATATCATGAGCTAATTATTGCATTAAGCAATGCATTGATATACATAGCATTCTGTTATGAAGTTCTATACAGTATACTAAGCTACTCATTTAGAGACATAGGCAGTGTGTGCAGCATACATGATGATGGTGCAATATTCATAATCTTGTCATGTTGAATAGTGAAATGATAACTGCTTTCTTATTGGAGTTTTGCGTACTGAGAAACATGTAATAAGTAGATAATAAAACCCACTTAATACATAATTATTACAGACAAAACACAAAGAGACAACAACACATACAAATATGAGTATATACAGGGACAGTGAAGTAAACAAAAAAGCAGAAGTAGTAGCAGAAAGAGTTCATAACCTAACTGATTCTCTTTATGCAGAGAAACTATTGCTCTGTTTCAAAGCTGCTACTTACCATATGTATGTGTATCACATGATGTGACTGCACCCAAAGGAAAGGAGAGTGAGTACAATGTATACAAATATGAGCATATACAGGGAAGGTAGAGTAATAAAAATAAAACTATGAGAAAGTGCTGATAACCCTAATGATTATCTTCATGCACAGAAAGGATTGCTCTCTTTCAAGCCTGTGTCTTCCGCTATGTATATGTTTCATATGATGTGACTTGACCCTAAGTCTACAAATATAGTACCTTTTCAATTTTTACTTCCTGACTGTTACTGAAGAAAACTATGTGGCCTAGATATGTCAGTAAAGGGAAAAAAGGGAGAGCCAGACATGTGATGTCATCAGTGATGTCATTAATGACATTTGTGATTTCATCTTTGATGTCCTGGGTGTTAGTGTTAGCAGTGAACGGTGGCGCGATTTATGGTTGCTTATCTTACCATAACTGCCGAATTTCAGGGGTTTTTCGGTTTTACTTTGAACCATAACGTCCCTTTAACAACGTTTTTTTACTGAATTTCATAGGTTTTTCGTAGTGCAACTTAACCATAACGTCCCTTTAACAAAGTCTTTTCACTGAATTTCATAGGTTTTTAGTAGCACAACTTAACCATAATATCCCTGACTTCATATACATGTAACATAGAACATACTGAACCCCCACATAGTGATTTTGATGTCCGCGGACTACCGCCATGTCCGCGGACATATCGAGAATCTGAGTGTGGTGAATGTAAATTTAAATAGTGTGCCCCATTTCCCCTTTGAAGTTGGCTCTGAAAAGAGCCATTTTTTTGTTTTTTTTACAGATGCTTGACAGACACCTGTTATTTTGTATTTTTTTTCTTGTTTTTTTTCTTACTTTACTCCTAAAATCTTCACATAACCTTCTCCAAAGCAACCCTTACATTCCTGGCATCAATATTCTCATTATTACAGAAGAACCTACCAGCTCTAAGCATGAAAGCACAGATGCCTCGGTTGATGACACACCTAGCAATGTTTTGCTGAGGACAAAAACTGAACTATTGTCCCATATTGCCCTAGGTAGTAATCCAGAAAAAATTACTTTCGCATTTGGAAGGATCTTCATTACGGGTTGAACCAAGCGTTACAAATCAGCCAACAAAGTAGGGGCACTGACGTTGCCCAAATGGAAAGCACCATAGTGCAAAACTACCACATGCGGACTGTTCATCGTGGCCATATCCTCACAAACTTGTACAATTCCCTGTACATTGCAATCAGGCACAGTGCTCCAAACCACCTCCACTCCTTTCACATCAAAGTTCTTTTCAACATGCCTGCATCGAGTGTACTGTTGTAAACCATGCACAAACATATCTCCAAGCACCAACACCCTGACTTTCTCCACTTCTGCCATCTTCACCACACACAGTCTCTTTCAACACAAATCCACAACCTCGACATCTGATTGGCTAATCCGTACAGTCTTCTTTCCATGTTGGATTTGCTGGAAAACCCCGGATGTAGCACGCCCTGTCCACGGACACCCGCGGTGTCCGCGGACCGCCTAACTCTTCGACACCCCTTCTACCATTTCCACTTTACTCTCTGTGCCATTCTGCTCATTGCATACAGCTAAGCAGTCACACAATACGAAAAACGTCCTCAGAACACCCCCATTTTGTTTATTTTCGAACATTTCAGAACAATTATCATTTCATTATTCAACATATTAACATTACAAATATTATACTTTCATCTTGTACGCTGCACACAATGCTATGTTTCTCCATTAGTAGCTCAGTATACTAGATAGAACCCCATAATACAATGCTATTTATATCAATGCATCGTTCAAAGCACTAATTACGGTATGATATTTATTGCAATGATCCTTGACACTTTTTTCACAACATTATAATAAAAATCCCTAGTACACAAATTTCATGAAAAGTAAATGCACATGTGATGTCATCAGTGATGTCATCAATGACATTTGCGATGTCATCTTTGATGTCCTAGGTGTTAGTCGTAGGTGTGCACGGTGGTGGCGCGAGTTATGGTTGCTTAGCTTACCATAACTGGCGAATTTCAGGGGTTTTTCAGCTTTACTTGGAACCATAACGTCCCTTAAACAAACTTTTTTATTAGCACGCAAACAATATACAAAGATGTAGTGTAAACAGCAAGTTCTCACAGATGGCTTTACACAGAATGTTGCAAAGTAAGCATTTATGCTCGTTCACAGTGAAGGTCAGCTGCTTCCATTTTTTTCTCGCGGCCCGGAGAGGCCCACGACTCCCAGTATAAGGTTCTATTTTATTTTTACCTTGACAGACAGAGATTGTGGTAAAAGACTTCTTTTGAAGAAGTGTAGCAAAACGTAAGACACGATAAAGATGACATTTCTGAAACGAAACCACTTTTGTATATTATATCACTTTGAGAAAGATTGGTGGCACACGCAGAGTTGTATTTTGGGACTTCACTACACTTGGACAATGGAAAATGCAATTATAATGTAAGTAACACTTTAGATTATTTTACACCGGAATATAATAACAATAGCATGGCATTAAAGCCCGGTCAAGTTGTACTTGTTCGTTCAATGTGGCATATTGTTTTCTACCACGCACTATCACTGCCGAATTGATCCCCTGTCGTTTAGAGGGCTCTGAAAAAGGCAGACGACACAGGCTGGGTTAATAGAAATAATGTAACCGGTCTGTAGCCGGTCAAGCGCTCTACTCGCTGTGCCACTTCACTGTAGCTGGTCAAGTGGCACAGCGAGTAGAGCGCTCGCTTTGCCATCCGTGCACAGCTTGCTAACGCAGGTTCGAATCCCGGCACGGCCAAACTCAGCCTTTCATCCTTCCGTGGTCGATAAATGAGCACCACACACCGTGGGTAATAATAAGCAGCGCTGAGATACCTGACGGTTCTTAGCGATATATAAATGCGAAAATATTATTATTTTATTATTAACATACTCCGTTGCACTATCTTCGCTAGCAAATAGTTTCACACCCTAATAAATAAAATGAATATTTTTAATAAAGATCGGCTGGTGAGACTAATTTATGTTTTTTAAAACAGGTTTGTTGCCCCATTTTGCCAATGTCACGATTTTAGACTCCAGCGGATGGATTTTTCAACTGCCAGGTGCAGCTCCATGTAAGCAACTTCATGACCCTCACAATTTTATGGGACAATCGCCAAGGACCAATATGTCCTTACGCAGTACTAGCGGCTAGAAGCAACATACCAACCATTATGGTGGTCTAATGCCTCGTTGTTGGAGCAACCTTCCGATTATCAATGCGACCATTTACTGCTTTTATCATAAACCAACAGCCTATCTACTGCAAAGGAACAGCGCGTGGCTCAAAATAAACTTTTGCTGATCGACAGCAGAGACAATTGCAAATCGCTGAATATTCACTAAACATTTCATGTGAAATAAATGTACTTTACCAAATGTACAATCCTGCTGTTTACTTTTAAACCCCAGTTTCATATTCCGAATTGTGGCTCACTGTGTTCTAAGCTGACCTAACACCCTCTGTACCGCAAAGGAACATCGCATGGCTCAACATGAACTTTTGCGGATCGACAACAAAGACAAATGCAAATCGCTGAATATTCTCTAAACATTTGATGTCAAATAAATGTACTTTAAAAAATGTACTATCTTGCTGTTTGCTTTTAAATCACAGTTTCATATTCCGAATTGTGGCGCGCTCTGTTGTGACATAATGTGTGTTGTCTTCCGGGTTCTGTGTAAAGTCGCGTAGGACTGGAGACGACTCGGCACGTTTGATGACGCACCCTGTAACTTCACGGAGAGAGACGGGGAATATGAATGCTTTCATAATGTCAGGCTTAGGGGTGGGAGATATGATTTAGTGTCGCAAAAGCAAGTCAGCCAGGTCAATAGCGCCAGTCATAGGATTATCACATAATGTCGACGCACACCAGCCTGATTTATCGTTTCTTTAGTGGACAAAAAGTCAGGTGAGGCCCATAGGAAATTGTACCATCAGCGGACAAAAGGAGGCTTCATAGAACACTTTCAACCTGACAACGAACAATACAAACAACCTTCTCAGAACACCCCCATTTTGTGTAATTGTAACCATTTCGGGACACCGCGAGTGTTCTTAGAACACATTCAACTTGACAGATTATAATACGGACAGCGTCCTCAGGACACCCCCAGTTTGTGTATTTACGAACATTTAAATACACCGCGAGTGTTTTTAGCTCAATTTTACCTTCTTTGCGAACAAAAAGGACACATACTCCGTCCTCTAAACACCCCACCATTTAGTTTATTTACAAAATGTCAGAACAGCCGTGTTCTCCGCGGACAAATCGAACACAACAAAAGCGTATAGCACATAGAAAAACAAAACATTCAACCAATCTCATACTCCCCCACCCTCCCCAAACACTCTTACACACCAACACACTCCACTAAATACAATTTTTAATCCAAGTTTCGCTGCGCTGTATGCGGTCGACAGCGAATACAAGATGGCGGGCAAGACAGAAAATCTGACGCACATCACGCCCACGCCGCCCAATCAGCGAACACGTTGCATGTCCGCGGACATGACGCAAGCCCATGGGCCAATCGGGGTGCTGTCCGCGGAGTGAACAGGGAAGTCCGTCCGCGAAGCGAACACAGATATCACACATTTTTTTGCCTTACATTTTGGTCATTTTAAAAAAAACTACTGGACGGATTTACACCAAATTTGCAAAAACACGCTTTCTGGACCAAGCTGCTGCTCCTGTCGCAAATTTGGTGTAAATCCGTCCAGCGGTTCGAGCTGTAGCCGTGCGAAAAGTTTTTTCCCATTATGTCTATCGGAAAAAACAAAAGCTTTGGGACCACCCCTATAACTTTGCCCCCCCTTGACCAAACCTCTCCAAACTTTGCAAATGAATTCAGAGTGGGCCATATGCTTTTTTTTGCAAAGTTTGGTGAGGATTCGTCCAGAGGGAGGGAAGTTATAAGCCACCCAAAAAGTGTTCTTCCTATGGAAACACCAACTTAACCATAACTACATAGACGATACCGTGTCCATGTAATATATTACACGGCTTACACGGCTACTGTAGTGTACGTGTAGTCATGTAGTTATGGTTAAGTTGCTGTTTCCATAAGAAGAGCACTTTTTGGACAGCTTATAACTTCACTCCCCTGGACGAATCCTCACCAAACTTTGCAAAAAAAGTTTGGTGATGTTTGGTCCAGGGGGGGAAAAGTTATGGGGGGAGGGTCCCAAAACATCTTTTTTTCCCATAGACTGAATGGGGGAAAAACTTTATGCACGCCTACAGGCCAAGCTGCTGGACGGATTTTCACCAAATTTGCGGCAGGGGCAGGAGCTTGGTCCCGAAAGCGTGCTTTTGTAAATTTGCTGACAATACGTCCAGTAGTTTATTTTAAATGACCAAAAAGTATGTCTCTCAAAATTAGTGATATCTATGTCCGCTCCGCGGTCACACTTCCCTGTTCGCTTTGCTGACAAGAAATTGATTGGCTAATCCTTAGCGTCATGTCCGCGGACATGTAGCACCTTAACTGATTGGTTGTGGAACAGCATGAAGTGCGTCAGATTCTTTCGCTACGCCCGCCATGTTTCGTTTGTGTTTTGGTGTACGCGGACATCGCCGGTAACACACATAAAACAAGACACCACTTCACTTGTTTCCCTTGTGAAATACTGTTTTGGAAGGTTAGCTACAAAACCATTACATTAAAAAAAGACAGTCACAAGGGGGAATGGAATGTGGCAGCAGGAAGTCAAAAAGTGGTATTTTCTTGTCACCAAAATCATACGGTAAATTGGAAGTTGGTGCTCCATGTATGGCGAAGAATTACTGCGTCTGTGTTACAATGCATTTACAGTCATATTGCAGTCACACTGGCGTCCTAGAGTTTCAAATCTGAGCCAGTCACCTGCACTGTTTGATGGAAACAGCGGTTCTACAAGTGTATGGGAGTAGCGGTTCTCATGAATGGATTCTCATATGTTGTTGCAAAGTGAGAATGTATTTGCATTCTGAGTGAAGGCCACTTGCTTTCCATTTTTCATTGCGAGCTCAGTAGGCCCACGCATCCATCTGAACCATAAGGGCCAATTGTTTTTTGACCTTGAGCTAAAGGGAAAATTTAGTAAGAATTCAGGGAGTGAACGTTTGCAAAACATACCATTTGATAAGGTTATGTTTCAAAAACGTTTGTAAGGCACATGAAATATCACTTCACAAAGAATCTTTGGTAGAAATACATTGTTGTCTGACTTTACCGAAAACAATGGAGGTGGTACATATCATGTAATTTTAATTTTGACGACTGTACACTGGACCGAGTTTTAATTTTTACTACGAAAACAATAATTTTGACTATATAAATGAAGCAGTACATTTCTGTGCAGTAGTTATTTTTTTTCTCACTTATGGAGGGTGCAGATTCTCAGCGTTTGCTGGCTATGACTACATTTACCCATGTTCTACGCTAATATTTCATTAAAATGTCATGTATGACCATTTCGATGTGTCTATTAGTTTCCATGTTCTTTTTTTTAATTTTAAAATTGTTTGGTAAAGGTTGGGTACTGATACGTGTTTTCATTAACGTTTCCCGACCAGCTACATCTTGCCGTACTGTGCTTGCCATGGATTCCAAATGCCGAGTGATGACTTTTTTCCACGCCAGATGCCACTGCTTGTAACCGGCTGCCTGTCCGTCACAAGTTTTTGGGATGTTTACCCTGCCCTCTTTGTCCATACGCTGAAGTGGTGGCCATACGGAGTAACATAACTTCTTTTACGGTGGTGTAGGGAAAATGTCATGGTGACATCTTGGAACTCAATGTGAGAGCAAAGTGGTTGCTTTAACGAAAAAGCGTACTTTGTGTGTGGGAAAAGAACAACGTGTGCCTCACCATTAACATTTTTGATGACACCCATAGAAATAATGTTACAATTTTTTTTTAAATGGGAATAGTCCTATCATCTCAGAAAGTTTATTGTCAAATAAAACTACTTTACAAATTCTAAAATGTTAATGTTTTCTTTTAAAAACCAGTTTATTATTTCAAAATGTATCATGCTACGTTGTACGACGCTGTATGTTCATTTTCAGGTTCTGCATCCCGGCACGTAGGTGCTTATGGGTACATTTGGCAATGGAGGAGAGGAACGTCATACAAAAAAGGTGTACAATATCATTAGGGTGTGTTATGTGACGAGATGTGGGAGTGTTTTCGTATTGGACAAGTGTCGTGATGTTGTTCAAAAAACCTAGCGGTATACATTTATTGAAGGGTTGGCTGCAGCTATGGGGAGTGGGCAGAATGTCGGGTTCATGTAATAAGCTCATGATCCACACCATGTGGCTACTGACCATGACCAGAAGGGAGATAAGATTGGATTACAGTGGCCTGTCCACCTGGGACTGGGTTTGTGGGAATAGTCCTATTGTCTCAGACAGTTTATTGTCAAATAAAACTACTTTACACATTCTAAAATGTTAATGTTTTCTTTTAAAAACCAGTTTATTATTTCAAAATGTATCATGCTACATTGTACGTTGCTGTATGTTCATTTTCAGGTTCTGCATCCCGGCACGTAGGTGCTTATGGGTACATTTGGCTACGGAGGAGAGGAACGTCATCCAAAAAAGGTGTACAATATCATTAGGGTTTGTTATGTGACGAGATGTGGGAGTGTTTTCGTATTGCACAAGTGTCGTGATGTTGTTCAAAAAACCTAGCAGTATACATTTATTGAATGAAGGGTTGGCTGCAGCTATGGGGAGTGGGCAGAATGTCGGGTTCATGTCATCATGTTATAAACTCATGATCCACGCCATGTGGCTACTGACCACGACCTAAAGGGAGATAAGATTGGATTACAGTGGCCTGTCCACCTGGGACTGGGTTTGTGGGAATAGTCCTATTGTCTCAGACAGTTTATTGTCAAATAAAACTACTTTACACATTCTAAAATGTTAATGTTTTCTTTTAAAAACCAGTTTATTATTTCAAAATGTATCATGCTACGTTGTACGACGCTGTATGTTCATTTTCAGGTTCTGCATCCCGGCACGTAGGTGCTTATGGGTACATTTGGCAATGGAGGAGAGGAACGTCATCCAAAAAAGGTGTACAATATCATTAGGGTTGGTTATGTGACGAGATATGGGAGTGTTTTCTTATTGCACAAGTGTCGTGATGTCGTTCAAAAAACCTAGCAGTATACATTTATTGAATGAAGGGTTGGCTGCAGCTATGGGGAGTGGGCAGAATGTTGGGTTCATGTTATAAGCTCATGATCCACACCATGTGGCTAATGACCATGACCAGAAGGGAGATAACATAGGATTACAGTGGCCTGTCCACCTGGGACTGGGTTTGTGATAAAGTTGTTCCACATTACGATAACTTTGAAAGGGAAGAAAAAAGTGCTCATGCTAATATGTTAACAGAATTCCCTTTTTGCTTTTTGCAGGCTGCCATGGAAAAAAGAAGAGGGGCCCTGAATGGAACAACTGTTTTCCCTTTCTATGGTGGCCATCTTGGAAAGGAATTTTGCTTTAAATCCGGGACACCTGAATCCCGGATTAAAACCAAAAATCCTCCTTTTTCAATACCACGCGTCACTGCTTAGGAAATCTACATTGTTAATGGCATTCATTCCCTATTTTAGGGGTGGAAGTATCCTTTACTGAGAAATATAAAGTAGATGGAGTCTAACCTTTTAAATTGTGAAAGTTGGTTCTTAAAGGAACCTTTACTTTGTGTATGGTTGGCTTTTTTTTTTAACACAGCTCCGAAGGAAAAGTGCGGACGGAAATGAGCAAAGACACATCAAACAGTAATATGGGGGGTTAGGTGGACGGGCCAAAACGTTGTGCGTGAGTTATTTATAAGCTAGGGGCACTGTTTCTCATGCTCCTTCATTACAGCGGTGGGAGGAGGGATGGTCATAGCTCATGTCATTTTCAGATAAATGGTATTTTTTCTAAAAATATGCACTGTGTTCTGCATTGATAGTGCATGCGCACAATTTAGGGTTGGAGCTGTGCAAGGGAAATGTTGAAGTTGAAAGTTCCTACATCAGTAAAACATGTATTTTCAGACTGCCAAAAGAGGCATACATCTAATTGGTAAGTGTGTAAAGATTTTCACACACGTCGCCATGCTGTGCACCAGCATATGGTCATGTGGCATTCTCCACAAGGTGTGCAATGCAGTCAGATGTTTGTTTACATAATGGTTACGTGGCACTACTAGAAACCAATGACATTCAGTAAAAAAAATTTGGTGAAGGGACGTTATGGTTAAGGGGCGCTACTAAAAACCTATGAAATTCTGTAAAAAATACTTTGTTAAAGGGACGTTATGGTTAAGTTGCCCTAATGAAAACCTGTGAAATTCAGTAATTCAGTAAAAAAAACTTTGTTAACGGGACGTTATGGTTCCAAGTAAAACCGAAAAACCCCTGAAATGCACCAGTTATGGTAAGCTAAGCCACCATAACTCGCACCACAACCGTGCACTGCTTAGACTAACACCCAGGACATCAAAGATGACATCACAAATGTCATTGATGACATCACTGAGGACATCACACGTGCATTTACTTTTCGTGGACAGCCTCCAGAAGGGATTGTCATTATAATGTTGGCAGAAAAGTGTATGCCAAATAGTTCCATAAGCAATGCATTGCTAGAAATAGTATTGCATTACTGAGTTCTTTTAGTATATGAACGAACTCATGAAGAAACGTAGGCATTGTCTGTTGCATGCGGCACAGAGGTGCCATATAGAAAATCTTCGCATGTTGAATAGTGAAAAAATAAATGCTTCCATTACAGCTTTTTGCATACTGTGAAACACAAGTTCCTACGATGGCATCCTTCATTGCATAGTTGTACTTTTACACATAAAACATAAAGAGGCCACAATGCATACAAATAAAAGCATATACAGGGAACGTAAAGTAAGCAAAAAACACTGCAGTTTTACTAGAAAGTTTCCGTACCCAAACTATTTAACTTAATGCTTACAAAATATTCTACTGTTTCACGATTCCTTCTTCTCCTATGTATATGTATCATATGATGTAACTGTACCTTAAGGAAGTATTGTAAGAATATATGAGAAGGGTAAGGTCTACAAATATAGTACTTTTTATTTTTTTCATTCCTGACTGACAGTAAAGAAAGCCACCTGGCTTAGATATGTCAGTGAACAAAGAAAGAGGGACCTATACATCTGATGTCATCAGTGAGGTCATCAATGACATTTGTGTTGTCATCTTTGATGTCCTGGGTGTTAGTCTTAGGGCCTCATCACAACTTGGGTGGTAACGGTAAAGCTATTAGCGCGGGCGGTATTAGCCCTACCGCCGAACTCCCCGGCGCTAATAGCACCGGATCACGAGTTCGGCGGTAATATAAGTCCCCATTCCCCACTGAGCTCATTCGGGAATGCCCCATTCCCCATTGGGCTTAATGGGGAATCTTCGCTTTAATACCGCCGGCGGCTTTCCCGCCGGCGGTAATAGTGCGAATTTACGGCGGATTTCCCCCCAGCTCAGAGCTGGGGCGAAATCCGCCGAAGCCCTGATTCGGCGGACCCTTAAATCCAGCGGTAATAGTGCTACCGCCGGATTTAAGGGTTACCGCCGAAGTCGTGATGAGGCCCTTAGAGTGCACAGTTGTGGTGTGAGTTATGGTGGCTTAGCTTCCCATAACTGGCGAATTCCAGCGGTTTTTTGGTTTTACTTGGAACCATAACCTCCCGTTAACAAAGTTTTTTTTTACTGAATTACACAGGTTTTTATTAGGGCACTTAACCATAACATCCCTTTAACAAAGATTTTTTTACTGAATATATATATATATATATATATATATATATATATATATATATATATATATATATATATGACATGTATCTCTGAGCAATATGCGCTGGTGGGAGAACGTTTATGAGTCGTATGTAAAGCATGGGTGACCAAGGAGGGGTCACCTCCATATCTGGAAGCTGAAAGGTTGGAAAGGGAAAGAAGTAGTGAAAAGGACAGATGGCTTACATGGGAGTTTGTTAATGTAGTATTAACGAAAGGGGGGAATGTTGGGAAGGAGGGGGTGTTTTGCCATGAAGCTAGGGCCTCAGGCCTGAGTCACACACATAGAAATAAAGTATATCCAGGTGGTTAGGGATTGTAGCTTGGGCACCAGTGAGGCCAGAGCTGCAGAGCTGCAGAGATTCATAGACCCTGCATTGCCTCATGTTGCCAACATTTCCTATTCCAGACGGAATGTCCCTTTCAAGGCCACAAGGGGGTTGAGAGCTCTGTGTGCAAAGTTATCCCACAAGAAGGAGGCCACTGTCATGATCTCTGCTTCCAAAAGGTCAGGACTTACCCAACTCCCTTGGAAGCAGAACCATAACCCAGGTTCCGAGTGCCAACCAGTCCCAATTGGGACCTTTTGGACCCTGTCCTGGCGCCAGTGGCACCAGGCTCATAAATATGCCCAGTCCCAGCGCTGGAAGCGCCGGGCTCATAATGCTTGGGTGGACTTACCTGCAGCAGACCATGCTGCTTACTTACCTGCTAGTTGAGCCCCTGATCCTCTTCTGTTTGGGACTACTTTTCCTGTTGGGTGGGGCAGGAGCCACTCCCTAGGCTTAGAACACTGGAACTCTTCTGGAAAGCAGGAACTCTTTTTCTTCTAGGCGAGGCTGTGGAAGGAGACACCTAAGTACTACAGGAGGCTATTTAAACCACACCCGATGGATGAATCTTGCTTTGCGTTATTCTGCATCCTCTGCAGCAGAACGCTCATCGTGTCTTCTGCATCTGATCCTGGGCCTAAGGGAAAAGGCTTACCATCCTGAATCCAGTCTTCAGCAACACCTATAAAGACAAGAAAGAACAGGTTAGCATTACGGTCTTCAGTGACAGCTCTTCACTTACCTGGTCCATCGGCTGTCACCAACGCCTCGCGCTGCATTCCGGCATCTGAAAGACAAAGGCTTACCTACTCTTCGTGCGCTCCGGAGGTCTTCACACTGCATTCCGGCATCTGAAAGACAAAAGCTTACCAACTCTTCGCACGCTCCGGAGGCCTTCGGCGCTGCATCCCGCATCTGAAAGACAAAACAAGGTGCGTTTAAAGACATTGGGGAACTTTAATACTCACGTGCCATTATTCCTTTCCACATCTAACCCAGTGGGTATTCCGGCACCCTGCAGCCGCTCCGAACTTGTACCTGCAAAATAAAAAGACAGTTATAGCGCATCGTGAAGCAGGCAACAAGCGATTACTTACGTGCTTCCAGGCGCTTCTATTCATCACACGGGCTCCATTTTCAACTCACTTCAGCCCGTCATCCGCCATCGCCGGAACCCTGCAAAACAAGAGACATCATTACTAAAGACTTTAAAGACATTAGAATTACTCGAAACTTACCGTTCGTGCAGTAAACGACGGACAGCAGTCCTCTGAAGACAAGAGGCCTGCTCCCCTTATCCAGTGAAGAAACTGGTTACAGCACCCTGCCCCGAGGCAGATGGAGAGCACGGCGTTCACTTACCTAAGGTGAGAGCGTTAACCTTTGGGATTCTACAGGAGGAGAGAAAGGGAAGAAGAGAGAGACATTCAATAACCCAGTTCCTTAATCCCATATTTTCTATCTGCAGACATCTTACCCTTCGAGTCAGACATACTGTGCACAGAGGTCCAGCCCAAAGTGCCAGCCGTGTGTTACACATCACCTTTGAAGATACGGTATACGCCCAGTCAAGACCGGCGCCTCTACGGGAATCAGGTGAGCGTTACAGAACGCAAAGCCTACCACAAAACTCCCGTCCAGGCGCTATGGAAACCTCGGATACCGACCAGCTAGCCCAGTTACTTGGGGAACTAAGGGCAGAAGTGCATGCAGCCCGTCAGGAAACGAACGCTCTAAGAAGGGAACTGATTATTTCCAAGGAGCGAACAGATGATCTCGCTAGACAATTGCTACAGTCACAAGCCGGACAGATCCCGTTACCCGCATCTGGGGGAAATCTTCCTTCTACATCCTCTATGAATCCAGTGCAGATCAACCTACCTGGGAATGTACCTCTGGCTCCGCCCGAACGATTTTCTGGTGACCCAAAGAGGTTTGCAGTATTTATCAATCAGTGCCGGTTGCATTTTTTATGCCGGCCAGCAGCCTTTCCAACTGATCAAGCTAAAGTAGCTTTCGTGCTTTCGTACCTTAGTGGCAATGCAGCAGACTGGTCGATCCCTCTAGTAAATCAAGATGATCCGGTCCTCCATGATTTTCAAGCTTTTCAGCTCAGTATGGAAAAACTGTTCGCAAGACATTCACAGGGGCAGGCCTTGGACAATGAGCTTCTTTCGTTGCGACAAGGTAATCAAGACCTTTTGGCTTATATTGCGTCTTTCAACAGACTGATAGTTGAAACTCAATGGCCGGAGGACAAAAGGATTACGCTGTTTTATAGAGGTCTACGTGGAGAGCTCAAAGATGTGTTAGCCCAAGTAGTGAATCCTCCGCAAGACTGTTCGGACTATATAGACTTATTCGTTCAAATAGATCACAGACTACAGAACAGGAAGGCTGATCGTTCCAAGTTTGATGCTCGAGTATTTTCTAAACCACCAACTCCTTCCAAAGGGGTAGACTCCGGAGAACCCATGCAAATAGGGGGCCTGAAAGGACCACTAACACAAAAGGAGCGGGAAAGGAGAAAACAGCTGCAATTATGCCTCTATTGCGGAAACTCAGGGCATTTTCTTCGAGACTGTCCGGTGAAACCAGCCAAGAAGGCAGTGGGAGCTGCAGTTACCAAGATCACAAACTCTGAGCAGGGAAACGACCTCGCCCGACAAGAATAGAGGTCCTCTTGCCGAGCGTTAAAACCAGTTCCGTGACCTCGCATTTCGTGATACCTATGGTCCTTATTAGCCCTGATCATCCAGATCGATTACATGCGATTGAAGCTTACGTCGACAGCGGTGCCATCGGCAATTATGTGGATCATGAAATGGTTTTGAGGATGAATCTGACTCTTTGTCCTAAGGCTGTAAAGGACGTCATTACTACGGTGGATGGTACGGAGATAGCCTCCGGACCCGTAACGCATACCACCCAAGAAGTGACGCTAGTAAGTCAAGATGGACACCATGAGAAGATCGTGTTCGATGTGATCAAGGCCCCTCAGTTCCAGATTATTCTAGGAATACCTTGGTTAGAGAAGCACAATCCTCAGATCGATTGGCGAGCAAGAACGGTTCAGTTTCCGGAATGTGTCTCTACTTGTTACCCTCAACCTGGTGTTACACTGGCAGCAATTTCTTCTGAGACTCCCCAGTTACCTCCCGAATACCTAGAATTCCAAGATGTTTTCCGGAAGGATCAGGCTAACTCTCTGCCTCCTCATAGGTCTTATGACTGCCAGATAGACCTGATACCTGGATCTACTCCTCCTTGTAGTAGAATTTATGCCCTCACCGAGCCTGAGAACCTTCATCTCCGACAATACCTGGATCAATACCTAGCGAATGGGTTTATTCGTCCTTCCAAGTCCCCTGCTTCCTCAGCTTTGTTCTTCGTTCCAAAAAAAGAAGGGGACCTGAGAACTTGTATAGATTATCGCGCCCTGAACCAGATCACCGTTAAGAATAGATATCCGTTACCTTTGATCCCTGAACTCCTGGACCAAGTCAGAAAAGCATGCATATATACAAAGCTGGATCTTAGAGGAGCCTACCACTTGGTACGAGTAAAAGAAGGCGATGAATGGAAGACGGCCTTCCGCACCAAGTATTGGCTATTTGAATATCAGGTCATGCCCTTCGGACTTTGCAATGCCCCGGCCGCCTTTCAATATTTTATGAACGATGTCCTCAGAGAGCTCATAGATGTGTGTGTTGTTGTTTACATTGACGACATCCTCGTTTATTCTTAATCGGAATCTGAACATCGGAAACACGTGAAAATGGTCCTCGAGAGATTGCGTCAACACAAACTTTTTGCTAAATTGGAAAAATGTGTTTTCAACGCGACTGAAGTTGAATTCTTGGGATTCATATTATCACCTGGCGGAGTGCGTATGGATTCAAAGAAGGTCGATGCAATTCTCAAATGGCCATCACCATCCTCCGTAAAAGGTGTTCAAAGCATGTTAGGCTTCGCTAACTTTTACCGAAGGTTTATCCCCGAATTCTCTCGAATAGTCCAGCCCATCACCGCCTTGTTAAAGAAAAACAAACGTTTTGAATGGTCTACCGAGGCGGAACAAGCTTTCCAGAATTTGAAGACTAAATTTATCTCTGCACCAATCTTAAAACATCCTCGCCCAGAACTCCCCTACATCGTAGAAACTGATGCTTCGAGCCTTGCCATGGGGGCAGTTCTATCACAAAAGGACCCAGTAACCAATCAGTTGCATCCCGTGGTATTTTGGTCCCGCAAATTCTCGCCTCCTGAAATCAATTACACTATTACTGATAAGGAACTTCTGGCTATCAAGTCCGCCTTTAAGGCTTGGCGGCATTATCTTCTGGGGGCCCGACACACAGTTACTGTGATTACAGATCACCGAAACCTGCAATATTTGAAAACCGCAAAAGCCCAATCCTGTAGACAACTCCATTGGGCACTATTCTTTGCCGAGTTTGACTTGATAATTACCTATCGACCTGGTACAAAAAACGGTAAAGCTGATGCCCTTTCTCGGATGGGAGTGGAAGAACACTTGATCAACCCTAAACCTGTACCTATCATTCCCGAACAAAGAATTCTGGGTGTGATCACTACACAATCCATAGAGGAAGTTAAGGATAAAGCCAGGCAACTTGTAACTCCAGCAGACATACAGAATTGGCATCTGCAGGGAAAGGACTTTGCAGTGAAGGACAACTTATTGTATTTCCAAGAACGATTATACCTGCCCAGCACAGATTTACAGAAAAAAGTAATCTCTTGTTATCACGATTCTTTAATGGAAGGACATCCCGGTATGGCCAAGACCTCAGAAAAGATCAAGCGCTACTTCTGGTGGCCATCTTGGAAAAAAGATATCAGAGACTTTATAATGTCCTGTGGAGTATGCGCCCAAAACAAGAGTCAAAAAGAAAAACCAGCCGGCCTCTTACGCCCTATTGACATCCCACCTCGCCCTTGGCATACGCTTTCTATGGACTTCATCACCGATCTACCTCCATGCTCCGGATACAATACGATCCTAGTAATCGTGGACCTATTCTCCAAGATGGCGCATTTCATTCCACTCAAAGGCTTACCAACAGCAACAACTCTGGCCCGAGAATGTCTTGAAAACATCGTCCGACTGCACGGTTTTCCTTCAGTTCTAATTTCGGATCGAGGTAGTCAATTTATTTCTCATTTTTGGCGAAGTTGCTGTCGGTCAGCTCAAATTGATGTGAGACTTTCGACCAGTCACCACCCTCAAACCGACGGACAAACCGAGAGGACCAATCAAACTCTGGAACAGTATTTACGCTGCATGCTGCAACAAACTGAAAAAACTTGGAAAGATATCCTTTGGATAGCTGAATATGCCTACAATAACTCTGTCCACTCGGGAACTGGGAAGACCCCGTTTTTTCTTTTATATGGCAGTCACCCTCGAACCTCGGAATTGGATCCACTTCAAGATCTTGGAACACCAGCAGTAAACCACCTGCACTCTACAATCACCCAAGCCTTTAAGGAAGCCGTTTCTCACCTTCAAAGGGCTAAAGAACAATACAAGAAAGGAGCAGATCAACATCAGAAGGAAGCCCCCCAATATCAAGTAGGAGATCAAGTCTGGTTATCCACCAAATATCTACCTCTAAAGGGACCACGCACATTCAACCCAAGATACCTTGGTCCCTATTCCATCACTACCATAATAAACCCAGTAGTGGTCAAGTTGGACTTGCCCCCTCACATGAAGATACATCCGGTCTTCCACGTCTCTCTATTAAAACCTGTGCAACCTCAAACCCGACTAACTAAATCCCCAAGACCTATCCTAGTTGATGGAGAACTCGAGTTTGAAGTCAAAAGCATCCTGGACTCCAAGATCTCCAAATCTAAACTATTTTACCTAATTGACTGGAAAGGCTACGGCCCCCAAGAAAGATCCTGGGAACCTGCAGAAAATGTCCACGCTCCTCGTCTAATCAAAAGATTTCATCGAACATTTCCTGACAAGCCCAAACCCCCGGAGAAGCCCGGTTTGGGAGGGGCCTTGAGGGGGGGTGATGTCATGATCTCTGCTTCCAAAAGGTCAGGACTTACCCAACTCCCTTGGAAGCAGAACCATAACCCAGGTTCCGAGTGCCAACCAGTCCCAATTGGGACCTTTTGGACCCTGTCCTGGCGCCAGTGGCACCAGGCTCATAAATATGCCCAGTCCCAGCGCTGGAAGCGCCGGGCTCATAATGCTTGGGTGGACTTACCTGCAGCAGACCATGCTGCTTACTTACCTGCTAGTTGAGCCCCTGATCCTCTTCTGTTTGGGACTACTTTTCCTGTTGGGTGGGGCAGGAGCCACTCCCTAGGCTTAGAACACTGGAACTCTTCTGGAAAGCAGGAACTCTTTTTCTTCTAGGCGAGGCTGTGGAAGGAGACACCTAAGTACTACAGGCAGGCTATTTAAACCACACCCGATGGATGAATCTTGCTTTGCGTTATTCTGCATCCTCTGCAGCAGAACGCTCATCGTGTCTTCTGCATCTGATCCTGGGCCTAAGGGAAAAGGCTTACCATCCTGAATCCAGTCTTCAGCAACACCTATAAAGACAAGAAAGAACAGGTTAGCATTACGGTCTTCAGTGACAGCTCTTCACTTACCTGGTCCATCGGCTGTCACCAACGCCTCGCGCTGCATTCCGGCATCTGAAAGACAAAGGCTTACCTACTCTTCGTGCGCTCCGGAGGTCTTCACACTGCATTCCGGCATCTGAAAGACAAAAGCTTACCAACTCTTCGCACGCTCCGGAGGCCTTCGGCGCTGCATCCCGCATCTGAAAGACAAAACAAGGTGCGTTTAAAGACATTGGGGAACTTTAATACTCACGTGCCATTATTCCTTTCCACATCTAACCCAGTGGGTATTCCGGCACCCTGCAGCCGCTCCGAACTTGTACCTGCAAAATAAAAAGACAGTTATAGCGCATCGTGAAGCAGGCAACAAGCGCTTACTTACGTGCTTCCAGGCGCTTCTATTCATCACACGGGCTCCATTTTCAACTCACTTCAGCCCGTCATCCGCCATCGCCGGAACCCTGCAAAACAAGAGACATCATTACTAAAGACTTTAAAGACATTAGAATTACTCGAAACTTACCGTTCGTGCAATAAACGACGGACAGTAGTCCTCTGAAGTCAAGAGGCCTGCTCCCCTTATCCAGTGAAGAAACTGGTTACAGCACCCTGCCCCGAGGCAGATGGAGAGCACGGCGTTCACTTACCTAAGGTGAGAGCGTTAACCTTTGGGGTTCTATAGGAGGAGAGAAAGGGAAGAAGAGAGAGACATTCAATAACCCAGTTCCTTAATCCCATATTTTCTATCTGCAGACATCTTACCCTTCGAGTCAGACATACTGTGCACAGAGGTCCAGCCCAAAGAGCCAGCCGTGTGTTACACATCACCTTTGAAGATACGGTATACGCCCAGTCAAGACCGGCGCCTCTACGGGAATCAGGTGAGCGTTACAGCCACAAGCCTTTGACCCTTTCTGTGCGAGCTCTAAGTAATAGCATCCAAAAGCCCCTGCCCCAAGAACCCACAGCATTCCAAGGTACCAGTGAGCCCCACACCACCAACCATGAAACTGTTAAACCCCCAATCGATCAGAAAAGATCTGAAAACAGGGATTAGTCGCCTTCACCATAGGTTGCATGATTTCTGCTGCGAGGTGCGAGGGGGGAAAAAACTAAATAGCTAAAATAAGGGTGAGGAACTTTGGTTGGCCACCAACCTGTCTGGAATTAAGCTGTAATTTGTCAGTAATGGCCTTGAAGTATCCTCTTACCCCATGTCTGCATTACCACCTGCACATCAGGTTAGAGATAGAGCCTGCATTGTTTTTCTTCACATAATTGCCAATCAGTGGTAACTTCATGCCCGGTGATGTGAGAGGAGGAACCCACGTGGAAGAAAATGGACAGAAGGGGCCTGGTCGCATGGCCTGGCATCCCTTATGGAGCAGGTAGCCTATGTATAGGGTCTCAACCAACCAGCCACACAGGTTTTCCCATTATGTAATTTACGTCACTGATGACATTGGGCCTCATTACGACCCTGGCGGTACGGAGTGAACGGCGCCGTAAAAGGTGCTGGCGCAGTTCACTCCGTACCGCCGCATTACGAGTTCCCCTCGCGGGACACGGTAAGCACGCCTGGGAAAACCAGGCGTGCTTACTGGGTCCCGCGAGGGGAAGAGGCCCGTTGTTTGCTCCCTCTCCCATTCCATTAAGCCCTATGGGGGCTGAAATGGGAATGGGGAAGGACCATGTCCGGGTCCTTGGAGGGAGGAATTACCGGGCCTTCCGAACTCGGAATCGCCCAATAAGTCCTCATTCCGAGGACCCGGACCCGATGCGACTTCGGCGGCAGCCATGCTGCCAATAGCGGCATGGTTACCGCCGAACTCACAATGAGGGCCATTGTATGCCTTCATAAAGTGTTGTTGGTACTGATTTTGCCAGAGCGTTCCATGGCAGCACAGTTCTTTGCTGGTACATTTCTATTTTTATGGAAATAAAACTTTGTTCTCATTGCAAGAGGCGTGCTGGGCTTTTTCCCTAGTGGGTTGTATTTTTTCTGGTGTGATTGTTGAGGGGCTTCTCTACAAACTCTTCCAGCTGATGCTCACTTGGCAAAAGCTTCTACACTCCAATGCTCGAGGTCGAGCCTGCCTGTTTAGAGCAGAGAAATGGTGATCACAATGAGCTACTGTACAATGCCCAAAAAATAATGAAGAATATAAAGAATATAATCCAACTGTTAAAAAACTCAAGTATCAGCATCAAGGAACACCTTGAAGCTGTTATTGAGCTATTTGAAACATTGGGGCTCCCCAAGGCTCAGTTTGCCAGATTCTTTTACCTCACTATGGACCCCAGTTCTGCTACCTTCATACAAGTTTAAATGAACAGGGGAATTTACCATGGGATGACTTTGGAAGAGAAATTAAAAAACAATTCTCACCATATCGCTCCACCCAAGATGCCAAAAAAGCAGCATACAGAATGACTGCTCAGGCAGATGATTTGCCACGCCATTTCTTCTAAAACCTGAAAAGAGCCTTTTCACATTTTGATGTGGCCTGTGACATTCATTCAGCAGAATTCAAAACCACTTTTTTATGGCTTGCAACAATAGATATTCTTGCAGCTCGCACTTGAGTTCACTAGAGACCGATGTTTAGAGTGGATTCTCGAGCAGGCAACTAAAATCTATGAAGTAATCTCTCATGAGAAAAATGAGTGTAGGAATAATAAATCAAAGCAAAAAAGCGAAATAGTCTACCCCTACAGTATTAGAGACAATGTCTTGTAAAATGCCTTTGGAGAATGCTCAATTAAAGAATGATACACTATATAGCCAGGGGGCATGGCTATACAAGGGAAGACAGCACCATCCCAGGCCAGTGTGTTTCAATCCACAGACCCCAGCGACAGAAGCTCGTACATTAGTCCTAGGTATCACGGTATCTCACCAGGTGGGATTTTGCTATGATATGCAAGGGCTTAATAACACCCAGAATCAGATGTATAACGGTCCATACCAGGTATTGGGGGCCCAGAGAAGGCTTGACCCTGCCACAATGGTATATGGAAATTGGCCAAGACCAAGGTATGTAGATAGGTTCATTGAAAATGGAAGTCAACAAAGTGAACAGTATCAGTCAAATGAGAGGCAGAATGCAACCTATGGCCCGTGCACTTATAGTCAGTGATCTCCATGCAGAGGATGCTCACCCCATGTCCCCCACCTCCTCTGTCCCAGGAATTCAGGGGAAACACAAACAGAAATCAGTCTCCAGAAAGGAGCGACAGAAGGGCCTGATCAATCTAAATTCAACCAGTACCGGCCTAGAGCACAGAGGGATGAGCTTAGGGATATGGACATATTCCAGTGCGTAGAGGTACAATTGAAAATGTTGGCTGAGCAGTTATTAAAACTATGTGCAGAGCAGAAATAGCAGCTGCGTAGGGTTGCAGCATGTCACAAGAGTGACATTGTGCACAGCAGTGACAAGTAACTACTCAGCCAGGTTTCCCACAATGAAAGCACAAACAGCAATGATCCACCATTAAATGAAATAACCAAATTGCCTAGCAATCTAAAACCATGAAAACAGTCAAATAACAATGACAAGGGGAGTAAAAAGATACTCAAAAAGGGAGTGTGGTTTAACTTAGAGTTGAACCAACCCATTACATTATGTAAATATGAGAGAGAAAAAAAAAGAAATGCCAGGGAAGAACCCAAGGAGCAAAGGGGCAGAAGTCCAAAAAAAAAAATATGCAACATGATGGTAATGAAATGATAGATAGAAATAAAAAATCAAATGAAAGGGTTTCATTGCCTGACAGTGACCATATCTTCATAGAAATTAAAAAGTTGTGAAGGACAAATATGAATGAGTCCCCTGAGGAGTATTTTGAGCCACAGATTTTCTGTGAGGCAGAGCTGACAGGTATGGTACAAGAAACAAGTAAGCATCACACACAATATGCTGATTTCTGCCATACGATGCTAATGAAGATATAAAACAATTGTGCTCCAGAGTGGAGGTATGTGATAGAGATCCAAATGATGGGGAAACAAGGGCATCTGAAAATACCAGGGGAAGACAAAGAGGGGAATATCAAAGCAGCCCAGTTAGCCAAGATTGGGGCAGTGATAGGGGAATTGTTTCCTTTCAAGTACCTACCTGGTGAAGTCCAGGTGGATGCAGTAACACAGTCTAAGTCTTGTGGCGCAAATGTGCTCAGCCTGTGGCAAGATAGAGTTTTAATACCCCTGATCAAGACTTTGTCAAGGCACAAAAATATACCAATTTTAGGTCTGTTCTAAAACCATTTGTTAGGTGCAGAGCAAAATCCTTTGACAGAGGAGGATTGCAAAGGGAGAGAAGACTTAAGGGTATTGTTAAAGAACAAAAAGAGAATTTGATTAGAAGATGGACTGATGGTTCGGGAATCTGTGTCAGGCCAAATCCAGTGGCTGGTTCATTTGACCTTTTGGGGATTCATGCTACATCCTTTTGGGGATTCATGCTACATCATGCCAATGATGCAATAACCGTAGGACACAGAGGTTCACCGAAAACATTGGAAATATTGAAAGACTATGCTTATGGGCCACACATGTCCCAAGATGTAGAGTTGTATACTTGGGCATATTCGGTGTGTGCACAGTTGCAGCCTGCTTCCTCAACACATATTAGCACTTATAGGTCTGACACGACCCTGGTCAGATTTGCAAATAGCTGATTTCATTGGCCCAGTCCAAACATCAGCATGAGGAAGCAGATACATGCTGACAGTTACATGTCTAATGTCCAAATGGTTGGAGTGCATTCCAACACCTGACCGTAGTGTGCAAACAGTGGCTACCTTGTTAGTGAATCATATATTTTCCAGATTTGATTTACCTTAAAGAATAGAATCAGACTGTGGAAGTCATTTTACTATTGCAGTGATGGCTAAGATGCGGCAAATCTTGGGAGTGAAAAAGGAAACTGCATCTCTCCTATTGGCCATCTTCTTTGGTGGTGTGGAACATTGCAATAGATCAATCATAGACATTTTGAAAATGTGTGTGGCCAAAGCAGGGCCCTGCTGGGATTTGCAACTCCCTTTGGTACTAATGGCCATTATGTCAACACCATCAAAATCCACAAGCCTCAGCCCACATGAAATTATGACAGGCAGGAACATGGTTTCCAATTTATCAAGAGAAAATCCAGAGGACATCATTTATAAAACAATATCGAAAATGTTTTATTTAAATTGGTGCAAAATTATATGTGAACTACATCATGAACAATATATATATATATATATATATATATATAATGAAAATGACACAAATCATTCTCACACATCAGCTGGGTAATCTGCCCTCATCCCAACATTCATATCCACATCTACAACTCACATTCATACAACCCATTAATCAGAATTACATAACATCACAAAACCCCCAACAATATTCCAAAAGTGTATGCTTTCAGTTTTGCAATCAGTTTTGACGTAAGGGTACAATTTCACCATGTCTTCATCAGGGAACATACAACACTCTACAAAAAAAAAATATTTTTCATATATATAAGAAAATGTCATCAACCGACATTACATGGACGCGGTAGCGTCCATGTAGTTATGGTTAAGTTGGTGTTTCCATAGGAAGAGCACTTTTTGGGTGGCTTATAACTTTTCTCCCTCTGGACGAATCCTCACCAACCTTTGCAAAAAAAGTATATGGCCCACTCTGAATATTTTTGCAAAGTTTGGAGAGGTTTGGTCCAGGGGACGCAAAATTATAGGGGGGGTTCCAAAACGTTTGTTTTTTCCTATAGACATAATGGGAAAAAACTTTGCGCACGGCTATAGCCCGAACCGCTGGACGGATTTACACCAAATTTGTGGCAGGAGCGGCGGCTTGGTGCCGAAAGCGTGCTTTTGCAAATGTGTTGGAAATCCGTCCAGTAGTTTTTTTAAAAATGACCAAAATGTAAGGCAAAATATGAGTGATATCTGTGTTCGCTTCGCCGACGGACTTCCCTGTTTGCTCCGCGGACAGCACCCCGATTGGCCCATGGGCTTGCGTCATGTCCGCGGACATGCAACATGTTCGCTGATTGGACGGCGTGGGGCGTGGAGCGCGTCAGATTTTCTGTGGTGCCTGCCATCTTGTATTCGCCGTCGACCGAGCAGTGGTGAAACTTGGATTAAAAATTGTATTTAGTGGAGTGTGTTGGTGTATAAGAGTGTTTGGGGGGGTGGGGGAGTATGATATAGGTTCAATGTTTTGTTTTTTTATGTGCTATACGCTTTTGTTGTGTCCGATTTGTCCGCGGAGAACACGGCTGTTCTGACATTTTGTAAATAAACTAAATGGTGGGGTGTTCAGAGGACGGAGTATGTGTCCATTTTGTTTGCAAGGAAGGTAAAATTGAGCTAAAAACACTTGCGGTGTATTTAAATGTTCGTAAATACACAAACTGGGGCTGTCCTGAGGACGCTGTCCGTATTGTAATCTGTCAAGTAGAATGTGTTCTAAGAACACTCGCGGTGTCCCGAAATGGTTGCAATTACACAAAATGGGGGTGTTCTGAGAACGTTGTTTGTATTGTTCATTGTCAGGTTGAAAGTGTTCTACGAACCCTCCTTTTGTCTGCTGATAGTCCAATTTCCTATGGGCCTCACCCGACTTTTTGTCCACTAAAGAAACGATAAATCAGGCTGGTGTGCGCCGACATTATGGGATAATCCTATGACTGGCGCTATTGACCTGGCTGACTTGCTTTTGCGACACTAAATCATATCTCCCGCCCCTAAGCCTGACATTATGAAAGCATTCATATTCACCGCCTCTCTCCCTGACATTACAGGGTGCGTCATCAAACGCGCCCAGTCGTCTCCAGTCCTACGCGACTTTACACAGAACCCGGAAGACAACACACATTATGTCACAACAGAGCGCGCCACAATTCGGAATATGAAACTGTGATTTAAAAGCAAACAGCAAGATTGTACATTTTGTAAAGTACATTTATTTGACATCAAATGTTTAGAGAATATTCAGCGATTTTCATTTGTCTTTGTTGTCGATCCGCAAAAGTTCATGTTGAGCCACGCGATGTTCCTTTGCGGTACAGAGGGTGTTAGATCAGCTAAGAACACAGTGCCCCACAATTCGGAATATGAAATTGTGGTTTAAAAGTAAACAGCAGGATTGTACATTTGGTAAAGTACATTTATTTCACATGAAATGTTTAGTGAATATTCAGCGATTTGCAATTGTCTCTGCTGTCGATCAGTAAAAGTTTATTTTGAGCCACGCGCTGTTCCTTTGCGGCAGATAGGCTGTTGGTTTATGATAAAAGCAGTAAATGGTCGCACTGATAATCGGAAGGTTGCTCCAACAACGAGGCATTAGACCACCATAATGGTTAGTATGTTGCTTCTAGCCGCTAGTACTGTGTAAGGTCATATTGGTCCTTGGCGATTGTCCCATAAAATGGTTAGGGTCATGAAGTTGCTTACATGGAGCTGCACCCGGCAGTTGAAAAATCCATCCGCTGGAGTCTGAAAATCATGAAATTGGCAAAATGGGGCAACATACCTGTTTTAAAAAACATAAATTAGTCTCACCAGCCGATCTTTATTAAAAATATTAATTTTATTTATTAGGGCATGAAACTTTTTGTTAGCGAAGATAGTGCAACGGAGTATGTTAATAATAAAATAATCATATTTTTGCATTTATATGGCGCTAAGAACCGTCAGGTATCTCAGCGCTGCTTATTATTACCCACGGTGTGTGGTGCTCATTGATCAACCACAGAAGGATGAAAGGCTGAGTTTGGCTGTGCCGGGATTCGAACCTGCATTAGCAAGATGTGCACGGATGTCAAAGCGAGCACTCTACTCGCTGTGCCACTTGACCATCTACAGTGAAGTGGCACAGCGAGTAACGCACTTGACCGGCTATAGACCAGTTAAATTATTTCTATTAACCCACCCTGTGTCGTCTGCCTTTTTCAGAGCCCTCTAAAGGACAAGGGATCAATTTGGCGGTGATAGTGCGTGGTAGAAAACAATATGCCACATTGAACGTACAAGTACAACTTGACTGGGCTTAAATGCCACGCTATTGTTATTATATTCCGGTATAAAATAATCTAAAGTGTTACTTACATTATAATTGCATTTTCCATTGTCCAAGTGTAGTGCAGTCCCAAAATACGACTCCGCGTGTGCCAACGATCTTTCTCAAAGTGATATAATATACAAAAGTGGTTTCGTTTCAGAAATTTCATCTTTATCGTGTCTTACGTTTTTGCTACACTTCTTCAAAAGAAGTCTTTCAGCACAATCTCTGTCTGTCAAGGTAAAAAAAAAATAGAACCTTATACTTGGAGTCGTGGGCCTCTCCTGGCCGTGAGAAAAAAATGGAAGCAGCTGACCTTCACTGTGAACGAGCATAAATGCTTACTTTGCAACATTCTGTGTAAAGCCATCTGTGAGAACTTGCTGTTTACACTTTGTATATTGTTTGCGTGCTAATAAAAAAGTTTGTTTAAGGGACGTTATGGTTCCAAGTAAAGCCGAAAAACCCCTGAAATTCGCCAGTTATGGTAAGGTAAGCAACCATAATTTGCGCCATTAACGTGCACTGCTAAGACTAACACCCAGGACATCAAAGATGACATCACAAATGTCATTGATGACATCACATGTGCATTTACTTTTCATTAAATTTGTGTACTAGGGATTTTTATTAGAATGTTGTGAAAAAAGTGTCAAGGATCATTGCAATAAATATCATACCGTAATTAGTGCTTTGAACGATGCATTGATATAAATAGCATTGTATTATGGGGTTCTATCTAGTATACTGAGCTACTAATGGAGAAACATAGCATTGTGTGCAGCGTACAAGATGAAAGTATAATATTTGTAATGTTAATATGTTGAATAATGAAATGATAATTGTCCTGAAATGTTCGAAAATAAACAAAATGGGGGTGTTCTGAGGACGTTCTTCGTATTGTGTGACTGCTTAGCTGTATGCAATGAGGGAATGGCACAGAGAGTAAAGTGGAAATGATAGAAGGGGTGTCGAAGAGTTACAGAGCGTGCTACATCCGGGGTTTTCCAGCAAATCCAACATGGAAAGAAGACTGTACGGATTAGCCAATCAGATGTCGAGGTTGTGGATTTGTGTTGAAAGAGACTGTGTGTGGTGAAGATGGCAGAAGTAGAGAAAGTCAGGGTGTTGGTGCTTGGAGATATGTTTGTGCATGGTTTACAACAGTACGCTCGATGCAGCCATGTTGAAAAGAACTTTGATGTGAAAGGAGTGGAGGTGGTGTGGAGCACTGTGCCTGATTGCAATGTACAGGGAATTGTACAAGTTTGTGAGGATATGGCCACGATGAACAGTCCGCATGTGGTAGTTTTGCATTATGGTGCTTTCCATTTGGGCAACGTCAGTGCCCCTACTTTGTTGGCTGATTTGGAACGCTTGGTTCAAGCCGTAATGAAGATCCTTCCAAATGCTAAAGTAATTTTTTCTGGATTACTACCTAGGGCAATATGGGACAATAGTTCAGTTTTTTGTCCTCAGCAAAACATTGCTAGGTGTGTCATCAACCGAGGCATGTGTGCCTTCATGCTTAGAGCTGGTATGTTCTTCTGTAATAATGAGAATATTGATGCCAGTAATACTGTTAATTTTAAAGAAGATGGCATCTCTTTATCTTTTACGGGAAATGCCTTCCTATTTTGGAATGTAAGGGTTGCTTTGGAGAAGGTTATGTGAAGATTTTAGGAGTAAAGTAAGAAAAGAAAACAAGAAAAAAAAATACAAAATAACAGGTGTCTGTCAAGCATCTGTAAAAAAAACAAAAAAACAGCTCTTTTCACAGCCAACTTCAAAGGGGAAATGGGACACACTATTTACATTTACATTCACCAAGCTCAGATTCTCGATATGTCCGCGGACATGGCGGTAGTCCGCGCACATCAAAATCACTATGTGGGGGTTCAGTATGTTCTATGTTACATGTATATGAAGTCAGAGATATTATAGTTACGTTGTGCTACTAAAAACCTATGAAATTCAGTGAAAAAACTTTGTTAAAGGGACGTTATGGTTAAGTTGCGCTACGAAAACCCTATGAAATTCAGTGAAAAAAACTTTGTTAAAGGGACGTTATGGTTAAGTTGCACTGCTAAAAACCTTTCAAATTCAGTAAAAAAACGTTGTTAAAGGGACGTTATGGTTATGTTGCACTGCTAAAAACCTATGAAATTCAGTGAAAAAACGTTGTCAAAGGGACGTTATGGTTCCAAGTAAAACCAAAAAACCCTTGAAATTCGCCAGTTATGGTAAGCTAAGCAACCATAACTCGCGCCACCACCGTGCACTGCTAAGACTAACACCCAGGACATCAAAGATGACATCACAAATGTCATTGATGACATCACTGATGACATCACATATGTATGTACTTTTCATGAAATATGTGTACAAGAGATTCTTATTATAATGTTGCGAAACAAGTGTCAAGGATCATTGCAATAAATATCATACCCTAATTAGTGTATTGAACGATGCATTGATATAAATAGCATTCTATTATGGGGTTCTATCTAGTATACTAAGCTACTCATACAGAAACATAACATTGTGTGCAGTGTACAAGATGAAGGTATAATATTCGTAATGTTAATATGTTGAATAATGAAATGATAATTGTTTTCTTAATAGATGTTTGTGTACTGTGAAATATGTAATAAGTAGCTAATAAAACACATGTATTACATAATTGCATTACTATAGACAAAACACAAAGACACAGGAACACATACCAATATGGGTATATACAGGGAAAGTGAAGTTAGCAAAAAAGCACAAGTAGTAGCAGAAACAATTCATAATTTAACTGATTATTTTCATGCAAATAAATGACTGCTCTGTTTCAAAGCTGCTATTTACCCTAGGTATATGTATCACTTGATGTGATTGGACCCTAAGGAAAGTAGTGTGAGTACAATGTATACAAATATGACCATAAAAAAACAGAACTATCAAAAAGTGCTCATAAGTCTATTGATTATCTTTATGCACAAAAAGGATTGCTGTCTTTCAAGCTTGTGTCTTCCCGTATGTATATGTTTCATATGATGTGACTGGACTCTAAGGGAATTATGGTAAGAACCTACTTGAAGGATACGTCTGCAAATAAAATAAAATGTTTAGTTTCTGACTGTTACTGAAGAAAACCATGTGGCCTAGATATGTCAGCAAAAGAAAAAAGAGTGAGCCAGACATGTGATCTGGAGAACAGATGTCGTAACCTGGGTGAACATCGGAGCCCACAGGTCGAAGAGAAATGAATTTTAAAAATTTTTTAAAAATTGGATGCGCACAATCAAGATTACCGAGTGTCCTCCCTGTGAGGCCTGCGGCTCTGCGACAACGACAACCTGGAAAGAAGGACTTTGATGGAAAGCGAATTGGGCCAAAAGATTCCACAAAGGCGCCAGAGACATTCCCCACTGAACCACTCGGCCCAGAGTGTAATTTGTTGATGCCACACTGGAGATGGAGGCTCTGTGTTGTGACTGCCTCCCTCGCCCCCCACACCTCGGTGAGCCGTCCAAGCGCCACCCAAGACCCATCGAACCCAGAGGGGAGTCCCTGAACCGAGAAAGGGTAAGGAGGCTGTGGGGGTGCTAGCGTCTGGTGGGACGGTGGTTGTAGCTGCGGTGCCACCCCAGATGAATTAAACAGCTGGTCCTTTTGGGATCGAAAGCAGGGAGAGGTGGCACAGACGCCAGAGGGGCACGCAACGGCCCGGGCAGCTGGGTGCTGCAGGGGATGCCTGGTGCACCAGCTACCAACTGATGTACCCATAGACACCTGGCATACATAGGAATAGAGCCTCTCTTCGTCCCCGGGACCCTGTGGGCGGCCTTCTTATTTGGACTGGATGGGCAGCCCCAACCGGGGAACACCTGGCATTATGGGGAAATTAACCTTAAAGAGGAGTGAATAAGAAAACAACAACCATGCTGCACGACATCTAGTCGGGATTCATATGACCCCAGTACCAAAACTCACCCATCCAACATAACATAGGGTGTTATTAAAAGGCTGAGCACTGGCATGAAACAAAGCTGCTTGCACCCTGAGGAAGACACAGAATGATAGGCAACGCTGCCTGAGAGGCGTAGTGTCATCCGGGTGCCAACGCAGCGCGAGGTAGTTATAATCCAATCCCCAGGGCGCCAATGAAGAGGAGAGAAGAATGAACCCCTAACAGCACATCAAGACTCCCGGAAGCAGTACCAGGGGACCAGAGGAAGCAACAACAGCCAAAGTGCTAGGCGCGGATGTCCACTGAATAGCTCCACCTCTCCAATCATCTGTAATGGGGCTTATATGAGGCTGAAACACCCAATGAAACAATCCATAAACAGCTAGGCATAAACAGGAACAAGTGGCAGTGGCCATACGGAGAAGGAAGGAATATACACTCCCACGGTACAACAAACTGAGGCACACATCCCCAAAAAGGGGTGAAAGAAGAAGATGGGCAGACCCCTTGCAGCTTAATACAGAAGCGCAGACTAAACCCTAGTCCATAGCACAAACATATCATAGACAAAGAGCTACACCTGGTCCTACAAGGGAATCCCCAAAGTGGTAGGAGGTGGAAAACCTACCTGAGGGGCAACAGTGGTGAGCAACATCAATCCTAACTCATCAGTCCTAACCTAAAGCGACAAACAAGAACATCACACATCGACCAAGATGTCCAAAAAAACAACGAAGACCAAAGGCCAGGGCTCTGGCGATGTCAAAGCCCTGCTGCAGACAGCAGATACTCTGAAATGCAACCAGGTGCAGGCGATGGCCTAGGTACATAGCCCCCCTCCGGAGGGGGCAAGGAACCCTGAAGACCCACCTATCCGAAAGTCAGATCTATTAGAAATGCTGCAGGAGCTTAAGAAAGACATTAAAGTGCAAATAACCTAGCCAAGTCCATCTCTGATCTAAGCAAGGGAGTCTTGGTGGTGGAAAAAAGGATCAATGAGGTTGAAACAGTGGTAACTGAGCAGATCCATGAACAGGACATCCTGGCAAACAGAGTTCATGAGCTGGAACAACAAATGGAACAAGTGCAGAATAAACAAGAAGATGCCGAAAACAGGTCCAGGCAAAATGACATTGAATTTGTGGAATTCCGAAATCAGTAATGGAGTCTGACTTACAACAATATGTGATGGACCTGTTTCGATACATCCTGAACACAGAAGAGAACAAAGAAATTGTGCTAGATCGGACGCACAGGATCTACTCTACATATCAATTTAACAAGAATCTGACTCCCTATGTGCTAACCCGGATACACATGTATCAGCTGAAAGAGGACATTATGCGAGCCACTCGTAAGAAAGAACCTATCAGATTACGCTCCACACCAATTCAGTTGTTTCAAGACCTAACTCAAGCTACACTTGCCAGGAGGAAAAGACTGAGGGTAGTCACAGACTGGTTGAGAACCAGGGATGTGCGATACCGGTGGGGACACCCGACATGTCTTCGTTTCGAATGGAAAGGCCAGAGGTTCTCCATCTCCAAGGAGGAAGATACGGCAGATCTTATGCAGGAGGACAATGGAGGCAACCTCACTGACAAGGAAGGATCTCCATTCCGGAATGAGGAGATAGAAGGTGGATCCGGAAGAGGCCATGGAGGCTAGTATGTTCTCGACCACGGGGGCATAATAAAGAATCTAAACCCACAGATCCCACCTGAACAACTACTAAGCTCCTGGATATCCGGGACAGCCCCTTCAAATTTGAAAATGGGGACGACAATAAGGAAAAGGGTGAAACTTACATCTGGAATGCAATCCTAAGCTAAGTTGGGGGCACAAGAAGCAATCATACTAGCCGTCATGCGGCAGAAAAAGGGGGAGAGGGAGATTGGATCCCAAACTTCCCAGGTGAGTAAGGAACCCGGTGACATACTGTGAATACATCATGTTGAGAATGTTATTGGGAAGTATTAATTCAAAAGTTGGGGGGGAGTTGCATTTTTTCTTTTTTGGGTGGAAAAGTACAAAACATACACGCAATACCTAAAAATGTTCATGAGCTGGAAAGCAATGAGGGGGACAAATGGTTAAAAGTACAGTAATGACTGAGTTTAACATTTGTTTCGTTAAATGTTCAGGGGCTTAACTCCCCAATCAAGCGGAAATCTATGTTAACTAGATTGTGAGATATACACGCCTCGGTGGTATCGCTGCAAGAGACACACTTACTCCCAGCGGACGAACAGAGGTTGAGACATAGAGCCTTCACTACACAGTATCTGGCCTCCAGTGGGACTAAAAAGCGGGGAGTGGGCATCCTATTTGCAAAAGGTATCAGTTTTGAGAAATGATTTATTAAAAAAGACCCGGAAGGCCACTATTTGATGCTGGGAGGGAAACTGATGGGCCAACTGGTCACGTTGATTTCAATTTATGCCCCTAATGTGAAACAGGACCACTTCCTATTGAGCCTATTACCCAAAATGCACAATGGGGAATAGGGAAAATTCTAATTGGAGGTGATTTTAACGGGGTGATGGATGCAGCAATGGATAAAACCCTCCCAGCCACCTCCAATGATCACACATTCAGACAAGCCCTGGCCAAATTTCTAAGGGAACTACACCTGTTGGAAACATGGCGATTCTTTAACCCATGAGATAGAACATATACCCACTACTCAGCAGTACACAGGAGTTATTCCTGAATTGATATGGTACTTATTTCAGAAACAGTGGTCCCACAGGTTACAGGCTTGGAAATTGGAGTGCAATGCCTATCTGACCATGCTCTGGTTCTTCTAAAAATAGAACCAAACTACCCGCAACAACAACCCCACAAACCTTGGCGACTAAATGAGGTAATATTGAAAGATCTAACGGTTCGGATAGGCAAAGAGCGAACCTTACAGAACTATTTCCGGGAAAATATGACACCGGGGGTTGACTGGTCGACTATCTGGGATGCCAGCAAAGCGGTAGTATGGGGGAGTTTATCGCTCAAACATCAAACTATATTAAGAGTCGGGAGAGGGTGAGACGTAACATGGAGGCCAACATACACAAGGCGGAGGTGGAATACAAAGACAGGTGCTCACAGAAGGCATGGCAGGAATTAAAAAATGCCAGGGCGATCTTAGAAACCCACCTAGCAGATGATGCAGCATGCCTTCTGGTACAAACAAAACAATTTTATTATATACATGGGGGTAAAGCTAACCCACTCCTTGCTGCTAAATTGAGAGACCAGAAACTCTGAAACCATATAACCCAACTTTGTAACGAAAACAGAGATGCAGTGAGGGGGGAGAAAGAAATAGAAGAGGCAATGTTCTCATACTACACCAACAATCTGAAAAAGGAAAACCTAGAGGGGGAGGCACTGGTAGCATTTTTAAACCAGACAGAATTGCCGCAAATTAAGGAGGCAGATAGGCAACAGCTGGAAGCTCCCATGACAGAGGAGGAAGTGTGGGAGGCAATAGGGGCACTAAAGGGACACAAAACCAGATGGGTTAAGCAATGCATATTATAAAACATTCAGAACCATCTTACTAGGCACCCTAACACACCTATTTAACTTCATTAGGGACAAGGGGTGAGTTTGCGGGGACATGTGCCCAGCAACTACGATATTATAGTTGAAACCAGACAGGAATCCATCCGATTGTGCAAGTTATTGTCCAATCTCCTTATTAAACGGGGATGCAAAGATTTATTTCATGGTACTGGCCCGGAGATTAGCAATGGTACTCCCAGAGATAATCCATTCAGACCAGCCAGGCTTTGTGAAGGGGCGGCACACATACGATAATATTCGCAGAGCCATAGACACGATAGACTGGGGACGGAGGACGGTTCAGAGATTTTCAGTGGCGGCTTTGGATGCTTCCAGAGCCTTTGATAGCCTGCACTGGGGTTTTCTACAACTAACCCTTGAAAGATTTGGTTGTGGACCAGTCTTCACTCGCATGGTAATGGCCAATTTCACACACCCATCCACCAGGTTAATGGTCAATGGGAAACTTACAGGGAATATCCCCATTCAGAAAGGTACAAGGCATGCGTGTCTACTGTCACCTCTGATCTTTGCCATGGCTATGGAGCCTTTTGCACATAGGGTTCATAACCATCTGGGAATCCAAGGGGTTGAAGTGGGCACTGCAGGACCTCAAAACTTAGCACTCTACTCGGATGATATTCTCCTGTTTCTAAGGGACACCGCAAACTCCCTACCAACGGCCATACAATTATTGGAAGAATTTGCGATGTCTCAGGTTTTCACATTAACTACCCCAAATCTAAAGCTCTTAATATTACCAAAAAGGCAGAACGAATCCCGGAATCGGAGAATCAATACCCCCTGAAGTGGGAACATACGGCAGTAAAATACCTTGGGGTACAATTGACCCCTAGATATGACAAACTATATGGAGCTAATATACCAGACCTCCTGAAAACACTAGCAAGGGATCTAAAACGATGGGAACTGCAGGAATTGCCCTGGCTGGCATGCATTATAGCGGTTAAAATGACTCTACTTCCTAAATTTGTTTCCGTAATGAGCGCCCTCCCAATAAGAATCCCGGGCCCAGCCATCCAAACATTACAGAAAGAAGTGATGACCTTTATCTGGGGGGGGAGAGAAACCGAGAATTCCCAAAAAAGTACTATTTAGACCACAAGCCTTGGAGGGACTGGGGGTCCCAGAATTCCGTAGGTACCTATGGGCAGCATAAGTAGCCCCGATGCTACAATGGACATCTGGAGAAGGTCGAAATCAGTGGGTAACATTAGAAAGAACAGCAACCAAGATACCCCTGGGGAACCTTGGCTTCCTCGCCACACGACATAGGGAAAAAGGAGGTATGCCACCAGAATCAACTAAAACTACTCTGTGGTATTGGGATAAGGTATAGAGAAATAAGAAGATCAAAGCGGGGGGACCACTCACACCGATTGCTTATAACCCTGATTTTACAACAAGAATGCAGGCTAATTTCCACGCTGGCGGGGCAGGGAAAGTAACATGGTTCTAAAAGACATCTACACAGATGGGTCACCCTTGACGTTTGAAGACTATAAATTCAGGTTTAACATTCCGGAGCGGGAACAATATCACCATGTTCAGCTTAGGCATTGGGTCTCAAACGCAAAGGTGAAGGAAGGGGCAGCTAGAAGCCCAATAGGAGTGGAGCTAACAGTACAAGAAGGCCAACCAGACAAGGGAATAACCAGATTATATTGTCTAATGGGGGTGATGGATCCTGAAGAGAACCTCACATATATGTAAAGGTGGGAGACAAATCTAGGGAGACCAATCTCTCGGGAAACTTGGGGCCGCATCTGGAATAGAACTGCCAAGAGTTCTAAATGTTCCTCAATTAAGGAAGCAGCATACAAACTCTGCCTCCGATGGTATATGTTGCCCGTACGTATGCATTCTATCAACCCAGAATACCCTGCAGCCTGCTGTAGAAATTGCGGACAGCCCGGGGATCTTATTCACATGTGGTGGTCCTGTCCACTAGCCGAGACCTATTGGAAGGAGATTTTAAGTCATATTAAAGAACTAACTGGTATGGTGCTTCCCTTCGATCCACTGGTGGTGCTCCTGGGAGAGGCGGTCGAGGGATGCTACGCGAACTCAAGGCCTACAGCCACGCTTATCACCCACATGCTGAGCGCGGCCAGAATTACAATAGCACAAGCATTGAAGACTAAGGAAGGACCAATAGTGGCCATGCGGTGTGTGAGGTTGTGGGGCGTGATGGCCATGGAAAAGGTGATGGCAATAGCCCATGGCTCTTACTCAAAATATCTGAACACTTGGCTACCACTACACAAGTTTACAGATGATAAAGAGCAGATGTACTTTAAGCCCAGGTTGCTCCGTGCAATATCTATCATTTGATGAACTTTAATCTGGAAAAGCGATCCAGCCTGTTGAACTCTTAAAATAAGAACAGAACACTTCTTCACCCATAAATTGGGGATATGTTTGTGGGTTCGGGGGGATTATTTGATGGTTATTATATATGATGCTAATATCACATGATGACATTTTTTAGTATAATTTTAATGGTTTTACAAAACTTGTCTTTGGGAATTTTATATGTCTGACTGTTTTTATTTTTTAAGTTGCTTTTAAGTGATAATTGGATGTATTTATGCATGTATTTGTATATAATATGGAAAGCCAATTGTGCTAAATGCATATTTAGATAAATAAATAAATAAATACATTATATATGATTACTATATATGAGCTATATATGAGCAAAGGAATTGAACTGCACTGAAACCCCAAGATGGGGCAGGAAGAATTGGCATGAACAAAACAATGTATGTTTGTCATTAACTGTTTATTGATATATACATGTCTATGATAAAATAAAGAGAGATCAGAAAGTATAAAACATTGTAGTTAGAAATTCACATGATACGCATATTTGGTTCCAAAGAAGTTGCAAAGGGAGATGTGGTTGTAAATTGTATATTTATATGTTGTACAATGCATAGATTTGTTTCCAGGTAGTGGCAAAGGGAGAAGTGGTTGTACATTTTATATTTGTATTTTGTTTAATGCACACATTTATTTACAGGTAGCTGCGAAGGAAAGTGGAATAAAGAAAAAATAGTACTTTGCTTGATACTTGACCTGTCTGTTTCTCTTCTGGTTTATGTTGTTAACTTGTTTCCCTCACCAGAACCTCTGGAGCTGGATGTCGGCAGAGGAGGCCCCCAGGCCGGAGCACCTGGATCAGAGTCCCCTGGACTGGAGTTCATTGGAGCGGCATCTCCTCGATCGGGAAGGGGGGAAGAAGATAGAGGAACTGGCAAACGCAAAGGAGGGACCCCAGACATAGGGTTTGGAAATCTGTATCCATGGTGTGAGGAAATCCGTGGCATGGATGGATGGACACAAGTCTATGTGGCAAACAGGTGCATTTTCCAAAACTGCCAGGACCAGCATTAGGCCCTGTGATGGATATGCCACCCCCTAGCTGAAGGAGTGTTTACTTTCCATTCCTATTCTATTCATTTCACTAACATCTGTCTATCCTTGGCTCATGAACAATGGTTGGAATATGAACTATGTATTCCTAGGTATGGACATGTCCTGCCACTCATTCCTAGGTATAAACATCTATTGCTGCTTATATCTATGCTTCTATTGACTGCATGGACAATATTTCCCATTTTGTTTTTTGTTTTTAAAAGAAGGTCTTGATACCACACATGTATGAATTAATGGTTTATTGTGAATTATTAAGCTTGGAAAAAAGAAAAAGAAAGAATTTACAAGAAAAAAAAATTCAACAAAAATAACTGCAAACCTTTTAAACATTTTCGCAAAACACATGCGCAAAACACAGACTCACAGGCTTTATGACATGAACATTTTAAATGATTGGTTCCTCTCTCATTACTGACTGTCTGTCTGCTATTCAGGGATGGTGCACTGCTAACAATCTCTGTCTTAATGCCAGTAAAACAGAGATCCTTCTCATTGTGACCCCTGCTCCCTCCCACGCTCTGGTCGCCCTCCATGGGCCCCCTACCCTCACCCCCCTGTGAGGCAAAAATCCTTGGTGTCATTTTCGACTCCTCTCTCTCCTCTCCTCACATCACAGACCTTTCCAAGGAGGCCCACTTTCAGCTGCACCTCCTCAGAGGCATTCTTCCTTTCCTCACCTTCGCCCAGAAACTTAATGTCTGCAGAGCTCTGGTCCTCTCCAGGCTGGACTACTGCAACAGCCTCTTCCTAAATCTGCTTAACTCCTCCCTTCACCCCCTTCATCTAATGCAGAACAGGACTGCAAGACGTCTCCTTGGCCTCAAACCCAGGGACCACATCTCTCCAGCCCTAAAATCTCTCCACTGGCTTCCGGTAGCTGAAAGGATCAAGTTCAAGACCTTCTGCATCATTCACAAGGCTTTCTGGGGCCTGTGACCCCTCTACATCCAACTCTCTCTCTCTAAATATCTCCCTGCTAGAGCCCTTCAGCCTTCTAGCTCTAACTCTTTGTAGATCAGGTTTGTTCCCAAGCAGAGAGTGTGGGGTATATCTCTCTCCTCTGCATGCGCCTTCCTCTGGAATGGCCTCCCTGCCCCTCACAGACATGAACCAGATCTCCTCAAGTTCCAGAAGCTTCTCAAGACCTTCCTGTTCTCTTCTTCCTCCCCCCCCCTCCCCTGCTAATATCCCATTCTGTCTCTTGACTGGCTGCCCGGTTCCTTCAGAATCTTACAGGTCACTCGGCCCCCCTAATCCAGTCTACCCCTGCACTTGGTCTATCCTGACCCTGTCCTCACCTCAACCTGCACTTGCCCCTCCAGACCCCTCTCGCTGCACTTGCCTGGATGGGCACCCTTGTAGCCCTTCCAACACCTTACCTCACATTTAACTCATGGACTTTCCTTCTCTTGCACTCTCTGCTTTCCCCTGGCTCTGTCCACCTGGCCTCCCCTGGCACTCGCCTTTTCTCATAAACATTACTAAATACTAATCCACTAATATTTAATCTTAACAATCTAAAATAATTAGTAATTAGACTGGGGATTAGGCCATAGCCCTTCTGCAGGCTGGGGGTGCATGAACTCACACTGCATCGTTGGCTTGGAAAATGAATGTACAAATTGAAAGATGAGCTGCAATCAGCTTGGGGGAAGTGGAAAACAGCGAAGGTGCACAAGAAGAAAAAAAAAACTCTTTTGTTTGTACAGGATGGCAGGATATGAAATGTTGCACATTCATCCTGGCTGGAGAAAGTATAAAGATAATTGTTGGCAAGCAGAAAGGGTTTTGGAAAATAACTGGGGTGTTGGCTAAAAGCAGAGGTGTTTGATTGATTGATGAGCTCACGGCAGGAGGCACAAAAGTGGGTGCTGAAACCCATCTCCTCTTCATGCACCAGAGATCAGTTGTTTTTTTTTCTGTGTGGAAATCATCATTTGCTGGAAAGTGGGAGTTTGTAGGCCTGCTGAAGTATCATTTAAATTTCAAGGTTGTATATAAAATTGTATGTGCTCTGCCAGGTTGACTAAAATATAATCTGCATTTGTTTTATTCTGTTTTGCAAAGTGAAGATAAAATGACCCAGCACATTAATGTAAAAACCATGTGTGGTCTGTTATTGTGTGGTCTGCTTATTTTGTGATGCATATAGTGCCTGGAGCATCTGAACCGTCATTGCCAAAATGTAGTGTGCTTAGTTTAGCACTAAGTCTAGCATTGTCCTAGCCAACACGTCCAATTTAAAAAGGTATAATACTGAGCCAATTTCCCATGCTTTAGCAAAAAAAAATCAGAGAAGCACGGGGCCTAGATACAATTCCTTACAAACTATAAGAGATGCTGGCCACCATATGCTAACTCCAGTATAGCTTATGTTTACAGTTCAACATGCCACCAGGACAGAATCCTCTGAGTTCTGCATTTTTTGGAAAAGTGGTGCCTCCCTTAAATGCAACAGCTGCTCTACAGAGACATGGCTGCATCTGCAGCTGTCAATAGGGCACCTGTGAACACTGAACCTGCTCTGTGCCACTGGTAGAGCAGGTGCTGCAAATCAGGATAATATGTGTTTAGCCTGGAGATTATGAAAGGGGAATCTGATCAGCAGATTCCCTTTTAGACATGATATTACCTGCATTGTTTTATTAATCAATAAAATCAAAAGATGCCAAGGCTTCTGACACCCTTGCCAGACACCAATTTCACAAAGGGCAAGAGGGTTAGAAAGATGGGAAAAGTAGAAATAGACACAATGCAAGAGAGGGGGTGTGGGGGTATATACAACAGGATGAAGATTGGAGGAGAGAAACAGAATAGGAGGAATGACAGAAGGGGAGTGAGTAAAAGGTGAAAAACAACCAGAGTGGAGATGAGTGGGGGGCAAAGTGCAAGAAAGCGAGGAGGAGCAAATGAGCCAAATAATGAGACAAGCGCTTGATGCAGAATGAGAGGGAAGGGCAGAGTGTGAAAGGAAAAGAGAGAAACAACAGAGAATGAGAGGCAAAGAGAGGAGAGAGAGGCACACTGGGATATAACTGAAAGGAGGGGTGAACGTGCACAGAATACTGAAAAGGAGTAGGAAGAATGAGAATGAGAGAAAAGAGGAGACAGAATAGGAAGAGGGAACAGGTAGAACAGGAGAGAAACTAAAATAAGAGACAGAATGGAGTGGGAAAGAGAAGGAAGGGGGAAGAGTGTGGGTAGAGATAACAGAAGGAAGGAAAGGGAGAGACAAAACAGAAGGGAGAGAAAGAGAAGGGACAGGTCAAGAGTAAGAAAGTCTAAATACTGAACACGATGAGGAAAGGTACAAAAACAGAGAGTACGGGAGGTAGAGGAGAGACAAAAGGAGAGAGATGAGAATCAACAAGAGAGAATGACTGGATGAGAAATAGGGGCGAGAAAGGTAAGGGTGGAGAAAGGTGCAACAAAAAAGTAGGTTGCAAGAAGTAACCAAAAGAGACATAATTTGATGCAATGAAAGGAAGAGAGAGATTTCACAAGAAAGGGAGAAATAGTTGGATAAAGTGAGTGACAGGGAGTTAAGACAAGTGAAGAATAGAAGATGCTAAATTGGTGAGTCAGGACAAAGAAAGGAAAGAAAGATCAGCGGAGATAAAGTTAAGAATGGGAGAGGCTAGATGAGCAAGAAAGGTGAGCCTGAGTAGCGTAATAGAAAAGCAAAATAAGATGATGATGCAAGGGAGTTAGTTGCTGTGCTAGATTATGTCAATTCCATCTTTAGTGCCTAACATTTTGATGTTCTCTAATGCCTTCCACCAACACTTTCGATAATGAAAGAACCAGGCATAAGAGACGTTTTGAGAAGACTTCAGTCGCAACCCTTCCACCACATAAGCAAACTACTCAACTCTCCTTCATGTCGATAGTGTTTTGTTGGGACAAACTCCCAGGTATGCCAGAAGGCTACTAGGAGTTTGTGGACTCTCAGAAGGCCCAACACCTTCCACTGGACAAACGGAGGACTCAGTCAAATGGCAAGCACAAACTGTGATTTATTACAACAAAATCCAACAGGGATCAGTACAGGGACAGAAGAAATCTGTGGCTGTCTCAACTTCTCCTGGCTCGCAGGCCAGTTATGTACCCTAATGATGTCAGAGTGATGTTACAACCTGGGCCCTTCTCCAGAAAACCTGTCAGACCACTGGTTTGGACGTCAGGATCCTAATAACCCATATGGTCACCTATATGTGTTGTTCTAATGTCTCTCACATGTCAGATGGCTGGCCTGGTCCATCCCCAAGTCAATATCTATAACAATGTTGCAGTGTGAAGGTGTTGCACATTGCTACCCACCCTTAGGACACTAATATGTGATTGGCCAGAGTTGACATCCCCAGGCCTGGGATACGCAAAGGTTCTCAGTGCTTGGTGTACCTTTTCAAGGTAATAAGAATGACAATGTGTCTGCATTGTAACTTGGATGTACTACCTTAGTCTATGAGAGTGCCCTTTTGCTCAGTGTAACACTTGTCTCACATTCTAACATCTTTGTTGCAGGCTTCTGTCTGGCGGTGTGAGATCGGTTCCCTTTCTCAGCGCTGGTTGCTGTCCATTGTCTGCGTCGGCCGGGTCATGTGTTTGGAGACCATGATTTGGTGCTCTGCACCTCTGAATTATGAGGAATTATTCAGATTTACTGCAGCTGGGGCTACTGTCATTCAGGGAATGGAATGCCATCCATATCTTGTGGCCTTGGCAGCGGGTACTATCCCACACGTTTGCTCTCTGTTCAGCCTGAATTCAGCTCAGCTTGATCCTCTCTGAGAGGCCTTTGTAATTTTCCTAAACCTTAATGTTGTATCTACAATGTTTGTGCTATTCTATATTCTGCATATGTTAGTCGCACTTGGTTCTGTCAGATCCCATAGGTTCTCCTGCAGCTCCATAAGGTTATTTGCAGGTAATCATCTGCAAGCTTTACTCAAGATCTCTTGCTTCTTGCGGTTTCTGCGTTGCTGCATTTAGCTAATGGAAAAATAATAAAAGCAATAACATTATGTATATATATCTGTCCTCTAACTATAGAGCTGTACGCTCATGTTCTTGTGTATTCAAGTGCGTGTTTATGTCCTCAAGTGTCGATGGCACGTGTACTTCATGTCTTGTGCTGCGATGTTGTGGTGTCTCCATTGATGTCAGCAACATGGCTTCCTGGCGCTTTAATCAATACTGTCAATTGAGGTCTCTTTGGTTGCAACCTGGGGCTCCTCATCCACTCTGGGGTAGATTTGTACTGTACCTGGCCTGTAGGGCTGGCTGAGGGGGCACCTCTCGACATACTTATTGATCATTAGAGCACTAGGAATTTGTTCTAAATTGTATGGGTGCTCGCAGTGTCTTCTGGCTTTCTCCTGTATCATGTATTTTACAGGAGGGGGAGGAGAGGGTGAACTTCCCCATCCCTCTTCAGTTTCTCTTCTGGAGCTTATTTTACCAAATGCGTGATATTGGCTTACAATGGGACCGTCTTCACAAACATCTGATTTCACTCTCCTTCAAATCTCGTTAGGCTGTTAAGTACATATGAGTGTGTGCCCCAAGGCTGTCTCATTTTTTGACTCTGCTTCAACAAATCCACTGGTTCCCCAGTGAGAGCCAAATTAGGTTCAAGATAATTTGCCTGGTTCATCCTGCCATAGAAAGCTGAAAACATATCTTTTTTGACCTTTAGGTGACCTGCTCAGCAGTTTTTTTCTCCCCTATTTGTGTTGCTCAACGTCTAGATGCTGTTTGGTCTTAGTCTGCTCTCTCTAAATGTCCATACAATACCATACAATACAATACAGTTGGTGTTTTGGCATGCTACTTGCCACCATTTACCCTGTGTGGTGTGGCCATGGCTAGACAGCCTTTGGCAAGCTGAACTCACCCAATCCCCTTCAAGTAACCTTAATGACCATAGGTATCCAAATTCGCAATTTCTATCTCAAGGGGAGTTTGATATAAAAACGTTTGAAGACCAAGGCTGTAGATTGTGTAGGTATAAGCCAAGCGCACAAACTAATGCTTTTAACGTTTGAATTCAATATAAGTATGAAGATATTCTTTGAATTTGATGAATGTATCATTTCAACACATACTGCTATTTCTATAGGGCCAATTTTAACTTACGTTCTTTGACAAATGTTTGTATTCTCCCTGCACGCCCGTTTTTTGGCATGTACATTGAAAAACTCATGTATTCTCGCGTTCGCACAGAGGTATGTTATGCAATACAAAATATATATATACATAATGTCATTATGTTACGTGAATCGTATTCCGAAGTCAATAGAAACACTTGATAGTTACAGGCCTCTTAAACACTTACGTTTATAATACAGCGAATATTTTTTTTAAAATAAGATGAGCCTGGCAACCCTACACCTTTTGCCGATCTATGATGAAGGGGAAAAGGGGAAAAGGGGAAAAGGAAAGGCTGTCACCAGTATTAGAGTGCTTTATTAAATGTATTTGAACTGTTGCATGTGGGCATAAGGTCTGTTAGGTGCTGAGCTGTACTTTTCATTTTCATGTTCCATTTTCAGGGTTGCGAGGGGCCTTCACTTTGTTCGCCAGTCTCAGGGAGGAAGGCCATTGCCATGGTGATCTCAGAGGGGATAATGAAAGGCCGTATGAGCTCAGCAATTTCAGATTGCAACCCCTGGAGGGAGGGAAACGTGTTCAGCATTTCGGAGCTCTAGCCAGCAACGCGACTAGGCCTGCAGTTCCCTGCGCTCTGGTGGAAAAGTGATGCAAAGTGATAGGTAGCCCAGGCTAGGCTTTTTTGATCGCCTCTTAGCACTAGGTTCTGCAGTATTAGTACCCCGCTTGATTCGCTACTAATGAGGTCCTCCCAAAGATTGCTGATGTGTTGCAGGTTGCAGGGGGGGGGGTTGTATATGGCGGGCATGTTGGGGTGATGCAAAGTTATGCAGAGTTCAGGGAGCAGGGGAGGAGAACTACAAGGTGTTATACTGTTGTGTGTGGCAAGCTGGTTTGTATAGTGGACAGTGGAAAGGCGAATGGTTGACATGTTAGTGGGGAAAGGAAGGTTCCTGGACTGAGGATGTTTACCAGGCCATAGAGTCCTAGGTGTGATTGGTTTAGTATTATGGGGATTGCCGATGGTGAGATTCCAGGTGTATGTTAGTTGTCTTTCGCCCAGAGTGATGAAACTGATGGAGAATCTGGATTGTCAGTAATTGTGGCATATCCTGGCTGCAGGATCCTGGTTGTAATTTGAGTTCAGTGGATTTGCGTTTGTACAGTGTGAGGTGTTGATATATGTTGAGGGAAAGGTCTTTTTTTCCCAGGTCCACTGTGAAGGAGGCTTGAGTGAATTTGGCCTGCTTGAGTCCAGACTCTGGAATGAGCATAGCACCAAGGTTCCCGTTCTTGCAACCTGGCGAACAACCAGAAATGCAATCATTTCCTGTATCAAGTGTGCAGTGCTGCCTGTTATGGAGTGCCATAGTTTGCTTCTTACTGTTGTAGATGTTACATTAGAAAACATAAATTTGTGCAGCTGCTCGCATTATCATTTTAGGGCATACAAGCTTATCTAAAAAGACAAGGATTGACACAGGGAATTGTACAACAACAATATGACATTTATTTTGTTTAAAGCGTGGGCCATCACAGCTTATTTTAGGTAATAACAGTTCACAAAAGAAATCAAGCAGTGTGTTCTTAACTGTAGGCCATTATTTATTTTTTTATTTTTAATGAATACCGTGTGTTTTAGTTTACATTAAACTTTTCACACCATTGGAGGCCATTACATTGTGGCAGTGCAGTCAATGAAAAGTCAATAGTTGATCATCCCTTGTTTAAGATGGAAAATTATACTTTGTGCATCTCATCATATTATTATTTTGGTTTAAATGTAGTCCTTAGGGAGTATTTTAAGCCGTAACAGTTTGCATTAAAGCAACACAATGATGGAGGGGTTCAACCTCAATTCCCATGGCTGCACTCTTTTTCTAGTCGAATATTCAAATCTCTACACGTTCAATGTGGTGCCCATTAAGTGATTTCAATTGTACGTAGGCACAATGTCAGCATGGTGCAATACTATGTTCTCGACACCCTCTTGCGAATGGCTCTGTATGCCTAATTTGAAGGATAGTAAATAGTATGACATATTGGGTATGGTTAAAACTGTGTGCAGGGTAGTTGGGTTTGTGTCTAGCGCCACACCAGGCAAATAGTGTAGAAGTGCAGTTAATTTTCTTTTAGGCCCATTGGACATGCAAATAAATGTGTTCGACTGCTCTCCAAGACACATGGTCCAGTACCACAACAAAAAGAGAGCATCTTGTGTTGGCCTATATTTTATATGTGGATGAAACACTAAAGGCCGGATTCACAGAACGTTTTCCTGTGGAGTTGCACCATTATAAAATGCTTCTGTGAATCAGACCCTAAATGTCCCCCAGTTTGCATGCTGAAAAAGGTAGCAGCGCTGCTGTGTGACTTTGGTATGCAACCTAAGCTCTTATATTATAATATCCTTTTTAGGTTTTGCATTAGCGAGATTTAGTTCTCTGACAGAGGTCTTGCAGTAATATGTAAAATAGCCCTCATGTCAGTCAGCTGTACTGTGATGCAGAAAGGTGATGGCCCTCATTACGAGTGAGACGTTAAACCGCTGGTGATTCTGTCATGCCAGTAGCTCCCTTTCCGGCCACCGCTATGACGGAATCACCGGCACATTACAACCTCACAAGAGTGTGCAACCCGCACAGCCAGAATCGGTGTTACCGGCATGATGGAAACACCAGAAAATTCTAGAAATACCAGAGCTTCCGTGATGAAAAATGCCAGTAACAGTGATTCCCGCATTATAATCATGGAAACACTTGCAACGGAATCAGCGGAACCGGAAACAGGGTCATTGCAGGAACTGGAAGCTCACTGGCAGCCATTCTGAAAAAGTCAAATCCTTATTAAATGACCCACTATCTGTAGCCACCCAGTCACGTGAACACCAGCACGTTTGCAGGATCAGCAAAATCAAGTGTGTCCCTGAGGTCTGTCTGTGGAAGCCACGCTTCTTGGAGCCTGAGCTGACAGGGTTGATGGATATCTTTGTGGCCAATGCAGATGCACTATTTGGCGCAGACAACCAGCGAACTAGCCAGCGCAGAAAGTCTGCATTATGGGAGGAGGTGGCCCAAAAGTTCTCGGGAGCTGGCCCTGTCCCCTGCACCTCAAAAGACTGTCATAAAAGTTGGGACATTCTCCGCTTCCAAGTGAGAATCATGCTCTCTGCGCACCCATAGCAAATGCCTAGCAACCAGAGGCGGGATGGCTTCGGCACGGAAACCGATGTCCTGGCAGGAGACATGCAGCACATTGCTGCACATGGAAGAGATTAAGGGAGTAGGAGAGGCAGAGGCTGGGATGCAAGCACAGGGCGGTGAGTACAACAAGCCACATCAAAATACACAACATGAGATGCCTGTAAATGCACAACACACATCATGGAGTCAGGTCCAAGTGCATGCGAACGATACATAACAACATGAAAATGGGCCATGCGCATACTGCTGCCAGGGTCATGGGCCATGGTAAGACATGCATTGCACCTAAAATGCATAACAGCATGATGAATAGCACATACACGAAGCACACACCGGTACAAGGCAGCTTGTCAGCACTAAGACCAATGGGCATCGATACCACACACATACCAGCGCAGTCCTGACAACCAGACACCAGTAATAGGCTAATTCATACACAATGATGTATCTGTGTACTGCAAGTCCATTGAGGTGACAGACAGGTGAATAACTTCATGCCCATCTCATCCTGACAGGCACATCCTCTGACAGTGACCATGCTGGAGCCTCCAAGCTAGTCCACCTTTCCTAAACATGAACTTTATTTTATTTTCATGAAAGTGTATCTGCTTAACCATGTGAGGTATAAGATCCTCCCCCTCATCCCCAATCAACCTGCTTCTTTTCCTGTCCCCTAGACAGTGAATCTTGTGGTTCTGATGAGCTGCTCTCCATATTTCCCATTTTGAACCTCACTACTGGGCTTTGAGGGCTTATGTTTTACAATCCGAAATGGATCTTCCATGGTACCTAAGGTGCTCAGACCATGGGAAAGAATGGAGGTTAGCCTTACAGATACCTGATAAGTGGGTGGTCTTCTGTATTAGGAGCTGGGCCAGATGCAGAGAGATCACAAAGCACTGCTGGAGGAGCCATAACCAGCCTGATGGACGTTGCTGTTGGTGCCATGAGATTGACAGTGGATTGAGGGTGTGCGAGGTCACACTTTCATTGACTCCCTTCCTTTTTTCTCCAAGACCTCCCATTCAAACCATAGTCATTGAATTGATGGTGCCAGTCAATACTGCTGCCTGCGCTTGGGCCCTGATGCACAGAGGAACCGTGGCATAATGGTGACAGACATGCTGATGCTATCTCATGTTTAGACACAGTAAGGACTTGTTGGGGATGTTCGATACACCGTATTGGTCTGCAGTGGCTCAGCTCCTGAAAATCTCTCTCTCTCCCTCTCCCTTTCTCTCCTTCCCTCTCCCGTGCTCTCATGCTTTCCCTCTCTCTCTCTCTCTCTCTCTCTCTCTCTCTCTCTCTCCCTCTCCTTCCCTCTCTCCTGCTCTCCCACTCTCTGCTCTATCTCTCTCTCATTCTCTCTCTCGCTCTCCTCACCCTCCCCTGCATTCTTAAAATATTGAGTGGGCGGTGTTCTCTCTGAGTGACTGGCTGCCAGGAAGGATGGCCTTCAATGAGCAGGTATTGTTGTACTGGGGAACGCTAAGCCCTGCAGAGACCACCTGTCGAAGTGGCCCTCCTGTACTGAGATTTGGCTCGGAGGGTGAGCCTACATCAAATCCCTCCACGTACAAAAAAAAGGGAAATGGCAGATGGTGGGGGAAGGGCCTGACGATTGTCCTAGCCTTGCCCCACAGTGCTGTTACTCCCCACCACACAATCTCCATCTTTTTGATCTTTTTGATGAATGCTTTGGCAAGGGAGTGGTTGGGGAGGGAGTGTTCAGGGAGGGGGAGGAGGGCATATATTGTACATAGTTCCACCTAATAGCTACATCTTGTTATGCACTTACATCAATGACTGGACATTCCTTATTGGTGTGGTCTGATTTATTGGTTGTGCGTGTGACATGCAGTGAGGGGCATGGGTCGTGAACAGTTGATAGGTTGAGTACAGTAATGTTGCTGTCAATTATTTCCTGACAGGCTACACAGCCACCCCTAACATCCATGTGCACATGTTGGTGCATAGCTGGAGCCTCCTCCCGATCTTCATAATTTTCACCTTCTGGTGGTGGTATGTCCATATCCGGGGGCATGGGTATGTCATGCCTGACGCATATATTGTGCAACATTGCACAGGCCAGGGCTATTTTCCCCATCTTCTCTGGCCTGTACATGAGTGCACCCCAAGACCAGTGTGGGCATTGGAAACATGCCTTCAATAGCCCGACGGTCTACTCAATAGTTGTCCGAGCTCACACATGTGCATGATTGTAGACCACTTCCTGCTCCATCTGAGGATCTCTCAGAGAGGTCATCAACCATGGCAGAAGCAGATATCCAGAATCACCTGCAAGACGTAGGACATAAGGTGAGCCATGACATACATATGGCTGGACAGAGCTATTCACATTTACTGTCTGTGTGTGTGCTTGATACATGCATCTGGTACTGTGGACTAGCCCTGCTGCACCCAGTGAGAGCCACTGCTGGACATGCTGTGCATGCATGGTTTGGGGGTAGGACAGGACTGGCCACTGACTGGCCCTTGTGGGAGTTGTTAAGGATTCCAATCGGTCATCACACACTGGACCAGGACACTTGGTTTTAGCCTGGGATGTGGTGCTCAATAGGAATGCTTTTTCTTTAATTTCAATTAATTCAAATTGAGTCGGTACATGAGCGGTCTCACACCCCCTTTTACAAATTTTACAAACCTTCCCCGGGTCACAAAGGTCTATGAACCAGGCTGGTTGCCCTTTACCTGGGATTTATATACTCAGGAGAATTAGGGGTCCCATTACTGGGATTACCTCCCTGATTGCCACCTGTTTGTGATTGGCCGGAAGGCCTTCTTGGCCTCTGGTTTTGCTGGTTTGGGATTGGGGCATTTTTAGGCTCCCCCATTACTAGATCTAAAATGGGGAAGCCTACACTTCTGCAATCTTAGTAGCAGCAGGGGTGTTGGCTGGTTTGGGGTTTTTGGTGCCACCCTTTTTATAGAGCATAGTGATATCAAAGAATTACATGGCAGGGCAGGCTTAGCTAAGCACACCTCTAAACAACTGGATTGGTCAGGGGAGATAGTTACCGCCTTCCTCCCAGCTGGTTGGGTTACAAGGGCATGATGTCAGATTTATTATGTGAGTTTTACAATGTCCAGAACCTCCCACCATTACTTTAGCTACAATTCAGTTTTGCCATAAATGGCACATTTGTACAGTTGGGGCCTTCTAACAAATTACATAAGCCCGTTACATATTTTATACAGAACATGCCAGTCCAACTCTTCAATTTGTAAGACATTGTTTTGCCCTTCTAAAATGTTTTAGTCATTTTTAGTGTGAAATATTTGCCTAAAATTCTATAACTTTACATGTGTGTATGGATTATCATCACGCATGTCGGTATTGAATTTTACATTGGCATCATGTACACTTTCCATGGACTACTTAATTCTTGGCCATTTTTGTTCCCTATATGGCAGTGAAGGCTACAACGTCTTAAATTATAACCCACAAAACTTTTTACATTCCCGCGAATTTCTGTTGCAAAAATAACCGTCATCAAAGTTTCTTAATAAAATAGTTTTTTTAAACAAATGGGCATCCTTTTTCCTTCACTGGGACAATTTTTTTCTCTTCATCTACCTCCAACTGTCACTTCAGTCCAATGTGGGGAGGGGTTTTCCCAGTTTGATTGAAGGTTTATGGCCGCTTCCCCTTCACAGGTTGGTGTCCTGGAGCTTCCATTGTAAGAGACCTCAGCCCAGACAAAAGTCTGCCAAAGTAGCAATTATCACTTGTGTGTTCTAGCATCTACTGTGAGGGGCCTTCTGTTGCTGGCAACCCCCAAACAGAAACCTGTTTGGTTTGATTTCACCCACTGCAACCAATGCAATTTAATTCCTTATTTTATTTATTTTTGTTATGAATCAGAATAAAGCCTGTTGAATAAGATCTCCCATGTATGTTTCACAGCACAAAACCCCTTCACATTGCTAGATAGGGGCAGGGCCTTATCCAACATACACCTTTAAACAAGTTAGTTTGCAAAAGTACATTTTAAATGTGTAGTGACTCCATTTTCCTTGCAAATTCGATTGTTCTCTTCTATCTGAATTCACACATTGTTTTGTAGCCATAGTTAGCTTCTGGTAGCTGCAATGGGTTCAAACACAGATGCACTGAAATTGACATAGGACCAGAAAGCCAGGGCCTTTTTGACGCATTGATCCATGACATTTTGTAGCCTAAGAAAAGTGTTTCCTGTGTAGCTGAAATAAAGCTTCTTTTGATTTCTTCTGATCTGAACAACAGCCTGTCATTCAGGAATACTGCTCTTGTCTGCTTAGAGCACAAAGTGAATGTGGAGGGGCATGGCAAGGTCTCATTAATAAAAGTATTGTGATGGGGAACAGAGGAAAAAGAGCATCAAAGTGGCATCATGTTTGAATGTAAATATTTCCCTTTTTCCATGGGAACTTTGGGCTTGCAGCACAGCAGCGCTGCTTTTTCCCTCCCCTTCCTTTGTATATGTAAGAACACACTGGCAAGCTTTCTCAGTGTGTCCCCTTGTTCCATCCTGCCCAATATGTGCTTGGCAAGATGGTGCAGCCATCTTTTTGTAGCTGGAAATGCAGTTTTTCTGTGAGGAAGTGGTGCTCACAGGAGCCAGCGCAGCCATTTTGCTGCTTCTGCTGAAGTGCAGTTTGGTTTTGGAAGGGAGTATAGCTGAGTGGGTAAGTATATCCCACAGAGTCACCCAAATGCCTGCATGTCCACATTGTCTCAGTTGGACATTGACATGCCCCTGCCACAGCTGCAACAGTACACAGTGCATGGCACCCACAATGCAGATTTAACCGTGATTGACTCCCATGTACAACACATGACGGCTCACATGCACAGAAGGCCTGGAAGGCCAATACAATTTGGACACACTGAAGCCATTCATGACATAGCGTGGACAGGTTGCTCCTCTGCCTTCCATTACCACTGAGATACCGCTCCTGTGCTACTCACATTGCAGTGCCACCAGAGTTCAATGCATCTATACAAGTGTAAACTGTGCAGTGCACAGAGAGCATTGACGTTCACTTTGAAATTGACATTTTACATGTGCACAACAGTGGTGTTGTCTGTGACTGTGGATTCTACGCAGACATGGTGTTCGCATTGCATGCACCTTGTCTCCTCAGGGCATGTGTTACATGTACCTAAATGGGACAGTGTACAAGTACGCTTGAATTTGTGAAATGGCAGTGCTGCATTCTGGGACCTGTAGTGCATTGCATGTCCCTGTCCATAGGTGCTCAGAATGGAATAGCCTGTCAATGATACCTCTCATGTCTCATGTTGTTCATTTGAGTCATGGCCACTCAATTGTGTATGCCGTTGATGGCCCTGCATTTGCATGGTGGCTGTGGGACAGGCATTGGTGCCAAATACATACATCCCCTTGGCCTGTGACCCATGCAGCAATGTGTATGTGTTTGTGCATTCACTCACCCAATATCCAGATCCTCTGTCCCCATAATGCGCCATGTACACAGGCAGAGTGCTGTTCTGCCGGACCATTTAGTCATGGGTTGATCCTGGGACGTGTGCACAGCAGTGAGTGATGGTGAAGTTGGCATCACAGGTCGCCTGTACGTTGAGTAAATGGTACTGCTTATGATTCATGAACACCTCCTCTGTGGCATCGGGGGCTGCCCGCTCTACATGTGTGCAGTCCAAAGCTGCAACCACATTGGACAAGCCCGCAAGTGCATGGAAGTGGCCCACGGTGGCATTGACCTGTGCCTGGGAGGTTGGAAAGAAATGTGCTGGGCCACATGGCACAGGAGGGCATCCTTGACCTGCACCAGAACTCTGGAGAATGCAGGCTAAGATATGCCATGCAGCTCACTCACAAATTGCTGGAACATTCCTGTGGCTTGGAAGTGCAGGACTGACACCAGTTTCAGAAGGGCTGGTATGGCTGTCCGATGGCTATACTGCTCCCAATGTCATCCTGGATGAGCTCAACCAGTTCCAGGATAGTTTCCCTGTGTAGATGTCCCAGGGTGTTGCTCTTGTGCAGGGAATACCTGCACACATCTGTGTCGCCACATTGCATGGCATTGATCTTCATCGTGATCATCATCCTTCTCCTCCTGCTCCACTTCCTGTCCTACTGTTGCCACTGATGAAGCTCCAGCTCATAAAGCTGTATGGCAGCGGTCAACACCTCCAGGATCATTGCTATGACTATGAGTGGCAGCATGATTGTGTTGGTCAGTGTTTCTGATGTGGGTGTGGTCCATTTGTGCAGTTCTGGTGAATATTGGGTGCACATGGGTGCATTGTGTGCAGCTGTGGCTTTTTCTTCCCCGCCAGGCCTGTTTTCCACCTCCACCGTGGTAGTGGTGTTTCCAGCTGGATTTTCCGGTCATACCAGCATTTTTATGACAGTGTTTCTGGGAATTCAGATATCATAATGATGCCTTCTTCCGGGGTGCCGGTGTTCCTGGCACATGTCCCAGCAGGTGCCACTAATACCGTGGCTGTGCTAGAGGCAATGGTTTACAGTTTTCTGTGTTACCTGCGATACGTCTCAGAATGCTAGGGTCTGGAAAAAGTGTCAGTAAATGGAATTACCAGCACTTTATTTCCAGACCGACACACTTGTAATGACCCTGTAAGAATGATGAAATCTCTGTGATAGTGTGAGACATATTTTAGATGCTAATGCAAGTGTTTAAATTATGGAGAGGTTTGCCAAAGATTGATTGTAGAGCTTCTTTTGGAGCCATGATTCTTGGCACACCTTTATTTTTTTCAACTTTTGTGCCGCATTACAGTGGGGTTTAAATAATATTGAGGATCCCAATCCATAAAAATCAGCTGATCTGAGCTGCAGAGAGTGCCTTTCATTGCACCAATCAAACTTAATAGAATCATTATTTTCACAGGCACCATCTTGGAATGATGGGAGCACCATTAACAATGCAATCATTTACATGTCTTTCATGTCAATGGTAATGTTCCTATTCACTGTGCATTTTTCTTGTTGTGACAAAGTTGAATGCTGCCATGCTATGATGCATTTTAGTGAATTAACACTTTTACTTATTGGTTAGTGGCTTTGCAAGATAGTGCTATTTTTCCAATGATTCATTTTGCTAAATCAGATTCAGATATTTTTCCTTGACATAGAAAATACCTTTCATTAGACCACTACATTACAGGGCCTGCGGTAGTGGTCCTGTAGTTATGGTTGAGTTTCTCAACTCATAGGAAGAGCAGTTTTTTTAGGCGGCTTATTACTTTCCTAACCCCGTCCCCCAGGGCCCCCAGACAAAGCCTCACAAAACTTTGCAAAAAAAAGTATATGGCTCCTTCCGAATGATTCTGTGAAGTTTGTTGCAGTTTCATCAGGGGGGGCCGGCAAAGTTATAGTGGGGTCCCAAAATTTGTGGATATCTTCAGACACGCAATGGAAAACAGTTTTACTCATGCCTACAGACCAAACCGCTGGACAGATGTTCACCATATTTGTGCCAGCAGCGGCGGCTTGGTCCCAAATGTGTGCTTTTGCAAATTTGATGTAGATCCATCCAGTCATTTTTTTAAAAAATGGGCAGAAAGTAGGTAAACAAAGTTAGTGATATTTGGGTTTAGTCTGCGGACTCACTTCACTATTCAGTCCGTGGACACCCCCCTGGGCCAGTCAGGGGCCAACGTGATGTCTGCGGACAATGGACATTCCCGCTGATTGGATGTTCGGGGACATCATTCCTATTTCTGAATTATAGGGTTGGTGAAAAATAGTTTATGGATGGATTACAACTTTGGCGCCACTCAATGAAAATGCATGACATTTTGGAATATCATTCTAGACCTGACTCTGAATGGTTCTGCACCATGCTATTTTGCAAAGAGGGAGCACAATTAGAGGGGTCGGAGGATATTTAAAAGGCTTATAAAATTGGTGCTGTTTGACGAATCTGCACAAAGGTTTGCAAAAAGATTTTAGACATGGATTTGTATGATTTGCAAAGTTTGGTGGGATTTTGTTAGAGGGGGGTGTCAACATGTTTGGATGCTTTTAACTTTGTTGCCATTTGACAAAACTGCACAAATGTTTTCACTAAGAATATAGACCCCACCTTGAATGTTTGTGCAAAGCATGAATGGATTTTGTCAAGTGGAGGCTAACTTATATGACTATATTATGTACATACATTTTGACACTTTTCAAAAAATAAGACATGGATGGATGGCCATGACCTGGACAATCTAGCTACTGGCCATGACCATGAGGGACCGGCAATGGTGTTCAAGTGGGTATTGCCACCAGGGGTCGGCTATGTGGTAACCTTTTTCAAAATCGGGATAGGTTTGAATAGGAAAAAAAAATGTCTGCTTGTGGCTACAACCTGAAGTGCTGGAATGGATTGCAGCAAACATTCATGAGCAGCATCAGCAAGGACCTCAAAGAATGGTTTTGCAAACCAGTCCTGTGTTTTATATTTTCTAAAGTGTCAAAATGTAAGTACAACAAATAGTGCTCTAACTTTGGGGCCTGGGCAGAGGGCCTGGCCCTCGGCAAGGACAAATGTCTACTCTGATTTGCCTGTTGGGAAAGTGGCATGGCTGAAGCCCATGCCCCATGGATTGTGGAAACTGGCCGTGGCTGGTCACAACATGAAGGTATATTGGACACTGCACTAGGATGGAGGGTAGGTGCAGACGATAACAAGGGTATTTTGGTGGGGTGGAATTTTTGTCGAGTCTCATGCCTCAGCTGACAGATCCACAACCCCACGCATACTAAAGGGCGTTGCCTGGATTGGCTAGCGCACCTTAATTGCCACATCTCAGTCAAAACCAACACTTCATGCCCATTGTTAGACCACCACATCATCACTTTCACAATCCCCCTTGATTTACTCACAAACCTCCCACTAAGTAGCTACCACCTTCCTTGGCCTGTAGCTCCCTAAAACTAACCAAAAATACTCTCACCATTCCTCAAAGCCCTCAAACCAGTACTCCTGTACACCCATGACCCCAAATACCAAGTAGATCTCTACAATAAAACATTGACCAATGCAATTGACACCATTGCCCCCTTAGAACCTAAGAAAGCCAAACCTCTGGCTCATATAAATTCCTGGTACAGAGAGGAATTCACAGCTCTCAGAGCGGAAAAATGAGTTGCTGAAACTGCCTGGAAAAGCAATCCCACTGTCACCCTTAAACAGAATTTCTCAAACCTCTCCAAACAATACAAAAAAGCTATAATCCAAGCTAAAGCTATCACCTTAAATACAAGAATAGCCAACACCAATTCAGACACAAGGGATCTATTCTACATCATCAAGGAACTCGAAGCCCCTGAATCCCTGACCCCTTAGCATCCACCATGACCAAAGACCCAGATTGGTGGACTAGGATACAGACTGTTATGCTGCAAAAAATAGATATGCTACAGACAATAATACTTGCGAAACAAGTTAGCCTCAATCACTCCCATCTGGGCACCAAGGCCACCCACAACTCTACTTTCAACCCCTGTAGAGCCCCACTGTTCAGCTTCAATAAGATTACTGTTCAAGACACCCTACATCTCTTAAAACATCTTAAGCCATCTATATTCAAAGGGGACATTTGCCCGGGCCCCCTTATCCAAGATTGTGCCAAAGCACTGGCGCCGTTTTTCACATCCATCATCAACTCCTCCTTCTTGTTCTTCCTAGTAGCCTCCAGCCTCAAACAAATATGGGTTCTACCCCTCCTGAAAAAAACAACTCTAGACCCAGCTGTACCCAGCAATTACCAGCCCATCACGACAGTTCCCTTCCTATTAAAAATACTTCATAGAACAGCATATGTTCAAATTCAACAACACCTACAAATAAACCATATCCTAGGAATCCGCCAATCTGGCCTCCGCCCAGGGCACGGCATTGAGTCAGTGTTCCTCGACTTGAAAAACCAGATTAACTTGATTAGGGATGAGGGGAAGCCTGCCCTACTGCTCCTCATAGACTTATCGGCAGCTTTTGACTTAGTCGATCATAACATATTATGTCACCACTTCCTCACCACTGCTTTTGCCTTCTCCCCGGAAGCTCTTGAGGGTAGAGTAATGAGAGTATTCTCTGACAATGCCAGTGCTCCACCCTCCCCTGTCGGGGTTCCGCAAGGGTTGTGCATCTCACCAACTCTCTAGAACATATTCACAAAGCCTCCCTTCGATATCCTGTACTCCCTTGTCATAGCTTACACCAATTACGCAGACGACACCTGAATTCTTCGTCCCCTCTCTGGCACCTACACCAACAATGCCGCCACCCTAAGCTCCACCTATGCCACTATCCAAGACTGGATTGCAACACACGTATTTTGCCTCAATGATGAGAAAATAGAATTGCTCATTGTTGGGCCCTCAGCTGTGAAGAAAAAGCTGGACCCTAATTATTCATCCTTTAACATCAATGGCACATCGATCCCAGTCTCAGCAGCAGTTAAAAACTCTCAGAGTATACTTAGATGCTACACTCTCCCTAACTTGCCAAGTAAGCGCCATATCCTCCTGAGCAGCATACTCAACCAAACTCCTAAGCAGTGCCAGACCCTCCCTCTCTACAGACAGCTGCCTGACGATTGCCCGTGCAGTGGTGGGAGCTAGGCTTGATTACTGTAATGTACTTTTCGCGGGTACCTCAGCCCATATCATACAAAAACTCCACACTATTCAAAACTACGCACTACTTGGTGCCCTGAACATTCCTATATCAGAACACATATAGTCTGCCCCGAGAGCAGTACACTGGCTCTCCATTAGAGAAAGAATCTCATTCAAAACACTCACAATCACATACAGATACATCTCCAAATCTGCCCCACCATACTGAGCCCAAATATTGCCAAGACCCATTCCACCAGGCCTATTAGAACTCCCCAAACCCACAAACTGGGTCAACCTAAATTCAAGTGGTCCAAAGCAGGTGGGTCAAGCTTCCCAGTCATTGCTGCTCTTCATTGGGACCCCCTCCCACATGCACTAGGAACAGAGGAATTGTAACGCTCACCTGGTTCCCACGGGGGCGCTGGTCTAGTCTGGATTGCTGTGGCCTCTTCTAGCGTGATGCGCAGGACCCGGAACACCGATTGGACAGGACCTCCAAATCGTGCTTGCCTGGCCCATAGGAATATCCTTCTGCAGATGAGAAAGGGGATTAACAGTCTGCAGAATAGTGTGCTAGCTCTCCCCTTTCCCCCTTCCCCCTTTGTTCCTCTCTAACTTCCTCCAAACCCCGGTTTAAGCTCACCTTATGGTTTGGAAATATGAACTCTCCATCCTGCTTCTGGTGCAGGGGCGTGTGTTCGTCCAGTTACTTCACTGGTTTTCAGAATGGCGCTGGCAAAATCCACTTGACTTTCCTGAGCGATGCGCCGTAAGTATGAAAGTTCAAAGTTCAAGTGAGGCCCCCTTTATGTTGTCTTTCTAACCTGTGATCTGTCCTTTATTTCAGGTGCAGAATGAAGGCGATGCGTCGAGGGGTTAAACTGCCGAGGTGAGTAGTGATGAGGGCGATCCCTCTAAATGTCCTTATCATTCCCCAGAAATGTCTCTTGTCCTTTCCCCATAGGGGCCGGGGTACGGTACCTGCCAACAGGGCGGCGCCGACCCGAAATGTGGAAGAAAAGCCGGTAAGTATTATGGCTGTTAATCAAGCTTTCCTTCTGTGTTCCTTCTGCTCACCTTTTGTTTCTTCCTCTCTCCCCTAGGTGCAGAGATGTGGCGTCCGATGCTGACAGCCGCGATGGAGACGGGAGATGTCTCGAGGACAGGTGAGTGAAGCGTGGCGCTGCAGCGAGCAACGCAATGCTTTTAAATGGAAGTCTTTCTTCAGGGATGCTGGCGAGAAGATTCTGGTTGCAGGTAAGAAGTTTGAAATAGTCCTTGGTTTTCACCCTTCTCTTCTCTTCCTTCCTTGCAGGTCTTCCAGGTTTGAGGCGGGCGTGGCTGGAGTCCAGGAGCAGGAGCAGACACGGTGAGCGTTAAGCTGCAGGAAGCAGAACAACGAGAAGCATGAGCTGCTGTCTGGGCGTGGCTTAAATAGCCACCAAAGAAGTCCCAGGTATGTATCCTTCCCCAACTAGGTATGTATCCTTCCCTGGCCACGCCCGAGTGAAAAAATAGTCCCTATGAAAAAATAGTCCCTTTCAGGTCTCAGGGAGGCCTGAAGCGTGCAGCATGGTCTGCATCAGGTAAGTGCACAAAACACCTCCCTTTATGAGACTGGCGCCTATGGCACCAGGACTGATGTCCAACATGAGCCTGGCGCCAAAGGCGCCAGGACTGAGTCCAAAGAGCCCCTATAAGGGGCCGCTGGGCTTTTACCCGAGGGCATGATGCCTGCTTCCGGGGGTGCTGGGCCTGGCCTGGTGCTCTGGGGGTAGGCATCATGACAGCACTCCCCCCCAAGGCCCCTCCCAAGGTTGTTCCTTCTGGAGGTTTCGGTTTGTTTGGGAAATTCCGATGGAACCTTTTTACCAGCCGAGGTGCATGTACGTGATCACTGGGTTCCCAAGACCTTTCCTGAGGCCCGTACCCTTTCCAATCAATTAGATAGAAAAGTTTTGATTTTGAGATCTTAGAATCCAAAATGTTCTTCACCTCGAATTCAGGCTCCCCATCTATCTGAATCGGTTCTGGTGGCTTTGTTAATCTGGTTCCTGGGTGCACTGGTTTCAAAAGTGACACATGAAAAACGGGGTGAATCCGCATGTTAGCTGGTAGATCGAGCTTGACTGCCACTGGGTTGATTATAGCTTTGATCGAGTAAGGGCCTAAATACCTTGGATTAAAAGTTCGAGGCCCCTTGAGTGATAGGTGTTTGGTAGCCAACCATACTTGATCCCCTATTTGGTATGGAGGCGCCTCTCTTCGATGCAGATCCGCATTCTTTTTGTGTTTCCCTTTCGCATGTTGCAAATGTGCAGTTGCATCCTTGAAGGCTTGAGTAATCGTAGAATGCAAATGGTCCACTGCGGGCATTTCAAGGCTCAGAGGTGAGTCCAAGTCTGAAGTACGAGGGTGATGTCCATATAGGGTATAAAAGGGGCTCTGACCAGTTCCAGAGTGTATCGAGTTATTGTATGCATATTCTGCCACCCATATAATGTCCTTCCAATTACCCTCCGATTGGTGCAACATACATCGTAGATATTGTTCAAGGGTCTGGTTCGTTCTCTCCGTCTGACCATCGGTCTGTGGGTGGTGGCTGGTCGAGAGTCTTACGTCGATTTGTGCCAGTTGACAACACTTTTTCCAAAAATGAGAAATAAACTGGCTCCCCCGATCGGAGACTAGTATGGACGGGAATCCATGCAAACGGATGATATTTTCGGGGAATTCTTTGGCAAGAACAAAGGCTGAAGGTAATCCTTTCAACGGAATAAAGTGGGCCATTTTGGAAAATAAATCCACCACGACCAGAATAGTATTGTAACCATTACAAGAGGGCAGGTCCGTGATAAAATCTAGTGACAGGGTGTGCCAAGGTGCTGGTGGAATGTCTAAGGGCTGAAGAAGACCGGCGGGTCTTGTCTTTTGACCTTTGTTTTGGGCACAAACTCCACAGGACATCACGAAAGATTTAATATCCTTTCGCCCATTCTCATAGCTGGGGCGGTAGGTGATTACAAAATCGAACTCAGCAAAGAACAAAGCCCATCGGAGCTGTCGAGACGATTGAGCTTTGGCAGTTTTTAAATATTGTAAATTTCGGTGATCAGTGATCACGGTGATGGTATGCCGGGCGCCGAGGAGATAATGCCGCCAAGCCTTGAAGGCGGACTTAATGGCTAATAGTTCCTTATCGGTGATCGCATAATTTATCTCCGGCGGCGAGAACTTTCTGGACCAAAATGCTACGGGGTGCAGTTGGTTGGTTTCGGGGTCTCTCTGAGACAGGACAGCTCCCATGGCTAAGCTGGATGCATCGGTTTCGACTATATATCGGAGATCGGGACGCGGGTGCTTCAAAATAGGTGCGGACGTGAACTTAGCTTTCAACTCCTGAAAGGCCTATTCGTCTTCCTCGGTCCATTCAAAACGTTTATTTTTTCGCAAGAGTGCAGTGATGGGTTGCACCACACGTGAAAACTCCGGGATAAACCTGCGATAAAAGTTGGCAAAACCAAGCATGCTTTGGACACCTTTCACCGAACTAGGTGATGGCCATTTGAGGATGGCATCCACTTTCCGTGAATCCATTCGGACCCCTTTAGGTGTCAGGATGAATCCGGGAAACTCAACCTCGGTGGTATGGAAAACACATTTTTCCAGCTTGGCAAACAGTTTGTGCTGGCGCAGTTTCTCTAGGACGGCCCTGACATGCTTTCTGTGATCAGATTCCGCAGAGGAGTACACAAGAATGTCATCGATATACACGACAACACAGACATCGATGAGTTCCCGAAGGACATTGTTCATGAAGAATTGGAAGGCTGCAGGCGCGTTGCACAACCCGAAAGGCATCACCTGGTATTCGAATAGTCCATATTTTGTACGGAAGGCCGTTTTCCATTCGTCGCCTTCTTTTTCTCGTACCAGATGATAAGCCCCCCAGAGATCTAACTTGGTGTATACGCAAGCGTCCTTCACCTGGTCAAGGAGTTCAGGGATCAGAGGCAGAGGGTAACGATTTTTAACAGTTATCTGGTTCAATGCGCACTAATCGATACAAGTTCTAAGGTCGCCTTCTTTTTTAGGCACGAAGAACAAAGCTGAGGATGCCGGGGACTTTGACGGGCGAATGAAACCATTGGCGAGGTATTGATCTAAATATTGTCTCAAATGCAGATTCTCTGGTTCAGTAAGGGCGTAAATCCTGCTACAAGGGGGTTGTGCACCGGGCACCAGATCGATTTGGCAATCGTACGATCTGTGGGGAGGTAACGTGTTGGCCTGTTCCTTTTGGAAGACGTCCTGAAAGTCTTGGTACTCTGGAGGTAGTTGCACGGGGACAGAGGTTACTGATGCTAGATTAATCTTTGGATTTTCTGGGTAGCAGGTTTGTGCACAATCCGGGAAGGTTATTCTCTTCGCTCGCCAATCAATTTGAGGATTATGTGTCTCTAACCAAGGGATTCCGAGAATAAGCTGAAACTGTGGAGCCTTGATTACATCAAACACAACTGCCTCCCGAGGGCCATCCAGACCTACAAGTGTCACCTCAGCTGTGGAATGTGTTACCGGTCCAGAGGCAATTTCGGTTCCATCTACTGTGGTGATGACATCTTTGTTGGTTTTAGGACGCAGAGGGAGGTTTATCCTAGAGACCAATTCTCGATCCACATAGTTTCCTATAGCCCCGCTATCGATGTATGCCTTTATAGCATGCAACCGTTTAGGCTGTTCCGGATCTACGAGGACCATTGGCACAATGAAATGCGAGGTCTGAGAGTTAGTTTTCAAGCTCGGCAAGCGGACCCCTATGCTTGCCGGGCGTGGTCGTTTCCCGATACAGAGTTTCCATGGATTTTATCAGCGGCTCCTACCACCTTCTTGGGCGGCTTAACCGGGCAATCTCGTAGAAAGTGTCCAGAGGACCCACAATAAAGGCATAATTGCATCTGTCGTCTTCTTTCCCGTTCTTTTTGAGTTAGGGGTCCTTTAACACCTCCGATTTGCATAGGCTCCGAGGCATCAGCCCCCTTGGGGTTAGCGTGGGTCTTGGCCAACACCCGGGTTTCAAACTTGGACCGATCTGCTTTTCTGTTTTGCAGCCTGTGATCCAATTGGACCACTAAGTCTATATATTCAGTGCATTCTTGGGGCGGATTTACAACTTGTGCCAGGACATCTTTAAGTTCTCCGCGTAGACCTCGATAGAATAACGTGATTCTTTTATCCTCTGGCCAACCAGTTTCCACAATTAGTCTATTGAAGGTTGCAATGTAGGATAGAAGGTCTTGATTGCCCTGTCGCAGAGATAGAAATTCGTCATCCAGAGCCTGTCCCTGGGAGTGTTGAGAAAATAACCTTTCCATGCTTGTTTGAAATCCTTGAGAATCATGAAGAATCGGGTCATCTTGAGTTACCAGTGGGACTGACCAATCGGCAGCACAGCCGCTGAGATATGACAACACAAAGGCTACCTTGGTCTGATCATTAGGGAAGGCCCCAGGTCTGCATAGGAAGTGCAAACGACACTGATTCATGAATACAGCGAATCGTTTGGGGTCCCCAGCAAAGTGTTCAGGTGGGGCCAGCGGCATGTTTCCAGGTAGATTAATCTGCACCGGGTTACTGGAAACCACAGGAGCGGGGTTCCCCCCGGAACCGGGTAAAGGAGTTTGTCCAGCTTGACCTTGCAAAAGCTGTCTAGCCAGGTCATCAGCTCTATCCTTTATCACAATCACTTCCCTCCTGAGGGCACTAGTCTCTTGATGAGCGGCGTGTACTTCGGCCCGTAATTCCCCCAGTAATTGGGCCAACTGGTCAGTTTCGGAAGTTTCCATAGCACCTGGGTGGGAATTTGTAGGAAGGCTTCGCGTTCTGTAACGCTCCCCTGGTTCCCACGGGGGCGCTGGTCTAGTCTGGATTGCTGTGGCCTCTTCTAGCGTGATGCGCAGGACCCGGAACACCGATTGGACAGGACCTCCAAATCATGCTTGCCTGGCCCATAGGAATATCCTTCTGCAGATGAGAAAGGGGATTAACAGTCTGCAGAATAGTGTGCTAGCTCCCCCCTTTTCCCCTTCCCCCTTTGTTCCTCTCTAACTTCCTCCAAACCCCGGTTTAAGCTCACCTTATGGTTTGGAAGGATGAACTCTCCATCCTGCTTCTGGTGCAGGGGCATGTGTTCGTCCAGTTACTTCACTGGTTTTCAGAATGGCGCTGGCAAAATCCACTTGACTTTCCTGAGCGATGCGCCGTAAGTATGAAAGTTCAAAGTTCAAGTGAGGCCCCCTTTATGTTGTCTTTCTAACCTGTGATCTGTCCTTTATTTCAGGTGCAGAATGAAGGCGATGCGTCGAGGGGTTAAACTGCCGAGGTGAGTAGTGATGAGGGCGATCCTTCTAAATGTCCTTATCATTCCCCAGAAATGTCTCTTGTCCTTTCCCCATAGGGGCCGGGGTACGGTACCTGCCAACGGGGCGGCGCCGACCCGAAATGTGGAAGAAAAGCCGGTAAGTATTATGGCTGTTAATCAGGCTTTCCTTCTGTGTTCCTTCTGCTCACCTTTTGTTTCTTCCTCTCTCCCCTAGGTGCAGAGATGTGGCGTCCGATGCTGACAGCCGCGATGGAGCCGGGAGATGTCTCGAGGACAGGTGAGTGAAGCGTGGCGCTGCAGCGAGCAACGCAATGCTTTTAAATGGAAGTCTTTCTTCAGGGATGCTGGCGAGAAGATTCCGGTTGCAGGTAAGAAGTTTGAAATAGTCCTTGGTTTTCACCCTTCTCTTCTCTTCCTTCCTTGCAGGTCTTCCAGGTTCGAGGCGGGCGTGGCTGGAGTCCAGGAGCAGGAGCAGACTGGGTGAGCGTTAAGCTGCAGGAAGCAGAACAACGCGAAGCATGAGCTGCTGTCTGGGCGTGGCTTAAATAGCCTCCAAAGAAGTCCCAGGTATGTATCCATCCCCAACTAGGTATGTATCCTTCCCTGGCCACGCCCGAGTGAAAAAATAGTCCCTATGAAAAAATAGTCCTTTTCAGGTCTCAAGGAGGCCTGAAGCGTGCAGCATGGTCTGCATCAGGTAAGTGCACAAAACACCTCCCTTTATGAGCCTGGCGCCTATGGCGCCAGGACTGATGTCCAACATGAGCCTGGCGCCAAAGGCGCCAGGACTGAGTCCAAAGAGCCCCTATAAGGGGCCGCTGGGCTTTTACCCGAGGGCATGATGCCTGCTTCCGGGGGTGCTGGGCCTGGCCTGGTGCTCCGGGGGTAGGCATCATGACAGGAATCCTATTGGTCTTTCCGCAAAGCCCTTAAAACCTGGCTGTTTGACTACCCCACCCAACACTGAATCCATCAACTGTTTGTCTGCATGCTATACCTGATGTGACATGATGTGATGTGGACTACCAACTGTATTCTACTATACTATGGGCCTCATGGCGGTCCCGTAATGAACGGTGCTGGTACAGGACCGGCACTGTTCATTACGGGCTGCCCTATTACGAAGCTTGCTAGCGGGTCCCGCTTTTCACGCCTGGTCAGACCAGACGTGAAAAGCAGGACCCGCTAGCATGCCAGGATACTAACAACGGGTCCATCATTAATGGGCCCGTTGTTAGCATCATCCCCATTCCCATTGAGTCCTATGGGGCTCAATGGGAATGGGGATTGATTTTTACCAGGTCCTAGAAAAGGGCAATAACCGGGTACGCCAAGATCGGAATGACCCAGTTATTGCCCTTTTCTGTGACCCGGTAAAAAATCATTACTGGCGGCAGCCGTGCCCTTAATAAGGGTACGACTACCGCCTGGGTCATAATGAGGCCCTATGTATCTTGCCTCCGGGCTACATGTAACCCATTCTTCAAAGCGGCCTGATGCCTGAGGGGTTGTGTGCGATATACAAATGAAAATAAAATTGCTGTAGGCAATTCAATGATGATTTGCACCCCCAGCATGAGCTGCTGATAATGACACACATTATTATGCGTTGTAAAAGATATGTTTGTAAAGGAGGTTTACAGTTCTTTCATATATATTAAAAGAGGAATTATTAATAACTTATATACAGTGATGTAACATCATGAAACAATTTCACTTATAAAAACCTAATAAATTGACAGAAAAACTTTGTTAAAGGGACATTATGGTTAGGATGCACCACTCTCTTGGGATTCCTCCGCCCCAGCAGTTAGCCAGTGGCCTCCCGCCTTGGCATCCCTTGGCACTACCCTCCTGTGCTCCCATGGGCACTTGCCCAGCAGTACTGCCCTTTCTATTTATGCACTTTTCTTACTGCATAATGAATATGTGCATTTATAGGAGCACAGTGTAGATTTATTTTGGTATAAGTAAGGACAATGCAGATGCAAAAGATTTGTAGAACATTGCTAAGTGGCAGTTGGTGTGTGGAAGTTTAATATGTTGACAAAGTTATATCTAGAGGTTTTTTAAAGTAATTGGTGAATGGATGTGTGACTGTTTGAAAGTAGGCAATGAGGGAGTGTTACCAATATAAAAGTAAAAAGTGTAGAAGGGCTGTCCTGTGCGATGGTGTGAATGCGCCATCCAGGTCTTTTAATTATGCATGGCTTGGAAAGCGGACCACAGATACTGCAACTAGTTATAAAGGTGCATGGATTATGGTCCTTATTGTATTCTAGAGAAAGGTATTTGGAACAGCAAATAGTTTCTGTCCTTTTATGTTTTTTTCTAGTATACAATTGTCCATTATTTCTATTAGCATAATATAAAATGCTAATGGAAATGTTGTAGAATCTTATTGAGTCTAACTACTTTACTGAGAAATGAAAAGTAGATGGAGTTTATAAGATTATTTTAGTACCATTTTTTTAACTGTGAAAGGTGGCACCTTATAGAAGCTTTTTTTGGTGTTTTTTGATTTAGCATTTATTTTATTTATTTTGTGCAGGAGAGGCCAGGAAGAAAGGTTGGGGAGGGAAATGAGGGAATGGGAACCAGTGAAAGATATGGGGGAGGTGGACAGGGATAGATGTTTTGTGTGTGCCTTAAATCTAATTTAAGGGGCAGTGTTTCTCATGCCCCTTGATTGCAGCCTCAAAAGCACTTTTAAACTGCTCCCCCCTGCAGAGTGATGTGTTGCAATATACACAGAGTACTGTTGTCTTGGAAAGGTATGGATCAACAGCCTCTTTTATGGCATGAAAGGTAGATGGTGGGATCGTCTACCCCACAGGAGTAGCCTGTGTGGTGACAGTAGTGCTTGAGGAAGATGAGGTAGAGGAAGGCAGCCTATCGCTTCTTGAAAAAGCAACAGCCTTTCCCAGAGCATCCTGGTGGTTGGATTTGGTGTGGCGTCGCATAGAGGTGGTCCCGTAGGAGCACTGCCCAGGTTGTCCCCGACTGCGTACAATATTGCACTCAGTGCATTTAACTTTTGTAGCCTTAGCCTATGGTACACCTCCGATGGTGGTAAAGAACTGCAACACCCATGATTCTGTCTGGGTGTTGAAGGTAGGAATGTCCTCTATCTCTTCTACCAGGTCCTCTTGATTGATTTCTGCATCATTGCCCTTTTTCTTGTTGTGGAGGCCCTGTAGGTAGTGGTGGTGGTGGCTCATGCGGAGGAGGGTGGCCATGGCTGATGCCATTTTTAATTGAAATAGTTGTTGGGCCAATATTGTTCCAAGCATGTGCTCTCTCCTGCCTGGAAAATCAGTAAGAATAGGTCTAGGAGCTGTGAAAGGGTAAATTTTCAACTTGAAACTTCCTAGATCAGCTTACAATTCAGCTTGGAGCTAAGAAGTTGCAGAAAGTTCCTGGAAGTGTTACAAATGTTGTTAGGAGGTGGGCAACGAAACAGTTTTTACTTGAAACTTTCTAAAATGGCTGAAAATGCTGGTATTTTGGGGTTACTATGATATCAGGAAGTTGTAGCACATTACTGTGCACTGGTAAAATACCTATGAAATTCAGTGAAGAAACTTTGTTAAAGTGACGTTATGGTTAAGTTGAACTAATAAAAACCTATCAAATTCAGCAAGAAAGCGTTATGGTTACAAGTAAACCTGAAAAACCCCATAAATTCGCCAGTTATGGTAAGCTAAGCAACCATAACTCGCGCCACCACCGTGCACTGCTAAGACTAACACTGAGGACATCATAGATGACATCTCAAATGTAACTGATGAAATCACTGATAACATCACATATGAAATTAATTTTGATGAAAAGTCCCTACAAGGGCTTGTGTTTATAATGTTTGTCACAAGATGTCAGGGTTGAACGGGAGATCTATGATGAACAGTTTAATATCTAAAAAAAATGTACTTATCTTAACAAAACATTATATTGGAGTGTTGTTGTTAATCCATGAACATAATCATACATACACATAGGCAATGGCTTCACCACCACCATAGACCATAGAAGTACAGCATTTTTAATCTGGTATTATTGGCCAGTATCTCTTTGAACTGGAAAAAGGTAATCTTGAGGCTTTTTTGTGTGGAACTGTCTTATACTGTCTGAGCTCCTGGAGAAAAGGGAGAAAGAGGAAAAAGGTTAGGACAAGAACAATACTTATTTCCTCACCTGATTCTGGATCCATTGCGCCTTCGAATAGGAAGAAAGACATTATTTGATGCGCGTTGCATCGCCTGCTGCTGCGCCGCGCTAGCCTCACCAGCCTTCGCAGCACCTCCACGATCCACCTCTGTTTTCATCATTTATTTGCCTAATTCCGGCACCTAAGAGGAATAAAGAACAGCAAGGTAAGCCGAGAGAATAATAAGGCAATATTTGTCACCACTATAGACTTACCTGACTTTCCCGCCGGAGACATTCTTCATCTCCACGGGCGGCGCAGTCTCCTTTCATCTTCACCGAGCTCCGGCATCTAAGGGGAACAAAAGGACAGCCAGGTGAGCCAAAAGAACAAACCAAGGGAATCTCCTTCACCATACCTGATTTTACCGCCGGAGGTATTATTCCTCAAAACACCATAATTCTCACTAAGCACCTGTAATAAGGGAGAAGGCAACAGATTACATACAGGTGTCATTTACCGGACAGTGTTGGATACTACAGACTCTTACCTGAACTTTACCAGCCACACGAGGCAATTTTCTCTAGGGTCAAGCTGCAAGGAATCGGACAAGAGTGAAAGTCAGACATTTTTAACTCTCACAAACTATATACTTACGGCTCCTCGCCAGGAACCTCAGAGTCAATCTTTTTCTGGAACTCTCCAATTCCTTCAGACCAGTGAAGTAACTGGTTATCCACGCGCCCCTGCATTCTACGCAGGATGGAGAGCTCATCGTTTAAAAACTTAAGGTGAGAATATATAAAAAGAGACATTGGAGGTGATTAGACGGGAGAACAGTGGGAGGTTATCACTCAAATCCACGGGTGGCTAATTCCCTTTCTCCACTTTCAGGAGAATACTTCTTCGGCTCAAGCAGACGAGATTAGGTGGGCCAGTCCAGTCTGTCATCTCTGCACTACGTGTCACATGGGTGGAATCCGCAGCTGTCCAGTTCCGATCGACGCCCCTGTGGGAGCCAGGTGAGCGTAACAGTTTGTCGCGCGTTCGGGATGCCCGGAAATTTTTTGTACAGTATCATTTTGGACACAGACAGACTTTTAAGTTGAACACTTGGACTCAGAATCTCCTTAGTTTCGTTTAGTTACAGAAGCCCCACCATAGCATAGGGCAAGTTATGCCTTTTACCATCCTGACATTTGGTTTAATACAGTATTTGTTTTAAACTTTAAGTCTGTTTTCTGTGTCTTGCTTCATGATACCTTCATATATGGTGTCAGAGTGGGATAGGGCTCAACTGATACAAATTGGTGGACCCCAATGTGGTTGGTAATTCAACAAAAAGTAGGGAGGGATATCATTGTAAAAATTCAAGAACAACATAGACTTTTGACTCTAAAGAGGGCTATTGCCTCCCGGTTAAGTATCAAGATTTATTCTATAAATCTCAGTTCCTCCTTGATACCCTTCCGATAGTCACTTATCATTTAAAGCACAGGGATACAATTTGGCTATCAGTGGTAGAATCCCAAACATTTATTCGACCCAGAGCTTTAGGTCCTATAGAAGCAGACAACAAAAATGTTACCATCTCTCTCCCTTCCTCTTCTATAGAATTGATAGAAAAGCACCTGGATGGAAAATCTGATACCACCCAGGATCTACAATTTCATTCTGGATCCGACACTGATGGAGGTTCGAGTGACACTATGTCTTCTCCCGATACAATGTCATCTTTAGCGGAACTATTGGCCCAACTAGCCAAACACCAGATAGCGGCTGAAAAAATACTACAAACAGGGTTGGAAAGACTCATAGCCGCCCAAGAAAAGCCCAACATTCCCCAGGGGGTTTTAAAAATGTATAAAGAGGGGGGCGATCTAGGAATTTTTTCCTGAACTTTGAAAGGCTCACTCACCAATTCCATTGGGGGGATGAGTTGAAAATCGGTTATTTAGGCCCCCTTATAAAAGGAGAATAACAGACATAATTTCAGCTGTTGAATCTTTCAGGAACAACTTCTTTCGCTAATATTAAAGAAGGGCTCCTACAACGGGTAGGTCAAACTGGCAATTTCTATCACAAAATATTTAGAAACTTAAAATGAGGTCTCAGGGAAACACCAGTTGAGCTCAGAGAGCGGGTCAAAAACACCTAATCATTATAGTTAGGAAGGAAAACATGGCCCGCGGTATTAGAAGCTTTAGGTTTGGAACAGTTTATTCATTTATTACCTCCATCAAGCCTGCTTGTTGTTTTACAAGTAAACAAACCTACACTTTTGCTAGCTATTGAGACCAACCAACATTTCTCTGATGCCAACACATATTTCTACTCCTTACACAGACCTGAGCCGAGAAGAGAAAGTAAAGGACCTCGTAAACCCTCTTTTGCTAAAGAAAAAGTCGAGCTTGCATACTGGTACCGAGACTCATCTAGTGGGGAGAAAATCAGAATAAAGAAGAGACAGAACCCAAGCAAAGTGAAGAATTGAAGAGAGAGGAGATTAAAACAAAACCTCAAATTTTAACATGCTTTTCCTTTAGCGGACCGGGAAATTTAGAGAGAAATTGTCCCCTAAACAGAAAGGAGGAATCCATTGAGATTGAGTGTCTGGTGGGGAAAATATGGGGCACCCAGGGAATGAGGGGATAGAATTCAAAAGTAATTTCTTATGTGGAATATCTACTCAATCCACCTAAGAACCAGCAATGGTTGCGGAAATCCCAGTACCGGCCCTAGTACATTCAGGCAGCAAACAAACTGCAGTTACGGCTGACCTAGTGCCACCTGAATGATTGAAGGGAGCTTCACTAGTGAAGAGAATATGCAAACATGGGGATCTAAATCTACCCTAAAGCAAATATCCCCATTCAATTAAAAGGAATAACTGCCACCTTTCCTTCTGCCATTATCCTTGAGTTACCAGAAGAAACTATTATTGGAACTGACTTCCCTAACTTTTCATCATTATTACACAAAATCAATCCTTCTTAAACCCCCTTTTCTCCATCTAACACTTGGCAAAAAGATACAGGGGAACCATATAATACTACATGGAACTGGAATAAGATCAATAATAAGTTACATCAGGATCTAAAACCTCCCCAATTGAAACTAAAAACTGGCAAAGTGGGCACGTTTATGTTAGTCGAAACAGAATTAATACGCCAACCAAGAGGACTTAACCATAGAGAAATTAAGGATTTCTTGGACCGTTGATGCGGCGGCTACACAATGAAACCTAGTGGGGACCGAGATCAAGAAAACATAACTCTCTCCTCTCAATTTCCTTGTGAAGCACCTCGGTCCAACCAGCATTGGAGAAGGCTATGTTCTCCCTCCTATTCCCTATGGATCCTCGGTGTCGCTGGCCAGGGAAAGGCCATTGCTCTTGGTTCTCGATCCTGGGGGTGGACAAGCGAGTGAGGACCACCTGGGTGGAAGGTCTGTGGGCACTGTGAGTGGGATGCCCTTAGGTGAGACATGGTACCCTCCTTTTCCTATTAAGGAACAACCTACCCCCCTTAGCCTTTATGGGCTATTACAAGACCTCTCCCCTTTTTTCCAACAATTCCCACCTAACAGTACTGAGATGAGGAAGAAGCAATTAAGAGTAGTTAACACTAGTAATCTAGTTTACCACTCTGGTACTGAGACAAAGGAGATGCCAGAAGGGGTATGAGAACCAGGCATGTCTAGCTAAACACATTGCAGAGGGTCAGGCAATTAGGTTTAATGAGCAAGACCTGAAAGTGATTAAGAACTATATAGAGCCCACCTCTGAGTCAGATAGAGAGTCAACCCGGGAGTCGGAGTGGAAGTCAGACTGGAGGTTGGGCGGAGGCCGAAGTGGGAGTCCCGACCAAGAGTAACTGTGAAGACACCAGGGAAAGCGGGAGGGATCCAAACCACTGCTGAAAGATGCAGACATCCAATCTGTGAAGCAGAACGCACCGAGAGGACAAAACTGCAGGTGTGAAAATTGGGTCTTGTGACTGGCACTGGAGCACAAGCTCCTTTCTGTATGGTCGGTGCAGCGGGGAGCAGAGCTGGTAACGTCTGTCCCTTAAAGCCCTCAGAAGAATGCTCATTCTTTCGGGCATGGCAGGAACCCCACAGTATTGCTGGGGCAGATTGAAGTGCCCTTAAGGCAGGAGTGAGCACAGAACAGCCCGCGTAAACCAGGAGAGACAAGTGCAAGCACTGGTGAGTTTCCCTTCTCTCTCTCTTAGGCATATGCATCTGAATGAAAGCCCATTTCGGAAAGCGGATGCATGCAGAAACAGTAACCGCAAATGGTTAATAAGTTGCAATCCATTACAGGAACAATTAAAAGTCCCGCTAAAGAAAACCTTTGTACAAATTATCTATTCTTTAAAAATGACCTGGACTCTTTGTATTTAACATCATCTTTTAGGTTCAGACTTTCCTTAGTTTCGTTCAGGTAGGTTAATTCTGCCTTAGCATAGGGCATGATAGGCCTTTTACCATCCTCATATTTGGTTTGATTAAGTATTTTACTTTAAACTTTAAGTCTGTTGTCTTTGTCTTGCTTCATGATGAAGAAGGCAACCGTCTCTTCAGTTTGACCCAGTGCTTCTCATCCATAACACCCACAACAGCTGCACCCGTTTGCCTTTCACTCATCTCCTGGTTGATGCTCGGTGTATTTTTAATGATGAGCATGGTCTGTGATAATTCCTTTTGCTCTGTCGCTATCTGGCAAGGCACCCCAATTCCAAATACCATCTCTCCTGTGTCTTCAGTGTCTTCAAACAATTGCTCATCAGACACGCCCCTTAGCAATAAGGTCGGACCGATGCACAGAACTGGTGTTACCTCCTGCAGAACATCAGGCTGAAAATAAAAACTCAGTTGGTACCTGCCAAGTCTCATTTCTGATCCCCAGAACCCAATTCAACAAAATCATCACCCCATAAAGAATCAATTCTGTATGTATGAGAACCCCTCTAATCGTGTTGTCACTAACATAGGCCTGTAAACGTGCTGCTTCGCTCACCGGATACAGCCCTGGGGTGAAGCATATTATGCCCGCCTCCGTGAAAGTAATAAACATCTACAGCTTACTCAAGATGTACCTTCCCTAAAGATTTGCTGGGGTGTCTGTACAATACAACAAAGGGGCAGGTACATTTTCAGTACCTGCCTTAATGGAAAGATGTTCAGTATAAGGGACCGACAGGATAGCCCCAGAAAATCCCTGTGTGTCCATTGTTTTTCCTGATATGAGTAAAACTTACCTTCCTTAATGGAAGATTTTGTAGGCTCTGTGTCGACCATGAATGAGAATGTTTGTTCACCTACCTTCACACCTATCCTGGATTCCTCTTCTGGATTGGTGTAACGGGCAGGACTGGACACATCAGAGACCCCTGTAGGCTGTCCTACTCCTAGTAGATATTAGCAATGGGGAGCAAAAAAGGTCGCCCTCCAAAACACTTGGCTCCAGTGTAGTGTGTAACCATTCCGTGGGGTAAAGGATTTTTATCCCATGTCTGTGCCAATGATTGTGCTGGCATGGTTGGTGGGATCCAATAGGTCTAGGCAGCCCCAGTCACTGGCTTCTGTTCAACCTGTGCCTGCTGCAATTGCACAGAGCCTGGGACATATGGAACGGTTAGGATTGCATCTGCTGTGCTCCCATGTTGAAATACTCTGGTTCGCCATGACAATCTTGTGACACTTGTCCCAACCTCCTACATGACCAACACTGAATCCCATCAAATCATCCATAACTATTTCCTGTTGGCCCATTAAACCAGGGACCCGTTCCTCCGAATCCGCCAAGTGACCCACCTCCCCATGGACATCCTCCCCTGTCCCTCGGAAACCCTCTCATCGACCTTGGACCCATCCATCTACCCCTGTGTCATACTCAATTCACTGTGTGCCTGTTGTCTAGATTGTCCCTCTTGGCCCACCATAGAATATGTGATTACTGCCCCTTCTAGACAAATGTTCACCAATTTCTTTTGAATAAACTTAGCCTATGCTTGTTGTGCCTGCTCCACACTCTCACTCTCTTTGTCTTGTCTTCATTTTCAAAAATGCACAATATGTGATTGAATATCCAGCCAACTTTTGGCCTCCATTCCTACCACCTTATCTAAATCATGCTGGACTTCCTCAGGGAGACCCTTTTTTAGAATGTGGCAAGCAAAGTGCCACATTCTTGTCCCATGCTTCTCCCGTTTCCGTCCTCCACATCTCCTGAATTAACTGGATGTGTTTGGCAGGATCATCATCCAATTTTGTTTTAGCTAGATTCAAATTCATATCAGGCATTTCAGAATACATAATCTGAAAGGCCCCCATACCTATGCCCTGAGATTATTGAAAGCTGCTCTATTGTGGGTATTTGTATCCAACTGAACTCCTGGATACCTCAATCTCTTTCAAAGCTCATATGACCGCTCCCTCATCTGGGACATGAATAAACTCTTCATGTCCCATATGGCCAACATGAACCGGCAGTATGTTTCTCTAGTGTAGATACCAACTTCTCTGCTCCTGCAGTGGTTGAAGTAGTGTCTTCATCAAGTTATTCTGGTCCATGTGTGACCACAGGACACAATACGCAGTATGCAGATCATTCTGGAGCAAAGGAAACTGAGCTATACCTGTTTATGCTGGTGGACTTTCCCCAAATCTCCCCTACTACTTACTAAAGCCATGCAAGTACCCTGGTGCATCCTATGGCTCCATGGTGTGCTTTTTAACACTGCTACTGGAGCGGGAGGTAGGGTAACTACACCCTGCTCTCCCTGCCGGACATTTCTTTCCTTTCCTTCTTGCTGGTCTACTCCTGCTACTACATGCCCTTAACCTTCTACATGCATGGAAGCATAATCAGTACCACCATATGGTACTGTCTCCCATCCTCCCTGGTCAGCCCCTGTACCCAGGGTAGCATCCCTGTTCTCCATATCCACCTCAACCATTCTGATAACTGAGCTGTCCAATCCAACAAGAACCTGCCCATGTCTCCACCTTCCTTCTTCTACATCCCTTATCTATCTTCTCACTTCCTCACACTCTTCCTATCATTGCTGCCATAGCAGCACTAACATTCCTCCGCTAGTCTTAGTGCTTTCTTCCTTTTTTCCTGTTCTGCGCATCTACCACTCTTCGCAGCCTATCCTCTATCCTACCCAGAAAAGGCCTAACCTCTTCTTTCTCCCTCATTTTCAATTTTTCCTGCGATCTCCTGACGACCAGCCTCACTCTTTCTCGCTCATTCACCCTTAATCTATCTGCTAACCTAGCAGTCGGGGAGTTAGTCCCTTCTTGATGTCCATTTTCAACTGCTCTGCAGCCCTAACCATTGAAGGAGTTACCCTTCCACTTTCCTCAACATCCCAATTCTTAGAAATCGTAACTGATGGAGGTGTTACCTGTGTTCGTCTTGCAACCACTGGAGAAGCTGCTGGGGAAAATGGTGGTTCAAACTAAGGGTCTGTGTACCCCTCTGTGGGTGATAAAGGATAGCACCCATGTGGGGGTGGTACAGAATTAATTCCCACCCCCTTCTTTTTCAGTCCCCCCACACAATTTCAACATCATGACCCTTTCTGCCCATTTCATGTATTCTCCTTAATTCCAAGATGTTTAACTGCTTTTCTAACTTCGAGCCCTTGTGCTTTGAACTGAAAAAGATATGCAGGTTCTCTAGTATCCCTGTATCCCAGGTTCTCTCAATAGGCCAAACATTGATATTGTTCCCCTTACTTTCCCGCAATAACTCGCTGTGGTATTTTAAAATGTTCATCTTATAGCCGGGCAACACCTCTCACAAACAATTCAATGGAGTTTCTATACTCTTCCCCAAGTTATTGATAAAGACTTTGACAGGAAAATTGTAGAGCCAAACCTGCAGCACAAAAAATGTTCACCCAAAGAACCCACATTTTACCCATGCCCAATTCCTTAGTCGTTCTCACTCACTCACTATACTTGTCTATAACACAATTACCCATCTTCACTATTTTATTACAATTTGCCTTCTCGTTCATGCACAAAAGCTCATATTATCTTGTTTCCAGATTGCCACACTCATAGTGAGGCCCTAAATCGCAACAAACCACATCCGTTGACATCATTTATACATTTTTGCAACAGTTAAAACACTCACAGATACTTTATTGCAATCCACCCCCAAACATGATCAGACAAAAACCTCTTCAAAAAAATCCCATCTTTTACCAATTCCTATGTTTTCATTGGCTAGTTTAATCTTAATAGTCATCGTTTGACCATATTCATAACACACCTTTTCTTAGGATTCATTGTGTTGGGTCATGACATCAGCATATGGTTAAACATTGGTATTGAAACACAATAAATTACTATCAGTAACTGGCCTAAGTCCTTTAAACCCTAACTTTTGAGTTGCACATGGTTCACATGAATATTCCTAGCGATATGATGAAGGCTGGTTAAATGATTTCTCTTTGAGTTAGTGATGCTATCTCATTCCCCAGGTCCTTAGTCTCATTGGAAAATTCTAATCTAAATACCCAGCCACATTATCGCACAGAGCACACCTGAAAATACAATTGCAACTCCTGTTTTCTTATTAGTTAGACTTGGCCATTTGCTCACCCTGTGTTTCACTGCTAGCTAAAACAAAAAATGAAATTATTTTTCTCATGCTCCCATTCATCAGGAGGTTACCTTCTATCGGCTGTGATATTGATGAAACCATAAAACTCATGGCCACTTCCTCCAGCTATGCTGACCACAAAGGTTTCAGAGTTACTTATTAACCCCTCCCCTGGCTTTTAAACCTGACAGAATCAGTTACTTAACAGTGAAACTTCACCTTGAAAACAATACGACTAGCGTGGGTTTGATTGATTTTTGAAAGCCCACCATATTGAGATGCATGAATACGCCATATATTTGTATTAATGTACATGTATGTTTTTACATTTTGGTGGGTATGACAGTTTATCTTTCTACGCGCCTGAAAGCTCATATATTCATTCTAGATAACAGTAACACTAAAGTAACATATCCCATTCATATTTAACCACACTTTCATATATATGAAAATTGCTATATCACACCCATTTTGTGGCCACCGCTAGGTGTCAATACGGTGCGCCCAACATGAACCCCTCGTAATGATGGGGACCTTTCCTGACCACCCCAACGTTATGCAAATGGGACCTGACTGATTTCAACAGCATGCAGAATAGGTGGTGGCTATAGAAATCAAAACACCAATAAAGTTGCAGTTCAAAGGGGGACCATGGCAGTCTGACAGACATTTTGAATTGGATGCCTTTGGAATTCTTTTATATGGTCAATCTGTAACAGGAAGCATTGACAAAGTCAATATGTCTGGCTTTGCAAATGAATATGGTAAGTACGTTGTGTCCTGTCAAGACATTGCAAAGGCAATCTTACGCTGTACATTTAAAAATCCACACCTAATGTCTTTGTCAATGCCTTTTTATATAGGTTACTCATGTATTATATATGCCCCTCGTCCCTTGTACGTGGTGGTGAAGGCTCTTGGAAATGCTAATGGATATTTTCAGAATGTCCTTGGTGGAACTGAAGGAGGGATATGCCCACATTTGGGAAGATGGAAATCCTGAATCCATCCCCCGCCAAAACCCAGTCACTGGAATGACGTACTGCTGATACAGAGTCGTAGAAATCATATCCTGATCCACTGATCCTCTAGGTTGGTGGGGGAGGCTGAGGCATTGGGGGGCCTGAGCAGATGGAGTAGGAGAGGAGGCAGGGCAAGTTGAGGATATCCCACAAGTAGCAATGCAGGCAGGCACATGAGGGTCTCTTGTGGAAACAGCCATGGAGTCTAGGAAGGTACAGTCTTTAGTGGGTGCTTCCAAAAAGGCTGAGGCAGGGCCTCTTGCGAACTCCCCGGACAAGATATGGGAGGCCGGTGTCCAGGGCATCAGGGCCAGTGGATGGAGAGGAGTGTATGTTCCTCTTGTGCGAGCATGGGGCTGCTTCAACAAACACACTGGAAGGGGAGTATCAGCTGCCTCCTGTCTCGGTGGGAGCCATTGAGGAGAAAGTGACTCCAACTAAAAGACAATTATGTCCCTGAAAATAGAGAGGTGATCCCTCAGGAGGAGACTCACAGCAGGGACCAGCATGCAGAGGTTCTGCAGCAGCTGGTGGACCAACCTGAGGGGGAAGAGGAGGAACGAGTAGACGTGGTCAATGAGGAGTCTATTCCTTCTCCTGCTGTAGTGGAAGGGACAAACAAGGTGCAGGAGGAGCTTTGTACTCTGAGAGAACTTGATGATGAACATAAGGGGCTGCTGTGCCTTGTGAGGGACCAGAGAAACCTAGTGGGTGGCTGCATACTGTGAAATAACCTTAGAATATTAATAGGTGGCTGTACCCTGTAGGAGGACCAGAGACTCTTAAGGTCTTAAGGTATGGTTGAATCTTGTGGGACAATCTGAGAACCCTAGTGGGTGGCTGCACTATGTGAGAAAACCCAAGGACTTTAAGGTAAGGGGTAGGAAGCCCCAGTGTGTGAACTAGATAACCTTAGTGGATGGCTGTACCCCAGCAGAAACCAGAGAACATAAACACGAAGATGCACCCTGTGGGAGAACCCAAGAATATTTAAGGGTGGCTGTGCCCTCTGAGGGAACATGCAAACCATTGGCAAGTGGTGTGATCATCATAAGCAATACAAAGATTTAAAAACATTACTCACACAATAGTTGTTAGAGTTGCTTTTCTAGAGCTTCCTCATGAAGGATTAGAAACCATATATCCTAAGACAAAATAGGTTCCAACCAAAATGAAAGACCAAAACTCTCCATTGTAGCAGCTTTGTCAAAGTTGCTGAGCTTAGCTCAGGGGAGGGCGGAAAGCTTGTAGTTAATTACAGTTAATCCCCACTGTTACCCCCAAACAATACACTACACTGGGAAACAGAAAAGTGTCCACTTGACCCCCTCCTCTAATATACACTTTGTTATAAAATCGTGCAAAGAATCTCTATTAGGTTAAACAAGTAGTTTGGGTTGATCGAAAAAAAAGGTGTCTTTTTTAAAAACAGCAATGGTCAGCAAATATCCAACATCCAACATATCCCTAAACTACCTGTTACCCACTACCTGATGGCATGCACAATACAAGAATAAAGGGTGGGAAGAAAAGGGAACCCTGGACAATCAAACCATACATAAATATAAACATAACCAAGACCCAATATGCCCACACAGAACACAGTAACCGTAATTTCTAAACCTCTAGTACATGGTAACATACATGGTACACATGTGCAGCACCGTATAGTAAATACAACACCTAGAGGGAGAACATGGGGTTGTTACTTTAGAACGTCAACCCAAGGTACCAACTCTACCCCAAGGCTACCAGATGTGAGTATACAATTAGATTGAAAGTACCAGATCCATAAGGCCACATTACACTCCTAACAAATGCAAAGATAAAAAAAGTAACCACCAGCTTACCCTTTTAATTTAAAAATGCACTACAAAATCAGTAGTACTTGATAAAATTCTAGTCCTGGCCTAAAACCCCTTGATCCATGGGAGAAGCAGGAAAAATGTCCAAGAGCAGGCAAATACCTTCACAGTCACTTTTAAAGAGTTTAAGGTAAGTATCGAAACTGCGGGACAAAGTCTCTGAGCACAGCCACAGTTAGGTGGAAAAGGACAGGTTAGTCTTTGTTCTCCACTAAATGTGCCGGTAAAGCATCAACCTACCCCACAGAAGCTCAGAGGAAACCCTCTGGAAGAGTTCCGTATTCAAGTCCAAGACCCAGCATCTGAAGAAGGAAGTGCAGCACAGCAGGATTCAGGCAAAGGCAAGTGAACAGCAAAATGATGTTGAAGGGAGCTTACAGAAACCTTCAACCACAGATCACAGGAATATGTGGAGGTAATTATCTTGAATAACCAACCACCCTATGGCCAATATCTAAGTACTCATGATGTTGCGTCCATAAAAAAAAGGACAGGAACAGTAAAACAACTTGGCAAATACAAGATCTTTTTTTGCATGGTGGCTTACAGGACCCAGCCACCCAGGGGCGTGAACTCTGGCCCAACAACAATCCATATTACTCAAAAATAAGAATAATCAGCCTTGCTTGTGGTGGGGCCCTCCAGCCATGAGAGAAATTAATGATGATAGACTCCTGGAAGATGAATGGATCCAACCAAACATATTCCTGCTACTCAAAGTGCAAGCAATGTCAGCCAGCCAGCAGAAAACTGTATCCTGATGAAGACAACAGTGAAGGCAAACAAGGGTAGCCCATTTGAACAGCAACAATGGGATAGGGTGTTTTACAGCCCTTACGGATGATGGTAGCTCCTGCCCAAGGCATAAAACCAAAGAGTTAATTTGGGAAGACAGTGGTATAAAAAATAGCCACAACCAGTCTCAGTTTGGGAATCCCAGCCCACGCAGAGTGGAGGATTAGGAGGAGGATGACACAGCCCTAAAAGGATGTCCAGCAGCAAAAAAACAAAAGCCGGAACACAGGGAAGTACACAGGACCTAGCCAATACATCCAGATATGGCCCTAAAATTGCAGCAGTGGCTTTGTGGCAAAATTCTCCAGCAGGCCTGCACAATTGCAGAATCCCCTAAGAAAACCAGCAGAATTGAGGCAGATTTGGAGTCTTATCTAGATATATTAAAATATTCATGGGCCGGTCGTCCAATCACATACAGGGGCACTCAAACAAGGATTACAGCAGCCAGCGGATGGGGTGTCCCCCAAACATCACCAAACAGCCAGTTCCAACCAAACAGTTTTCAAATTGGCCTGTCTAGGGCCAGGGATTTGTCTAAAGAAGCTCAATCCAATATAAAGCATGCTAGAGTTAGCAGGATAACTCAAGGACAATGTGTGGTTGTCATGAGGTTGATACCTGGTCCCATTCTTAGAGGCTGGACTTCCACATGAAGCATTATAAAATAACCTCATTTTTTTATTTTAGGCTAGGCTAGTATGAGCCCACTTATGCACTACAGCAGTTTTTGGGCACCTTATTTCCCCAAATAAAGGACTGGATCCAACAAAATGGCTATTAAAACAATGAATTGGGCTACTAATGCAGTAGATCAGCTTGCACCAGCGGTGAAGCCACACCTAAATCACAGCTGCCACCAGCCTCCTCACCAAAACCAATAAAGGGTGATCTAATCACCATAGGGGCACAATGGTGGGGTTAAAAAGCACCCCTGTCTTATGATCCATATGGACTACCATAAAACCATTTAGTCAAAAGGGTTGCAGTGGCAGAGGTGATTTCAGCAGAAGCAACTATGGCCGCAAAAGAGGTGAGAGATCCTAAAAACCAAAGAGGGACAAAAGCAGAGTTGGAGTCACATAAAAGCAAAAGCAGAACCCCAAAATGTAATGTGTAAAACAGCAAATTACCAGGATATTTCAGTCACTAGTACAGCTATCGGTTTCCCGACCACATGCCTTGAACCACTCCACCTTTCAGTTTCTGACATGAATCGGTTAACAAATCATCGTTATTACTCAAGGTGGTGTGTTGGCAGTAGATGTCATTCACAGTATTCAACAATGATGTGAATGTTCATTTTTAGAAAAGCAAATGTTCAACATGAGACACTGTGGTTAGAGAAAGCAACCCCGATCACACTGAAAAATCTCTCAGATTGCACAATTTTAGGAGGAAGTTGTGAGAGAAAGAAATGTTTACTTCGGAGAGAAAGTATATTCACAAAACACATTTGTATAGGGTGCTGTTTGCCACCTTATATTTAAGGTGAATCGGACTCACATAGGAACCTCAAAAAAAGGAATTGCTATTAACTTTTGACTTGTGCCATGGATTTGATCAACATCAACATGGATTTGGGTTCAGAATGTGCACAAATCTTTTATGAACTGTCACCAGTGGAACTCGATTCCATCTAGATAAGTCCTGAAGTGCTCCACTGCCCAGACACATGCAAGAATCTCCTTTTTCTTTTTTTTTTTTTTTTTGATTCAACTGTTTTCACAGTTTTTACAAATGGTGCAAACATGAAAATTCTGTTTTTTTTTCCTTTGCGCTTCTAAGCCTGGTCAAGTGGAGATTTACTTTCCAAATTGCTATCAGATTGTGTCTTCTTTCTTCAGGTTTATGTTCTGAAAGAACTGACCGACTGCAGTTACTGATTTTACATTTCCCCCTGACATCAAGATGTTCCACCAATATTCTTCCTCCCCGCACCTGCTGTTTTTGGATAAATGGCCCATGTGTGTCATTCTTTTTGTGGCCAGTTCCGGGCATGACAGCAAAAGATTCCTCAGGGTTTCTACTGTTTCAGGTTTGTTGCAGAATCTGCAGAGGTTGTTAGGAGCAGAACCCCTGATGAATAGGATTTCTTTCGTATGTAAAAGATTCAGCCTAGCCCTTAGGAATGTGTTTCTAATTTGCTTACTAGGCCCTTGTAGTAAATAGCTCATGGGTTCGTTTTGTTTTTGGTGGTTGACTGGTAGGTCCGCGGCCAGTTTGTATTTTGCGGCCTCTTCCAGCGTTTTAATCCTGTCCATTTGTTTGAATTTTTTTGTTGTTTTGGTGGGATTACTTTCCAATTCTTCCCATGAGCTTCCGATTTCATCAAGGGTTTCCGTGTTTCTTTGCTCCCAAGAGGCTAGAGTGTTGTTCTCTCCTTTTTTAAGTTCCTCATTTATTACCTTGAAGATCTTCTCAGAGGATAGCCTGATTTTCCGGTTCAGCATTAGGGTGTTTAGCTTGACTCTTCCTTTTAAAGAGATGACATTGATTTCTCTGCGAATAGATGCCATCGGAGTAGAATTTGGAAGTGTTAGAATTTTCCTCCAAAATAGGCCTTCCAGCTTCAGCCAGGTTCGCTCAGGAATCATGGGCATCGCCTCTGCACCATAAGTGATGGCGGGTACTGCTTTCGCTTTGTAGAAGTTCAGCACTGGTTTCAGTGAGAATTTTCCATATTTTTTGTCCATGAGTCGAGCTTGTGTCATCATGATTTTAGTCTTGGCAATCAAGGATTCCTGCATGGGAGTTTCAAAGCGGTTTGCATTTATCGTGACTCCCAGGTATCGGAATGATTTTTCTTTCTCCAATCTCTCTCCCGCCAAGGACCATTTTGGTTTTTCTTTTTGTGTTATGGTTTTTTCAAGAGTCATTATTTTTGTTTTTGATGAGTTTAGAGTCAGGTCGTTGGCCTCAAGATATTCTGAAAGCGAGGTAAGTTTACGTTGTAGCCCTATGGCGGTTTGGACAATAATAAGATATCGTCGGCGTAGAGTAGTCTGCCAACCTTTTCATCTCCAATTTTAGGGGGGAATGTTCTGACAGTGAGGTCCCAGTTTTGGTAATCGCCAATGAACGCATTGTACAATGCGGGGGCCAGTGGGCACCCTTGTTTTACGCCTCTGTGAGTGTTGATCTCCTCTGAAAGTTGGCCTTTTCCATTGAGTCTGACCCTCATAGATGTTCCGGAGTACAGCTCGATAATTGGGTTCAGGATTGATGTCGGACAGTTCCATGTCCTCAGTTTTGTCCATAGTCGCTCTCTATTAACCGTGTCAAATGCGTGAGAGAGGTCTATTTCTCCTTTTTTATTGTTGAATCAGTTTTCTCTGCTCCCGACAGTGCATTGAATGCAAATGCTACCAAATGTTCCACATCACCTCTCTTTTGTGTGAGAGTCACCTGTAGTAAGCACATTTCTACAAGCTGAATGCATTGTGGTGTCAGTGGAAGATCTAAGGAGCAAGATGTTGAAGGAGATGAGTGAGCAACACTGGTTGGAGGAGCCAACCAAGGATCAGTCAGTTCCAAAATGTATGTGGTGGATCAAGGAGGGCTGCCCAGATGAAAGGGCAGTTGCAGAATGCCTGCAACCTACTGGAAAGTTGCAGGTGAGATACATGTAGAAAATGGCTTGTTGTTCTTAGATGACACGTCGATACCTCCCATGACACTAAGGAAAACCATACTGGAAAGCTTTCATTCAAGGCAGTTAGGCAGCAACATGACCAGATGCAGGATAAGGGAATCAAACTGGTAGTTCAGCATGGACGGCAACATAAATAACATGCAAGAGAGATGTCATGAGTGCTTAAACAGCGACAAACGCTTGAAGGTGAGACAGGCCCTCCTCGTCCCCACAGAGATTTTGCAGGGTGTATGGGAGATGTTATGGCTGGGCATTTTAGGCCCCTTGAAAGCCATGAATCCTGAGCACCTCTATGGAATATCAAGGGTAAATTACTTATCCAAGAGGGTGGAGACCGAATTTGTACCAGATAACATGCCAAAGACAGTGATGACATTCTCAAATTGGTGTTCCAAAGAGAAGGGTTGCTAAAAGAAGTAGTAACGGAGTCCAGCTGACATCAGCAGAAATTAGCAAGTTCATGAAGAACAACAATATTTGTCAATTCAAGGTGGCCTTCTATCACCAATATGCCAATGGCGTGGTTGAAAGAACAAATATGTTTGTGACGGGAGCCATTCACCTTGTGATGATATTGGGCCTGGATCTACATAAGAAAATGGAGGAAGCAGTTGGGGCTCACAGACCTACACACAATGCCACCACCAGAGTATCACTCTTCTACATGTTGAGAGGCAGAAGAGCTGCATCCACACTGGCACCCCATTAGCTTTCCAGTGTCAGGGAAGATGATACAATAACCATGAAGAGGTGGTATGGAGAATAAGGATAATCAAAGATCACATGAAGAAATGCTTTGATATTGTAGGGTGGTTTAAAAGACTAAGGTAGATGGAGGGGATATGGTAAAGGTCAGACTAGCTCACAAAGACAGATAATAGTGTCTCGCTACGATCAACCGATCAAAGTATCAAAGTAGTGAAGAGTGGTACAAACCATGCACGCTCACAAGATGGAAACAATGGAACTGTGTGAGCGTGGCTGTGCAACTAAAAGAGTTCTTGCTGCTTTGCCAGTAAGAAAAACATAGGTTTCAGATCTGCACTACAAAAAATAAATCCCGAAATGTGACTGTTCTAATACTGCTCAATCGCAGATGGGTGAAATGTTGATTCCACCTCAATGGGATTCTAACATGTGACCTATTGATTGCATTCAGTGCTCAGTCAGCATTATTAGCTCAACCCAGCAATCTATCCTAGCTAGCAAAGGTAGCATTTTTCCCTCCCCTCTAACCTGCCCCTGTCCCTCACTTCCTCTGCCTTCACTCTAGCACTTCACCTTTATTGCCGTACAGCCTACCTGCACTTCAAAATGTCCAATGTTAGTTGTCCTTAATCTATGTATGTCCACTTATCGGCGTGCAGCCTTGGAGCAGCAATACAAGTGCAGATATGGTGTGTGGCATTCCTGTCTTGGTGTTAAGTGGGTTGGACATGACTCTAAAATGCTGGCAACCCTCCAGAATGGCCAGCAATGCCGGCTGACTGGAACAAAAGCAACCCTGAGATCCTGAGCGTTCTCCTGCCAAGGAGAAAACAAGATGCATGTAGCACCTGCTTTAAGAGTGTCCCTTCCAGGAAAGCGTTACGCCAGAGACCACTGCTGCACAAGCAGGCAATAAGATTGGGGGCAGGGGCATTGGGAGAAGCAGAAGTCTCACCGCAGTTTGTTAGTGCAGGTAACTGGCATTAAGCCTAGCTTCATCACAGAATAGCCAAATAACCCCCTTTGGTTGACCCGTAAATACTTTACAGGAGCTGAGCCTGCACACCTACTGGCATTCTATTCTACTGTCCCGTGGAGGGTATCAGAAGAGAGTTCAATTCTGCTGTTTCTTCAGATGAAGACACAAGAGTTCAACCTCATGTCTTTGTCATGTTCTCAGAGTCACCTGGGGTGGACAAACCTTGCTGAACGGGTGGCGAGGGGAAGATGAACATTTAAGCTCTATTATGTTTCAATCAAGCAGGTGGCTAGTCAATGATACATGAAATCAAGTGTATCTTCTAAACATGTCCCGTGGGCTGCTGTGCCCTACCTGCAATAAACACCAGCCACTACTTGCATCTCTGTTATGTAGTCTTTGTGCTTCAGAACAGGTGAAAAGCCGGCCTAGCTGACAGACTCCCTTGCTGAGAAAAGGGGAGTCACCCTTCAAGGTCAAAATTGCCCTAAACCAACAGAAATGCTTGCCTACCATTTGTGTAAATGACAGTTCCCAAGCGGTAAGAAGGCACTTCTACAAGCAGTGAATGTATTCTGGAAGCATTGGGCTTCGTTACCAGTCCAGCAGTAACCCTGCTGGTGCTTCTGGCGTTTTGATGCCAGACTCGTAATATTTTACCGGCACCTGGCTTCCTGGTGCCACCGGGACATTACAGTCCTGGTGGACCGAGATGCTAGGTGCTGGAAAATTTTAGTCCCCATTCCTGTGCATCCATGTAATGGGCTTATGGAAGCACTGGCAATGTTACCAACGGTGCATGTGCTTCCATGACCAGTCTGCCTATCAGGGCCACTGTGCCTGGCAGGGTCAGACCTGTTGGGCACAGCGGCCTTGGCAGGAAGACTTGGAGCGTGGCGGTGCAGAAAACAAGGGATCCGGTAGGCTCACCAGCACCCTTCTGTCCCGACCGCCCCACTCTTAATGAGGTCCTGTGGGATGTATTGACCCACTCCGCTATCTTAAGCAGCATCACTCTGATATTTATGGTGCAAGAAAAAGCAACAATGGCGTGGATGCACAACCTGCCACCCATGGTGCATATATGGTGGGATAAAGCACGCACTTCCGAAAATGTGCTATTGGGCTCCATGACAAGCAAACAGAGTGCAGTGAGAGAAGCAGTGTTTTGCAAATGAAACTCCAAAATGTGCCTATAAATGACATTTGCTTTGTTGCTAAAAACTCCAAAATGACTATAGACAACACTTCTCAACATTCAAAATCTTACTTGGCGCTAAAGTTCACGGAATCTAATGAAGCATGGCAAATATACAAAGTTCTAAAGTGTAAAGAGCAAAACATTTCCTCAGACAAACTGGATTGTCTGTAAACTGACAGCTCCTGTCAAAATATGTGTGCAGTACACTGGGCTACCTGTGAATGAAAGCTGTCAGATGAGCTCCTGATGAAACTTCAAAGTATCTAAACTAAAAGTCTGCCGGATTAGCAAACATAAAAGGATTGTTGCTAAAAGGAATACATATCTCAGTTGTATTTTTGATCCCACAGATTTAAAGCTAAGTAATGTATTTATGTTTGATGCAACAATTTTGGTTTCTGCTGGGTTTAAGAAATTAAGAATAAATTAGCCTGGCTGAACTGCAAGGAGTGGAAACACAGGTATCTCCCAAGGGGAGGGAAATCATCTCAGCAGAAACTCACTGGCAGAATATAATAGTGTGTTAGGCCAGACTTTTGTCTACAAAAAGAGAATGAACAATGTCAGATCCTCCAGCCCAGGAAACGGATGTGTGAAAGGGTGGTAAACTGCTCCTGGAAGGAATTACCCAAAGGAGGGGGCTACTCCTGGACTACAGGGAGAGACAAAGGGATGGACCATTTGCTGTTAAGAATGAACAATGAACAATTTTTAGAGACTCATTACTTGTTATTCAAAGTGGTGAAAAATATGAAAAGTTATAAAACAATGGCAGTGCCAGGAGAAATTCAAGAGAAAACTGGGGAGGTCGAGACTAGAGCTGTAAATATTAAATTATTGTTTTATTTCATTCTGATTTAAATGTAAAAAAGGGGAACATTTTTTTATTATTTCAAATCTATTTCAGTAAAAAACATCATAATAAAGTCATTCATTCATACTTCATTCATAACATTATCAGATCATGTTTACAACGTGGACATTTGTAGTGAAATAGAACCTATAGTTCAAATTATTGGAAGTTTAAAAAGTTTACATGAAAATTCCTGAGTTTTTTTTACTGAAATAGATTTGTAATAATAAAAAATGTTCCCCTTTTTTACATTTAAATCAGAATGAAATAAAACAATCATTTAATATTTACAGCTCTAGTCTCGACCTCCCCAGTTTTTCCTTGAATTTCTCCTGGCACTGCCATTGTTCTATAGATTATTGTTCTACCTCAGAATGCCAGTGGTAGTAGAGGTTCCTATCCATGGGTTTTTTGCTGAAAAATATGAAAAGGACAGAGTTGCTAGTTACATTTTTGGCTGCACCTTTTAAGAGGCGGTAGAACTGTGTAACATATTCTGGACAGGAATGGCAATATACGTGGTTTTATGTGAATGGTATTAATGTTAGAATTGTGAAAATGTACACACACATCCCTATGTTAAACACACACATTTGTGAAAATTTGCAGAACATTTTGAAAATGTGATCAGGGCGAAAAGGACAAAATTCCGTAGAAAGGTGAAACAAGATCCCACAGCTGCAGGATGAATAGATGCTACATAAAATATGGAATCTTTGTGTGATTTGTGTAGAGGTGACCAATGTAGAAATACGTATTTAGGATAAAATCTGATTTTGACACTAGTGGCTGAGGGGAGGTTTCTAAGGACTGTAAAGCTAAACCATAAATGTGACATCATACGTCCTTGATCCAATCACTTAGATGCAAGGCGGAGATGAGGTCCTGATCGAATACCAGTTCACAGGAACAAGCTGAGCTAAGCCGGCCCATACACCCCTTTTGTGATGTCATTTGAAAGGTTAAATAGAGACAGCTGACAACACATAGGGACTCACTGATTCACTCATTTCCCTGATTCTGGCAAAGCACTTTGTTCCAGCATTCAACATCCAGCTTTAACATTCTTCCAGATCCCGATGCCAAGACTCTTGCCAAGCAGTAGCAAACTATTGACTTTCAGCAAGGCCTAAATACTCAAACTTATTCTCACAACCCAGTGTAGCACTGTGGTGTGGGAAGGCCTTCGAACTAGTATCCTGAAACTCTCTGGCTTGCTACCACAAGGCTTGCCTGAGGAACTTGCAATCCAGCTGAGCTGAAATACTCAGAAACAAGAAAAGCAGATCCTGTGCAAAAATCCAGTGCCCTGCCTAGCTGACCCAGTCACGCGTCTGATGTGCTGTCCTTCCTTGATAGTCCCAATCCATGACCAGAACTGACGGTCCAATTTAATAACTTATTCTGTAAGTATTAATAGGAAGAACAGTGACGCATAATATCTGTCATTTTAAACCTGAATTTCTGTTTTCCATTCTTGCGCCTATTTTGCAAAAACGCCTCTTACTAAAAGCTCTATAACTCCCTCAGTTTTAGGCTAGAAGCACAACTCATACTTGTACCTAACATCCTTAGCTATCCATAGAACCCTAAACCGCAATGAAACAGCGCGATTGGCGCGTTATAGGGAAAAGTTTGACACGATTTGACATTCTGAAAAATGTTACACGTGTGAATTAGCTTTAAATTATTTCCTACTTTGACTTTGAAATTTCAAATGTTTTCTTTTGACTAAATCATTGCTCGTGATTGCTTGTATCTGTGCAAAGCGGCTCCCATAGAAATGTATCATAATTTAAGCAATTTTGACCACATTTGGTGTTTTTGCTCAGCCAATTCCAAAGACAATTTCAAAGCCAATCTGACAGTGGAAAGGATAATTCCTTTTTTTTCTTGTGTTTTAAGGGGGAAGGTAGGAGTGGTATTCTGGTTGATTTGTGTTATTCCTGATTACCTGCTCTCTCCTCACATTTATTTTAATTGTCTATTGGTGGGTTGAGGGGTGTTGCATGGGGAACCTCTAACCCTAGTGCTATCTGTTCCAAACCAACCCAAAGGTATTATCTTCTGTGCTGCATTTGTTTTTGCACTCATTACTTGATTCCTAGTGTATTAAAGAGATTATTCCGTGTTCTGTCACCCCATTGGTGATGGCTGTTACCTATTAAAATATATTGTGATTACATTCTATATACATAAATAAATATTTACCTTTGCAAACTAGCCTGATTCTGACCGGGGGGGGGATCTCAGGAGAAAGGTGTGATATGAGTGGTATATTGTTCCGAATATTGAACTTATAGATAAAAATAAATAAGGGTTTCATTTGCACACTACATGCTGGGTGTGACTTGGGTGTGTGCCAGTTTGAAATCACTTGCAGCTCATTGACATTGACATTGATTTTCCCATTGCAAAACAATTTTTCAAATCAGGCCGATAAAGTTTACTAACAGATAGCATTGCCACAGAGTTTTGTTTTTGTATGTCTTTACGACTTGACTGAAAAGCTACATAAAGCATAGAAGATTGTTTTAGGCTGACATCATTTTGCATTCATATACTTGTATTATTTTGTTCCAAATAGGGACAAAAAAGTTACTGGACCTCGTTACAAGCATGGCAGTAGCCGTGCCTGTATGGCAGGCATGGCTACCACCATGCTCGCTACCAGCATCGCCTCCCGAGATTGGGCAATAACCGGCCCATTACGATATGAATGGGCCAGTAATTTCCCATTCGCGGGTGGTGGTATTGCCGAGCTTCTGATCCCCATTCTGCCCTATAGGGCAGAATGGGGGTGGGGAGCATGGATGCGCCAGCACCATTAATAACAGTGCTGGTGGCATTATGAATTATGCTCGCGGGGGCCGCACAGCCCGCCAGGTAAGACCTGGCGGGTTGTCAGGAACCCGCAAGCAGAACTCGTAATACGGCGGCAGGGTATGAATGGTGCCGGTGCCTTACCGGCACCGTTCATACCGTGGCTGCCACCCTTATAATGAGGCCCATTGTCATATTATTTTTGGTTCTTGTAAGTATTTATATATTTGTCATTTCAGTTAACAATGTGATTTGTGTACAAACTCCTGCGAACACACAGAGGACAGTGCTCAAAATCTGTGTGTTTGTGGGATTTTGCTCACACTTTGGATTTCTTGCTCCCCGCTGCCGGCATGCGCCACATTGCCGGAAGCGGGGAGCTAGAAATCCGAAGTGCAATCAAAGTCCAATGAACACATAGAGGACATTGCTCACGTGAGCACTGTCCTCTGTGTGTTTGTGGGATTTTGTTTGCACTTAAGATATTCAGTTTCCTGCTGTCGGCAATGCAGCACATACCAGCAACGGGGAGCTAGAATCCTGAATGCAATAACATCCTGTGAACACACAGAGGACAATGCACATGTCGGAGAGGATCTCATGGCTAAAGACCCTTAGATCCTCCCTGACGTGAGTACTCTGGGGTTTCATGTTTTATTGCAAGTGTCTCATTTGAACACTTTACAGTCAGTTTAAAAGCAGCGGTGGAAGCAAAAAAAACAGAAAGCAAATGCATCAAAGGACAAAAATAGAGGTGGGTTTAGCCAGACAATTTATGTTTGAAGCGGAGCTCAACCAGTCAGATTGCAGGACCATGCAGGGTGTGGGGTGCGTTCAAAGGGAAACAGAAGTCCCCTTCACATGAACAGTAGGATTTTAAACACTGAAACAAAAACAGCTTGGCCTTTGTTTTTTTTCAAGTAAAATTGAAGAGCCATGTGGAAAAGGGGACTACCTGTCATTACCAAAGGAAAAGCAGCATTTTAATTCACAAAAGAAGGGGGAATCAAAGATCCCTTTCACATGGAAAACAGGATTTTTAAACAGTGACACAAAAACGGCTTGCACAGGTGTGTGCAAATAAAAGCAGTTTAAATATGAAAATGTATCACTGCTAACAGAAACATGTCAGAGAAAAGGCGTGATGTGCGGGTTGACAAAAAGCAATGTATATTATGTTTTAACTCCAAAACACCAGTGACATTTCAAAAGCCACTTTGTTTTCATGGAAAAATTTCAGCCCAAGACAAACCCATTTGCTGACTGTGGGCAAACTTCTCAAGGAACTCTCCCACCGCAAGTATGGATGTCACATCTCCCATCTAATTACCAACTGCAATAAATTGTCCTGCGAAATGTGTCGAAATTCATTGTTCTCCAGATCTGCTGGCTCTGAATGCACTGACTGTAGGAGAAGTTCCCTTTGGCTGGAGCATGATTAATATGTGTGAAAATAGGGGAAAACAACTTTGAAGAGAAAGCTTCCAATACAAAGAGACTGATACGAAAAAAGTCTGGATACAGACTGACCCAATGAAAACAAATGGTCGGAAGACTGGAACATGTCCCACGTGAAGATTTTCAATTAATTTAAAAGGACTTTAGCATATGGCCCTTTGGGCATTGTACATGCAATGGATGGGGATGCAGAATATCTCTGACACCAAATCATCTAACCAATTCAGGAAGATGGCAAAGGTGCTGTTTTATTAACAATTATCTAAAACAGGGAGTCAACGGACATTCGCACAACCTATCAGTGCATTTCTCATAGAAACAGCTTTATATGTAAAATATACGTCAAATGTGATGTCATACTATGTGGCAAATAAGAAATACCTCTGAGGGATTGTGATAGGTTCAAAGGGAACATCTAAGTATACTTTCTATAAGGGGTGGGATTGTGATTGGATGTCACCTGTCAGGTGGACAACTTATGCCTACCTCTAAAACATCTCATCTTTAACACTATTCAGTACACAGTATATCACTGGCTCTCAAACTATAACACCGTTTGTTCTATAGCACTCTATAATTGGTTGGCATGCTTGTGCCATGTCTGGAACATTTGGTTCACTTAGCAGCACGTAAACTCAGACCCAGGTGCCTGGAGGTGGAGTCGACTTTACCTCCCCACTCAATTAGCCCATCATCTCTCATCACTCATGCCTTCTGCCATGAAGATTGACTTTGAACTTGGCCTTGCAAAGTAATCTTGTCTCTGGGTATATATGGGAGTACAGGCTTTCACTATCGATGTTCTAGGATTCCACGCTCAACTCTATTTCCATCCATCGCACACGTGACAGGAGGCAACGATTTGGTCCATTTGGCAGCATTTAAATGTCTTAAATAAATATAACTTGGCACGCTTGGTGTTCTTTCTTGCAACTTAACAAGGGATGATTCTTCTTCTCACATTTACTGCCTTCAAGAATAGATAACCGGCCTTGGCTGCTTCAGCTTTGACACCAGGCCATATAGCCTCGCTATTCATTTCCACGATCTCAGCTTATTCTTGCTGCAACACAGTTCTCAGCCTTTCCTCTCCATGGGTTCTGGCTTACTATATTCATGACACCAATGTCCAGTTTCTATACAATGGCGGCTTTGCCTGTAGTCTATTCACTAGATATAGCCAGCTTCTATGATCACTTAGTCTACTTGCGTTTGAGCATCTGTACAGTTATTGAATGTCTTGAATTTGACTCCAAACCCCAGACCTCCCTGCAGGGGACAAGGCCACTTCGGAACCAGCCAAGTCTCCTGGGACTGAAGCTCCGACAGAGAGGGGAGCGAACTCCGGCGGGGCCAAAATGGAGCAACCAACAACACAATCCACCTGGACACTCTGATACGCTGAACCATCCAGGTACAAAGAGGAAGAGGCGGGATTGCATAAAGGAGACCCCAAGGCCACTGCACCGAGAGGGCATCCACACTCCAAGTCCCCTCGGCCTGAAACCATGAGCAGAAGAGGGGAACCCACGCAGAGGCTGAAGAGGCAAACAGATCTAGAATGGGGGTCCGAAATTTGACACATCTCTCTTCAAAGACCCTGTCCGATAGAACCAGTTCCGCAGAGGAGGGAAACAGCAGCTGAGAAGATCTGCTCGAACATTGTCCACCCCCTGACATGTGAGGCCACCAGGGACACCAGATGCGATTCCCCCAAGAACCTATATGAGCAGCCAGAGCATTCAAGGAGCAGCCAGATCCCCCCTCATGGTTGACATATGCCAAGGCTGTTGTATTGTTCATCAGGACCAAAACCGCCCAGCCTTTCAGAAACACCTTGAAGTACACCAGATCCCGGAGAATAGCACACAGCTCTCTCCAATTGGATGATCGATGTCTCTTCGCCAGATCCCATAACCCCTGGGCCGAGAGGACCCCCAATGTTGCCCCCCCACCTTTTGCGCTGCCGTCTGTAGTACGAGTGGTCACAGGAGCAAGGACCAGGGACACCCCTGCCCGGAGATGCGGATCTCCCAACCACCACAGCAGGGAGACCTCATAGAGCCGGGGACACCACGATCAAAGCCTTGTAAGTTTGAGACGTCGGGACCCAGTGGGAGAGAAGATAAGACACCAGAGGACATAAATGAAGACGCGCCCAAGAAACCAGAAACACGCAAGATGCCATGTGCCCCTGAAACTTGAGCAATAGGCAAGCCAAGTGTAACCCTCACCTGGTATCCACGGGGATGTCACTCAGCCTGTTCTGACCTTTTACGACCTCAAACCCTTCCCTGGAGTCTACTCGACTGGAGACTGGGCCTTGTTTTCTTGGAAAGTGTGCTCTCCATCCTGCTTTCAGCACAGGGGCGCGTTGATTGAGGCGGGCACGTTGCTGCCTAGTTACTTCACTGGCAAGAGTCCGACAGGTAAGTATAATGAGTCTTTTGAACAGTTCTCTAACATCGTTCCTTTCCTTCCTTAGATGATGGCCGGCGTCCGGGGATGGCGACGTGCTGCTGAGATGAGTAGCGCTGAAGGTGAGTGAGAGAGCGATGCGCGATGCGACCCTTTCATATTTGTATTGAACTGAGTTCTTTTTCTGTGTTCTTTTAGGTGCCGCGACATTTTCAGCGTGGATGCCGGTTATGAAGAAGGAATGCGTTGAGTAAGCGCGGTATGCAGCGCCTCTAGATGTTTCCAGGCTAACCTGGAGTGTCTTTTCCCTCTTGCAGATGGATGAGAAGTTCCAGAGACAGAGTTCCCCCAGAGCGGCTGGGATTCATTTAAGCGTTTGAAGCTCGTACAGTCTTTAAAAATAAGCGAAGATTTGCTGAATGCTTACTAATGCCTTTTTTTTGTTCTTTTCCGTTTTCCTTAGGAAGCGGCGTGCCGGGATGGGAATGACACCGCCGAAGATGCCCGCAGAACAGAAGAAGCGATGAATGATGGGCAGAAGCTCCGCAAGGTAAGGCTGTTCCTAACGGTGTTCTTGTTCTTGCAGGAGCTGAGCGGAGAAGAAAGATGCAGGCCTACTGGAGACCGATCCGAACACGGTGAGTATCACGCTGCAGGTGCAGAAAACACAAAGCATGTTTCTCAGCCTGGGCATGGCTTAAATAGTCGCTGGGTATCCCAGGTGTCTCTGGGCTGAACCACACCCAAAGGACTAGACTGCACATGCAGTTCTGGGAACTGAAATATGTGGGGGCATCCATCTTGTCCCCATCAATGCACTACAAGTCCAATCCCCAATGTTATCCTATGGGAGTGAGTGACTCTGGTGCCACAAGCGCCAAGGCGGGCTCCAAGTGGGTCTTTGGAGGGATGGAGTGGCCCTTGAGGGCCATGTAGGTGATCGTGGCCTGGTTCCATCCTGACATCTTCGAGGGCTGGGGACATGAGGGGCAGGAATCATGACAGCACTCCCCCCCAAGGCCCCTCTCAAGTTGGCTCTTCTGTCTGGTCCTGGTTTGTTTGGATGGTTTTGATGAAATCATCTAAGCAAGCGAGGTGCATGGATGTACTCACAAGGCTCCCATGTCCTGTCTTGTGGACCATACCCCTTCCAGTCTACTAAGTAGTATAATTTTGATCTGACGTACTTTGAATCCAGGATGTCCTTGACTTCGAATTCTGGCTCCCCGGCGACTACTACTGGCTGTGGTGGCGTTGCTACCCGGGTCCCAGGTTGAACAGGTTTAAGGAGAGACTTGTGGAACACAGGATGAATCTGCATGTTTGACGGCAAAGTTAGTCTGACCGCCACAGGATTTATCACAGAGGTGACGGTGAATGGACCCAGGTATCTTGGACAGAAAGTTTGGGTTCCTTTTATGGACATGTGTTTAGAAGCCAGCCAGACTTTGTCTCCCACTTGGTAGTTGGGGGCCTTTGCTCGGTGTTGATCAGCAAACTTCTTTTGACGATTCTTAGCTTGAAGTAGGTTTTCAGCTGCCCTTTCAAAGGTTTGAGAAATGGTCGTGTGCAAGGTTTTGACTGCTGGCATTTCTAGAGTTGTAGGAACGTCCAACTCAGAAGTACGTGGGTGCCTGCCATACATGGTATAAAAGGGTGTCTGCCCAGTGCTGGTGTGTAGGGAATTATTATAAGCATATTCAGCTATCCATAATAGGTCGAACCAGCTTCCTTCAGCTTAGTGTAACATGCAATGCAGATACTGCTCGAGCATCTGATTTTTCCTCTCAGTTTGACCCTGCGTTTGGGGATGGTGACTGGTGGATAGCCGGATGTCGATCTGGGCCATAGTGCAGCATTTTCTCCAGAAGTTAGATACAAATTGAGTACCTCGGTCTGAGACTAAAACTGAAGGAAACCCATGGAGCCGTACGATGCCTTCAGGAAATACCTTTGCCAGAGTGGAAGCATTTGGGAGCCCCTTAAGAGGAATGAAATGTGCCATTTTTGAAAATAGGTCCATGACCACAAGAATAGTGTTAAACCCTTGACTGGGTGGTAAGTCAGTAATAAAATCGAGGGACAACGTGTGCCAGGGTGCTAGTGGGATTTCCAATGGTTGTAATAGCCCAGCCGGTTTCTGCTTGGATGACTCGTATTGAGCACACACTCCACAAGATAGGATAAATTGGATAATGTCTTTACGCCACTTGGGCCACCAATAATTTTGTCTTACCTTGGCTAGAGTTTTAGCGATTCCGGGGTGGCCCTCGATCAAGGAATCATGATAACCGGACATGACTTGTTCTCGTAGTTCTTGGTTTGGTAAGGATAAACGATTCCTGAAGTAGGGCAACTGATCTTTTATCATGTAATGTTCTCCTTGTGCACTCCATGCTTGTAATTGCTCCGGACTCATCAGGTTTTGGATTTCTTCATGTCATTCTTTCTGAGTTATGGTTGCTGTGATTCCTAGGAGCTTGTCACTCGGGATGATTGCTATTGGGTCAGGGGTCTGATACCCTTGCTCTTCCACCCCCATATGGGAAAGGGCATCGGCCTTCCCGTTTTTCACCCCTGGTCGAAATGTAATCACGTTGTCATATTCAGCAAAAAAAAGAGCCCAACATAGTTGTCGTGAGGATTGGGCCTTTGCTGTTTTTAGGTACTGGAGGTTCCGGTGGTCAGTTATTATGGTGATTGTGTGTCTGGTGCCCAAAGGTAGTGCCGCCATGCCTTAAAGGCTGACTTAATGGCCAGGAGTTCTTTGTCTGTGAGAGCGTAATTGAGTTCAGGGGGTGTGAATTTACACGACCAGAAGGCAATAGGGTGTAACTGGCCCGTTTTGGGGTCCTTTTGTGAGAGGACGGCTCCCATAGCCATGCTTGTGGCGTCCATTTCCACCAGGTATGGGAGATCAGGGCGAGGGTGGCGTAAGAATGGGGCAGATGCGAATCTTGCTTTGAGTTCCTGGAAAGCTTCCTCGGCTTCTCTTGTCCACTGGAACTTTTTGTTGCTTTTCCTTAGCAATGACATGATGGGATGCACGATTTGCAAAAATCCTGGGATGAAACGGCAGTAGAAGTTTGCAAAACCCAGCATACATTGAACCCCCTTGAATGAATTTGGGGATGGTCAGTTCAGGATAGCATCTACCTTGTGTACATCCATTCAGATTCCATTCGGGCTGAGAATAAAGCCCAGGAATTCCACCTCGGAGGCATGGAATGAGCACTTTTCCAGCTTGGTGTAGAGCTGATGTTGACGGAGTTTCTCCAATACGGATCAGACGTGTTTAACGTGGTCCTGCTTTGATGCAGAATATACAAGAATATCGTCGATGTACACTAGAGCACAGACATCAATCAGTTCCCGTAGGACATCGTTCATGAAGTATTGAAATGCTGCAGGCGCGTTGCAAAGGCCAAAGGCCATTACTTGATATTCGTACAAGCCGTATTTGGTGCGAAAAGCGGTTATCCGAACAAGGTGATATGGCCCCCTCAGGTCTAGTTTTGTGTAGATTTGGGCATCTTTGACTTGATCAAGCAATTCAGGGATCAGTGGCAGGGGTAGTGGTTTTTTACGGTAATCTGGTTCAGTGCGTGATAGTCGACGCACATTCTCAAGTCCCCCTCCTTTTTCGGTACGAAGAATAGAGGACTGGCTGCTGGAGACTTCGAGGGACGGATGAACCCGTTGGCCAGGTATTGGTCAAGATAGGCCTTCAGGTGCTGGTTTTCTGGTTCCGTGAGAGTGTAAATTCGCCCACAAGGGATTTGTGCACCAGGTATCAGGTTGATTTGGCAATCGTATGGTCTATGCAGTGGCAGGGTATTAGCCTGTTCTTTCTGAAAGACATCTTGAAATCCTGGTATTCACTTGGTAGGGTGCCGATTGCCACAGTCGCACGCGTGGAGATTCTGGTGTATATTAGTTGTTTCTTTTGGCGATAACATGTGTGGGCGCAAGTCTCAGGAAAGGCCAATTCTTTTGCTCGCCAATCGATTCGAGGCTTGTGAGCTACCAACCATGGCATTCCCAAAATCCACCGGAACTGTGGTGCCTTAATGAGGTCGAAAACGATAGATTCTTGGTGTCCATCCTGGCACAGAAGGGTTAAAGCTGCAGTGCATTGGGATACTGGACCAGAAGCTATTTCCGTCCCGTCGACAGTGGTAACAGTGTTGGTGGTTGATTTAGGGCATAACGGAAGCCCCATCTTTGCCGCAAAATCCTGGTTTCCTGGTTGATGTAATTCCCAACGGCTCCACTGTCAATGTATGCTCTTACTGCGTGCATCCGAGATGGTTGTTGGTGATTGATCAAGACCACAGATAGTGCAAAATGGGAGGTCTGTAGTTCACTTTCTTCACTCGACAAGTGGACCCCTACACTTGTCGGGCTGGGGAGTTTTCTGATTCCTTGATGGTATCTTCCTTTTCCGTGGCCCCTACTGTCCTCCTCGGTGGCTTCACAGGGTACTCTTTAAGGAAATGACCTGACCCTCCACAGTACAGACATAACTGCTGCTGTCTCCTTTTATCCCTTTCTGCTTTAGTCAAGAGAGATCTGACACCCCCGATTTGCATTGGTTCTCCTGAACCTTCCGTTGTGCGGGCAATATTGTCCTTTGAACGCACATACATAGGGTGAGAGTCCGGTCTGGTTCGATCTGCTCTTCAGTCCTGCAACCTATGATCCAGTTGAACAACAAGGTCAATGAATTCTGAGCAGTCTTTCGGGGGGTTCACTACTTGTGCGAGAACATCCTTGAGCTCCCCCCGCAACCCGTGATGAAATAACGTGGTTCTCTTCTCCACTGGCCATTCTGCTTCAACAACAAGTCTATTGAACGTGGCTATGTGTGTTAAAAGGTCTTGATTTCCTTCGCGTAGGGACAGAAGTTCGTTGTCTAATGCCTGCCCATGAGTACGATGGGCGAACAGCTTTTCCATCTCCTGCTGAAAGCCCCTGAAGTCATGCAGCAAAGGATCGTCTTGGGCCACAAATGGTACAGACCAGTCCACAGCGCTACCACTCAGGTAGGATAGCACAAAAGCGACCCGTGATTGGTCATTCGGAAAGGCCCCTGGTCTACAAAGGAAGTGCAGGCGGCACTGGTTCATGAACGTTGCAAACCTCTTGGGATCCCTCGTAAATCGCTTGGGCGGGGCCAAGGGAACTGCCCCAGGAAGGGTTATCTGAAGGGGATTGGCTGATGGTGCTGGCATCGAGGGTTCGCTTCCCGGCAATGGTGCATGCCCTGCTTGTGACTGGAGAAGTTGCTGGTTTAACTCATCAGTCCGTTCTTTGGCTACTATCAGCTCTCTCCTCAGGGTGCTGGTCTCCTGCCTGGCTGCATGCACTTCGGAACGTAGCTGCCCCAACATGTCGGCCAACTGGTCAGTTTCTGAGGTTTCCATGACGCCCAGGTGGATTTTGATGTGAGGCTTTGTGTTCTGTAACACTCACCTGGTATCCACGGGGACGTCACTCAGCCTGTACTGACCTCTTACGACGTCGAACCCTTCCCTGGAGTCTACTCGACTGAAGACTGAGCCTAGTTTTCTTGGAAAATGTGCTCTCCGTCCTGCTTTCAGCGCAGGGGCGCGTTGATTGATGCGGGCTCGTTGCTGCCTAGTTACTTCACTGGCAAGAGTCTGACAGCTAAGTATAATGAGTCTTTTGAACAGTTCGCTAACTTCATTCCTTTCCTTCCTTAGATGATGGCCGGCATCCGGGGATGGCGACGTGCTGCTAAGATGAGTAGCGATGAAGGTGAGTGAGAGCGCGATGCGCGGTGCAACCCTTTCGTATTTGTATTGAACTGAGTTCTTTTTCTGTGTCTTTTAGGTGCCGCGACGTTTTCAGCATGGTTGCCGGTTATGAAGAAGGAATGCGTTGAGTAAGCGCGGTATGCGGCGCCTGTAGATGTTTCCACGCTAACCTGGAGTGTCTTTTCCCTCTTGCAGATGGATGAGAAGTTCCGGAAACAGAGTTCCCCCAGAGCGGCTGGGATTCAGGTAAGCGTTTGAAGCTCGTACAGTCTTTCAAAATAAGCGAAGATTTGTTGAATGCTTACTAATGCCTTTTTTCTGTTCTTTCTCCTTTTCCTTAGGAAGCGGCGTGCCGGATTGGGAATGACACCACCGAAGATGCCCGCAGAACAGAAGAAGCGATGAATGATGGGCCGAAGCGCCGCATGGTAAGGCTGTTCCTAACGGTGTTCTTGTTCTTGCAGGAGCTGAGCGCAGAAGAAAGATGCAGGCCACTGGAGACCGATCCGAACACGGTGAGTGTCACGCTGCAGGTGCAGAAAACACAAAGCATGTTTCTCAGCCTGGGCGTGGCTTAAATAGTCTCTGGGTATCCCAGGTGTCTCTGGGCTGAACCACACCCAAAAGACTAGACTGCACATGCAGTTCTGGGAACCGAAATATGTGGGGGCATCCATCTTGTCCCCATCAATGCACTACAAGTCCAATACCCAATGTTATCCTATGGGAGTGAGTGACTCTGGTGCCACAAGCGCCAAGTCTGACTCCAAGTGGGTCTTTGGAGGGATGGAGAGGCCCTTGAGGGCCATGTAGTTGATTGTGGCCTGGCTCCAGCCCGACATCTTGGAGGGCTGGGGACATGAGGGGCAGGAATTATGACAGCAAGACATACTGTCTCCTGAGGACCCTGCCCAGAACAGTCAGCAAGCGATGGACCCTCTGCTGGGACAGAAACACCCTCCCCATCCTGGTGCAAACCTGAGTTCCGCAATGCCTGGAAGACCAACTGGAGATGCGTCAGGACTGTCTGCCGGAAGGGCCGCCTTCACCAACCAATTGTCCAGGTAGAGAAAAATCTGAATTCTTCTCACGTGCAAATGCGCCACCCAAGGAGCTACCAGCTTGGTGAACACTCTGGGGGCTGAGCGCAACCCGAATGGGAGGACTTGGAACTGAAAATGCCGGGAACCCACTAGAAAGTGGAAGAACATCATGTGACAGGGGCAGAGAGCCACGTGGTAATATGCATCCTGGAGATCCAGAGATGCCATCCAGTCCAGCCTGTACAACATTGAGAGAATGTTCTGCAAAGTCTCCATCTTGAAGTGTTCCTTCTGGATGTAGCAGTTCAGGTCCTTGAGGTTCAAAATCAGGTGATACTTTCCTAAAAGTTTGGGCACCAGAAACACCTGCGAGTAGAAACCCTGACATCGAACTGGGAAAGTGATGGGCATGATGGCTGCCTTCATCAACAATTTGGATATAGTAGTTTCCATGGCTAACCTCTTGGTCTGTGATCTGGGAACCACAGTCCAAACCATGCAAACCCGGACAGGTGGAGACAATAAGTTCACTTGATAACCTCTCCGAAAGGTGTCCAAAACCCAGGAATCGGAGCACCACCTATCCCATACTGGAAATAACAGCCAGAGACGCCGGCCCAATGGCCTGTTCAAACCATCAGGATTTCTGTACCAGAACAGGACATGAAGAGCGGGGAGGACCCCGATCCCCATTGATCTCTGAAAAGATTAAGAGGAGGAGCCAGGGAAAGACCTTCCGGTCACAGCACCCACACCAGAGGAAGACTTCTTGGTCATCGAGGTTGGCTTGCGCTGCAATTTGTCAGCGTGTTTGTCAGCCTTAAACACTTAATGCACTTTATTATCTTCAAGTGAGTTACCAAAATGTTTGGACCCATGAAAAGGAAGTTTAAGGGCAGCTGCATTCTGAGAACCTTCCGTTTTCCAATCCCACAGGTGCACATGCCTCCGGGCTGACACACCAGACCCCATGGCCATGATCGAGCCACGCACCCCGTCAAAAGCCAGATCGGACCAAAGTTCAACCTGTCTCTGCATCTCTGACAGCAAAGGGGCACAATCAGAACCCGCATCCACTGCCTTTTTCAATTTTCTGAAATCACTGAGCACAGTTTCTGCTGTGTAGGAACCGTAAATATTCGCCCTGAGGGCCAAATGTGCCTTCTTCGGGCTGGAATTAACCCTACGGTCCACCGGGTCCGGGATAGCTGCCTCCTCGGCCGACATAGTGGAGCAAACCACCAGGCTGGAGAGGATATCATCAACCTCAACTGGATCTAATTGCAAAGTATCGCCCCCTTTCAATGGGTAGAGCTTGGCTATAAAGCGGGGCATTGCAATTTTCTTTGGGTCACGCCATTCCTGAAGGATTTAACCTGGATATCAGATACCAATGGCATCCCAGTCCATAGGGTATGCCTATACTGGAGAGTAGTAGGGTCAGCCCCCTCCACCAGAACCAGGGGCTCTGAGAACCCCATGCACTCCCAAACTTGAGCAAGCACCTACTCCACTCCTTCCCTGTCCAGATAGTTCCCTTCTGCATCAGCCAATGAGGAACAGGAAGAGGCCGGCGCTTGTGGCCATGAGCATGGCTGTGACTCCCTCCAGCTTGATGCTTTATCAGCAGCTTCTTCAGCTCTTTCCTGGTTAAGGAAAAACTTTTTGACGACTTCTTTCTCCTGCTGCGCAGTTCAGGTGAGGAGGAAGCCGAGGAAGAAGACATGGCAAGGTGCCTGAGTTTTGCAGAATGTTTACTTACCCATGGCATGCACAGACAACAAATAGAACACAAACTTGCCAACTACACAATTTAAAACGGTAGGCCAGGAGAACTCCCACCAATGGGGAAGACCAAACAATCTATCTCCTTGGGAACGGGGCGTTTCTCCATAGTGCACTGCCGGAGGTGGAGCCCACCCGCCTCCGGAAAGCAACGTCGGGAGAATATTTCAAAGGAGCCTGTATGCCCAGAGCATTCAATTCTTGACCCCACCGGCAGGAGAAACAAAGGCATTTGCAGACACATAAACCCCCACCTCCTTACTGCACCACAGGCCCTGCAGGAATTGGGCCGTGATGCCATCACTCCAACCTAGAGCCCAGCAACAAAAACTGGGGAGGCATTTCCGCTCACCCATGACCCCAATCCCGCATGGGTCCCAGCAGCAATTCTGCACCTGAAGGAAGTGAAGGCCCCACCACACAGACCCACAAGGAGGCCAGTAATCGTCGTTCCCCCGGAGCCCCACTCTGGGAATAGTCCAACCTGCCAAAGGCAGGAAAATTTTTACTGGGTGATGTGGGTTGAGGGGAGGAGTTATAGGGGATAAAAGAAATAAAAGAAGGTCCTGTGTCGGAGGCAGGGGCTTCATGAGGTAAGTACTGGGACGAGGAAGAGTGGACGTGGAGGTAATGGGTGGGATTAGCCATAGGAATAAGTATGTCTAGGGGCAAGGTATGGAAGGGATTCAATAACCGAACAACTCTGTAACCCTCCTTAAATGTCCTCTACAATGGAAAAGCATTACAGACACTCATTCAAAGCCCATATTTGAAGCTCTTATGTTAAAGCTCTTGTTTTAATGACAATCATTTTGTCTTAAAGGTAGCGCTTTTAGCGCCACCAAATAGCCCAAACAAAAAATTGCCTTTTAGCACTTAGGGCAGATATTTGTCACCAATTTGAAGCGCTAAGCAGGAAACATGCATATCTGTTTTTTTTTTTCATATATAAATACACAAGGAAAGGAAACAAAGTTAATTCTGCTATATTCTGTCTACATGTATGTGTAAAAATCCGAAAAACACGAAAACAAGGACCCTTTGAGCCTTGATCATGAATGATATGATTTTTTTGTTTAATAGTAGTCTCAAGCGGAGAGCTGTTCCCTGTTGGTGCTGTAGGTGGCCTCAGTCGCATGAAGTGTTGCCGAACGTTCGCTTGATTTTGAAGAACTTGGCCGTGAGACTTACAATTACAGTCATGGGGACAGGATGGGGCGTCAGCAAGCCGAAGCAACGGACACCCATTCCTGACACCTTTCGGTGAAGTGTAGATGCAACAGGCACTCCCTCGCAGCAGCAGGCACCTCACACGCTGGACTGCTAGCAGCTCAGCCTTTCCCATTCAGGACTTGACCGGAACTTTTAGTTGCTCATCGTGGAGCGGGTATGACTGTTGCAGCTCACAGACAGTCACAGCAGTTTGCCATAGACCCAGCCGAGGCAACAAGTGGCAAGGAGGCGCCTTTCTAGTGGTGAGCAACAACTGGACGCACCCTGATAACCTGCGGGATTTGTGCTGACGTGTGGAATCCAGCCGGTGCCTATCTGTGGGGCTTCCGAACCCGTTGCGAACCTGGACACAGAAGGCTCAGCGCAAGGATAAAAACATCTCAGTTTCCAGGTCTTTTTCTAGAACGTGAGCAACAGAGGCAGGTGTGTGCATAAATTCAGCAATTGTGCGTACAAATTATGCAGCCTTACATGTGTGGCTTTCCCGTTAGTAATGTCAAAGCATTCCAGTTAAACCTAAGCTCGTACTTGATTTTAATGCATTTTTGGATATCTAAAATGCCTAGAACATACCGTCCCTCTAACTGCCATGTATACCCTGGGTAGTCAAGTAATACAGCAGCAAAATATAATACACTATTTTAAGTCAAAAGTAAAAAATGTCACACTTTCATCAGAGCACCATGTCTCAGCATGATTTTTCGAACAAAAGGCGAGTGAAGCGAACTTCTGCCTCATCTCAATAGCACCCCAAAGATATGCAAATGCCCGCTGGCGATGTGGTAGCGTAGCTGCCTGATCATCATGGTGTGATTACATCACCCAGGTCTGTCTTGTAGCACATTTTCTTTGTTATCTAAATTCTTGTCACATTTAAATGATTTAAAGTCGCCATTTCTAACGGTAAAAAGTATCTGTCTGAAAGGTAATGTTTAATTTCTGCATTCATCCAGCTACTATTATAACAAAAAGCATGAACCAAGTGCGCGTTCTGCCAGTATATGTATATGAAGTAAACCATTCCAGCCCGTGGATCTCGAGTAAAGTACTCTGCTTGCCGATTTTTTATTACTTTTGCATAGAACATCTAAACACAAGCAGTAACAACGTTGCATCGGTTTGATTTGTAAGACAATATAAACACGATTGAGAACAGAGTGTTCATTTTTGTGGCAACATTGGTATAACACAGTAATATTTAAATGTATCATGTTAAAATGTCTAAAGGACTGATTCATAACACCTTTTCCAATGGGACTGTACCATTATAAAATGCGCCTGTGAATCAGGCCCTAAGTTAAGTATGGGGACATGTCTGCCTATAGAAAATCCCAAACTGTTGGCCTTGGCATTGTGTGTTCGTGCTTTGCTTTGACTATTCCGAACTGTTTACCATCCATTATAAAACATGCCAAAATATGTGCCTTTAACCAGCATTTATTTTCAGAATGTAGAACAAACACTGCAGGTGCATCGCCAATTCTACAGCATGGTGCACAGGCGCTTATTGTGCAGAACGGTTTTACTTTCATTCAAGCATAGTATTGAGACAAAGTACACCACCACTAGAAAGAAACAAAGAAAGGCTCTGCATAAATCGTCGGACTTCAACTCCCATAAGCCTCTAGCGTTATGAGTCTTTGCCTTCATCATTTTCACAATCGTCTGATCCATAAAAGTCCTTCCTCCCTCATGGTTCCTGCTCTTTTCTTACTGTTTCTCGTGCACCATTCAGATAAGAATGAACCTGTTTTTCTGTGTATTGGACTGCTGCATATAATTCTTATATTTAGTGCCTTTTTCTTTTTGTACTTTCTGTGCTTTGATCTTGGGTTTTGTCCGTTAATTGGTTCTTGTCATTCCCACGTGAGCTGCACAGCGAACGAGACTCTGCACAAGGTCTTTTCAGTTTTTGCTAATTTTTTCCTGGGTTGTTGTAAAAGGAGTGGGTTTTTTTCAGGTTAGATGAAAGGACCAGCGAGCATGGTGACACTCTCACCGAGAGAATGTTTTCTTCAGAGAAAGGATTTGTTACGGCGAGTGTCGATTCTGAACATTAGCGTTGGGAGGCGCCCACTCCAGGTCAATGTCCGATCTAGCAGATGCCTTCTGGAATTCATGTCTCAGACCACAGATCAGGATTCAGGTAGAATTTCTCCTGGGGGCTGGAAATCGGGTGGCAGATTGGCTTTCAAGCCACCTGGCGGACCAAAACAGTTGGAGGACAGTCTTGGTAGAGTAAAGAGAAGCAATCAGATCAATTTAAGGTGGTCCTGTTGTCGTCAGGTGCTGAATAATCTCCACCGAGATTCTTAAGCTGGAAACTGGACCCATTTGCACTCATCACATATAGTTCTTCTAGATCTGCATTCCATGGACACACTGCACTTTTCTCCCCTTATTGGTGATTGCCAGAATTCCGCTGTTTGTTCAGAGACAAGAAGCAGACGTGCTGTGGATATCCCCAGCACAGATATGGTTGCCAGATGTGTTAGAATTGGCCCAAGCTGTGCCAATCCCTTGCACCCATTTCAGCGAGTTTCTTCTGAGTGAGAAACACCAGCCCCATCCCTTTGTTTTTGGAGGTTTCCTTTGTTTCATGGCATGTTTTGCTTCGGGGAGTGATTGACCAAAGAGAGGGTTTTGGTAGGGACTGTCCATCTCATTCGCTAGGCCTGGGCCAATTTCTTCATTTCATGCTACTGTGTCAGGGACTCCCATTGGGGCTCATCCATTGGTGAGTCGGCTACCTAATGGTATTGGGCGGACCATCCCTCTGCAACATTGGCATTCTTGTCTCTGGGGTGTTAATAAGGTGTTGTGTTTGTTTAGAAGAAGGCCAGACGATACCGATCTCTTTTTCAGGAAACTCTCTGCTAAACTAGTCGTGCTGACGTTTCTTGTTTCTTTCCAGATGGTTGAGGATGCTCGTGCTTTGGACCTTTCAGGGTGATATTTCACAACCACTGGTGTTTGTTTTTACATTTCATGACGTACTCAGACTAATTCATGTCTGATTGAGTTCCCACCATGTCCTCATTATCTTGCTTTATGTGTCCTGCACGGCGTGAGGGTGTATGAATGTAAGACTGCGGACCTACAAGTGCCTATGGATCAGTTATTTATTTCCTTTTAGTCCCCCTTTCACCCTGTTCTTTCTCCCTCCTTAGCTTGTTGCATTCGTTGGGTTACCCAATGGGCAGGAGTGGACATCTCCTCTTTCGAGGACCATTCTGTTAGAGGGGCTATTGCACCCAAAGCATTTTGGTAAGGTGCCAGACTGGAAGACATTGGAAAGAAGGACTTTCATGGATCATAGGATTGGTGAAGGAAAGGACTCATAATCCCAGAGACCGATGGGAGTGGAAGTCTGAGGATACATCAAGAGGCTTTATTTTTCTATGGCCTCAGTACAAGCTTGCCGGTCCGGAAATAGTGATGGCGTTATATCCATATGGGCACCCTTTTCCGGACCGTCGTAGTCCGAGTTGTGACACCGGTAACACTGACATTGCAAGGGACCCACCGCGCCTGGCAACACCGTTGCCGGTATCTCCGCAGACATGTGGCAGCCCTGCCTGTGATACCGGCATGGCGTAAGTAAGTGCACATTCCGAGGTGCATGGACATGCAACCACTAGCATGGTCATGCCGATATCAACGTGAAAACGATGTCGGAAATACCGGCATTGCGGACCAGGCGATAAGTGGATACTGGTGTGTAGAAACATGCCACAGGTGCTCAAAATCAGCACAGGCTGACCCAATGGTCTGTTCCACAGCTTAAAAGGACCCCTCCCACACACCACACCCCTTCCAGAACCACAATGCTAGCATTAGCAGTAGCAGTACTGGAGGACATGCCTGCAGAGCTACTGATTGAAGAGGCAGTGAGGTGGAGGAAGCAGCGGAGGCGCATGAGGAGAAGGGGGGCCATCATGGATCAGCAAATCTCTAATGCGCAACAGGTCGTACCACAC